>NC_072386.2:89901323-90525252 GCF_028885625.2 Pongo pygmaeus | reverse complement strand
TTGCTCACCTTTGTATTCCCCACAGCATTTAGTCCAGAGCATGGACTAGATGATAATTATAATAGTTAATATTCATTGGGCACTATTTTGGTGCCACGCACTGAGCTAAGTAAGAAGTTTGTGGGCACCAGTTCATTTCATTCTCATAGGAATGTGGTAATATAGGTATCATTATTATTCTCATTTTTCAGATGAGGAAACTCAGAATTAAAGAGATAAATGTCACAGAGCTAATAAATAAATGAGCAGGGACTAGAATCAATATAGGTCCAACTCCAAGAACAATTCTCTACTCTTTATTCAATATACTTAGAGAATTGAAGTGTAATAAGAACTCTGCTGTCATTGAAAGTTATAAATGAAAATATAAAGATTTTTTCTGGAGTGCTAAAGCTTTTTGCATTACCAATCAAATCAATATTTTAAGAATGGAATGCAATATTTATGGTACAGAAAAGAGATAATAGGATTCCCTTGGATCAGCTAAAATATATCCTATGAGGTCTTCATTAAATATGAGAATATAAACAAGATAGATCTACTAAGAGGAAAGAAAAACTATCATTCTTTACAAATAGGAAACTTCCCAAATAAAAGCAATACAGATGGCAGAATAATAAAAACTGGAATGAAAAATTGGATATGCTATGCCCTTATTGAGTGACAAATGTTCTGTGATATATACCATGTTAAGAAATACTAAGAGATATGAAAATAAATTTTAACAAATGGGTAGTGAGAACAAGTAAGCTTCTTCTGCATTAGAAACATTTAAAAGGAGACCATAAAAGTGTCAGAAAAGGTAGCATTTTGTTGTAGGAGATAATGAAAAATGATTTGGGAAATGAAGGCAAACAGGATTTAGTCCCCTCTTTGAAGCCAAAGATCTGAAACTCAGTTAAATTCCAAAGAAAATAAAACATGTAAGGAACTGCAGGAATTGCAAGGAATTGTCACCATTAAAGGGTGGCAGAAAGTCTGGCTCAATATAAAATTTAGAATTTTTAAAAAGTCTGTTTTTGAACTTTTTTCAGACAAAAATAATGCATGCCTCTTGTGAAAATGTTTTCCTATCATTTAAACCATGAGTTTTCTCATAATACCACTATAAGACATTTCTACTATTTCTTGGCCGGGCACGGTGGCTCACACTGTAATCCCAGCACTTTGGGAGGCTGAGGTGGGCAGATTATGAGGTCAGGAGATCGAGACCATCCTGGCTAACACGGTGAAACCCCGCCTCTACTAAAAATACAAAAAAAATTAGCCAGGCATGGTGGCGGGCGCCTGTAGTCCCAGCTACTTGGGAGGCTGAGGCAGGAGAATGGCATGAACCCAGGAGGCGGAGCTTGCAGTGAGCCGAGATTGCGCCACTGCACTCCAGCCTGGGCAACAGTGTGAGACTCTGTCTCAAAAAAAAAAAAAGAAATTTCTACTATTTCTTTAAATTTTTGCAATGTATATGATACATACATATAACCGTGGTTATTTTTAAAATTATTTATTTATAAAAACAGGTTTCTACTATACATATTCTTCTGCAGCTAGCTTTTTTTTCAGTTAACATACCCTGGAGATCTTTCCATGACAGTACATATAGATTAATTTTTTAAAGTGGCTAAAAAGTATTCCACTGTATGAAAAATAGATTATATTTAACAATGAATGATTAATTCACCTGTATTTTGCCATTATAAACAATGATGAATGAACATCCCTATATATATACATATATATACATATATATTAGTTTGAGTGGTTTATAAGGTACATTTCTAGTCACAGAATCTAGAGTCAAGGAACATGTAAACTTTTACTGTTTTTTTCTTCCTTTTTATCTGGTTTAAAAATCTTAATACTATCTGAAGCACAAAAAAGCATATATTAGAAGAAAAAGAGGCAACAAGGAAATATACATATATGAAACATATGAAGGGTAAACCAGAAATCAATATAGTTGATTGTCCTCAAAAGACAGGGAAAATGAGACAGACAGGACATGGAAGTAACTGAAGCCTGTAAACCTATCTTTCCATGTAGTTTCAACTTTTGAAAAAGTTAAATCAATAAGGATGGGAAGGAGGGGAAGTTAAACTGAAACACACAAAAAAACTGTATTTTAAATACACTAGCATCTTGGGAGGCTGAGGCAGGCAGATCACTTGAGGCCAGGAGTTAGAGACCACTCTGGGCAACATGACAAAACCCCATCTCTACTTAAAATACAAAAAACATAGCCAGGTGCAGTGACTCATACTTTTAAACCCAGCTACTTGGTAGGCTTAGGCTGGAGAATTGCTTGAACCCAGGAGACGGAGGTAGCAGTGAGCCGAGATCGCACCACTGCACTCCAGACTGAGAGACAGAGTGAGACCCTGTCTCAAAAAAAAAAAAAAAGTATTCCTAACTCATGGAGTTTTAACATGTTTGTTTCCATTGAAGTAACTGTATTTTTGCTACTCAAACTGTTCATCTTTTGAAGCTCCTTCAACACAGCTTCTGTGGCCCTTTGACATGACTCCAGTAGGCTTTGTTAGATACCTTGCCATCCAGCGTGACCAGATGAGCCAGGCTCATTTCATATATTACTTGTCCCAATTTCTAAGCAGCCACTTCTCTAAGGAGTTCTGGTTCCTTTTAGTGGTATTGAGAGACACAATCTGGGTGATGGAGGTGATCCTTCATGGGGTTAGTCATTACTTCTAGGCTTTTTCAGTAGCTAGTGCTATGAAATTCAGAAATATAAATTTTTAGCAGACACATATATCAACAGTTTATATTTGTATACTTCTTATTGAAAATCTTGGTTACTAATGAAATTGACATATTCACTTGCTTCATCTTACCTTTATATAGTGATCCACTTATTTGTGTTGTGTCAAAATAACAGTAACAGTATTATTACTAACAGTATGTTTAGTGAACACATTTTAGGATTTCTTTGTAGCTCTCTTTGTCCTTAGGATGTATCCTACCAGGACTGCGAGGTCAAATTTACTATGTTTTGAAGTCACTTGGGCTGGGTGCAGTGGCTGACGCCTATAATCCCAGCACTTTGGGAGGCCAAGGTGGGTGGATCACTTGAGGTCAGGAGTTTGAGACCAGCCTGGCCAACATGGTAAAACCCCATCTCTACTAAAAACACAAAAAATTAGCTGGGCGTGGTGGTGCGTGCCTGTAATCCCAGCTACTAGGGAGGTGCAGGCAGGAGAATCACTTGATCCCGGGAGGTGGAGGTTGTGGTGAGCCAAGATTGTACCACTACACTCCAGCCTGGGTGACAGAGCAAGACTCCATCTCAAAATATAAAAAATAAAAATAAAAAATAATAAAGTCACTTGAATAATTCTCTCTGCAGTTAAGCTACCAACTTAATACACAGGTGTCTTTGTTTTATTTGGCTATCAACCTTTAAGGACTGCTCATTTTTTTTTTTGAGATGTAGTCTTACTCTGTCACCCAGGCTGGAGTGCAATGGCACTATCTCGGCTCTCTGCAACCTCTGCCTCCCGGGTTCAAGCGATTCTTGTGCCTCAGCCTCCCGAGTAGCTAGGATTACTGTGCCACCAGGCCTGGCTGCTAATTTTTGTATTTTTAGTAGAGATGGGGTTTCACCATGTTGGCCAGGCTGGTCTTGAACTCCTGACCTCAAGTGATTCGCCCACCTTGACCTCCCAAAGTGCTGGGATTACAGATGTGAGCCACTGCACTCAGCCTGTAGACACTTAAATTTTTATAATTATGGAAATAATTTACGAAGTTCCAAAATCAAAACTATAGAATGAGATATACTCAGATAAGACTAGCTTCGATCCCTATGTCCTTTACATTATCTCCTTCTCCCTTTAGGTAAGAGTCTTTATTCATTTTTCATTTGCTCTTCTATCTTTTAAAAATAAAAGAAAATATTTTTCTCCTCTTTCCTGGAAAAAAGGTTACACATGCTCTTTAGCACCTTACTTTTTTCTCTTAACAATAAACCTGGAGGCCACTTCATAGTTATATATAAAATAGAGGATATCATACACAATATTCTGTGCTTTTTTCATTCCAGATCATTTTATAATGTTATATAAAAACATTTCTCATTACTTCCTACAGATGCATAGCATTCCATTGTGTGAATATACTCTTCTTTATGTAGCCAGCTCTCTAAAAGCACATTTGCAGGCAGGGCACGGTGGACACACCTGTAATCCCAGCACTTTGGGAGGCTGAAGAGGGCAGATGGCTTGAGCCCAAGTTAGAGACTAGCCTGGGCAACTTGGTGAAATCCCATCTCTACAAAAAAAAAAAAAAAATTAGCCGGTTGTGGTGGCACACACCTATAATCCCAGCTACTCAGGAGCCTGAGGTGGGAGGATTCACTAAGCCCAAAAAGGTCGAGGTTGCAGTGAGCCATGATTGTGCCACTGCACTCCAGTCTGGGTAACAGAGTGAGATCCTGTCTCAAAAAAACAAAAAAACAAAAAAAAAGTACATTTGCTTTCAAGCTTTCTCTACTGCAAATAATGCTGCAATTAAATAACCTTGTGTATACATTTCTTATTTTTAACACATATGTATAGAATAGATTCCCCGAAGTGACAGATCAAAGGTAAATGCATATTCTGGTTAATTTTGCTGGATATTGTTATGTTTCCCTCCATAAGCGTTGTACCAATGCTATGGTTTGAATGTCCCTCCAAAATTCATGTTGAAATTCAATCGTCGTTATGACAGTATCGAGGTGGGATCCCTAACAGGTGATTAGGCCATTGGGGCTCTGCCCTTATGAATGGATTACTGCTGTTCTCATGGGAGTGGGTTCCTGATAAAAGTGAGTTTGGTCCCCCTTTTCCTTCACTTGTTCTTGCCCTCTTTTGTCCTTCCGCTTTCCACTGTGGAATGACACAGCTTGAAGTCCCTCAGCAGATGCTGATAACTTGATATTGGACTTCCCAGTCTCCAGAATTGTAAGAAATAAATTTCCTTCCTTATAAATTACCCAGTCTGTGGTATTCTGTTATTGCAACACAAAACAGGCTAAGGAAACCATTTCCATTTCCTTCAGGGATATGTGAATGCTCATTTCCCTACAGTTTTGCCATCAGAACATGTTGTCAAACTTTTGGAGTTTTGCCAATCTGAGACATGAAGCATGTTATCTCTTTGTGATTTTAATTTGTATTTCTTTTATGATGAACAATATTGAGCATATTTTCATATATTGAAGGGCCATTTCCTTTTCTGTGAACTATCTAGATATACTCTTGCTCATTTTTATAGGATCATTGGTCTTTTTCTTCTCCACCTTATATATGAGGAGTATTAAACCTTTGATAATGATATAATTTGCAAATATTGTTTCCAATTTGTCTTTTTTTTTTTTTTTAAACTTTGCTTGCCACATTTTCTGGAAGGAAAAAGTCTTTCTTATCACTATGTAGCCATATTTATTAGTCTTTTTCCTATCACTTCTATATTTTGACTTGCAGATAGAAAGTTTTCCTTACACCCAGATTCTTCACTGCAAACCTTCTTGGTATCTTTAACATTTTATAATATGTGCGAGCATTAAAATCCAATTAAATAACAATTTAAAGCATGCACCTGTGTGCACCTGTACACACACACACACACATACACAATTAGTTTATAATCTGTACAACATTGAAATAACCAAAGTTACATACATGAAGTTTACAGTCATTACTTCAAAGTACAGTCTAATATTTTAGCCCAAATTCCTTAAAAGAAAATGGCTTGAAAAGACATGACTGACAAAGTGACAGGAAAGACTTGAATAAAAGGACCAAAACCATGTCTTCTGAAATCTGTAATTGTTTAAGATAAACTATGAGTATATGTCTAATAAATTGCCTGAAAATGAATAGTTATATTGGTGAAATGTTAATTTTACTATTATAAAATCTGAAAGACCACATATTTAGACATAGGTTGAATTTAAAATACTTTGAGATATAGTATAATGCCTGATACATATTAAATACTAAAAATTCATCTGTTGAACAAATGAATGAATGAATAAATGAATGACATACCCATCAGAATTGGAATGGTGAACAAGTGGATTCTTATAGATCATACAAAATTTTTCAAGAGGCTGAGTTAATACGACATAATTTAGACAAGTATAATAAATGAATAAAACAACTTTTTAAATTAGTGAAGTTTATTTTAGTACTAGTGTTTCAATGATTAAGGTTTTCTATAAGCAGAATCTATTTTAATATCAAAGATTAGGATGAGAATCTTGGTGACTCATAAGTGGGAGAGATGACAACTATACTGAATGGCCGAATCAAGAATCAAGAGGACCTGGGTAGGTTACATGATGAACCAAATTCAATTCAGCAAGCATTGATTGAGTGTCGTTAAGTACTACTAGACATTGGAAATAAAAAAGATGACTAAGACACTCTTACATATTAATATGTTCATCATCTGTGGAGAAATAAAATGTGTAAACAAATAAATATATTTCAGTGTAAAAGGTGGTATAACAGTGGTTGAGAACACAAGGTACTGGAGGAACAAAGGATACAATGGTCAATTTTACCTAAGTATGTCTGGGAAAGTTCAAAATATGGATACAATAAGATGCTGCATTTGGGTCCAACAACCATGGCCATATTAATATAGGATGTAGTTTAGGCAGTTGTAAGTATAAAGCAGATTTAGAGTTTTTATTTGAAAAATCTTAAATATGAATCAACTGTATTTTGTTGCTAAAATGTCAACAGTGATAGTCAGGTAACACTCTGAGCTCATTAGACTGGCATTGTATTCTGTTGTACGTATCACATTTTCAAGGGAATTTAGACAAATATGTGCATATCTGGTGGAAATGATCAGGATGAGAAGAAAACTTGAAAGCATATTATATGAGGAATGGGTGAAGGAATAGGTAGTATTAAAACTGGAGGAAAATGTCTTCACTTGGCCAGAATGATTCTTTTATAAATACATAAGTCAGACCATGTCGTGCCTTTCCTCAAACCCTCCTCATCTCATTCAGAGTGAAAACATATTCTTGACAATGGCCTATAAGGCCCTACAGGATCAGACCACCATTCTTTCTCTTTCTTCATCTCTTAGCACTTTCCTTTTGCTCATTCATTATAAGGTATATATATATTTATTATTATTTTTTTAGACAGGGTCTCACTCTGTTGTCCAGGCTGGAATGCAGTGGTGTGATCGTGGCTTACTGCAGCCTCAACCTCCTGGGCTCAAGTGATACTCCCATCTCAGCCCCCTGAGTGGCTAGGACCACAGGCATGTACCACCATGCCTGGCCAATTTTTTAAATTTTTTTTGTAGAGATGGAGTCTCCCTTTGTTGACCAGGCTGGTCTCAAACTCCTCGGCTCAAGTGATCCTCCCACCTTGGTCTCCCAAAGTGCTGGGATTAAAGGCATGAAGACTAATTTATACTAATTTTCTTGTTATTTTGCAAAAATTCTAGGCATGCTCCAATCTGAAGGTCTTTGTTCTGACTGTTTCTTCTGCCTGGAATGAATGCTCTTCCCTCAGGCTAACTTTCTCACCTCCTTTAAGTCTTGCTTCACATGTCACCATCTCACTGAATACTATTTTGATTGCTTAATTTAAAATTACAACCTGTCCTCCCCAGTCATCCCCTCCCTGGTTCTCTTAATCCCCCTCACTTTGGCATTTTAGTTATAATCTGTTGTCACATTTGTAAATGATCATTTGCACCTTGTAAAAGCTTAACAGCTAAAGGAGGTACAAAGAGACCTCCTTTATTGGTCCTATGATTGGTCATAGGAAAAATGTCGTGCCCAAGAGTTGACAATATTCACACTATAGGAATAATAATCGTCCTGATTCCCTCTCATCCTTTTGTGAGTCATAAACTATGGGTAGGAGAAAAAACAAGAAGAGGAAATTACGTAAACAAATAATGGCCCTATGACATAAGGTAATTAGAAAATTAATGCTCAAATTTTCTTTAGAATTGATGTTATGTATGAAATTAATTTTTAAAAGGTTAAATGAAAGTAAATGGATTTGAAGTCCCTTTTTACCAGCCATAAAAATATTCGCTGGCCCTGTGCCCAGAGTTTAAAAGAAACCAGCATGAGTCTAATGAAAAACAAGCTGTAGGTTTCATGGAAATTCAATATATACTCTTTCTTTTCCTTTTAGTTTTTGATTGGTTTCCATGGGAATCTAGGCTTGTGAGATCTCTGATCTATTCATGGAAAGCAGATGCTTGTATTTTCATGACTTGGTAAAAATGGGAGTCAGAGAAGAGATGAAGATGATTAGAAAATGAAGATGATTGTAGGAAACATAATCATATTTAAAACAAAATTCCACAGCCATGTAGATTTTAAAACAACATCTTCAAGGCTGCTCTACTGTGTTTGAGAGGTATGATAAAGAAAAAACACTGTATTTAAAGAAAGAAGCTTTGGGTTCAAATCCTGAATCTGACCTATGAGAAAGAAACCCTTCAGTACTTCTTTGGAGGTTTGACAGGAAAACTGGATCTGGGAATTACTCATGGCCAGAAGAACAAGAAGTCTGAGAAAGTAAGCTTTAGGAAAGTATGTAAATTTTCTCCCAGTGCAGCAGTATCAGGAACACTAAGATGAGAATCAGAAAATCAGGATAATTTGTCACTCTGCAAGTGACAAGGTGACCTTGAAGAACTTTTTCAAATTATAGTTCAGTTTATTTATACAGAAAACACATAATATACAACTATTCCAACTGCTATGAAGCTACTATGAAGCTAAATGAAGTTTTTTTTTCATACTAGAAACATGTTAGAAAAATTCAAAGTGGCAATTTCAATCAAGATGTGTTGACATGTTATTCCTAGTGACTATACATTTTACCCATGTAAATAGAAGTACATAAACTATAATCAAAGCGTTAAAGGACAGACAGGTTTTTATTTCAACTCTGGTTTTGATTGGAATACTAATTTGAAAGTAGAACTAATAAGATTCTAAATATTCGAAAGCACCTTCTAAACTGGAAAATGAGAGGATAGGTTTAGAGATAGTTTCTACATATAGAAGAAGACAAACAATGCTGGTTTAAAAACTCCAGAAGTTAGAATAAAATGAAGCAAGACTCTTTAGGACTTTCTCACTGCTTGGAGAGTAGCCTAGCTTGCGTTGAAGTCAACTGCAAGAGCTGCCTAACATCACCATCTCAATCCGGAGGTTTCTTAAGATTCTAGGACATAACAGTTTCAAATACTAAGATTTTCCTACATTTCTAAGTAATGTGGGCATCACAAATGTCTTTTGGTGCCTTCTTTTGGAAGCATACCAACAGTCAAAAACTCATAAACTATCACTACTTGCTTACTCTTCAGATACCCATTCGCTACATAGCTTGTGGTAGAATGGGCACTTATTAAATTGTTTTAAAATGGACTAACGAGTGGATACAGCCACAGAGATGCCTAGTAGTATCCACTGAAAATGTTTAACTAACTAAAGCAAAAGGTATGAGTAATGACACAAAACCCATTTTTTTTTTTTTTTTTTTGCTACAATGAACATGTCTTACCTATATAACAAAAAGAGTTGAAGAAAAACAATGACAATATTTGATACATGGCAGTCTGTTACCTTCAGACAAGATTATGGGAGTTCTACGGTCACTTTAACAATATTAGTTCATTTACATAACACAGTCAAATCCCAGATCTAAAGTTGTTTTCATACATATGTTGCACCATGTAAGTCACTAAGATAAAAATGACTTTTCTTGACATGGATGGAATGTACATGTGTTGGTTTTATAGAAAGACTGAAGTAGAGGTCGAGAATATATAAAGAATGGAGGCGATTTACAATATATATTCTTCATTTAAAATATTTTTGCAGCTTTAAATAACAGCTTTAATTAAAATCTTTTCATTTTAATGTGTTAAACATAAAATCTAATTCTTCTACTGCCTCTTCTCCTGTGCTAATATTTTACTTATGCTTCAGCTGTTTAAACGTTGCTGCACAGTTTAATTACTTTTCTTTGCACTAGAGTAATTTGTCTGGTGCTTGTTGCCTATGGCATTATATCCTTTGTAAACTTGCAGTTACCTTGTCTATCTCTTTCCCTTGGAATTTTCTGCCATTTCCCAGTCTTGCTCAAACATGTCTATTTCTATTAACCTTTTTGCTGCCATCATTTTAAAAATAATTTACTTTTACCTTAAAATTTTTGCATAAAATGCATTCAGATGGTTCAAAAAATAATATAAAGAGGTACATAATAAAAGCTTTCTCCTACCTCTGCTCTAGTCTGCATCATTCCTTCCTCTACCCTCACTCTGGATAAATTATTTTATTAGTTTCTTATATGTCTTTAGGAAGTTTTTATATTCTTAACCTTTTTGGTGTTTTTTGTTTATTTCTGTTTTTTTTAGAGACACGGTCTCACTCTGTTGTCCAGGCTAGAGTGTAGTGGCACAATCATAGCTCACTACAGCCTCAAACTCCTGGGCTCAAGCTGATTCTCCAGACTTAACCTCCTGAGAAGCTGGGATTACAGGTGCACGTTGCCATGGCTGGCTAATTTTTAATTTTTTTTTTTGTAGACACAGGGTCTTGCTTTGTTGCCCAGACTGGTCTCAAACTCCTCGCTTCAAGCAATCCTCCTGTTTTGGCCTCCCAAAGTACTGGGATTACAGGCGTAAGCCATGACACCTGGCCTTGTTTATTTTTTTAATTTTCTTAGCAATTTATAGTCTTAATTTTACATACTGTTATTTTTAACCCATCTCTTATTCACTTAACAATACATCTTGGAGGTGTTTTCATTTTAACAGACACCATCATCATTCTTTTCACAGTTCCCTAGTTTCCCATTGTGTAAATGTACCATATTTTTTAAACCAGATTCCTTTTGATGGGCGTTTGGGTTGCTTCCAACCTTGTTTTTGTAAATATTGCTGCCATAAAAAACCTTCTACATATATCATTTTTCACTGTGCAGGCTTATTTTTAGGATAAATGACCAGAAATGGAATTGCCTGGTCAAAGGGTATATGCATTTGCAATTTAGATAACTATCCCAGGAGCAGAGTACGAAAAAACTTATTTATCCACAGCCTCACCAACACAATGAGGCAATAGGTGAGCAAAAATATCTTAGCACAGTTTTAATTTGCATGACTTTTACATGTATATTTGAACATATTTTCATATGCTTGAGGGTCATTTGAATTTCTTTTAATGTAAACTGACCGCTGATTTTTCTCTAGGTTGCTTATCAATTCCAAGGAGCAATTCATACTTGCCCTCTGTTGTAAGTGAAGATGTATTTCCCAGGTTGTCTTTGACTTTATGTTTGTGGTTCAAGAAAGTGTTTTACAGAAGACTGAGTATGTAAAGGGCCTATAGAGGTCTACAGAAGACTAAGCATATAAAACTAAGCATATAGTTTTGTTTTGCCCAATGTTATACAGTTTGTGGCAGAGTTAAGCCTATAATTGAGTTGACATGTGATTAGACAGAAGAGGTAAAGGGGAAAGAAGAGAATGATAACAATTCAACACATTAATTTAATAAATCCATTCAACCAACATATATTTAGCACCTACTACGTGCCATGTAGTTTTTAAACTCGAGTGACTAAAAGAATACAGTACCATAAATCGATGAAGGACAATCAAATGAAGGAATTGAAAACAGGTACTCAAACAAGTACATGTACACCTACGTTGACAGAAGCACTATTCACAATAGTGGAAACAGCACTTGGATGAATGAATAAATAAACTGTGGTATATACACACAACAGAAAATATTATTCATCCATAAGTTGTCAACTTATATATTGTCAACTATATATATATCCATAAGTTGTCAACTTATATATTGTCAACTAGAAGCTTATTCTAATATACTACCTCTGTTATTTTCTTTCCTTTCTAAATCACTTAATTTCACCTAAGAAACTGTCTTTTAAACTCTAGACTCATTTAAAAAATTTAATAATTAAATATAGTGTCATTGGTTTTATAAAAGAAAAGAAAATATTATTCAACCATAAAAATGAATGAAGTACTGATACATGTGACAGCTTGGATGAACCTCAAAAACATTATCCTAAGTGAAAAAAAGCCAGACACAAAGTGTCAGGCCTCTGAGCCCAAGCTAAGCCATCATATCTCCTGTGACCTGCATGTACACATCCAGATGGCCGGTTCCTGCCTTAACTGATGACATTCCACCACAAAAGAAATGAAAATGGCCTGTTCTTGCCTTAACTGCTGACATTATCTTGTGAAATTCCTTCTCCTGGCTCATCCTGGCTCAAAAGCTCCCCTACTGAGCACCTTGTGACCCCACTCCTACCCGCCAGAGAACAATCCCCCTTTGACTGTAATTTTCCTTTACCTACCCAAATCTTATAAAACGGCCCCACCCCTATCTCCCTTCGCTGACTCTCTTTTCAGACTCAGCCCACCTGCACCCAGGTGAAATAAACAGCCTTGTTGCTCACACAAAGCCTGTTTGGTGGTCTCTTTACACGGACACGCATGAAATTTGGTGCCGTGACTCGGATCGGGGGACCTCCCTTGGGAGATCAATCCCCTGTCCTCCTGCTCTTTGCTCCATGAAAAAGATCCACCTACGACCTCGGGTCCTCAGACCCACCAGCCCGAGGAACATCTCACCAATTTTAAATTGGGTAAGCGGCCTCTTCTTACTCTCTTCTCCAACCTTTCTCGCTATCCCTCAACCACTTTCTCCTTTCAATCTTGGTGCCATCCTTCAATCTCTCCCTTCTCTTAATTTCAGTTCCTCTCCTTTTCTGGTAGAGACAGGAGACATGTTTTATCCGTGGACCCAAAACTCCGGCGCCGATCACGGACTCGGGAAGACAGTCTTCCTTTGGTGTTTAATCACGTGGGGATGCCTGCCTGATTACTCACCCATGTTTCAGAGGTGTCTGACCACACGGGGATGCCTGCCTTGGTCCTTCACCCTTAGTGGCAAGTACCACTTTTCTGGGGGGCAAGAACCCCCTAACTCCTTCTCTCCATGTCCCTACCCCTTCTCTGCTTTTTCTGGGGTGCAAGAACCCCCCAACCCCTCCTCCTTCACCCTTAGTGGCAAGTACCGCTTTTCTAGGGGGCAAGAACCCCCTGATCCCTTATTTCCGCACCCCAACCTCTTATCTCTGTGCCCCAATCCCTTATTTCCATGCCCCGACCCCTTATCTCTGTGCCCCAACCCCTTTCCCGCTTTTCTGGAAGGTAAGAACCCCCAAACCCCTTCCCTCCATGTCTCTACTCTCTCTTTTCTCTGGGCTTGCTTCCTTCACTATGGGCAACCTTCCACCCTCCATTCCTCCTTCTTCTCCCTTAGCCTGTGTTCTCAAGAACTTAAAACCTCTTCAACTCACACCTGACCTAAAACCTAAACAACTTATTTTCTTCTACAATGCCACTTGACCCCAATACAAACTCGACAGTTGTTCCAAATAGCCAGAAAACGGCACTTTCAATTTTTTCATCCTACAAGATCTAGATAATTCTTGTCGTAAAATAGGCAAACGGTCTGAGGTGCCTGATGTCCAGGCATTCTTTTACACATTGTTCCCTCCCTAGTCTCTGTTCCCAATGCGATTCCTCCCAAATCCTCCTTCTTTCCCTCCCGCCTGTCCCCTCAGTCCCAACCCCAAGAGTCACTGAGTCTTTCCAGTCTTCATTTTCTACAGACCCATCTGACCTTTCCCCTTCTCCCCAAGCTGCTCGTCACCAGGCCCAGCTAAGTCCCAATTCTTCCTCAGCCTCCGCTCCTCCACCCTATAATCCTTCTATCGCCTGCCCTCCTCACACCCAGTCCAGCTTACAGTTTCGTTCCGCAACTAGCCCTCCTCCACCCGCCCAGCAATTTCCTCTTAAAAAGGTGGCTGGAGCTAAAGGCATAGTCAAGGTTAATGCTCCTTTTTCTTTATCCGACCTCTCCCAAATCAGTTAGTGTTTAGGCTCTTTTTCATCAAATATGAAAAACCCAGCCCAGTTCATGGCTCGTTTGGCAGCAACCCTGAGATGCTTTACAGCCCTAGACCCTAAAAGGTCAAAAGGCCCTCTTATTCTCAATATACATTTTATTACCGGGTCTGCTCCCGACTTTAAATAAAGCTTCAAAAATTAAATTCCGGCCCTGAAACCCCACAACAGGACTTAACCTTGCCTTCAAGGTGTACAATAATAGAAAAAAGTTTCAATTCCTTGCCTCCACTGTGAGACAAACCCCAGCCACATCTCCAGCACACAAGAACTTCCAAACGCCTGAACCGCAGCAGCCAGGTGTTCCTCCAGAACCTCCTCCCCCAGGAGCTTGCTACAAGTGCCGGATATCTGGCCACTGGGACAACAAATGCCCGCAGCCCAGGATTCCTCCTAAGCTGTGTCCCATCTGTGTAGGACCCCACTGAAAATCAGACTGCTCAACTCACCTGGCAGCCACTCCCAGAGACCCTGGAACTCTGGCCCAAGGCTCTCTGACTGACTCCTTCCCAGATCTTCTTGGCTTAGCGGCTGAAGACTGACACTGCTCGATCACCTTGGAAGCCCCCTAAACCATCACGGATGCCGAGCTTCAGGTAACTCTCACAGTGGAAGGTAAGTCTGTCCCCTTCTTAATCAATATGGAAGCTACCCACTCCAAATTACCTTCTTTTCAAGGGCCTGTTTCCCTTGCCTCCATAACTGTTGTGGGTATTGACAGCCAGGCTTCTAAACCTCTTAAAACTCCCTAACTCTGGTGCCAACTTACACAATACTCTTTTAAGCACTCCTTTTTAGTTATCCCCACCTGCCCAGTTCCCTTATTAGGCCGAGACACTTTAACTAAATTATCTGCTTCCCTGACTATTCCTGGACTACAGCTACATCTCATTGCCGCCCTTCTTCCCAATCCAAAGCCTCCTTTGCGTCCTCCTCTTGTATCTCCCCAACTTAACGCACAAGTATAAGACACCTCTACTCCCTCCTTAGTGACTGATCCTGCACCCCTTACCATCCCATTAAAACCTAATCATCCTTACCCCGCTCAATGCCAATATCCCATCCCACAGTACGCTTTAAAAGGATTAAAGTCTGTTATTACTCGCCTGCTACAGCATAGCCTTTTAAAGCCTATAAACTCCCCTTACAATTCCCCCATTTTACCTGTCCTAAAACCAGACAAGGCTTACAGGTTAGTTCAGGATCTGCACCTTATCAACCAAATTGTTTTGCCTATCTACCCCGTGGTGCCAAACCCATATACTCTTCTATCCTCAATACCTCCCTCCACAATCCATTATTCTGTTCTGTATCTCAAACATGCTTTCTTTGCTATTCCTTTGCACCCTTCATCCCAGCCTCTCTTTGCTTTCAATTGGACTGACCCTGACACCCATCAGGCTCAGCAAATTACCTAGGCTGTACTGCTGCAAGCCTTCACAGACAGCCCCCATTACTTCAGTCAAGCCCAAATTTATTCCTCATCTGTTACCTATCTCGGCATAATTCTCATAAAAACACACGTGCTCTCCCTACTGATCGTGTCCGGCTAATCTCCCAAACCCCAATCCCTTCTACAAAACAACAACTCCTTTCCTTCCTAGGCATGGTTAGTAAGGTCAGAATTCTTATACAAGAGCTGGGACCGCTTCCTGTAGCCTTTCTATCCAAACAACTGGACCTTACTGTTTTAACCTAACCCTCATGTCTGCATGCAGCGGCTGCCGCTGCCTTAATACTTTTAAAGGCCCTAAAAATCACAAAGTATGCTCAACTCACTCTCTACAGTTCTCATAACTTCCAAAATCTATTTTCTTCCCCATGCCTGACGCATATACTTTCTGCTCCCCGGCTCCTTCAGCTCTATACTCACTCTTTGTTGAGTCTCCCACAATTACCATTGTTCCTGGCACAGACTTCAATCCGGCCTCCCACATTATTCTGGATACCACACCTGACCCTCAAGACTGTATCTCTCTGATCCATCTGACATTCACCCCATTTCCCCATATTTCCTTCTTTCCTGTTCCTCACCCTAATCACATTTGGTTTATTGATGGCAGTTCCACCAGGCCTAACCACCACTCACCAGCAAAGGCAGGCTATGCTACAGTATCTTCCACATCTATCATTGAGGCTACTGCTCTGCCCGCCTCCACTACCTCTCAGCAAGCCGAACTAGTTGCCTTAACTCAAGCCCTCACTCTTGCAAAAGGACTATGCGTCAATATTTATACTGACTCTAAATATATCTTTCATATCGTGCACCACCATGCAAGAAGTTTCCTCACTACACAAGGGTCCTCTATCATTAATCCCTCTTTAATAAAAACGCTTCTCAAAGCCGCTTTACTTCCAAAGGAAGCTGGAGTCATTCACTGCAAGGGGCATCAAAAGGCATCAGATCCCATTGCTCTAGGGGATTAGGTGGCTAGACAAGCAGCTAGCATTCCAACTTCTGTCCCTCAGGGCCAGTTTTTCTCCTTCACATCAGTCACTCCCACCTACTCCCCCGCTGAAACTTCCACCTATCAATCTCTTTCCACACAAGGCAAATGGTTCTTAGACCAAGGAAAATATCTCCTTCCAGCCTCATAGGCCCATTCTATTCTGTCGTCATTTCATAACCTCTTCCATGTAGGTTACAAGCTGCTAGCCCGTCTCTTAGAACCTCTCATTTCCTTTCCATCCTGGAAATCTGTCCTCAAAGAAATCACTTCTCAGTGTTCCATTTGCTATTCTACTACCCCTCAGGGATTGTTCAGGTCTCCTCCCTTTCCTACACACCAAGCTCGGAGATTTGCCCCTGCCCAGGACTGGCAAATTGACTTTACTCACATGCCCCGAGTCAGAAAACTAAAATACCTCTTAGTCTAGGTAGACGCTTTCAGTGGATGGATAGAGGCCTTTCCTACAGGGTCTGAGAAGGCCACCGTGGTCATTTTTTCCCTTCTGTTAGACATAATTCCTCGGTTTGGCCTTCCCACCTCTATATGGTCTGATAGCAGACCGGCCTTTATTAGTCAAATCAGCCAAGCATTTTTTCAGGCTCTTGGTATTCAGTGAAACCTTTATATCCCTTACGGTCCTCAGTCTTCAGGAAAGGTAGAACGGACTAATGGTCTTTTAACAACACGCCTCACCAAGCTCAGCCACCAACTTGAAAAGGATTAGACAATACTTTTACCACTTTCCCTTCTCAGAATTCAGGCCTGTCCTCAGAATGCGACAAGGTACAGCCCATTTAAGCTCCTGTAGAGATGCTCCTTTTTATTAGGCCCCCAGTCTTATTCCAGACACCAGACCAACTTGGACTGTGCCCCAAAAAACTTGTCATCCCTACTATCTTCTGTCTAGTCATACTCCTATTCACCGTTCTCAACTACTCATACATGCCCTGCTCTTGTTTACACTGCCGGTTTACACTGTTTCTCCAAGCCATCACAGCTGATATCTCCTGGTGCTCTCCCCAAACTGCCACTCTTAACTCTTAAAGTAAATAAATAATCCTTGCTGGCAAGACTATGCTGAACCTCCTTAGGCACTCTCTAATTAGATGTCCTAGGTCCTCCCAATTCTTAGTCCTTTAATACCTGTTTTTCTCCTTCTCTTATTCCATTTAGTTTTTCAATTCATACAAAACCGTATCCAGGCCATCACCAATAATTCTAAATGACAAATGTTTCTTCTAACAGTCCTACAATATCACCGCTTACCACAAAATCTTCCTTCAGCTTAAACTCTCCCGCTCTAGGTCCCCACGCCGCCCCTAATCCCGCTCGAAGCAGCCCTAAGAAACATCGCCCATTATCTCTCCATACCATCCCCCAAAATTTTCGCCGTCCCAACACTTTACCACTATTTTGTTTTATTTTTCTTATTAATATAAGAAGACAGGAATGTCAGGCCTCTGAGCCCAAGCTAAGCCATCATATCTCCTGTGACCTGCATGTACACATCCAGATGGCCGGTTCCTGCCTTAACTGATGACATTCCACCACAAAAGAAATGAAAATGGCCTGTTCTTGCCTTAACTGCTGACACTATCTTGTGAAATTCCTTCTCCTGGCTCATCCTGGCTCAAAAGCTCCCCCACTGAGCACCTTGTGACCCCCACTCCTGCCCGCCAGAGAACCCCCCTTTGACTGTAATTTTCCTTTACCTACCCAAATCTTATAAAACTGCCCCACCCCTATCTCCCTTCGCTGACTCTCTTTTCAGACTCAGCCCACCTGCACCCAGGTGAAATAAACAGCCTTGTTGCTCACACAAAGCCTGTTTGGTGGTCTCTTTACACAGACGCGCATGAAACAAAGGTCATATATGATTCCTTTTTACATGAAATATCTATAAATCCATAGAAACAGAATGCATATTGGTGGTTGCCAGGGGCTAGGAGAGAGGGCAACGGAGACAAACTGTTTAATGGATAAGAGGTTTTACTTTAGAGTGATGGAAATGCTTTGGAACTAGATAGAGGTAGTGGTTGCACAACATAACGAATGTACAAAATTTCTCTGAATTGCTCACTTTAAAATGGTTAAAATGTGGTGGCTGATGCCTGTAATCCTAGCATTTTGGTGGGCCAAGGCGGGCTGACAGCTTGAGCTCAGGAGTTTGAGACCAGCCCGGGCAATAAGGCGAAACCCCTGTCTCTACAAAAAATACAAAAATTAGCTGGGCGTAGTGGCACGTGCCTATAGTGCCAGCTACTTGGGGGGCTGAGGCAGGAGGATCACTTGAACCCAGGAGGTTGAGGCTGCAGTGAGCCCTGATCACGCCACTGCACTCCTGCCTGGGTGACAAAGTGAGACTCTATCTCCCCCCACAAAAAAAGGGTTAATTTTATGCTATGTGTATTTCACCTCAATAAATTGTTTTTAAAAATCAGATGACGGGACTGATTACAGGTAAAAAGGTAAGGTCTTGTTTCAGATATGTTGAAATTGAGATTTTGGGAAGATATCCAGGTAGAGATTTCTAGAAGATAGCTGGAAGTATAAGTCTGGAATAAGGGGAGAGGCTGGGGCTAGAGACAAATATTTGAGGGAAAATAGCCGAAAGCTATAGAAGTAGATGAGACCTCTGAAAGGTAGAATATATAGAAAGACTTTTATCTTGGGGCAGAAATGGGAGTTAAAGGAAAGGAGTTAATAAAGAAAACAATGAACTATCAAAGGAGTAGCAGAAAAATAAGTTACTGCAGTATCAAAGTCCAGAGAAAATTCTGAAATGAACAAGTGGCCAATGTATCAATGAATCAGAGAAATACAGAAGTACAAGAACTGAGAAAAGAGTAAGCCTAGGTAAATTGGGTCACACTGTGCATCATGCAAACAACAACAACAAATAAGTCATTTCTGTACCCTATAATATAAAACAAAGAAGCGCAAAATATGTTTGTAAAAGAAATCTCTCCCTACATACTTTCATCTGTTTTGATTAAATAATGTTTCGACAAGGAAAACCATCAATAAGGCTGGGTGTGGTGGCTCACGCCTGTAATCCCAGCACTTTGGGAGGATGAGGCGGGTGAATTGCTTGAGGTCAGGAGTTCAAGACCAGCCTGACCAACATGGTGAAACCCTGTCTCTACTAAAAATACAAAAATTATCCGGGCGTGGTGGCAGGCCCCTGTAATCCCTGTTACTCCAGAGACTGAGGCAGGCAGGAGAATCACTTGAACCCAGGAGGCAGAGGTTGCAGTGAGCCGAGATCACGCCGCTGCACTCCAGCCTGGGTGACGGTGCGAGACTCTATCTTGAAAGAAAAAAAAAAAAAAAAAAAAAGGAAGCCATCAATAAAAATAATTTAAAAACAAAAGTCGAAATCAATAAAATTTCAGGGTTAAAGACTCTTTATCAAAAGTGCCTATATGCAACTCTTTTGATTTAAATAAGACAGATTTGTTGGAGCAAATGACAGAGCCAGAAAGGGTAGAAGCTGGGTACAGAAACATTAATGGTTGAAGTATATGATAATGTTTCTTCAACTCAAATCTAATGTTTCCAATTAAAGGATAAAAAGATGTTGCTCTGAGGGTTAAATGTATAAGGATATATACATATATATATATAAAATTTTTTTTGAGACGGAATTTCGCTCTTGTCGCCCTAGCTGGAGTGCAATGGCACAATCTCGGCTCACTGCAACCTCTACCCACTGGGTTCAAGCGATTCTCCTGCCTCAGCCTCCCGAGTAGCTGGGATTACAGGCACGTGCTACCACGCCCAGCTAATTTTTGTATTTTTAGTAGAGATGGGGTTTCACCACATTGGCCAGGCTGGTCTCGAACTCCTCACCTCAGGTGATCCACCTGCCTCAGCCTCCCAAAGTATTGGGATTACAGACATGAGCCACCATGCCTGGCTGAGGAGTTACATATATTTTAAAAAGAAAGTTAAAGTCACTAGATGGCTATACCTACTTGCTGTTATTCTCAATTAAAGTTACTTATAAATAAAGCACTTTATACACATATATTATTACGTTGACACTCAGTCTTTTAAAGTTTACTCTTTTTAAAGTTAAAAAACAGCAAAAAAATCCTACAAAAAATTCAATAGAACCTTAATGTTTAAATTTAGTGTTTGTTGGTTCATTGAATAAATATGAGAATTGAATTCAGTTACAATTTTAAATGAAATGCCATTTTCTTAATCACATCAATTAATCACATCAACTTCTAAATACAATTGGAAAAAGTACCTATATTTGCAAAAGAGATTATTTATATGGTTTTCAGATGTTTCATACTCATATATATTTGTAAACACTATGCATAACTTTGCTGCCTTCCAGGGTCTTTGGCATACATGTCAATCAGTATTTCAATGTATTTTCATACTTACAATCTTATGATGTAAGTATGTTAGAAATATTATCTCCATTTCACAGAGGCTTAGAGAGTTAAACTACCTGCTCAAGGTCACAATCTAGTGAGTACCAAATGTCTTTGAATTATGACTCGAATATAGATCTGATAAATTCAGATACCAGATACCATTTTTCTTTATGCTATATTTACTCTGCAGAGCACCAGAAAATAACAAGGTCCTTGTTATGCAGTGAAAAAACAAGCTATCATTAAACACTATCTTTCTCACTTCCTCTGTTCCTGAAGCCCAAGTTTAGCAGTTTAATAGAACCAAGGGTGTAAAGGGTCTGGGGAGGTGTGAGAGGAGCAGCAGTGGTCCCCTATATTCCTAAGGTTTCCTTTCCTATCCATTCTCCCCTACTTTAGGGACAAAACATCTCCCTCTAATCAAAAGAAAACCTAGAGCTCCTTGTTTTCCCATGTGTAAAATAATAATAATTTCCAAGGCCCTTCCAGTTTTCATATTTTATAATTGATTGTCAAGAATATTCAGATATATTCTAAGTTCATGGCATACTCATTCATTGAACAAACATTCCTACTGTGTATCTAAACTTTCCAACTGTCCGTCCTTTTTTTTTGAGAAGGAGTCTCCCTCTGCTGACCAGGCTGGAGTGCAGTGGCGCGATCATGGCTCACTGCAACCACTGCTTCCTGAGTTCAAGTGATTCTCCTGCCTCAGCCTCCCACACAGCTGGGATTACAGGCGCGTGTCACTACACCTGGTTAATTTTTGTATTTTTAATAGAGATGGAGTTTCACCATGTTGGCCAGGCTGGTCTTGAACTTCTGACCTCAGGTGATCTGCCCACCTCAGCCTCCCAAAGCATTGGGAGTACACGCGTGAGCTACTGTGCCCAGACTCGACTGTCCTTTCTGTTCCCATCTCCCCAGCGACTTTGATCCATCAATAATCCATTCTTTCTCCTAAATTTTTGGTGTCTCCTTTTCCTTAACATTTAAACGTGTTCAAATATCTCTCATCTATTAGATTACAAGAGACTTAAAAGACTTATCAACCAAATACAATGTATAGACCTTGTTTAGGTCCTGATTTGAATAAATCAACTGTAAAAAAAAGTTTAAGATATAATCAGGAAAATTTGAACACTGATTAGGTATTGAATAATATTACAGAATTATCACTAATTTCTTTTTGGTACAATGATATCGTGGGGATATATGAATTATATATACTGAATATATACTGAAATATTTATGGATGAAATAATAGAATGTATAATAAAACAGTTGGGAGTCTACAGAAACAAGTTTATGAATTAATATTTATTGAAAGTGGGTGACGGTTATACTGGGAGAGATTCATTATTATTTATTAACAATTTTCCCATCACAATTTCTTCTGTTAATACTTTTCCTGATCAATAACCCCATTAATCAATCACTCGTACTGTCTCCATATCCTCATTTCCTGTTTACTCAACAGGGATATATATCTAGCTTGTGTGTCCACTAAATACCATTGTTCTTGCTAAGGTCACTTTCTAACTGAAAAATCCAATGGAAGCCTTTGAATTCTTATCATATTTATATCTATCCATTTATTGAGTCATTTAGTGGAAAGGAACTATTCAAATCTTAGCATCATAGTAAAAAAGATGAAACAAATGGATCCTCTTCTGCTTGAAACCTGTCCCTCTGGCTCCATAACACCACTCTGATCTAGTTCTTCTCCTATCTTGTACTGTCTCCTTTGTAAGTTTATTTTCTGTAAATAAACCTTAAATATTGGTGTTTTCTATTTCTAATCCTCTTCCCATCTATAAACCACATCTGAGCCCTTCAACTACTTCTATGGTTTCTATATGTATACTAATAACTCCAGCCAAGACCTCACTTTGGAGATGCAAACTGTCACAATTCATGCTAGTCATTACACTGAAGCCTAAAATTCCATTTTTCACAACTGAACTCGATAATTTCCTCTCAAAATTGTACCTGGACTAGTATATCCTACCTCTATGAGTCATGTCATCAAGAGCTAGGAATACCAGCCAAAAGAGTCACCAGTAAAACAGGATAGTATCTAGAGGTTATGGAGCCAATAGCATTGAAAATGCAGCAAAGACAAATGGTATAAGCAGAATAGAGTAGTGATTCTCCAAGTGTGTTGCCTACATCATCATCATCATCACCTGGGAGCTTGTAAGATAAGCAAATTCTCTGGCCCCACACCAGCCCTGCTGAATTAAAAACACTGGTGGTGGGGCCCACCATAGAACTTGTCTATGTTTTAACAAGTTCTCCAAGTGATTCTGCTGCACGTTCATCTGAGAACCCCTGGATAAGAGCACAGACACAGGGCTTTCATATAGCTCCTGAGGCTAAGGATGGGGGAAATTTGACCTGAGTGCTTAACAGTCTAGCTCAGGAACCATTCTTGATTCCATCCTCCCTTACCTTCCCTACAAATAATGTCTGCCAAGTTCTGAACATTTTATCATTTTTTAAATAATACTTTAAAAATTGAGAATATAACATATACAGTAAAGTGCATAAATCTTAAGGCATACAGACTGATACCTTTTAATGTAACCAACACACACACCGATCCAGAACATTTTCAGCACCCCTGAAAGCTTACTCATATTCTTCTCAGTCATTACCCATCTTTTAGGTAACCACAAATCTGATTTGACTCACCATAGATTAGTTTTTCTTGTTCCTGAGATTCATATGAACAGCAAATAAATTTTTTATAAGTGTCTGACTTGTTCCACTCAACATAATGTCTATGAAATTCACTTATGTGGTTGAATGTGTCAGCAGTTCATTCATGCAGTGTTCCATTGTAGGAATACATCACAATTTAGCTACCCATTCACCTGTTGGTACGTATTTGAGTTGTCTGCACTATTAAGAATATTTGCTTTTATAAAGAAGTTACAAAAATGGCCAAAAAACATGAAAAAATGCTCAACATCACTAATGATCGGGGAAATGCAAATCAAAACCACAATGCAATACCACCTTACTCCTGTAAGAATGGCCATAATCAAAGAATAAAAAAACAGTAGATGTTGGCGTGGATGGGGCGATCAGCGAACACTTCTACACTGCTGGTGGGAATGTAAACTCGTACAGCTGCTATGGAAAACGGTGTGGAGATTCCTTAAGTAACTAAAAGTAGAACTACAATTTGATCCAGCAATCCCATTACTGGGTATCTACCCAGAGGAAAATAAGTCATTATACGAAAAAGATACTTGCTCACACATGTTTATAGCAGCACAATTCACAATAGCAAAATTGTGGAACCAATCCAAATGTCCATCAATCAATGAGTGGATAAAGAAACTCTGGTGTATAGATATACACAATGGAATACCACTCAGCCTTAAAAAGGAATGAATTAACAGCATTTGCAATGACCTGGATGAGATTAGAGACTATTATTCTAAGCAAAGTAACTCAGGAATGGAAAACCAAACATCATATGTTCTCACTGATAAGTGGGAGCTAAGCTATGAGGACGCAAAGGCCTAAAAATTATACAGTGGACTTTGGGGACTTGGGGGGAAGAGTGGAAGGGGGGCAAGGGATAAAAGACAACAAATAATGGTGCGGCGTATACTGCTCGGGCGATGGGTGCACCAGGTTCTCACAAATCTCCATTAGAGAACTTACTCAAGTAACCAAATACCACTTTTACCCCCAATAACTTATGGAAAAATAGAATTTTAAAAAAGGAATGTTTGCTTTTCTAAATAAAACTATCATGTAATTCTCATACATGTCTTCTGGTAGAAGGAGGCACTTATTTTTCTTAGGTCTTACCGGGGCTGGGAGCATGAATTGAGATGAGGGGTGTGTGTGTGTGTGTGTGTGTGTGTGTGTAGCTTTGGCAGATATAGTCAGATAGTTTGCAAGAGTGAATGTACCAATTTACATTCTCAACAAAAATGTTGGAGAGCTCCAGTTGCTCCATATCTTCACCATCAATCAATATTGATTGCCAAACTTTTTTACTTTATACATTCCACTGGTCATGTAGTAGTATCTCACTGGAGTTTTAATTTGCTTCTAATTAGTAATGATGTTGTGTACCATCTCATGTGTCTTTTAGGCATCTGGATATAATCTTTTATGAAATAGGGCTACATGTTTCAACATGAATAAGTTTCAAATACATAATATTAAGTTGAAAAAGCAAGTTGGTAAATGGCACACAGTATAATACCATTAATTTAAAGATGCTAAATAATATGGTTTACCCATAATAGTGTATGTGCACATGTATACACACACACACACACACACACACACACATACACACACATAAAGTAAAGGTAGAAACATATGCATCGGAATTGAAACCACCAAAATCAAGACAGACTGAGGAGACAGGGAAAGAAGGGTTTTGGAAGATAAACGGAAGACTTCAAGTGAATCTATAGTTTTGTTTAAAAATTCTGAAGCAAAAATAAGAAATACTGAGTTTGATCTCTTCAAGGTATTAGGTACCTAATGTTTTCTCAGTTCTCCATTGTTTTTTGTTTGTTTTTGTTTTTTGAGATGGAGTCTCACTCTGTTGCCGAGGCTGGAGTGCAGTGGTGCAATATCGGCTCACTGTAACTTCCGCCTCTCAGGTTCAAGCGATTCTCCTGCCTCAGCCTCCTGAGTAGCTCGGATTATAGGCACGTGCCATCACGCCCAGCTAAGTTTTGTATTTTTAGTAGAGACGGGGTTTCACCATCTTGGCCAGGCTGGTCTCAAATTCCTGACCTCAGGTGATCCCCCTGCCTCATCCTCCCAAAGTGCTGAGATTACAGGCGTGAGCCATGGCACCAGGCCCTGTTCTTTCTTATCTCTATGCTTAAGGTAATTAAAAAAAAAATTCCAGGCATATGCAAAGGCAAAGAGAATGTGAGTACAGTAATTTTTAAAGAGAAGAGATGTAAAAGGAGTAGAGTTCAGTTTCCTCATCCAAGGACAAATTGGACAAGAAGATCCCAAAGAGCCTTTCTATCTCTGACATCTACTGATCTCTAAAGAGTAATTTGATGTTTGCACCTACATTGTAGTGTGACTAATAGCAATAATATTGATAATGTAGTCCTTGAGAATAAATTTCTCCAACAAACAGAATGCTTTATATCTAAGGACTCATCATCCCTACATAGAAGATAGGATGTATTATTCCAGTTTATAGATGAAGAAATTGAGGCATACAAGAGTGTTATTTATTGAGAAATTAAGCTCACAGAAAATCTTTAAAAATCCTGATTGCAAAATTGTAAGGGCGGGGAGTGGATAGTGAAAAGGAATAAATATAATTATTCGTTTAAATTTCAACTGTCTTGAAGGCCATGCCCTTCCTATTAAATCTATTTGATATTCACATTTACTGATTCATTCATTCATTCATTCATTCATGTATTCCTTAAATAAATTACTGTCTTTATTAAGTGGCAGAAGCTATGCTAGGACTGTAACTACGAAATCAAATAAGACATGGTCACTGCCTTCAAATAGTTTTACTGGGGGTGAGACCTAGATAAACAAAATCTCCAATAAACTGTGGTCATGAGTTATGGTAGAGCTATATATGTACTGAGGGGGAATACAGAGTTGAAGGGGACTGGGGCGTGGGTTGTTTGTTGTGTTTGTGTGTGCATCTGCAAAATAAGAAAACCTAATAGTGTTACCTGGTATAAGTGTTCCTGAAAAGTTTCAGACATATTCTTTCTCCTTTTTGTAAATCAGTAATATGGAAACAGCATATCTTGAAAACTGAAAATAAACATTCAATTTTCATAGATGAACTCAGAATTGTTTATGAATTTAAAAAAAGGACAATGCAGCCACAACCAGAAGGTTCTTTAATTTTTGTGTTTACCGTGATATAATTTGTCAAAGTGGGTAGTCTTAAGCTTCTTGAAGCCAAATGAATAACCTCCTGGAAGATTAAACATGCATAACTATTAACATATAGTAATATTTCTAAAGCTTTTTTATCCTTATTAACAAATGTATCTGTAGAAGTCAGAGAAATAGTAGCCTCCCTGGAGCAATTTCTAACAATTAGATATCTTTTGTGAGAAGCCCAGAAAAGGTATGACCAATTGCTTTCTTGGATTAAACTGATGGTTCTAAATGAAAAACAAATTAGGTGCAGATGTTCAGTATATTGAGATTAATTTTATTCTCATGGGTACCATTTCTTCAGTTTCTTGGACTAACAGTAATTTGTTTCCAGAGAAGTGAACATGTGCCAAAATAACTAAGCCAAGCAGCACAGTTCAATAAGTTTTTCCACAAACATATATATTTTTAAAGTAGATAAATATTTCCAATAAACAAAAGGTCTCGCATTTGTATTAGTAATGACTTTCTATAAAAGTAAAATAAAATTCATTCAACCAAGACATGTCAGAACCTACTAGATTCAGAGAGATTCAAAAGCAAACAAAAAGAGCTACTTGCCTGGAGCTCCAGCCTAGTAGAAAAGAGACAAGTAAGCAATAATTACAATATAAGGTAATGGGGCTCTAATAGAGATGTGAGCAAAATGCTTTGGGAATATGAGCTTTTCCCACTAATGAACCCAAGAAAAGATAATATAATGTAGTTCACTATCACACACACACAAAAACTAGAAACATAATAAATACGTATGAGAATGTTTGGTCTTTTCATGTCAATAATAACAATGACTATATATTATGGCTATAGATATTTTATAAAACACTTATGTATTACAAGGTAGATCAATCAGCTTTAATTATCATTTAATATCTTCATCCATGATCTCTGTAAGCAACTTAAGAGCAGGAATCATGTTGTTCACCTTTGTGTTCCAAGGCCTAACACGATGCCTGTTACATAATAGTTTTAACACATGTTGAACGAATGAAGGTATACACATATACATGAGTGTTTATGATTACATAAATAGCACACTTCCGCATTCATGGATACCAGAATTAAGTGGGACAGACAATACTTGGAAAGGATATTTGATATCCAATATATCAGAAGGTTCACTAAACAAAGGGAAATGAAGTTTAATAGGGATGGGTACTGAGAGCACCTATCTATAACCTAACATATGTTAATTCATTTTTTTCATATTCTCTCTAGTTGTATAATCATGACTACATCGTAGATATTCAACAAATGCTTGTTGAATGAACACTTCTACCTCCATAATGTATCTCTTAAACCCAATTCCTCTCTACTGGCCTGAACTATAATAGCAATCTATGTATCTTCACTCTTTCTCTTCCAAAGTAGCTTTAGTTGCCATATTAGTCCCCCTAAAATACACTGATCATGTAACTTTTATTTTCAAATTTCCCAAAGGCTCCCTAGTATTCAGGATCCCTCATTTAAAAAAAAAAGAAATGCATAGGGAGTTCATAGTACAAAAGCCTGGAACTGACACAGAGCAGATACTAAATGGCCAAAAATTAATGAACTAGGTTGTGTTGGGAAAATTAATTATCCATATGGTTCAAAATGAGAATGGATCCCTATACAAAAATCAATGTGTTATGTATTAAGAGATTTAAACATAAAAGAAAATATAGGATAATTTAAAATAATCTCTACTCAGCTCTCTAGTCTCCCAGCTGTTGTTTAATACTAGGTTTCTTAGAGCACCACCCTATACAAGCACAGTTTAGGAATCTGCTAAAAACTTGTGAGGAATTTGTATCCAGATTCTTGCATTCTTTCTCTGCAATTCCCTCCTCTCCAGGATTTTGACCTTCAAGTTCCAGCCACTATTATCTCCAAACTCTGCCTCAGTTTCTTCAGCCTGGTAAGCCTGCTGCTTCCTGTTAGGATTGTATTCTTTTGCATTCCAATTTGGAAAATGCCATGAAGGAAAAGGCCAGGATGAATGTGGTACTCACTTTATGTGTTTCTCTTCTTTGAATGATTGTAGTCTCTTAGATCCTGCCTGTGCTGATTGTTCTCAATGCCTTCAAACAATGTATATAGTATTTTATTCAGTTTTTACAGATTTTTTTTGACAGGCAAATTAGTTTAAAACAAGCCATTATGGCCAGAATTGATGCCTAGTCATGAAAGTGTCTTGTTGGTTTCTCATTTTTCTGATTCCTTGTTTTTTAAAAAAAATTTTTTAGGTATTTACATTTTTTTTTGAGGCAGGGTCTCACTCCAGTCCCCCAGGCTGAAGTACAGTGGTATGATCTCTCCTCACTGCAGACTTCCCGGGCTCAAGCGACCCTTCCACCTCAGTCTCCCAAGTAGCTGGGAGTACACGTGCTCACGACCATGCCCAACTAATTTGCGTGTGTGTGTGTGTGTGTGTGTGTGTGTGTGTGTGTTTTAGTAGAGACAGGGTTTCGTCATGTTGCCCAGGCTGGTCTCAAACTCCTGGCCTCAAGTGATCCACCCACCTTGGCCTCCGAAAGTCCTAAGATTACAGGTGTGAGCCACTGCACCCTGCCAGATTCCTTCTTTTAATTATAATATTAAATAAAATATATATTTTTTTGAGACAGGGTCTCACTTTGTTATTCAGGCTGGTCTCAAACTCCAGGGCTCAAGCAATCCTTCCGCCTCAGCCTCCCAAGGAGCTAGGACTACAGGTGTGGGCCACTACACCCAGCTAATTTTTTTTGTTTTAAATAAATAGAGTCTCTCTATGTTGCCCTGGCTGGTCTCAAACTCCTGGCCTCAAGACAGCCTCTTGCCTGGTCTTTCTAAAGTGCTAAAATTACAGGTGTGAGCCACTGTGCTTGGCTGATTTCTTCTTTCATATCTTTAAGCATTCCATCAGTGGTTATTTTATATTGTGTCTCTAATGATGCCAATCCCTGATGTTTTTCATAGACTAAATCTGTTTGTTGTTTCTGCTGACTCTCATTCATAGTACATTGCTCCCTTATGAGTCTGGAGATCTTTCATTGTCAGTTCACATTTGGTTTATTTAATATGGGAAAATCCTGGAAGTTTAAGGTGAAGATGTTTTCTCTAAAGAGAATTTGTGCTTGTGTCTGTTTGGGGGCAAGGAGTATTACAGCCCTGGGACACATTATCTCCAACTATTCTTTGAAAATTATTTGTAGATCATTTACTATCTTATTCCTGACTGGTGTATACTATCTTTGATTTCTGAATGCTGGTGCTTTGTATAAAGCACAAATGAACTAACACAATACCCAGATTTAATTGGACACAGGAGAATACTAAAGAATTATTACTATCCCTTTCTGGGAATTCGGATCCATTACTGCTTTTGGCAAGCATGTAAAAACAAACAGCAACACAGAGTAAGGAAAGAAATGCATAATTATCAGATACTTGAAAGAACATGAAATCTGTTATGAAATCAACTATGTAAATACTGCCATATAAATCATAGTTCTATTTATTCTTCGATACTATGAAAAATTTATAATTAAAAAATCAAAGTAGAAACAAAAAAACAAAAGAAAACAATGCATGGTATCTAATGAAAAGATTACAGCTAACATGTCTGGTTGTACATTCCCCTTCTTTCAACCATCTTGGTCATATAATACTTCTACAGGATGTTATACTGTTGGATCATCAACTGAAATCCTCACTTGCTCCACCTAATCTACTTGACGTTAAGCTAGGTTCCTTCACTCTACATTTTTGAAGCTGAGTTTTACACCTAAGTCAATCATAATGAAAAATCTACAGGGTATCAAAGTCTTAATTTTGCAGCTTTTCCCAATCTGAACTATTTGCTTTTTTATGATAACAAGGTAAATGGAGTTACCTTTCTTGAGTGAATAATTTCATTAGCTGACAAGCCTAAGTGAAGGGTTATAAATACCTGAGCAGTAGTTAAAACTGAGATTGAAAATGAGGGAGATTTTTTTAGAAATTACTATAATAAAAACCAAATTCAAGAGAAGTAACTTTGAAAATAACCTGACAGACCTAACTGAGAAGCGCATATAACTAGCATATTCAGTAGTATAACTTAATGTCAGCCTCTTTTTATGCATTCAACTAATGAAAGGTATTTTTCTAACCCCTTAATTAATTAGCTATATCTGGTTCACATTTTTAAATGGAAAATAACTCTAATAGTTCCCGCTGGATCTAACTCATTTTAATTGCTTTTTATTCAAAAAATACAGAAATCTAAAATAACAAAAAGAAAAATACCAGGCACTGGAAATCTATTTTATGGACCAAAATTTTATGGAAGAAAAATAGTTTTTAGGTGAATAAGTCTTTAACTAAATGTAGAAGCTTCCCATTTTATCTGTTTGATGGGTTTAATCTTAAAAATCTGAGCTCTTAATAATACATTTAAAAATGTGAAATCATTAATATTGGCAACATAGTTTTAGATTTTAAAAAGTTGAAAATACATTCAGAAAATAAATTTATTTTATGCTTCTTAATGCCACATATTTCAAGCGACATTTCAACCTTTTAAATTAAATTAAATTAATTAATTAATTAATTTAGAGACAGGGTCTTGCCCTGTCACTCAGGATGGAGTACAGTGATGTGAACTCAGTTCACTGCAGCCTCAACCTCCCAGGCTCAAGTGATCCTCCCGCCTGAGCCCCACAAGTAGCTGGGACTGCAGGTATGCGCCACCATGCCCAGCTAATTTTTTAATTTTTTGTAGAGATGGGGTCTCGCTATGTTGCCCAGGCTGGGATTTCAACTTTTTATAGTAAAAGTAATACTCATTAAGGAAAAAATTTTAAACAGTGAAAAGTAAAAAAATTCCATATATATTCCCCAAATTTAAACCCAACCACTATTAATATCTTTGAGTATTTCTTTTTGGTCTTTATTTTTTCCCTATACATAGATTGGTAACATAGTTTCATCACATTGTATATATAAATTTGATCACTTTTTTCCCAATAAACTTTAGATCACAGAATACATTCTACTGTTTGAGGTACCTGAAATGCAGCCGCTGATAGTTATCTGTGCTTTTACTCTCTGCAGCTTAAAGACAGCTTTTAGAGAAAATATATAAAACCTATGAGTCACGCATTTGAGACTTCTTTATTATCTGTCCATTGCATAGTTCCACTAATCAACTAGCAGACATCACACAAAACATTTACTCTTCAAGGAAATTTTACTTCTTACCTTCTGGGCTGCAAGATGGAGGGCTGTTCTCTGGCTATGGTCAGTTTTATTCACATCTGCTCCTGCCTTCAGAAGAGCATCTGCACAATCCAATCTGTCAGCCAACACGCAATACATAAGTGGTGTTCTCCCAAATTGATCTTCTTTGTCTTTAAGAGCAGAGTTTCCTATCAGGATAAGAAACAGATAGTGATATTTGATAATTGTTATTACTAATATAAGTAGGAACTACATTCGCTGTTTATTATCAAGCATTGTGCTAAATGCATTAAATATATCATCTTATTTTTACTTTTCCTGTGAAGTAGATATTACCATTGTCATATTATAGGAAACTGAGGCTCAAAGAAGTTAAGTAACCAGTCTACGTTCACACTGAAAGTAGGTGGGGCTAGAATTTAAACTGATGACTCAATCATATTATGCTGAACTAACATTTTGAGATACAGAGCTACTTATGTTCCTCCCTCACTCACTCTTGTCTTTTGAAACAAATATTTAATTAATGCCAATTGTACACTAGGCATTGTGGTATGTTTTATGAGTGATACAAAAATGAATCACAGACTGGGTGCGGTGGCTCACGCCTGTAATCCCAGCACTCTGGGAGGCCAAGGTGGGCAGATCACCTGAGGTCAGAAGTTCAAGACCGGCCTGACCAACATGGTGAAACCCAGTTTCTACTAAAAATACAAAAATTAGCCAGGCATGGTGGCAGGCGCCTGTAATCCCAGCTACTCCGGAGGTTGAGGCAGGAGAATTGCTTAAACCCGGGAGGCGGAGGTTGTAGTGAACCAAGATTGTGCCATTGCACTCCAGCCTGGACAACGAGAGTAAAACTCCATCTCAAAAAAAAAAAAAAAAAAAAGTCACGGTTGATTTCCCTTTCTAGACAAGGTGACAAGATATAGCAAGTACATAGTATCCTCATCCTCCTGCTAATTACAACTAAAATCCCCAGGGCAAAAGGCAAAATAAATGACAGGCAGAGAAGGGAAGGCATCTTGGACTAGGAACTTTGGAAGTTGAGAGACAACCTGGTGGTAAGTTCCCTGAAGCGTTTTCTGTTTGCTTGTTTGCTTTTGCCTCCCATTATGGGCTAGAGTAGCCTATAATCCAGAAACACCAAGGTGCACAGATGCCAGATTTCTCAAGAGAAGTCTACTCTCTCTAGTAAAAAGACTGGGAGGCAGGTAACTCTGCCGAGTGAACCATTTGACTATGCTCTACTCAAAACACATACAATAAAAGAAACTGCACCTCTTTTCCCCACTGGACACTATAGAGACCGTTGGGAGGAGCCCTATCGAACTATCAATGCCCCAAATTAAGCAAAGGATAGCAATGAGGTAGTATTTTACCCCTTTCCAACTAGAGAGTAGGCGATAGCAATATGGAGAGGACAAAATTGGAGGAAGTAATTCTTTAAATTGGTACAAAAAGTCAGGACACTTTTGAGCAGCCCATGTGTGAAACTGGTCAGAATCAAGATAGCAAAATCTCTGAGAATTGAACTATAGTTAGATTATTGCCTTGGTTCTAAATGGGCCTGAGCAGTCCAGAGGTTGGGCAAACCAGAAGAGCCCTGCAAGATCTCTGAAAACTAACTTGAAATTTGAACCACAAAATCGAAAGAGAATGTTCATTCTAAACCTTGACAGATTGTCCGTTTACTAAAATAAGATATTTAAATAGGATCCAGAGTCTCATAATACAGAAAATGTCAAAGATATAATCCAAAATTATGAAACAACTCAAAAGTTTGGAAAATACTAATTTAAACAAGAAAAGATAATCAACAGGCACTGACACTGCGATGACACAGATATATTAGAATTATATGACAAGAATTTTAAAACAACCCTCATAAAAATGCTCCAACAATCAACTATGAACACTCATGAAACAAACAGAACATCAGGAATTAAAAAAGAGAAGCTGAATGTAAATATGTGAGAAAAATAATAGACTGTTTTTATCCTCTTTAGTTTTTTTATTTTTAATGAGGGTCTCACTGTGTTGCCCAGGCTGGTCTTGAACTCCTGGGCTAAAGCAGTCCTCCCTGCCTCAGCCTCCTGAGTAGCTGGGGCTACAGTGCATGCCCGGCTTATCCTCTTTAATTTTTAGAGTTATGTTTCGATGATTGAAAGCAAAGATAACCTTGCTGTATGATGTGGTTCTCAGTTTATGTAGAGGTGATTTTTAAGATAACTATATCAAAAAGAAGGGTAAAGGGACCTAATTAGTGATAAGGCTTCTATTATTGTATTCGAAGTGGAAAATACAGACTGTGATAAAATAAGTATACATATTCTAATACCTAGAACAATCATACACACGCACACACACACACACACGCACACACATACACACTCAGAAACAAATAAACAAAAAACCTCCAACGAAAACAAACTATACAAAGAGATTTATTTAAAAACACAATATAGACCCAGCAGGGTGGCTCACACCTATAATCCCAACATTTTGGGAGGCTGAGGTGGGCAGATCACTTAAGGCCTGGAGTTCGAGATCAGCCTGGCCAACATGGCAAAAACCTGTCTCTACTAAAAATACAAAAATTAGCCGGGTGTGGTGGTGGCACATGCCTGTAATACCAGCTACTTGGGAGGCTGAGGCATGAGAATCACTTGAACCCAGGAGGTGGAGGTTGCAGTGAGCTGAGATTACATCACTGCACTCCAGCCTGGATAACAGAACAAAAACCACAATATAAGATATCACTTCACATACACTAGGATGGTTATAATAAAAAAGATACATAATAACAAGTATTAATGAGAATATAGAGAAATCAAAATCCTCATATACTACTGGTGGGAATCTAAAATGGTACAGTCACTTTGGAAAATATTCTGGAAGTTCCTCAAAACATTAAATAACCATTTGACCCAGCAATTCCACTCCCAAGTATGTACCCAAGAGAAATGAAGACATATGTCCACACAAAAACTGGTACGCAAATATCCATTGCAGTATTATTCATGACAGCCAAAAGGTGGATATAATGCAAGTATCCATAAGCTGTTCATCAATTGACGAATGGTTAAACAAAATGTTGTATATCTCTACAGTGGAATATTATTCAGCAAAAGGAATGAAGATCTAGTATATGCTCAACATGGATGAACCTTGAAAACATTATGCTAAGCAAAAGAAGCCAGTCAAAAAATACCACATATTATATAATTATATTTATGTGAAATATCTGGCACTGGCATATCTATAGAGACAGAAAGTAGATGAGTAGTTGCCTAGGACTGGGGGTTGGGCACAAATTTGAAGAGTAACAGCCAAATGGTGAAGGGTTTCTCTGTGGGATAATGAAAGTGTTCTTTTTTTTTTTTTTTTTGTGTCTAGAATTTATTTATTTTTAACTTTACATTATAGCTTAAGAACTTTTAACATCTCCATGCTGTCCACAGTTAAAATTTTAAGTAATGCGTATTATTCCAGTGAGAGGCAGCACCATCCATCATTGTTGGGGAGTTTCATGCTTGCAATTTTGAGGTTCTCTTTAATGCTTTGAGGACCAACACCCTGGACTTACTGGAGTAATGTAGCGCTCAGGTTTCGGCTCCTCCCTTTACTTGGCTGTGAGGATTCTACATGCCTGGAACAAGGGACATCTCCAAAGTCACTAACGTGGCTAGATAAAGGATAACTAGAAGTGCCTGCCCCCTCCACCATCCTTGCCTTGATGCCAGGTGAGATCCAGGCTCCTCTGCCCCAAGAAGGGCTGAGCTTACATTATCTCCAGCTCAGCAGGTCCTTGGAAATTTTTTTTTTTTTATGTATATTTATTTATTCATAACTTATATGCACATATTACTATATTAACATAGTGTGAACATTATAAAACATATAAAATATATAAAATATAATGTGGAGACAATGAGATGAAGATGACATAAGTAATATTTTTATATATTGTCTTCCTAATTGTAGATTGCTTCATAATACTGTTGGCTACAATTTCAAAGCCCAGTATACACTTAGGGTAAGGATTATCTTCAGGAATAATGGACATAAATTCACATTTCAAGTCATCCTGTAATTATGAACTTCCTTAGCGACATTTTTCATTAAAACTATTTATATGGCCCAAACTTATACCTTAGAATTTGATTGACAAGAACTTGCACTAGGAATAGAACACCCATGAGCACTCATCTTTTGTTGCTAGACTATACACATAGTATTAGCATTGTTTTATATCCTCAGTTGTTTTACAGACATTCTCCCAGTCTTTTAGTCTCATTTTTTTTTTTTTTTTTGCTTTATTTTATTTTATTTTTATTTTTTTTTTCTGTTATTTACTTATTTTTTTTTTTTATTTTTGCTGTTAACTTTTCTTTTTTTTTTATTATTTTTTTTTTAATTTATGAAGTATTTATTGATGATTCTTGGGTGCTTCTCGGAGAGGGGGATATGGGAGGGTCATAGGATAATAGTAGAGAGAAGGTCAGGAGATAAACACATGAACAAAGGTCTCTGGTTTCCTAGGCAGAGGACCCTGCGGCCTTCTGCAGTGTTTGTGCTCCTGGGTACTTGAGATTAGGGAGTGGTGATGACTCTTAAAGAGCATGCTGCCTTCAAGCATCTGTTTAACAAAGCACATCTTGCACCGCCCTTAATCCATTTAACCCTGAGTTGACACAGCACATGTTTCAGAGAGCACGGGGCTGGGGGCAAGGCCATAGATCAACAGCATCCCAAGGCAGAAGAATTTCTCCTAGTCAGAACAAAATGGAGTCTCCTATGCCCACCTCTTTCTACACAGACACAGCAACAATCTGATCTCTCCTTCCTTTCCCCACACTTCCCCCCCTTGTCTTCAACAAAACCGCCATCGTCCTCATGGCCCGCTCCCGATGGTCGCTGTCTCTTCGGAGCTGTTGGGTACACCTCCCAGACAGGGTGGCCGGGCAGAGGCGCTCCTCACCTCCCAGACAGGGCAGCCGGGCAGAGGCGCTCCTCACCTCCCAGACAGGGCGGCCGGGCAGAGGCGCTCCTCACCTCCCAGACAGGGCGGCCGGGCAGAGGCGCCCCCCGCTTCCCAGACGGGGCCGCCCGGGCAGAGGCGCTTCTCTCCTCCCAGACGGGGCGGCCCGGCAGAGGCGCTCCTCACTTCCCCGACGGGGCCGCCCGGGCAGAGGCGCTCCTCGCTTCCCACTCAGGGCCGCCCGGGCAGAGGCGCTCCTCGCTTCCCAGACGGGGCCGCCCGGGCAGAGGCGCTCCTCACTTCCTCCCAGACCGGGTGGCAGCCGGGCAGAGGCGCTCCTCGCCTCCCAGACGGGGCGGCCGGGCAGAGGCGCTCCTCACTTCCCAGACGGGGCGGCCCAGCAGAGGCGCTCCTCACTTCCCAGACCGGGCGGCCGGGCAGAGGCGCTCCTCACTTCCCAGACGGGGCGGCCGGGCAGAGACGCTCCTCACTTCCTCCCAGACGGGGTGGCGGCCAGGCAGAGGCGCTCCTCACCTCCCAGACAGGGCGACCGGGCAGAGGCGCTCCTCACTTCCCAGACGGGGCGGCCGGGCAGAGACGCTCCTCACTTCCTCCCAGACGGGGTGGCGGCCAGGCAGAGGCGCTCCTCACTTCCCAGACAGGGCGGCCGGGCAGAGGCGCTCCTCACTTCCCAGACAGGGCGGCCGGGCAGAGGCGCTCCTCACTTCCCAGACTGGGCTGCCGGGCAGAGGCGCTCCTCACGTCTTCCTCCCAGACGGGGTGGCGGCCAGGCAGAGGCGCTCCTCACTTCCCAGAGGGGGCGGCCGGGCAGAGGTGCTCCTCACGTCTTCCTCCCAGACGGGGTGGCAGCCGGGCAGAGGCACTCCTCACCTCCCAGACGGGGCAGCCGGGCAGAGGTGCTCCTCACCTCCCAGACGGAGTGGCCAGGCAGAGGCGCTCCTCACTTCCCATATGGGGTGGCGGCCGGGCAGAGGCGCTCCTCACTTCCCAGATGGGGCAGCCAGGCAGAGGCGCTCCTCACTTCCTCCCAGACGGGGTGGCGGCCAGGCAGAGGCGCTCCTCACCTCCCAGACGGGGCGGCCGGGCAGAGGTGCTCCTCATCTCCCAGACGGGGCGGCCGGGCAGAGGTGCTCCTCACCTCCCAGACGGGGCGGCCGGGCAGAGGCGCTCCTCACCTCCCAGACGGAGTGGTCAGGCAGAGGCGCTCCTCACTTCCCATATGGGGTGGCGGCCGGGCAGAGGCGCTCCTCACTTCCCATATGGGGCAGCCGGGCAGAGGCGCTCCTCACTTCCTCCCAGACGGGGTGGCGGCCGGGCAGAGGCGCTCCTCACCTCCCAGACGGGGCGGCCGGGCAGAGGCGCTCCTCCCTTCCCAGACGGAGTGGCCAGGCAGAGGCGCTCCCCACCTCCCAGAGTGGGCGGCCGGGCAGAGGCGCTCCTCACTTCCCAGAGTGGGCGGCTGGGCAGAGGCGCTCCTCACTTCCCATAGGGGGTGGCAGCCGGGCAGAGGCGCTCCTCACTTCCCAGATGGGGCAGCTGGGCAGAGGTGCTCCTCACTTCCTCCCAGACGGGGTGGCGGCCAGGCAGAGGCGCTCCTCACCTCCCAGACGGGGCGGCCGGGCAGAGGCACTCCTCACCTCCCAGAGTGGGCGGCCGGGCAGAGGCGCTCCTCACTTCCCAGAGTGGGCGGCCGGGCAGAGGCGCTCCTCACTTCCCAGAGTGGGCGGCCGGGCAGAGGCACTCCTCACCTCCCAGAGTGGGCGGCCGGGCAGAGGCGCTCCTCACTTCCCAGAGTGGGCGGCCGGGCAGAGGCGCTCCTCACTTCCCAGAGTGGGCGGCTGGGCAGAGGCGCTCCTCACTTCCCATAGGGGGTGGCAGCCGGGCAGAGGCGCTCCTCACTTCCCAGATGGGGCAGCTGGGCAGAGGTGCTCCTCACTTCCTCCCAGACGGGGTGGCGGCCAGGCAGAGGCGCTCCTCACCTCCCAGACGGGGCGGCCGGGCAGAGGCACTCCTCACCTCCCAGACGGGGCGGCTGGGCAGAGGCGCTCCTCACCTCCCAGAAGGGGCGGCTGGGCAGAGGCGCTCCTCACTTCCCATATGGGGTGGCAGCCAGGCAGAGGCGCTCCTCACTTCCCAGACGGGGTGGCGGCCAGGCAGAGGCGCTCCTCACTTCCCAGATGGGGCAACCGGGCAGAGGCGTTCCTCACTTCCTCCCAGACGGGGTGGCGGCCAGGCAGAGGCGCTCCTGACCTCCCAGACGGGGCGGCCGGGCAGAGGTGCTCCTCATCTCCCAGACGGGGCAGCCGGGCAGAGGCGCTCCTCACTTCCTCCCAGACGGGGTGGCAGACGGGCAGAGGCGCTCCTCACATCCCAGACGATGGGCGGCCGGGCAGAGGCGCTCCTCACTTCCCAGATAGGGCGGCCGGGCAGAGGGGCTTCTCACATCCCAGACGATGGGCGGCCAGGCAGAGATGCTCCTCACTTCCTAGACGGGGTGGCGGCGGGGCAGAGGCTGTAATCTTAGCACTTTAAGAGGCCAAGGCAGGAGGCTGGTAGGTGGAGGTTGCAGCGAGCCGAGATCACACCACTGCACTCCAGCCTGAGCACCATTGAGCATTGAGTTAGCGAGACTCCGTCCGCAATCCCAGCACCTCGGGAGGCCGAGGCAGGCAGATCACTCGAGGCCAGGAGCTGGAGACCAGCCGGGTCAACACGGCGAAACCCCGTCTCCACCAAAAATACAACAACCATTCAGGCGTGGCGGCGCGTGCCTGCAATCCCAGGCACTCGGCAGGCCGAGGCAGGAGAGTCACAGGAGCCCGAGGCAGGGAGGTTGCAGTGAGCCGAGATCATGGCAGTACAGTCCAGCTTCGATAACAGTGGGAGACCGAAAAAAAGGGAGAGGGAGAGGGAGAGGGAGAGGGAGAGGGAGAGGGAGAGGGAGAGGGAGAGGGAGAGGGAGAGGGAGAGGGAGAAAGTGTTCTAATATCATTTGTGGTGATGTTTGCCCAACACTGAATTTACAAAATTACTCAAATGTATACTTTAAATTTTGAATTGTATGGTATGTGAATTATATCTTAATAAAGCATTACAAAAAGCTCTACCATATATAAATTAAAATGGAATACTAAAAATATTCAAGAAATGGAAAGGAGGACAGGAATGAAAAACAGAAGGAACATGCAGTATTCAACACAATAAATTGGAAATCTTAAATCTTAACATTCATAATTACATTAAATGTAAATGGTGTAAATACATCAACAAAAAGGCTGAGCTAAAAAAAGAAGACTCGATTAGGCTGGGCACGGTGGCTCATGCCTGTAATCCCAGCACTTTTGGAGGCCGAGGCGAGCGAATCATGAGGTCAGGAGATCGAGACCAGCCTGGCTAACATGGTGAAACCCCGCCTCTATTAAAAAACAGAAAAAATTAGCCGGGCATGGTGGCAGGCGCCTGTAGTCCCAGCTACTTGGGAGGCTGAGGCAGGAGAATGGCATGAACCCAGAAGACGGAGCTTGCAGTGAGCCAAAATCGTGTCACTGCACTCCAGCCTGGGTGACAGAGCGAGACTCTGTCTCAAAAAAAAAAAAAAGAAACTTACTTAAAATACAATAACATAGGAGGTTAAAAGTAAAAGAATTAGCAAGACTACAATAAATACTAATGAAATAAAAGCTGGAGTTAAGTATATTAATATCTAATAAGGTAAACTTTAGAGAAAAGACAATTACCAGAAACAAATAGACATATTATATAACAATAAAAGGGTCAATTCACCAAGAATACATAAAATTCCTAAATGTATACATACTAAATCACAGAGCTTCAAGATACAGGCAGCAAAAACTGATAGAATAGAAAGAAACACTTGAAAACACAATTATAATTGGTAACTTCAACACTCTTTTCTCAATAATTGCTAGAACCACTAAAATGAAAATCAGCAAGGACACAGAAGAACTGAACACCAAAATAAAGCAACAGGATCCAACTGGTATTTATTTAACACTTCATCTAATGACAGCCAGAAACTCAATCTTTCAAAATACCCATGGGACCTTGACCAAAATATACAATATACTGGGTCATAAATGAGTACTAACAGATTTAAAGAATTGAAGACATACAAAGTGTATTATCAGATGACAGTGTAATTAAACTAGAAATCAATAACAGAATGATAACAAGAAATAATAAAATATTTAAGATAATCCATGGGTTAAAGAGAAAATCTCAAGGGAAATTAAAAAGCATAATTAAATGAATAAAAACATATTGTTGTGAGGTTCTTGCACCACACATGAGGGAAGCTTAGAAGGAAATATATAGTAATGAATGCTTTTAATTAGAATAGAAGAATAGTTTCAAATCAATTATCTATGCTTCTACCTTAGAACACTAAAACAGAAGAGCAAATTTAACCCAAAACAAGCAGAAGGAAGTACATAAGAAAAATAAGAACAGAGAGCAATTACATTAAAATCAGAAAAAAATAGAGAAAATCAATGAAGCTAAAAGTTGGTTCTTGGAAAATTAAATTAATAAATCTCTAATCAGATTGATCATTAAAAACAGAGCTGACACAAATTCCCAATATCAAGAACTACATCACTACAAAGCCTGCAGATATTAAAAGGCAAATAAGAGAATGTCATAAGCTATAAACTCACAATTTAAGTGAAATGGATAAATTCCTTGGAAGATATACTCCTTCGAAGTCCACTTAAGATACAGATACTCTCAACAGTACTTGTGGTAGGATAATTCTAAGATGGCATCCAAGACTTCCAGCCCCTGGTATACATGCCCTGTATGATCCCCTCCTCTTGAGTGTGGGCAGAACTATGATGTCACTCCCACGATTAGATTTTGTTATGTGGCAAATATGAAGGGATTTTGCAGATGTAATTAAGTCTCTTAATCATTTAACTTCAAGTTAATCAAGAGAGATTAGTTTGGGTTGCTTTCACCTAATCAGGTGAGTCTTTCAAAAGAGTGTCTAGAGGTCCGAGGTAGAAATTGTAGAGATTTGAAGCAGCAGAGACACTTTCCTGCTGGCCTTGGAGAAGCAAACTGCCATAAATTTTAAAATTGTACAAAAAAAACTGTAGTCAACTTGTTCACCACTATTTGTTGGAGTTAAGGTTTTCAGGCTCTTTCTGGACTACATAGTTCTTTCCAGGGTACCTTGTAGCAATTTGAGAGTTCAGCAACACATTCTGCTGGGACTAAAGATCCACAAGGAGCTTAGAGCTATGACTAGACCATTGATTGACTCATCACAAATGTACACCTTGATCCCAGAGCCTTCACAAATGCTCACCAAAGAAAGATTCCCAGGATGATTCAGAGGCCTCTCATAACTTCTGCTCCAAAACGTTAATAAAGAACCTTGATAACTTGATTCTCCACCCAGGTACCAAATTCCCTTCCCCTCCACCAGAAGGTTCACCCCAACAACAAGATAGAAAAGCAAAGACTTTCCAGGACATAAGAGATGGTTTGCCTTACAGGAGGAGAGGAAAAAGGACATCGTTATTTGTGGAAAGAAAGGATGGTAAAACTGAGATACCTGTTACTCAACAGATTTTTCTCAGCTTAAACGAGCGCTAACAAATATTGGGCCTAAGAGGGTTCAGAATGAATCAAGAATTGAACCATTCAAATGTGGCTGCAGTTTCCACATGTATCATAGATGGGATCCTTCTGAGAATGCTAGAATAGGAAATTATGATAATGAGCTGATTTAGTCATAAACTTTATTCTTGTACTTTTCTTTCTTGCTGGCAAATTTATGCAGCAGTCTATGCTAGGATAGACTGTATACCAACAATAACCTATGATGAGTGATGTCTTTTTCTTCTTGTATCTTTTCCTTCTTACCTTGATAGCAGTAATTTATAAGGAATCTGTGTAAGTTTGAATGTATTTGAATAACTTGAATATACTTTAGCTCTACTTTTTTATTTGAACCCAAAGCAGCACCAATAAGTCTGAATTATTCTCGGTGCTGGGATTACAGGCATAAGTCACCACACAGGGCTCCCATATGTTTTAGAACCTAAGTCAGTGAGATGAATCCCAAAATCTAGAATTTGAAGCAAGGTATGTGGGGAAAGAATGAAAAGAAAACATTGAGAAGTTTGACTAGAGCATAACTAATTAGATTTTCTGGTTTTTAAAAATTTGAATTATATTAAAAGGAAATTTCAACATGCTATTTTTTCAATTTTCAGTAACAAATAAATGTGCATATAGAGAAACAATAAAGTTGACATATTTAAGTACCTTAAAAAAAGTGAATTCTGGACCAGGTGCAGCAGCTCACGCCTGTAATCCCAACACTTTGGGAGGCTGAGGCAGGCAGATCACCAGATCAGGAGATCGAGACCATCCTGGCTAACATGGTGAAACCCCGTCTCTACTAAAAAATACAAAAAAATCGCCAGGTGTGGTGGCGGGCACCTGTAGTCCCAGCTACTCGGGAGCCTGAGGCAGGAGAATGGCGTGAACCTGGGAGGCAGAGCTTGCAGTGAAGCCGAGATTGCACCACTGCACTCGAGCCTGGGTGACAGAGTGAGACTCTGTCTCAAAAAAAAGAATTCTGCCAATGTGCAGTGGGGAGAGAATCCTAAATCTCAGATGAGACCTTAGCCCTGGCTGACACCTTGACTGCAGTCTTGCGACACCACGAGCAAAAGCCTCAGCTTGAGCGGTGTCTAGATGCCTGATATACAGAAACTGAAGTAATAAATGTTTGTTGTTTGTAAGTTAAGTTTGTGTTAATTTGTTATACAGCAATAAAAACCTAATATAGTACTTTATTAAAAAATTAAATTCATAGTTAATCCCCACTATAAGGTACTACTAAGAATAATTTGTTAAAAACTTCCCAGAGCAATCTTTGTAGAAATGAATGTGCAGTTTTAAAATTATTATGGAAAGGCAAAAGAAGTAGAAGAATAAAAAGTTTTTGAAGAAAAGAACAAAGTTGAAGAACTCACATTGCATGATATCAAGGCATATTGTAAACCCACAGTAATGAAGAGAATGTGGTAGTGGCAAAGAAATAGACTCATAGACCAATAGAACAGATTTGAGAGTATGTAAATAGACACACACAGACATGATCAACTGACTCTGACAAAGATGCAAAGGCAAACCAATAGATAATCTTTTAAATAAATGGTGCTGGAAAGGCCAGGCATGGTGGCTCATGCCTGTAATCCGAGCACTTTGGGAAGCCAAGGTGGGTGGATCACCTGAGGTCAGGAGTTTGAGACCAGCCTGGTCAACATGGTGAAACCCCATCTCTACTAAAAGTACAGAAATTAGCCAGGTGTGGTGGTGTGCACCTGTAATTCCAGCTACTCAGGAGACTGAGGCAGGAGAATTGCTTGAACCTGGGAGGCAGAGGTTGCAGTGAGCCGAGATCATGCCACTGCACTCCAGCCTGGGCAACAGGAGTGAATAATAATAATAAATAATAAATGGTGCTGGAAAAATTTGGCATTCATATACAAAAACAAAAACATATACAAAAACAAAAACAAACCCAAAGCTTTCAACCTATATTTTGTATGTTAGTCAGTTCAAGCTGCTATAACCAAGTACCATAGACTAGGAGGCTTATAAAAAACAAAAATTGGGGCTGGGTGTGGCGGCTCATGCCTGTAATCCCAGCACTTTGAGAGGCTGAGGCGGGCGGATCACTTGAGGCCAGGAGTTCAAGACCAGTCTGGCCAACATGGTGAAACGCTGTCTCTACTAAAAATACAAAAATTAGCAAGGTGTGGTGGTGGGCGTCTGTAATCCCAGCTACTCAGGAGGTTGAGGCAAGAGAATCGCTTGAACCCGGGAGGTGGAGGTTGCAGTGGGCTGAGATACTGCCACTGTACTCCAGCCTGGGCAACGAAGTGAGACTCTGTCTCAACAACAACAACAACAAAAATTGGCTGGGAATGGTGACTCCTGCCTGTAATTCCAGCACTTTGGGAGGTTGAGGCAGGAGGATCACGTGAGGCCAGGGGTTCAAGACCAGCATGGCCAACATGTCCTTTGTAGGGACATGGATGAAGCTGAAAACCATCATTCTCAGCAAAGACAAAAAACCAAACACTGCATGTTCTCATTCATAGGTGGGAATTGAACAGTGAGAACACTTGGGCACAGTAAGGGGAACATCACACACCGGGGCCTGTTGTGGGGTGGGGGGACAGGGGAGGGATAGCATTAGGAGATATACCTAATGTAAATGATGAGTTAATGGGTGCAGCACACCAAGATGGCATATGTATACATACGTAACAAACCTGCACGTTGTGCACATGTACCCTAGAACTTAAAGTATAATAAAAAAATATATAAAATAAAAATAAAATAAAAAAAGAAATTAAAAGGTGGCCAAAAGGTTTTAATAGACATTTCACTAAATAAGCATATGAAAAGACTCTCAACATCATTAATACACAGGGAAGTGTAAACTTAACCTATAATGCGATACCACTGCACATCTATTAGAATGGCTAAAATGAAAACAATCAAAAGCAAACTTCACAATACCAAATACTGTTAAGGATGTAGAACCTAGTTGTAGAACTATTAATAGAACTCTCAGCCATTGTTGGTAGAAATGCAAAATGGTATAGCTACTATTAAAACTGTAGCCTAATAATTATGGCCTAATAATTTTTCACTTAAGTGTTTACTCAGGAGAAATAAAAGCATGAAAGTTTAAGTTAATATAAAAACTTGTATGTGAATATTTACGGCAGCTTTATTCATAATTGCTAAACACTGGAAACATCCCAATTGTCCTTCAACTGGAAAACGAGAAAATAATCTGCAGTACATCCATACAATGGAATATAGCTCACTAATAAAAAGGAATGAACTCCTGATCCACTCAACAACATGGAAAATTCTCAAATGCCTTATGTCAAGTGAAAGAAATCCACTTCACCAGGCACAGTGGCTCACGCCCATAATCCCAGCACTTTGGGAGGCTGACGGAGGGAAGATCCCTTGAAGCCTGGAGTTTGAGACCAGCCTGGGCAACATGGCGAAACCCCATCTCTACAAAACACACACACACACACACACACACACACACACACACACACACACACACACACACACTCTTAGCTGGGCATGGTGGAACATGCCTGTAGTCCCAGCTACTCAGGAGGCTGAGGTGGCAGGATCACTTGAGCCTAGGAGGTCGAGGCTGCAGTGAGTCATGATTGTACCACTGCACTCCAGCCTGGGAGACAAAGTGAGACTCTGTCTCAAAAAAGAAAGAAATCTGCCTCAAAGGGTATATATATCATGTGACACATTGGCATAGGATTGTGGAAAAGTTAAAACTATAGAGACAGAAAACAGACCAGTGGTTACCAGGGACTGGAATATGTGGAATATGGGGAGAAACTGGCTACAAAAGGACACAGTTCTAACATTTTGGGGCATGATAGAATTGTTCTATATCTTGATGGTCATGGTGATGACATGATTATATATTTGTCAAAATTAAATAACTGTATACGAACAAGGGTGAAATTTACTGTATTACATACCTCAAAAAATTTTAGTTAAAAACAATAACTACAAAAGATGCCATGGCTCCAGCCATGTACTGTAAGTGAAAAAAATGTTGCCACTTTTGTTACGGATAATCATCAAGTATTCATCTCTTACTAGCTGAGGGTAATTACATCTGGGTTGAACAAGAGGGAAGCCAGTTACTTCTAAGGTATCTTGGCCTGAACTGTGCTAATGGAGGAAGTGAGAAGACAAAATAAAGTGTTTTCTTTGGAAAACAGAATGCTAGAAATGTCAATGGGTACAGTTGGATATAAGGAATAAGTTTTGGTGTTCTATTGCACAGTAGGGTGACTATAGTTAACAATACTGTATCGCGTATTTCAAAATAGCGGGAATTTTGAATGCTCTCACCACAGAGAAATGATAAATGTTTGAGTTAATGCATATGCTAAATACCATCATTTGATCATTATACAATGTATACATGTATTATAACATCACAGTCCACCCCCATAAACACATACAATCAGTATGTATCAATTAAAACTAAACAAACAAACAAACAAAAAAGACACCAGATAAATGCCTGGGTTGTTTTGGGCATGAAACTAAGCTACTGTTTTAGTTTGAAATACTTCAACATACATTTTAATCTTGGACACGCTGGGACCCAGAAAGACTTCCTAGCTTTTCAGCAATTTACTTCACTGGTAAAAAGCAAGAAAGGTCATTGCTCTGGAAATTTGAAAGAGCCTTACAGATGTATTCAGGTTGTGTATAACTCCTAGAGGAGGCAGATATTCTTTTTCAGAACTTTTTTGAAGATGGAGGCAAATTTTGCATTGGATTCAACACATCTGATAACAGAAGCCCTTATGCACAAGGCTCTGTGTAGTACAACAGTATATTCTTTGTACTAGAGCCTTCAAAATCTAATCTAGAAGATTCCAAAGATTCTATCACTGTATTTATAGATAAAGATTTATTTAAACTGAAACTCATTAACAGAACTAAAATGTAGTACAAGAGCATGTTCCTTTTATCAGTTTGAGTCCTTCTGGAGTCAAAGTGATACTTATAGAGAATATGCCATAATGAGACTACTCTCTAGTTGTCTTTCATGATTAAAGGGCAGTCTCTACTGGCATCTTGTTAGGTTAAGCAAAGATAGTAGTAGCTAGTATTAGTAAGATAACAGTAATTCATTTACACTTTCTGCCTAGAGAGACATTCCTCCTTAGAAGCTTTAGCAAGGGAGAGGATTAGGAACTATGGTCACAAGAATAAGTGCTGAGAAACAGAGGCCATCTCACATTCTGGGATAATCCTAACTCGAGCTTGTCCAACCTGTGGCCTGTAGGCCACATGTAGCCCAGGAAGGCTTTTAATGCTGCCCAACACAAATTCATAATTTTTCTGAAAACATTATGAGATTTTTTTTTGCGATTTTTTTTTTTTTTTTTAGCTCTTCAGCTATTGTTAGTGTTAGTGTATTTTACGTGTAGCCCAAGACAATTCTTCTTCCAATACCCAGGAAAGCCAAAAACTTGAACACCCCTGTCCTACCTGATTCGGCTCCTCAGGGTCAAAGCAGAGTCAGCATCATGGGGTTAATAGGCAACTCACCTTCTAGGACACAGAACTTTAGCTCAATCCCGTCCTCTTCCTAAGTCTTATGTAAAATACAGGGAAACTTCAAGCCTTCTGTTTGTTCCCTGACATACATTGTTTCTGTGTAACCGATATATGTATTTCCCAGAAGAGAAGATGTTACTGGGTTATGTCACCACGATCCAATATTTTGTGCCTATAAGGCAAAATTTGTCTGTTTGAGGAAACTGAAAGTATACATCCCCTGGCTGAGTGTGGTGGCTCATGCCTGTAATCCCAGCACTTTGGGAGGCTGAGGCGGGTGGATCACCTGAGGTCAGGAGTTCAAGACCAGTCTGGCCAACATGGCAAAACCCTGTCTCTACTAAAAATACAAAAATTAGCTGAGCATGGTGGCATGTACCTGTAGTCTCAGGTACTCGGGAGGCTGAAGCAGGAGAATCACTTGAACCCGGAAGGCAGAGATTGCACCACTGTACTCCAGCCTGGGTGACAGAGTGAGACTCTGTCTCAAAAAAGAAAGAAAGAAAGTATATATCCCCTAAATGATTAGAAAAAGCAGCATTCAACCTCACTTAGGTCCTGTCTTGAGTAGCTCTAGGGGGACAGTGGCTTCATGGTTAGTTTCTGAATAATGAGGGTACCATTAGGTTCTGGGCTTCCTGGCCTAACTGAGCGAGGTCTGTGCCTTTATCTATCCACCCTACTCTCTTCCTTAGTTTCCTCACTTATAATATTCAGCTAATACTTGTCCAATCAACACTGTAACTTGTTTGATGATCCAATAAAACAATGTATTGTTTGGAAAAAATTGGTAATTGTAACATGTTGTACAAACGTAGAGCTTATGATGTTAACTAACATTCACTGGATGGCAGTGCATTTAAATTTGCATTCCTGTCAGGAACAGTTAATATAGAAAGCAGCTGGCTACTGTGCTGTGTTGTGCTAATTATTCTGGCAACTGTGGAGATGGCCTCTAATCCATGACCAATTGGTGCTTGCTCAATTGTGGCTGGCATTCTGCATGTGCTCTGTCTCAAAACAGTCCAGAAAGCTGAGCTGGAAGCATGACTGGAAAGCCACTGCTCTACCGCATTCAGTTATTTTAAGGCTTGTTGAAGCATAAGAGTACGTATGGTTAATGGGCTGGTATGTGCAGAAACCAGAGCACCAACTCTAGCAGTTAGAGGAAATGACTGTCACTTGCAGTTATAGTTGTGCTAGTCTGCACAATAGCTGCAGCAACACAATGCCCAATACAAGTAAGAAGAGTAGTCTCTATTTATATCTTATTTGCTTGTTCTAAAATGTTATATTTGCATGGCATCCAAGACGTATTTATTTCATCTGATTTCACCCACTTCTTACTTTACATATTTTATACTGTTACAATCTTGGGAAGGCATTTTGCTGTCATTGAAAAATCTCTGCTTATTGTTATAGAGTGACAACATGGGAACAATGGAAAGAACATAGGATTCATCATCAAATAACTTGGTTTGAGGCTGAACTTTGCCAGTTATTAACTGTGCAACTAAATTTCTCAACTTCTGAGTCTCAGTGTCCTAACATGCAAAATGAGAATAATAATAACATGAGACATACTGTATTTTGAGAGGACTTGAGATTTTATAAAATATTTCTATAACTTATAATTTGTGCAGGTATCTTAAAATATCAGTTTCACTCATTGCTATTTCAAAATTATCATAGCTGTAAGACTTGCCCCTACACCTTGCTATTTAATATGTTCATAAAAAATTATGGCAGAATATTGCTATGTCTCAATTTAAAAATATTTGATGCTTCAATATAACTGGTTTCCTTTGTAATCCTCTATATTGCATTTCAGCTTTTAAAAATATATATATATTTTTTTTCTGAGGAGTCCAGAAGCTTACCAGATTGCCAGAAGGGCCCACAGCACAAAAATGTTAAGAAAAATCCCATGTAGATAATCATTCATTTCATCATTCAAGGTTCACACCTAATCGTTTCTTTCTTTCTTATCTTTCTCATTCCTATTTATTTATGCATATGAAAGTGCACGTGTGTACAAAAATATCTACCCATACATTGAGGTCCCATATTTTAGCAGTTAAAAAATGGACTCTGGAATCAGACTTCTTGGCTTTAATCTCAGTTCTGACACTTCTTAGACAAGTTACTTAACCTCTCTGCATCTCAATTTCCTTATTTAAAAATGAGGGTAATACTAATACCCCAAACTCTTCATATTATTTCACTGTTATCTTCATATTATTTCACTGTTAAGTTAATGAGTTGCCAAACAATACAGTGGCTGGCACATAAAACATAACTTTATAAATGTTAGCTAATTTTATTACTATTGTTAGTATGGATGCATAAACATGTAAGTATATTTATAAACACATTTGCATGTAGGCAAGCATTTTAAAAACACTTAATGACCTTAGCTTTTAAGGTAGGGATTGAGGTAAGGGAAGAAGTAACCTGAAATAGTACCTCTACTCTGTCATTTATGAGGCTCACTTCCATATCTAAATACTGTGTCAGAAGATGTTAAAAACAAGTAGAGGAGGCCGGGCACGCTGGCTCACGCCTGTAATCCCAGCACTTCGGGAGGCTGAGGTGGGCGGATCACCTGAGGTCGGGAGTTCGAGACCAGCCTGACCAACATGGAGAAACCCCGTCTCTACTAAAAATACAACAAATTAGCAGGGCATGGTGGCATATGCCTGTAATCCCAGTTACTTGGGAGGCTGAGGCAGGAGAATCACTTGAACCAGGGAGGCAGAGGTTATGGTGAGCCGAGATCACGCCATTGCACTCCAGCCTGGGCAACAAGAGCGAAACTCTGTCTCAAAAATAAATAAATAAACAAGTAGAGGAAATGATTTAGAGAGATTATGCTGCTCAGAACATGGACAGTGAAACAAAAGTTGTAGTAAAATCAGAATGGTGCTTCCTGGTCATGATACCACTGCAAACGACCTCAAATATTATTGGCAGTAATGACAACATTGATCATTACACACTGTGCATATTTACAAATTATTTTGTTTAGTTTTCACAAAAAACCCACAATATTAATCTTTGTTGCATTTAGTGCTCTTTCATCTTGAGACATTTCTGAAGCTATGAAAAACTTGATTATTTTAGTCTAAGCTGATATAACAATAACAGTAATAGGATATTAACTTATTGTCTACTATGTGTTAAGTACCATGCTAGATATTTTACTGTCATTATTTCATGTAACTCTCACACAAGTGAAATATTATAATCTATAGTTTATGGATGAGGAAACTGAGGCTTAAAAATTAAATGGCTTAGCCAAGATAATACTACTAATAAATAACAGTTAGAATTTAAAACTCAGGTTTATCTGACTCTAAAATCTATACTTTTTTCTACCAATACTACACTATATAGTATTAAAATGACTCTACTAAATTCTATTCTCAATTACATTTCTAGTATTCATTCAAATTATTTGAGTTTGGTGTTGAGAAAAAGCTAAATATCTATAAATGAGAATCATAGCATATAAAGATTTTACTATGTATGTTTATATTTTAAGGCTCAGAAGTAAGCCCTAATACATCTGAATCTAGAAGCGGTAAGTTACTGTAAAACATTAATCCACTGTACTAGGTTAAACACTAAGAATTGCTATTGAAATGATGTTTCATTCAAAGAAGCCCTCTCCAGTTCTCCTCCAGGACAATGGGCAGCACAGAAAGTGTTTGATTTAATTCGTTGTGTATGTAGAAAGAGACACTCATCTGTTTCCATGGAGTCAAACACATCACTGACATACTTCTCCATGGAAACAGAGAGGGGAAAACAGAAAATGCTAAAGTGAATGAATTCACTGAGCAGTTGGTGAACAAAGATTCAAGAAAAAAAATTCATCTGTAGTACTATGTCACTAGTTTGGAAAAGAGAAATAGCATATATTTAGAGATCATCAAATATGTGATACATAAAAAGATGTTTAAAATACATTGAAATTACGACCTGGCATTCATATGCACAGAAAAAAATTACATTGAAATTTAAGATGAAACAGTTATTATTTTTGTAAAAATATACAAATGCTGGAAAATACTCTAGAGCAAAGGTACACAGAAAACATAATGGCACAATTCTTAAAAGATGAGGAGTGACACCCTCAGTCAGTAATTAATAAGAAGTTCCTCAGACAAGATGATAGAAAACAGAAAAACAATTTATAAATAAGTTTATTAGCTACATACTGGCTTCACATCATGATTGCTTTTTGGTTTTTAAGGATTTTCTCTTCGGGGATTTTCAAGGTTTCAAGTTTTAATAATAACACATTAATTAATCTGTATGACCGAGCCATAAAAATATGTGTTTTTAATTTACAACATACTGCACTTTTTTCTTTGAATGTTATATTTTTAATTAAAGCATTAATGAATTCATTTTACTTGGTACTTTTTCTTGATACATCCTGACTTAAAATTTTTTTTTCTCATGGAATTTAGTCTCAATCTGCTCCTCAACTCAATTTAATTCAACTCAATTCATTTTTAGTCCTGGCCCTCAAGATGATTATAGACTACTTGGGAGAAAAGATACTTAAAGAATGATTATAATATTTATTCATTCCTTCAACAAATATATTTCTTATGTGCCTACTATGTGTCAAGTACTGTGCTGGATTTTGTGGATTTAGTGATGAATTAAACAGACTCAGACTACTTTCATGAAGGCCACTAGCTTATGGAGGAGAGAGATGTTAAAATAGTCATATACATAAATATACAGTGATAATCTGAAACAAGTTCTATGAAGAAAAACTACAGAGGGCCAAGAGGGAATACAATGAACAGATTTCATTGAGACTGGATGGTTAGCAGGCCTCTTTGAAGAAGTGACCTTAAAACTGAAATCTCAAGGATGACTAAGAGTTATTCAGACAGAGAATGGGGAGAACAGCGTTTCAGGCAAAAGCACTGAGATGAAAAAGGGCTTGGCAGGTGTGAGACACTGAAAGAAGGCAAGTTTTACCACTTGAGGTAAAACGTGAGGACGGACAGGTAAAGAGATACAAGTAACCTGTCAAATTTTATTCCAAGTATAATGGGAATAATGAAAGAGTTTTGAGCAGGAAAATGACAAAAGTGTAATATACATACATTTTTTTAGTTCAAGTGAACATGGAACATTTAGCAAAAAGTCAAAAACAGCAAAATTAACTAAAGTGTTTAAGGATGTATATGTAGGTGGTAAAACCACAATGTAATGATTACTATAAAAGTCAAGATAGCCTATTACTCTAGTGGGGAGAGAAGGATACATTAGGGGCTTCTGGGGTTACTGACAATGTGCTGTTCCTTAACCTAGGTGGTTTAAGTGGATGTTTGCTTTATGTTTATTTGTTAAATTGTACATATAAGTTGTATGTACTTCTCTATACATATACTTCAAAATAAGAAAGTACATTTTGTTTTAATAAAAGAGTGAATTAAGGTAAATAAGTGTGGACAATGGGTACAGCTGGCCCAAGAATCTTGGTTTTGGTGACAGACAGCAATATTTGCCCCCCATTCATTCTTTCATTCTTCTTTTTAGAAATTGAGCACCGTGAGTTTTAGCTGGGCATGATACCATCCAGGGCAAGACTTTTTTTTTTCAGCTTCTTTTGTTCTAGGTGTGGCTTTGTGGTCTAAGTCTAGTCTACCTCCTTAATGACAAATTGCTTTCCCTGTGCTCTCTCTTCCTCCTTCCTGCTGACTGGGCTATGACTATAATGAACGTATCTGCCTTTGACCCAGAAATAGAAGCATCATGTTGAGAATGGAAGAGCCAAGGCCCAGGCATACCTAAATGGTTTTGTGAAATGGAGATATCTATCTAACCTAGACTGCCCACATAACTGTGTACTATTACACAGCTGGGTTCAACTGCTTAGTAGTTGCCAGGAAGATAGGTTTGGTCCATCCAGAGTTGGGATTGCAATATTATGAGAATGAAATATATTTCTATCTTATGCAAGTCATGGTTGTAGCAGTTTAGCCTGTGCACTAATACAGTCGTGAGGGAAAGTTGAAAATGGCAATACCTAAAGGGAGATGAAGAAACAGAGATGGGATTTTTAAATAATGGAAACAATTAAGCACGTTTAAGTGTTGATGGAAAGAATTTAGCATAGAAGAAAGGTTGAAGATATAGTAATCAGAGGGGGAAAAAAAAGAAGCAATGTCCCTGAGAAGACAGGAGGGGATGGAATACATAGCATGCGTGGAAGACTGGCCTTTAACAGAAAGACGGATCTTTGCTCTGTTTTAGCAGGAAGATGAAGAGAGAAGATGGGTACAGATGGAGGTAGATTTGTAGATATCATACTGAAAGATGAGGGAGTTCCTACTTAATGTCTTCATTTCCTCTAGTAAGCCTACTGCATTAAAGAGAATGAAAGGAGGGGGAACTGGCAGTCACAGGATTCGGTAGAGTGAGAGGTATGAAACATTCGTTAAAGAAAAAATGTGGTATGATGAGTAGTAAGTGCTGAGTGCCTATTTGAAGTGGCTAATCATGAATTTGGGGTGCTATCAATCTTTCAGCTGGATTCAACTGCTTAGCAAGATAGGTTTGGTACATCCAGAGTTGAGATTGCAACAGTCAAGTGCAACAGAAGGCAAAAAAAAAAAAAAAAAAAAAAAAGGGAATTTTTCCAAGAGAAGGATTTTAATAACAGACATAGAATCAAGGCTGAGTAGTGAGGAAGGAAAACTATTGTTTGTCATCAGTAAGTGAGCTGAAAGTAAGAGTTTTAGTTGAATGGTAGACTGTTTGAGTGATTTGGAGGTGGTGGAAAATGTCAAGTTCCAGTGAATGTAGATAGCTGAGGTAAAGTAAGGATAAGCAGAGGAAGAGAAATCTTCACAGTGGTGATAAAATAGTTTTGTCTTTAAAGACAAGTAGGAGTTTGTTTAGCACAGAAGAAGGTTAACAGAGTAGCAGATAGAAAAGAGGTGGGGAAACAGAACATATGGAGAAAGTGAGACAAAATTCATGGCTTATTGGGAAATAGAAGTAACCTCTAGCTTAGCCAGAGGTTACAGTACACCAGTAGAAGTTCCTGGAGAAACTGCAAATGTAGGGTAAAAACAAAGTCTAAAGGAACAGGTATGAAAGTTCAAGTAATTTGGACTTTATTTTGTAGCCCAAGTTGTCAATCATGATGTCATCAGACACCGGTTTGAATAAAGACTACAAATAATATATTTTTATTTTATTCTCTTTGGGATTTGTGACTTGCGAATATCTGGATTTGTGATAGAAAGATGGATCTTTGCTCTATTTTAGCAGGAAGCTAAAGTTCTAGAAAATTCTTAGCCATTCTTTGTTCTCTCCTCTAGAACTCCTACATTGGACCTCTCTATATATCACTTACACATGCAAATCACAGGGGAAACATTGAATCAATTTTAAATCATTAAAAATTAAATCATTCATAAACTTTAATACTTTGGGTATATATTAAATGTTAAAAGATCATCCACTGTCTCATTCAAGATCTGTCAACATAAAGATGAATTCATTCCCTTAGTACCTTAGAATATCTATCTAGATTTAGTGCTAAATACATAGAATTTTCTCAAGTACTTTTCACCTAATCCTAACCCATATTTTTAAGTTTTAGGACTTAATTTCTTTCTTGTTCATGTGTTGGAAGAAAATATAAATAATAACATATTTCCATTAAAATGTATGAGTACATTGCAAATTAAAACTAACGTTAACAAACTTCCTTAGGACAAACAGTTGCTTTTAAAGTTTCTGTACCTAAGGGGACGGCTTACCTACGATGAGCTTCTGTAGAGCACCCTTATCTCCATTAACGGCAGCAGCATGGACTTGGGATGCTAATGAGGAACCAGCAAACAGCAGGTCCTCTGACTTGTTCATAGTCTTCTTAGCAACCGGAGCAACCTGAAACAATGATTCAGACAATCAGCGCATGCAGCAAACATTTGTGAAACCTGTCTCATCAGTTCCAAGTGGGTATTTTATCAATATGGCTTACTAGAAATACTTGACTAGGATTAGAAAAATCTGTAATCCTGGCTGGGTGCAGTGGTACATATCTGTAATACTAGTGGTTTGGAAGGCCAGCGCAGGAGGATTGCTTGAGGCCAGAAGTTTGAGACCAGCTTGGGCAAGATAGTGAGGCCGTCTATCTTAGTGAGACCTGTCTCAAAAGAAAAAAAGCTACAGTCTTAGTCCTAGAATTGGCATTAGGTGGCAAATTAGGTGACCTTTTGTACAAGTTGCTCATCTGCTCATCTGTAAAATGAAAGGGTAGGTGCTTCTAGGACTCTTCTTAGGGACTATCTGAGGAAAAAACAAAGACAATATTTAACATTAGGCACAGGGCTCAGGGTGACAGTGACACAAGCAATATGATGCCACATAATCTAAGTTAATACAAGTAATATGATGCCACATAATATTAAACATTAGAATTGATATTGGGAATAAAAGTGAGCCCGATCCACAAAAAGAGTATAACATAAACTTAATTGTGAAGTCAGAATTAGCTGGATTTAAGCACTAAATAAACTTAAAAAAATTAATTAGGGCTGGGCATGGTGACTCATGCCTGTAATCCCAGCACTTTGTGAAGCCAAGACAGGAGAATTTCTTGAGCCCAGGAGTTTGAGACCAGCTGGGCAACATAGTGAGACCTCATTTCTACAAATCCCATCCCCTCCCCTTCCCTCATCACCCCTCCCCTCGCTCTGTCACCCAGGCTAGAGTGCAGTCATGCGATGTCAGCTCATTGCAGCCTCTGCCTCCAGGGCTCAAGCAATTCTCCTGCCTCAGCCTCCTCAGTACCTGGGATTATAGGCACCTGCCACCATGCCCAGTTAATTTTTGTATTTTTTAGTAGAGACGGGGTTTCACCATGTTGGCCAGGCTGGTCTCGAACTCCTGATCTCAAGTGATCTGCCCACCTTGGCATCCCAAAGTGCTGGGATTACAGGCATAAGCCACCATGCCCTGCCTACCAAAAGTTTTTAAAAATTAGCTGAGCATGGTGGCATGCACTGTAATCCTAGCTACTCGGGAGGCTGAAGTGGGAGTTTCACTTGAACCTGAGAAACAGAGTTTGCAGTGAGCTGAGATCACACCATTGCACTCCAGACTGGGCAACAGGTTGAGACCCTGACTCAGAAAAAAATAAAAAAATTAGTTAAGGCCAGGTGTGATGGCTCACGCCTGTAATCCCAGCACTTTGGGAGGCCAAGGTGGACAGATCACCTGAGGTCAGGAGTTCGAGACCAGCGTGGCCAACATGGCGAAACCCTGTCTCTCGTAAAAATACAAAAATTAGCTGGGCGTGGTGGTGCGTGCCCGTAATCCCAACTATTCAGGAGGCTGAGGCAGAAGAATTGCTTGAACCTGGGAGGTGGAGGTTGCAGTGACCTGAGATCGTACCACTGCACTCCAGCCTGGGCAACAAAGCAAGACTCCATCTGAAAAAAAAAATTAGTTAAAAAACTATTTTTAAAGAAACGGGATCTTGCTATGTTACCTAGGCTGGAGGGCAGTGGCTATTCATAGGCGCAATCCCACTATGATCAGCATAGGAGTTCTGACCTGGACCGGTTCATTCCTTCTTAGGCAGCCTGGTGGTCTTCCACTCCGGGGAGATCACCATATTGATGCCAAACTTAAAGTGGACACCCGAATGGCATAGTGCACTATAGCCTGAAACTCCTGAGTTAAGCGATCCTCCCTCCTCAGCCACCTGAAGAGCTGGAAGTTCAGGCATGTGCCATCACACCTGGCTAAGTACTAAATTAAAAGGTATCTAGTTCTTTCCCTCTTTCCCACAAAAAGTGAAATTTTTATTTGTTCCCTCATTGGTCCACCAGGAAGATATACCTAGATTGAGGTCTTAACCATAAGATCTTACTTGGAACATCATATCACTAAAATGAACCATATTTCAATAAGGACAATTTTGTTCTGACCGGTAGTCTCATGGAGCTTGTAAGAACCTTTTAAAAACATATGACAGGAGTTTGAGAGACCAGCCTGACCCACATGGTGAAACCCCATCCCTACTAAAAACACAAAAATTAGCTGGGCTGTGGTGGCACACACCTGTAATCCTAGCTACTGAGGAGGCTGAGGTGTGAGAATTGCTTGAATTTGGGAGGTGGATGGAGGTTGCAGTGAGCCAAGATCATGCCATTGCACTCCAGCCTGGGCAACAGAGGGAGACCCTGTCTCAAAAAAAATAAAATAAAATAAGTATCAGCTGCATAGGAAGATAGTGAGATCCCTATCACAAGAGTGTTTAAGAAAGCAGAGGCTGGACTATGTCAGAAATGCAGCAAGAATTCAAACATCTGATGGGAAGGAAAGATGAATAGTTGCATCAGTGATCTTAAACATCCTTCCTAAACCCCTAAGCTGCTTGATCAAAGTTCCAAAGCTGAATGCCTAGAAGGACCAGAGAGGTAACAACTGTTAGAAATGTAGGGAGTCACAGAATCACGGTAAACTCGAGCATATGTACTTATCTAAAGGGAGTAGCTATTAGCCAGCTCCAGTTAATTGCTGCCATGAGGGTAGGCAAGTCCTTTTCTGATTTCACCAAAAAGCAGGTCACGCCAATCGCTGTTACTCCTGGGGATCTGGGAGTTTTCTAAGATAAATTCATAATGGATGAGCTGGTATTTGTCTTGTCATCGACAAGGATTATTGGTTCAAATTCTGCCCTTGAGAGAACATATTAATACTTTTTTAATTATGGTAAAGGACAGCTCCTTACGTCTTTATTTTGCTGACAATTTGAGTTAAGGTACTGGCAGAAAATATGGAGGAAGAGGGTGTTGTGAGACACTTCAGTCATGTCTGAGTCTAACAGTCATGTCAGAAGAACTACTGTCATATCCAGGATTATATTAAGGTTATTTGAGAGAAGCTACGAAATAGAGGCGGAGGTGAAAACATGGGAGGGGAGTAACTGCACTTGGGTTCCAGGCCCAGTTGTATTTATAATCAGCAGTGTGTCCTCAGGCTACGTCAGCTTTCTGGGTTTCTGTAAAATGCAAAAAATAATAAGGGTGGACCACGTTCACATTCGTTCATTCAACAACCTGAGTGACAACTATGTGCTAGGCACTGTTCTAAACTCTAAGACCTGTCATTTTTCATTCTAAGTGATCAGAGTTTTAGGCACATCAGAACCACAAAAAAAGTTATCTATACCCTTTGAAAAACACACTAAAAATGTGATCTCTGTTTTAGATATATATGTGTGTGTATATATATATTTTATATATATATTATATATATATACTTTTTACTTCATAATTCTTAGCACTTAGCACAGTAACAGGTATATAGCCGGTACTCAGTAGATGTTTGTTGGATGAAAGGTCACAGCCTGAGTGCTAAGTCCAAAAAGTGAGCAGGATCAAAGTGTAATTTCTTGAATAATGAGTTCATACTTATAAGTCTCTGCTCTTTTAAAATTTCCCATTTCAACTATCTTTGGGCTCTGTCAGGGGCGTGGACAAGAGATAGGAGCACTAGTCTAGGAGTTAGGCAGCCTTGCTAAGAGTATTGGCTCTGCCACTGTCTAATTTTGTCACCCTGAGAAAGCCATTATCTAGGGCTCTTTTTTTCTTAAGAAAAAATGTATTTTTTGCCCCTTTAAAAAAAATCATTTTTTATAGATAAAAATCAAAACCACTCTGTTAAAGTGCTATAAAATGCAAAGGTGTCATCATCCTTGCCTAATTATACAACAAGCCCGTGTAATAAATGCTCTAACAATTATAACCGTACAAAACTAGGGGTACTGCAGTCACACTCACAGGAAGAGTAATTCTGATTAGGACTAAACGGTTGGTTGTCGGGAAGTTCTCAGAGGTGGTGACATTTAAGATAGCATTCCAGAGAGAGAACGGGGTAAGGCCATTCCAGGCAGCAGGAAAGCTGAAGCAAAGGCGGGAGCAGGGAGAACCACAAAAGCACAGTGTGCCTCCTGGGTACTAAGCAGAGATCGCGTGGGCTCCTGGACCTCACTGAGTGTTTGCAGAAGAAGCCGCAGAACTACCTGGGGCCAAGTTAAGATCCTCGACTGCTTTGCTAAGGAATTTCGTAATTATACTGGAGGAGCGATCCACGCCTTAGCAGCAATCACTCACAGTTTTCCAGTTTACGACGTGCTATCCCATCCCGTACCACATCTACTCCTTACAGGAGCCCTCAGAGACAATTAGGGATAAGTCATTGACTCATTCAACTAAGGCCCCGAGTGGTGGCTCTGACTTTATAATGCAGGAATTAGAGCAGAAAGAAGAGGCAGCGGGCGAGGAGGCCAATGATAGAGGCTCAGCCACAGCCTAGGCCAGGAAGGCCGTGAGTCTGCAGCAGGGGCCAAGGCGGTGCGGACCGAATGATCCGAGCCTCCCCAGCCAGGCCCCCTCCTACTCACCCTCGCCTCCTCCAGGACTGACGTCCCGGGGGCGGCTCCAGGAGGCGCAACCCGGACCAGGCCGCCCCTCCTGCCGGGCCGGGACACTACACCCAGCCAGGTCAGACCCCACGGCGCTGAAGCTAGCCGAGCCCCTCAAAAGGCCGCCCGAGGCTTTCGGCCGCACATCCTTCTGGGAATTGTAGTTCCCATCCTCTGAAGCACCGCGTACACCCGCCCTCCGCCCTTCTATCCCACAGGACCCCGCGCGTAGACGACTCGGTGGACCTGGGCCGAGAGCCCAATGGGAAAGGAAGTTCTAGGTGACGGAAGACGTGCCGGGTAAGGCTAGCGCAGGACTACATTTTCCGAAGTGCACCGAGGTGGGCAGGACCCGGAAGTGAGGGTGTGAGAGGCCTCTCTGGAAGTTGTCCCGGGTGTTCGCCGCTGGAGCCCGGGTCGAGAGGACGAGGTGCAGCTGCCTGGAGAATCCTCCGCTGCCGCCGGCTCCCGGAGCCCAGCCCTTTCCTAACCCAACCCAACCCAGCCCAGTCCCAGCCGCCAGCGCCCGTCCCTGCCGCGGACCCCAGCGTTACCATGCATCCTGCCGTCTTCCTATCCTTACCCGACCTCAGATGCTCCCTTCTGCTCCTGGTGAGTGAGGGAATGACAGACCCATCGACAGACGCACGAACGGCCTCCGGCCCTCGCCCAGGGGGAACACTGCTACTCCTGCCCCTGCTTTCCCGTTTTTTCCTCCAGTGTTTTGGAGTGCACCCTCCCCCGCTGCCTTCACTCTCGCCTGTCGGCTTCCAGGCGCGGAGTCCCCGAGGCCTGAGAAACCAGGGTCGGGGGAGAATGGAAGAATTAGCCCTGAAGGAGTGATACGTAGTCACGGCGTAGGAGCTTCCCCTTCTCCCCGAAGTCCGGGGGTTTCAGTTTCGAGGGCTAGTGGACCTGGTGGTAGCTTGAATCGGAAAAGACCAAGCATAGACCTAGCGTTCCTTCCCACCCCCTCCATTTGGGAAGAGTGTGAGGTCGACAGGTGCTGGGGTTGTGTGAATCTCACTGTGTCTAGATCCCTGAAGCGGTGCCCGGGTTGGCAGATCCCTCTGTTGTGGCTTGATGCGATTGGTTGGGAACCCGGAACTGGAGACTGGTTTGGATTCCACTGGGAGAAAAGAGTTTGAAGGGTGGAAGGTGTAGTTACCTGACAATCTCAGCTCAAGGCCTCCCTCAAATCTTGTTGCAACGTATTTCCCCATGGAAGCAGATTTCTTCATTGCGCCTTATTTGAATATGCATTCATTCCTAACTGCCTAACCTGCTCAGCATCATCCCATCTTAAAAGAATCTTTCCCTAGTCCCTCTTGCCCCAGAGTACGTCTTGAGTGTGCAGACTAATTGATCCAGGCTTCAGCTCAAATTGAGACAAAAGTGAAGGACTAAACACATATGGCAAAATGGCTTATATTTAATTGGGCTGTTATTATAATGTAATATTTGAAAATACCTTAATTGTAGTGGATTTTTAGAAATTCAAATTTAAACATTAAGAACTGCTTTCTTTACAATTTAAGAAACAATTTAGTGACGCATATGAAGTCACACAGCTAGTTACAGGCAGAGCTGGGATTAGAAACAGGTCTTTTGACTTGCAGTGCTTATTCCGCCATATCCCATTAAATGTTTAATATTTGTGTTTGAAATAGTTCTTTCTTTTCTTTTGTCACTTGGACCTTTTCAGAAAAAGCACTGTGAAAAACTAAATGGCATGTCAAAGTACTTTTGAGAACAAAAAGTTGTGTATAAACATTGTAATATTAAATGATAGAGTGTCTTATTGCCACTTCTTATAAGTATACAATAGTGAATGACTTCTGTATCGAGGAAAATATTCTGTATAGTGCTGTTTCTTGGTGATTTCATTATACACTGTGATACATTTTTCCTTCTAGAAGTGTTAGAATAATACCATTATTAGAGACCACTCTCTCCTTAAGAAGACTGGATACTAATCTTTTTCTTATCCACAAAATGGCCTGAGTTATGAATTGTGTGCACTTTTAGGAAATCAAAAAAATAGGGCAAAAATCTTAAGACATTGGAAAGAAAAGTTGAGACACTGAACAGGCAAGCTATATCAGATGCACTTTCCTCAAATGGTATGGTTTGGTTGTAAAGCTAAGTTATGAAGAAGAAATAATTTATTTTGGAATAACTCATGCTTTTTATAGAAAAACCTAATCTTGTTAAATATGAGTTTTTTCCCAAATAGAATCTAGATTTAACTAAAATCTAAGCATTTTGTATAATTATCTTTCTAAGCAAATGTAAAGGCATAAAAATCTGGAAAATATGTTAGAGAATACCTGTAGATATGAAAAGGCTGAAAAATAAAGCCCCAGAAAAGCTTTAAACTAGAATTACAAGTCAAACTAGATTTAATTGGAATACAGGGTTTACCTAGTTTTAATACTCATGCTAGTTAGCAAATATTTATAAAACATCTATCCTGTCTAATCACAACTTTGAGTTGCTTACTTAACTGGTAATTCTCTCCTACTGATGGAACCTACTTACACAGTATTCTCGCTAATAATTTGTCCTCTTTGTTCCCCGGTGTACTTTTTTCCTACTCCTCCAACTTTCTCTCTCAGACCTCAAGTTTATTCCTTCTTACATACAGATATAGAAAAGCCAAGTTCCCATTTAGCTGAGGTCATCATTTTTTCCTTAAATGGCCTCCTCTAAAAAGCTGTATATTCTCTTACTATGATAATTTTCTTCAGGCACTTTGTACCTCAACCCTAAAGAACTAGACCTGTTCAAATTTAGTGGTGTTCATATAAGATAACAGTTGAAACATAATCCCAAACTTCTGGAGGCAAGTAGCTGTCTTTTCCCTGATCTCAAAGCATTTTGGAATATATCACTCTGCCACAAAGCCTTTCTGGATGGGTAACTAAACACAAAAGCTCAATGTGATAACTTTTTTTCCTGAGCTTTTATATATATATATCTTTTATATATATATATTTATTTGCATCTATATAGATTTTTATTTACATATATTTAGATAGATAGATTTAATTAGCCCTTTTCTGCTTATCTTCCTATCTAAGGTGGGTTTATTCAGGGTTTTCCGCTGGAAAAATGATCAGTAAGGGGGATAGAAATCTTGCCTGTTTTTCCTGCATTGGTTGTGTACAAGTTTTGAAAAGGCGAGATAAGAGAAATAAGACTAAATTGGAAAGAAGTTGTCTTATGCACCCTAAGTAACCTCTTCTGTAGTTCAGATTTGTAGCACTCCAGTCCATTTGTTTTATTGAAGATGTGTTCTCATTAATCTCTTGATAAGTATGTTTATAGATCATAATTGTTACTAGTCGTAATTGTCCTGCACGTGAACACTTAAGGGTTTTGCCATTGTTGTTCTTGGTTTGTTCAATATGTATAGGAAGCCAAGAAAAGTTTGCTTAGTTTAGGTAGCTTTGTAAATTTGAGAGCTAAGTAAACATTTATTTAATTGTTACAAGTACCTTAAAAATAAGCACAGTAGAATTCAGAGATGTCAGTTTTATCCTTTAATGTTAATAATATATGCAGATTCCAGTCTTCAGGAAGAGTACTTTTGGAGGCATGCAGTTTGATTAATAACTAGGTGAGGTTTTATTTATTTTGTTGATTTAACTTGCCCTAGATCAATAGTTTACAAAGCCTGGCTGCTCATTAGAATCATCTGTGGCAGTTTTAATAAAATGATATCGGGGCCCTATACCAGGTCAGTTATATCTGTGGACCCCAGAAATTAGTTTAAAAATTTCCCAGGTGACATACTAAAGTATGTCCCTCTAAAAGGTAAGAATTAAACAAAACCACAATACCATTATCACATCTGGAAAAATTGACAAATTCCTTCATATCATCAAATATCTGGTCAGTGTTTGGGTTTTCCTGATTGTTTCCCTTTTTAAAAAAAAAAAACACAGCATTGTTCAAAGCAAGGGCTATATAAAGTCCATCTATTCCAATTGGTTCATATTTCGCTTATAAAACTTTTTAAATCCCTAGGTTGTCTCTCCATCTCATCGTTTTTCTTGTGATTTGTTTAGGAAACTGATCCTGTGTCCTGTAGCATTTGCCACATTCTGGGTATTGCTGATTGCATCCTTGTGGTGGGGTTTTATGTTTCTCTGTTCCTTGTGTTTCCTGTACATTTGTAATTCAATTTATGTGGTCCTAACCACCAGCTGCATATATATTGTTAGGTTCATTTGTTTCATTTATCTTTCAATTTTTAGTTTTAAAAAATTTACCTTTTATTTTATAATTACCTAAAGTCTCTTCCAAAACTAAATCTATAAAGCTAACTATATTTGGATAAGTCTAACTTGTTTGTCTCTTGTACTGTCTTATCTCCCTCCTAATAAAATAACACTTTTTCTTTTTTTTGTTGTTGAGGCAGAGTCTAGCTCTGTCACCCAGGCTAGAGTGCAGTGGAGTGATCACAGCTCACTGCAGCCTCAACCTCTGAGGCTGAAGCAATCCTTTCACCTCAGCCTCCTGAGTAGCTGGGACTCTGGGACTACAGGTGTGTGCTACCACACCTGGCTAATTTTTTTTAGTTTTTGTAGAGACAAGGATCTCACTATATTACCCAGGCTGGTCTTGAACTCCTGGCTCAACTGATCCGCCTGCCTTCCAAAGTGCTGGGATTGTAGGAATGAGCCACTGTGCCAGACCTAGGAAAATTTTTATTTTTTATTTTTATTTTTTGAGTTGGAGTCTCATTGTGTTACCCAGGCTGCAGTGCAGTGGCGCCATCTTGACTCATTGCAACCTCTGTCTCCTGGGTTCAAGTGATTCTCCTGCCTCAGCCTCCCCAGTAGCTGGGATTACAGGCGCCTGCCACTGTGCCTGGCTAATTTTTATATTTTTAGTAGAAATGGGGTTTCACCATGTTGGCCAGGCTGGTCTCAAACTCCTGACCTGAGGTGATCTGCCCGCCTTGGCCTCCCAAAGTGCTGGGATTACAGGCATGAGCCACCACGCCTGGCCTGAAATACTTTTTAAAGAACTTTTTCAATTTTATGTTCCTTTCTTCCTTTTTTTTTTTTTTTAAATGTACAAGCTATTTGTATTTATTTTGGCATATATTTGTTTCTCCCTCCACTTGGATTAAATTGTAGCTTATTAGTCACACTTTTCCCCCACCTTTTTTTTAACTTAAAATTTTATTCTAGAGGTGGGGATAGAAATTTTGCCTATTTTTAACTGCTTATGCTTCACTGGATAGATACCAATTCACTGTTGTTACCATTCTTTTGCTGTTACAAATAGCTCTGCAAACAATAGCTTATGCCTACATAATTTTGATAGTGTATCTTTGAGATAGATTTCTGTACTTGAAGTTGCTAGGACAAAAGGTAAATGTATATGTAGCTTTGTAGGTATTGCTATATATTTGAAATTACTCTCTGTATAGGGGTTGTGCCATTTTATGAGCTCACCAACAATGTAATAGTTTCCCTGTAGCCTTGATTAAAAAGGTATAGCGTCAAATTATTGGGTATTTGTCAGTCTGATGGGTGAGAAATGGTATCTCAATGTATTTTAATTTGCCTGTCTTTAATATGAGTGTGATCAAGCTTCTTAGGTGTAAAAGTCATTTGCATTTCTTTTTGTGTGAACTGTCTTCCTGTCTAGCCTGGTTTTCTGTAGAATTGTTGGTCTTCTAGTTCTAGACTATACAGACACAGACGCACACGGAGTTCTTTTTTTTTCCCCCACAGACAGGGTCTTGCTGTGTAGCCCAGGCTGGAGTGCCGTGGCCTGATCTTGGCTCACTATAGCCTCAACCTCCCAGGTCACGTGATGCTCCCACCTTAGCCTCCCAAGTAGCTGGGACTACAGGCACAAGCCACCACACCCAGCTAATTTTTGTATTTTTAGTAGAGATGGGCTTTTGCCATGTTGCCCAGGCTGGTCTCGAACTCCTGGGCTCAAGCGATCCACCCGCTGTGGCCTCCCGAAGTTCTGGTATTACAGGCCTGAGCCACTGTGCCCAGCCCACAGAGTTCTTAACCCTTTATATCCTTAGTTGATTCTATGATGATGCTCACAGGGTTGAGAAGCACTGGAATATACAACCATATGTGAATTCAGTCATATGTCTGATAGGTTAAAATTTGTAGAAACCCTTGGAGATGTTTAATTGCTTACAGTTATTGAAAACTTTTTCTAAACTGTATGCTGTGATTTTTAATAGCGTTATAGAAGCTCAACCTTTAAATACACTGTAGCTTACTTCATTATTTGTTAAGACATTTTGGTTACTGGTTATTTCCAGTTTTTCACAGTTATAAAAAATGTACAAAAGGTATGCATACAATGATGTTCACTGCAAATGTTCAGATACATCCTCAGGATACTTTTCTAGAGTTGTATTTTTTGGGTTATATGGTATGTCTTATATTTAGAATTTCTGATATGTTGTACTAAATTGCCCTACTGAAAATTTGTACCAATGTGTATTCCTAACAGTGTGTGACTATGCCCACTTCCTCACACTCTCATCAATAGTGGGTGTTTTTGTAATCTGTGCCAATTTACTAGACCAAAAATGGTATCACAGTTTAAATTTACATTTCTTTGATTACAACCAAAGTTGAATTTTTTTCATATTTACTGATAATTTGTTTTTTTGTGTGCATGTTTGTATTATGGGTTCTTGTTATGTGTCTTCTTTTCAAAAAATGACTTACTCTTCTTCTAGTAATTCAGAATAAATGTACTCACAAGATAGAGTTTATGAACAGTGGAAGGTATTATTCTTTTGTCTCTTCATTAGTCTCCATTTAAGAGGCAGTGTAATGCAAAAGTAGATGTCATGGCATCTATATAAGTTCCAACTCTTCCATTTACTTAACCATCATAACCTTGGTTAAATTACTTATTTTTCTTGTCTATAAGGTAAGCACATGGATTTGATGATTCAGTGATTCTTTGTGTAGTCTATCTTATTTTCAAGATAGACTACAAAAGGGTATTCCTTTAGCTCCTACTGATTATAGACTTATTATTTGATTGGATAGTTCCTTTAAAAATCTGCTAGGTTGTCAGCATGTTGCAAGTGTGTATGGGGCGTGCTTAGCATGCTTTTGTCACAGCTTTTCTGATGTTGACTCTTGCTGTACTCTATTTCTTCTAACCAATGGAGTGATTAAAAACAGTTTGACTTTTTGCAACATTTATTGATTTTTAGCCTAACTTTGATTCCATAGAGAGGAACTCATCTATGGCCCAGGCTGCAGAAACTTAATCTGTATCTTTGTTATTATTTTCCTTTTCTGCCTATCATTTGAAAGTCTATTTGCAATCTGCTATGGAGGAGAAAAAGGTCATTGAGATGCATATCATGCTTTCAAGAAATTAGTAATTCAGATGAGGAGAGAAGATATATGTGTAAATAATTAGAATACCAAAAGGAAAGTAATGGATGCCAAAGGTGTTTGTAGAAGTGGGTTATAGATCCTGCTACTCAAAAGTGTAGTTGTGAACCCAGGCATCAGCATCATATGAGACCTTTTAGATCACCTCACCTCAGGCCTACTGAATCAGAACCTGCACTTTAAGAACTTATACCCAGATGATTCATATGCACATAAAAGTTTGAGAAGTACTGCCATGGATGTTTGGAAGAAACAAATTATTTCTCAATGGAGGAATCGGAGTAGTCTTGGAAAAAGATGAATTTGAATATTGCCTTGACTAGTTAAATGTATCAACTTATTTTCAGTCCTGAATGGAATGAAGAAAAAGGGCTGTGCCTCTCAATAACATAGTAAATCGTTTCTATCAATTGAATACTTGTTTTTTATTGTTTTATTTTTAAGAAATATTGTTGTCTGGTTGGCTGACGTGGCCAAATGTCAGAATTGGCCCTAAAGAAACTGGCAAACCCTTTGGCCAACTTCATTAAAACAGTTTGTTATCAACTTAGCAAAAATAAAAATTATGATCTTTAGTGGATTCTAACTAGCCTTCAGATTAGTCCATTCAAGAGGGGAGAGGAATAGAATGCCACTTCGGAGAAGTCCCTTCTGTAATGCTGTGAGTCTTGGTTCTGTCCATGCAAAGACTGAAATCAAATTCTAACTGCTTTGGGAATCCTTGGTGATATTGTGGTCACCACATTCATCTCTGCAATTTCTACAAACCTGAGATTTCATCATTATGTTGAACTTTGAGCATTATATTGGACTCTAATTTTAAGTCACCTGAATTTGTAGACACGAACATTGCTAATATAGTAGAGAAAAGCAACAAAAAAGCAGAAGAAACCCATCTCAGAAAAACATTCTAGTAGTATTTGAGCTAAAGAAAACCATAGGCTGAATAGTAGAATGCCAATACTTTTTCCATTTCTTCCTTATTATAGTCTAGTAGTGGGACCTTTGGTGAATGGATTTAAGAGATTTTAGAAAAAGGTTGTTAGGTCATGTTTGACATCCTTCTGGGAAAAATAAATTTTTAAAAATAAAAAAAAAGAGGTCATTAGGAATATGGATTCTGAATGCATCTACAAAATAAAATGTTAGAGTTAAAATTTCTTGTCCTATAGACAGTATGCACTCATATTTACAAGCCTGCTGTTTAGCTGTTTTGTTGTATTTTTTTTTTTTTGAAACAGAGTCTCACTCTGTTGCCCAGGCTGGAATGCAATGGCGTGATCTCGGCTCACTGCAGCCTCCACCTCCTGGGTTCTAGTGATTCTCCTGCCTCAGCCTCTAAGGTAGCTGGGATTACAGGTGCCTGCCACCATGCCCGGCTAATTTTTGTGTTTTTAGTAGAGACGGGGTTTCACCATGTTGGCCAGGCTGGTCTCAAACTCCTGACCTCAGGTGATCCACCTACCTCAGCCTCCCAAAGTGTTAGGTTTACAGGCGTGAGCCACTGCACCAGGCCTGTTTTTCTGTATTTGAAGTTTTAAATAATGTAGGGGGAAATGCCAGCTTTTAAAAATTACCAACACATCATTGAAGTCTATCTCTTTGCTTACAGAACAACTGCAAGTGTAAGATAATGTATTGTCATTTGGCGTTACCTTGAGAGAAGAAACCTGCACATCTTCAGTTCCTTTGACTTATTACTAGAGTTCTGGCCCAAGTACAGTAAAATGTCAGCTAGCCAGTGATAAGCTTACACTTCTGTAGTGATTTTACCTCTGAAAGGGCTGAGAATAAAGAATAGCTACTTTTTTTTTTTTTGCTAGTCAAAATGATTTCTTAGGAAACAGCTACTCAAATGGACTCATTCCTCAAACTTTCTAAATAGCAGGAATTTTTACTGTAGGAGTGGATATTATTTCCTCACAGGAAGTCTTGTAGTGGGCTAACAACAAAAGTATTACAATGTTGTAAAATACTTAGTTCTTTGTTAGTTTAACCTTTGAATGAAATGAACAGTTTCAGAGACCCTAATTTTGCTTTAGAGTTACAGTAGTCCCCTCTTATCCACAGGAGATAATGTTCCAAGATGCTCAGTGTCTGTCTGAAATTGTGGATTATACTGAACCCTATATATACTATGTTTTTTCTTATACATACATAGCTATGATAAAGTTTCCTTTATAAATTAGGCACAGTAAGAGATCAACAATAGTAACTAATAATAAAATATACTGTTCACAGTTTCTTTATAGAAGATTTATTCTTAATCTAGATCTTAGCCACCTCAGCATATGATTTATTTTCTTTCCATATAAAGTCAAGAGCTTTCATCTTTTCACTTAAGGAAGCGCTTTATGGCTTCTCTTTGGTATGTCTTTTTTTTTTTTTTTTTTTTTTGAGATGGAGTCTCACTCTGTCACCCAGGCTGGAGTGCAGTGGCGTGATATTGGTTCACTGCAACCTCTGCCTCCTGGGTTCAAGCGATTCTTCTGCCTCAGCCTCCCGAGTAGCTGGGATTACAGGCACCCGCCACTACACCCAGCTAATTTTTGTATTTTTAGTAGCGTTGGGGTTTTGCCATGCTGGCTTGGCTGGTCTCGAACTCCTGACCTAAGGTGATTCACCTGCCTCGGCCTCCCAAAGTGCTGGGATTGCAGGCATGAGCCACCACGCCTGGCCTCTCTTTGGCATATCTTAATTGCCAGCATCACTACTCTTGCACTTTGGAGCCATTATTAAGTAAAGTAAGGGTTTCTTGAACACAAGTACTGTGATTCCAATACCACTACAGTTGATAAGGGGTGGGTTGTGTCTACAGTGAGGATATGCTGGACAAAAGGATGATTCACATCCCACCTAATTTGAAGCAAGATGGTATGAGATTTCATCACACTACTTAGAACTGCATGCAATTTAAAACTTACAAAGTGTTTATTTCTGGAATTTTCCATTTAATGTTTTCAGATCATGGTTGGATAAAGGGGACTAATATAAAGACTGCTACATTTTTAAAGCATGTATTCTTATTTGTTTCAGAAATCATCCAGTTTGTTTATTTGTACCTGTACTCTGGTTTTAGGATGTCTTCTGGAAGATTCGAAGTATTTGTTTCCCTTAATGATCACTTGAATGTATATAGACTAAAGAGAAAACCTTTAGAAGAATGTTTAGTTTAGGGATCAGAGATTTGGGCCCAAATCTTGGATCTGCTACTCACCACCCTTCTTTCTTCTTAACATCTCTATTTTCCTATTAACTTCTGAGGAATAATACTGGTATTATGTCTGACTCCTAAGTGGTGGTGTTATTCCATGCTACTATTATGATTTTATGAAACAAAAAGTGGTGAAAGGTATCCCCTTTTCTCATTCTTAGATCTCAGTTTCTTGTATAATGCCTTATTATAGAGTAAGTGCTTAATAACAATTTAAGTACTGTGGAAAAAGAAAAGGTAGGGCTTACGTGAGGAGGATCAGGAGTGTATTAGGGGAGTTGTAGTTTGTAAGCATCACTGGACAGGTGAGCCTTGAAGCAAGTGAGGGAGTTAGTCATTTGGATTTCCTGGAGGAAGAGCCTTCCAGGCAGGGCCATTAGTCAGTGCAAAGCCCCTAATGTGGGAGTGTCCCAGGCATATTCAAGAAATAGCAAGGAGAGCAACGTGATTGTCATATAGTGAATAAGATACAGCATATTCGAAGATGAAGTCATTTAGCTAAAACATATTTTGCAAAAGTGTACTTACCCTTACTATGTATGTTGTTTACTGATAATTGTTTTTCTTTTTCTCTTCTGTGCTTTATTTTATTTTTTAAAAATTGCTGATCTGACTCAGTAGGGAAGAACTTCCTAACTGGGTGGCTGATATTATTGATCTCTTCAGCCTTGCCCCATTTGCCTCTGTTGGGAGTAGCCTTGGTTGTTTTGATTCTCTCTCTGTTACAGGAGGGGTCCCAACTTGCAGTGTGAAAAATACTGTTGTAGTAACTTAAAATGTTAAACCAAAAGATTTCCTGACGTGTTTTTTGATTCCCGAAAGTGATAACACTTTCGTGGTACAGAAAAGCATAATGAAGAAAATAATGCATACACTAACCACTGATAACATTTTAGTGTATTTCCTTTCAGTTTTGTTCTGTGCATATGTGTATGGATTTTTAATAGTAATGTGTATATTTTGAACAATGTAAGATTGGGCTCTTTTTGTTTAATCCTGATGTAGAGTGGTAGACTCCTGGTTCATAGAAATATAGAAAGAAAAGATACCACATGCGTAGATGTATTCTACCACTTGGAAATAACTCCTAGCTTGACCACGTAACTTCAAAAAGTTATTTAACCTTTCTGAGTTTCCATTTTGTCACATATCAGATAGAGATAAAGACCTCTCCTGCTTAGTTCTGGGGTAACTAATGAGACTGAATGTGTCTTTAGTGCATTATAAGAACCTAAACTCTCCTGGTTTTTGCCACATAATAGGTGCTCAATAAATGTTAAGATGAGGGACTGAGTGAATGAGTGAATGACTACATAGATATCCTTTTTTTGAAACTTTCAAGTTGTCTGTCCAAGGGTATTAAAATTGTGTGCACTGATGTAATGAGTTCACATGACCAGCTTCCGGCCCCTGTGGTCTGTGGTCTTCTTATCCTAATAATTACATTGTCATTATGCCAACAAAAACAGCTTAAAGGTGTGACTGTTAAGTGAATAAGTTATCAGCTTAGCTCTGTTTTATAACTGTATTTTAATTAGTGTTATACATAAATTTGCTATATTATTTTGAAAAAAGCTTATGGAGGGAGTTGTGTTTTGTTGTATAGTCCATTGGTTTTAGAATTAAAGGAGATCAGGGTTTGAATTCTGTTCTGCCATTAATTTGGACACATCACTTAGCTTATTTGAATCTTATTCATTTAATAAATATTCTTCCTTTTACTGTATGCCAGAGACTGCAAAGTTTTTTTTTCATTTATAAAATAGGGATAATGTAATTCCTACTTCACGTTCAGAGTTTCTATGATGATTTAAAGAGATAATATACATGTTTGTAAACTGTTAATAGAAGATACTGTTAGATTAAAATATTTGTGGATGCTTCAAACGTATGTTTGTTGTGTGGATTCTTTCCCCAGAAGGCTAGGTGTGCAATGTATTTCCCTTTCAGGGAGAGTTGATCAATTATGGAAGTAGTTGTATGGTCTGGATTTCTGGGGTAACTGAGAGTACTAGAAGGTAGAGTGACTTTAAAGCTGGAAAGACCTGCTTCATTCCTAGATCTCTCTCTTTTTAGCCGTTGTGATAGTAGGCAAATTTCTTTATCTTTTTGAGTATCAGTTTTTCTAAAAGTGGGAATAATAATTCTGCAAGATTGTGAGATTGAGATATAATGTATGTAAAGGACATTGTATGATGTCTGGCATGTAGGAGATACTTGTTTGTAAAGTAATAGTAGAGAAGGAAACGTTGTTAAGTGAATGGAGTCGTTGTGAAATGGAGAAAGCACCTTAGAAAAGGGTAGTGCTTATGCTGACCATCCTTCTGTGATTGTTATCTTTTGACCCTCTGAAATGAGTAAATGGGTGAGGCTTTTAATTTTAAAAGTCAAGTCTAGATATTAGTGGTTTCTTAAAGTATTTGTTAACTTGTCTCTTTCCTTTGGTAAGTTATGACGTAGCCTTATCAAAATAGTGACAACTATAATTATGATTGATAGAAATAAAAATCTAACTTGATATGCATTTCAGCTTTTAATACAAAAGCAAATAAATTCTTATAAGTGGTATAAATGAAAGTGAGGAAACATGCGTTATGCCCTGCTGTTTGAAAGGTATCATTTGCACTACATAGAAAAACATCGTTTCTATTACCTTGAACATTCAAAATCATTCAAAAAAGATTATCTCTGACTGTTGTAATTGACTAGGTATATGGAAAATAATGACGAATCCTTAGAAAAATATAATCTTTCTCTAGTTGAATTTAGTAAGGAAAGAGTAGATTATACTGCAGAAATTAATGAGTAATTTCTCATTACTGAAAATATGAAAAAATAAAAATTCTGTTTAAGTGTGGAAGATTTTTTGTTTTGTTTTTGAGACAGAGTTTCCCTCTTGTTGCCCAGGCTAGAGTGCAATGGCGTGATCTCGGCTCACTGCAACTTCTGCCTCCCAGGTTCAAGCAGTTCTTCTACCTCAGCCTCCCAAGTAGCTGAGATTACAGGCATGTGCCACCATGTCCAGCTAATTTTGTATTTTTAGTAGAGACGAGGTTTCACCATGTTGGCCAGGCTGGTCTCGAACTCCTGATCTCAGGTGATCCACCTGCCTCGGCCTCCCAAAGTGCTGGGATTACAAGCGTGAGCCACTGTACCCAGTCAGTGTGGAAGATTTCAAATTGCTAGTTATGCAGTTTCATTTGCTCCTGTAAGCTTAACTTACATACACCATAGTTACCATAATTCTATGGTCTGGAATATTGCTTCCATTAGGGTATAGTTTTTTTACACAAAAGCATATGTAATATTTACTACTTTTGGCCCTTAAGCTAAATCTGTGTATAGACTTGATAAAACTGGGGATTTAACAAATCTATTTAAGTTTAGATACTATAATGAAAGTATTTGGTGAGAACCTGTTGGCAGATGAGATTGAGTATGATGGATATTTTAATTTGGGATCAAGAAAAGTTCATTATATGGTCTTGCTTTTCTGATCTCATTAATAGTTACACATATACCTACCATTGGAAAAATGGAGAGTTGGTTAAAAGAGGAGGGTAAATTGTATTTTCCATTCTACAACGATAAGTAAAATTATAAAGACTTCCTTGGTACACACTAGTTATTGTCTTGAATAAAAAAGTGCTTTAAAATATATAATAACCGAGCCCTCAGTAAATTTTAATAGCTTTTAATTCTGAGAAGTATCCAATATCCTGCAGCAAAATAATCAGAGGGTTCTGTTTTTCTTCTTCATTTGTACCATGAGGCAAGATAAGCCACCTGGCTAGTATGACTGAAGTAGTTAATTGAGGTAAGGCTGTCGTGTTTGTTGCCTTAGCTTTTTGTGGTTGATGCCTTTCTTAGCTTACTTTATTTGGGGAATATCCCTTTCTACAGTAGTATCTAGTGTCTCTGGATTATCTTTAGTTCTTACTTCTAATGCAAAACGGATTGTAGTATTTAAGGAAATAAGCAGGGAGCTTTATCCATAGTTCCGTATAATATGATTTTCTAAGAGTCTGTCACTTATTTTTGAATATTACTTTGAAGTATTAGTTAATAAATATTCTGGAATGTTGTAAAAATAGGATAAAAGATGTGTTCTTAGTATCTTTAAATGCACTTTTATTCAGGTTTAAATGGTTTTCAGTTTAAAGAAGCAACAAGGGTGTCTTCAGGGCACAATTTCTTTTAAGAGAAATATGGACTCTTGTATTATTATCAGTTTATTAACCCATTGTCAGGTAATGAGGTAATTCATATCAGTCAGATATTTTAGATAATTAAAACCAATACCATTAAAGCAAAACAAATTTGGTTGGAAATCATTTAAAAGTATACACAGTCATCCTCTTTATGTTTAGGTTCTGAAATGGTGTTTGTTAATGCCCTTGTGCATGAGTCCAGAGTGGCATATCGTACAAGGGATGGCTAATTTTATCTGTTGGTGACAGGCAGAGTCAGTGTGGTTTTGCTTGATTTGCATCTGTGAAAACTTTTAAGTTTGTAGTTAGAAAGATTATAAATAGAAAAGCCTGTTGTCTGACATACTGGAGGCTATCATACATGATTTAACTTTTTTTAAGTGACTGTGATGTATTCCCTAGGTTGGAGTAGCTTCCTAATTACAAATTATAATATCCTTTGGTAAGTCTTCTACTGTAAGACTCTTAGAGCATTTCCTACTGTTAACCACCTCATTCTTCCCTGTTAGGCTGTTTTCTCTGGTTCTTTTATGCTCCAGTAGTTCCATCTGTCTGTCTTTCCCTCTGTATCTGACTGTTTTCTCTTGCTTTTTCACTGGGTACAAAAGGGAAAAATATCTACATTTAAGGGACAGAAGACCATAAGGAGATAAATGTAGATACTCTCTAATGTACTATCTTAGAGCTTTTCTCCCGTCCTATTGCATCTTGATATCCAGTCATTTTAATTCATATCCACTATTCAGTTTCACTATTGCATCTCTATAGATCAGAGAAGCTGGGAGCCTGTTAGTGCTTTTATTAGTGCCTTGGGCAGTGTTACTTTCTTGGTGCATTAGTCCTGGGTGTAAAAGGTAGTCAAACACAATCTCCAAATTTCCCATGCTAATTGGTAGAAGGTATCTCATCTTCTGACAGCTATTTTCCCATTGACTGGAGCAAGGCATGTACTAGTGAAATTGAAGTAGATCTGTGACTGCACAGAAATTCTTTTCTCTCATATAGTCTTCCCTTTCAGTTCTCAGTCACCTAGGTTTGAAGTCTTACACTTTTTGACTCATTGTACTTTCAGCCCTTCTCATGGCTTTTTATTTTTTGCTATAGCTGATATCAACCCCCCTATCTGGCTTTCAGTTGTCTATTTTATATACACCTTGCTTTTTTCCTTTAATAATGTATTTTGGAGGTCTTTCCATTAGTACGTAGAGAATGTCCTTATTTTTATTTTCATAGTGGCTTAGAATTCCATTGTATTGATGCATTGTAATTTATCCACTATCTAGTTGATGAATATTGAGGTTGTTTCCAATCTTTTGCTATTACAAATAATATTACAGTGAATAGCATTATATGTTCATTATCTTTGTTCACCTTTTTTTTTTATTGGGGTGTTGTCTTTTCCTTACCCGTTTCCAGAGCTTTTTATAATTTAGGGAAATTCTTTTTATGTTTTCTCAGTTTCTTTTCTCTTTCTTTTGTTTATTCATTCTTTCTATTATTTGTTATGTGGCTTTTTTGTATAATAAGTGTGCTTGTGTTTGTGGTTTCACCAATCTTTTGTGGCTTTGGGTTATGATTCATAATTAGAAATGCCTTCTCCATTCCAAGATTTGAAAGTAATTCTCATGTATTTTCTTTGGCTACTTTTGTGGTTTCATTGGAAATATGTAAATCTTTAGATTTATTTGAAATATATTCTCATGAGGATTTAGAGCATGCTTTTTAATATACAGTTAACCCCTTGAACAACATAGGTTTGAACTGCACGGATCCACTTATATGTGGATTTTTTTTTTTTTTCCTACAGTAGGCCCTCCATACCTGGCAAGTTTCGCGTCCACAACCAAATGCAGATCTAAAATACTGTATTCATAGAATGCGAAGCCTGAGGATATGGAGGACCAACTTTTTGTATCTATGGGTTCCACAGGGCTAATTGTGGGTCTTGAGCATGGATGGATTTTGGTGGAGTGTCCTGGTACCAATCTCCTGTAGGTACCCAGGGACGACTGTATATGTTTTTTCAGGTGGCTGCCTGTTGTTTCAAACCAGTTTATTGAAGTGCCTGTCTTTTCTCTCTGACTTGAGGTGTATAGCATCTCTTTATTTGGGGTTATTAGTGGACTTTATCTTCAGTTCCTTTTTTCTGCATATATATATATATATATAATTTTTTATATTTCACTTTAAGTTCTGGGATACATGTGCTGAATGTGCAGGTTTGTTACATAGGTATACGTGTGCCATGGTGATTTTCTGCTTATATTTTAGAATGGGCTTTTTTGGTTTGAAAAAACATTTTGATATTTTATTCATTACATTGCATGTATATTTTAACTGAGGGAGGCTTGACTGCTCTGTGATGTTTCCTGTTCATGAAGATGGTATATATTTCCACAAGCTCAAGTGTCCTTTTATGTCCTTTGGGATAATTTAAAAGTTTTTTTGTTTTTACATTTTTTTGTTTATTCCTAGATATTTGGTTCCTTTTTTGTTGCATTATAAATAGGCTTTTTTCCTCTTCCATTATATACTCTAATTGTTTTGTGTGTGTGTATGTTATTAATTTTGTATATTAATCTTATACTCTAATATCTTATACAGTCTCTGTTTGTGGTATTATTTTAGTTAATTTTTTTTTGGTTGTCATGTATTCAGTTATGTGATTTGCAGTGAGTGGCAATTTTATCTCCTCCTTTCTCATTTTTATACCTACAACGTTTTTCCTAATTGCTTTGTCTTGTACTTCCAAAAATGTTAAATGAATGTTAAATAATAGTGTTCTTAATGACATTCCTGTCTTGTTGTAAATTTAGTAATAATGCCTTTATTATTTCCCCAACAGACATGATTTTGGCTTTGGGCTGAGACAGATATATATTTTTTATGTTAAGTGACTAGCATTTTAAATCAGGAATGCTGTTGGACTTTGTCAAATACCTTTTTAGCATCTACTGAGATGATTATATCAGATTTAACATTAATAAATCTCACTTAGGTCATTTTTATTAAAATGTTTTTTATTTTAATTTTAAACAAAACAAAATTTTAAACATGAAATTTATTTATTTTTTTTACTTGATCTGTCATTGAAATGAGAGAAGTAAATTAAAATTTATGTTACAGATTCATTTCTCTTTCTACTTGTATCTCCCATAATTTCTGCTTTACAGATGTTGCTGCTGTGCTATTTCGCATATAGATGTTTACAACTGTTACACTGTCATTGTAAATTGTGCTGTTAGCTTTTGAAAGAGCCCTTTTCTTTTTGTCTTATTAAATGCTTTTTGACCCCATTCCACTTTGTTTAGTAACTAAAGATGGGTATCCCCCAGCTTTTCCATTATTTGCATTTGCTAGTATTATTTTATTTATTTTTTAATTTCCAACCTTTTGGAATTACTTTCTTTTATAGGTATATCTCTTGTTTTCAGAATAGAGTTGGGTTTTACTTTGTGGCCTACTATGAAAACTTTTAATAGATCAGTTAAACCTTTTATAATTACTGATATAAATTCTTTTATAATTACTGATATAGATGTATTTAGTCTTGATTTTCATATTATTTTTTCAGTTTTTCTAAATATATTTTACTATGCAATCTAGGTTTTTTGTTTATTTTGAAAAGTAGTTCTTTTCATATATAGTAAGCTTTTTTCTTATATTGGTAATCACTATAATTAAATCTTTTATTCCTCAATGTGTGTCATTCTACATACTGGCAGGATATTCATCTTTATTAAGATGCTGTATTATGTTAGTTTCCTACACCCACGTTTGCAAGGCAACTCATTGGAGGATCAAGTCCATAGCTCTTTACAGTCTTGCCGCAACCTAACCTTCCATCTTTATCTTCCAATGAGGCACTACATGAACTTCCATAGCCAGGATTCACTACTCTCTTCATCCATAGAAACTACTCTGTTGATCCAACCCATACAGTGTTCCCTGCCTTTTTTGGCCCTCTCTGTAAATTTTTCTAGTATGCTTTCTATTGGCCTTACAGTATATGCATCATACATATTATGTACTTTTTATACTTGATCATGAAAATCTCCCTAAGTGAATTGTAGGCTCTTGTAGGACAGAATGTATCTTGAATTTCCTTCAGGCCTTAGCTGGTGCAGTGCTTTCATCTTCATAGGTTCTCATCTGAGGACTGCCATGAGCTTGTGGAAGAGTAGGTAGATATGTTCTTGATGAGCTGTATATAATAGAATTTTCATCAATTTGTAGAAGAGAAAGGTGAGCAGATGTTCAGTCCTAAAGGTGAGCAGATGTTCAGTCCTGTAAGGAAAACCTTCTAGCGGTTTTTACAATGGATTGGGTTTTCCTGTAAGCTCTCTGTCATAGCAAGTGTTCAATTGTAGGGTAAATGGCCATTCTGCCGGGGATGCTGTTAAGGAGAAGGAGAATTGAAAGGGAAAGAGTATTCTAAAAGTAGGTAAACTAGGGCTCGCTTCATCTTTGTAATTCTGAATACCTATGATTTTGACCTAAAAGCAGAAACCATAGAGGATTTATTTATTTAATATGGGGATTGAGGAATTGACAAGGATAATATGATAGGCAATTAAACAATAATACACTTACTTTATATGTAACTGAATAATCTTTGAAGTTTATGATTCTGTTGTTTTTTTTTTTTTAAAAGACAGCACTCACTCTGTCACCCAGGCTAGAGTGCAGTGCTGCAGTCATAGTACACTGTAACCTAGAACTCCTGGGCTCCAGTGATTTTCCTGCCTCAGCCTCCCAAGAAGCTAGGACTACAGGCATACACCACTACGCCCAGTTAATTTTTTATTTTTACAGTGAGAGAGGGGTTTGCCGTGCTGACTAGGCTGGTCTCTAACTCCTGGCCTCAAGATCCTCCTGCCTCTGCAGTGCTGGGATTATAGGCATGAGCCACTGCGCCTGGCCTGATTCTATTTTCCAGTGCTCTCTTTACATCTCATGATATAAACAAAATTAAAAATTATAATATATATTTTTATGGCTTTCACGTTTGATCATTTCTTAGACTACTGAAAGAGTCCTGTTAAGAAGAGGGTCAGCCAGGTGTGGTGGCAGTGAACAATATGTTTGTATTAGGGTTCTCTAGAAAAGCAGAACTAATAGCGTGTCTCTGTGTGTGTGTGTGTGTGTGTGTGTGTGTGTAAAGGGGAATTTATTAAGGAGCATTAACTCACACAATCACAGGGTCCCACAATAGGCTGTCTGCAAGCTGAGGAGCAAGGAGAGCCAGTCTGAGTGCCAAAGCTGAAGTACTTGGAGTCTGATGTTTGAGGACAGGAAGCATCCAGCACTGGAAAAGGATGTAGGCTGGGAAGCTAAACCAATCTAGCTTTTTCATGTTTTTCTGCCTGCTTTATGTCCTGGCCATGCTGGCAGCTGATTAGATGGTGCCCACCCAGATTAAGGGTGGGTCTGCCTTTCCTAGCCCAGTGACTCAGTTGTTAATCTCCTTTGGCAACACCCTCACAGACGTACCCAAGATTAATACTTTGCATCCTTCAAGCCAATCAAGTTGACACTCAGTGTTAACCATCACAAGTCCACCCCTTATCAACTTGAACCCATATATATCTCCTGAGATCATACATAATCTTTAAATAAAGACAATGATAAGGTCATAATTATGCCTAACATAATACAATTATCCTTCGCACAACCGGAAACACACCAATCCCCAACCCAAATACTACTACATAAAGTTAACAATACTTAAATGCTGATATGAAGTCAATAAATCTCATGTCACGTGATAAAGGAAGTAAAATGAAGATATTTTCTTTTCTTTTTTTGTTTTCTTTTTTTGTTTTTTGAGATGAAGTCTTGCTCTTGTCGCCCAGGCTGGAGTGCAATGGCGTGATCTTGGCTCACTGCAGCCTCCACTTCCTGGGTTCAAAGGATTCTCCTGCCTCAGCCTCCCAAGTAGCTGGGATTACAGGTGCCTGCTACCACGCCCAGCTAATTTTTGTATTTTTAGTAGAGACAGGGTTTCCCTATGTTGGCCAGGCTGGTCTCGAACTCCTGACCTCAGGCAATCCACCCGCCACTGCCTCCCAAAGTGCTGGGATTACAGGCGTGAGCTGCTGCACCCGGCCTTTTTTTTTTTTTTTTTTTTTTTTTGATAGAGTCTTGCTCTGTCACCCAGGCTGGAGTGCAGTGGCGCAATCTCAAGCTCACTGCAACCTCCACCTCCCAGGTTTGAGCCATTCTCCTGCCTCACCCTCCTGAGTAGCTGGGATTACAGTCGCCTGCCACCATGCCTGGCTAATTTTTATATTTTTGGTAGAGAGAGGGTTTCACCACGTTGGCCAGGCTGGTCTTGAACTCCTGACCTCAGATGATCTGCCCACCTCAGCCTCCCAAAGTACTGGGATTACAGGCATGAGCCACCGCGCCTGGCCTGAAGATATTTTCTTAGTACAAGTGTATACATGCACAAACATGTTTTTGACAAAAGGAGGAAATACTCATGACAATTATGGTCCTCATTTCTGCAACTGGCCACGTGGTCGTAACTGGTATTGATGACTGCCTTGTTCTACCCATTCTGTATTTCCTTTGCCTTCAGCAAGCACCTCTGCAGTTCGTGGTTTTTTTTCCTGGTGGTTGTGTTTTTTTTCCTGGTGGAGTGACCCAAACCTTCATTCCTGAAGTATCTGGGCCATTTGTAGTCCTGCCTGGATTGGGCTGTTGTGGTTAATCACAAGGCATAGTAATACTAAGATACGCCCTAACAGATCTCCTGTATTCCATGTATACTCTTCCTTACTTCTGTTATGGAGTAGTAGACTGATTGCATCTTCATAGTCTGGGTCAGTCACTCCAGCCAACACTGTACCTCCCTTCTTAGCCTGTTGGCTTAAAGGTAGGAGGAGCCCAAAGTGTCCAGCTGGCAACCTGAACTTCCAGTTTAATGGAATTGTTGTTGTGTCATTCCTCCCTCTGGAACTAAGACCTCTAGGCCAGCAGAACCTAATGTTGTGGGAACACGAAGCAAAAATTTTGCTAGTGGATCACTAGGGATGATGGTGAGTGGTGCCCCTTCCACCCCTTGATTCCTGGACTCATGAATCCTGGCTATGGGAGAAATAGTACCATATATTGGATGCTGTTTCAGAGCATACATGGCCTTCTGGAGAACTTTGCCCGAGCCCTGCAAAGTATTGTCACCTAGTTGGCGTTGTAATTGTGACTTCAAAAGGCCATTCCACCGTTCTGTCAATCCAGCTGCTTCAGGATGATGGAGAACATGGTAACACCAATGAATTTCATGAACATGAGTTCACTGCCACACTTCTTTAGTTGTAAAGTGAGCATCTTTGTCAGAGGCAATGCTGTGTAGAATACCCTGACAGTGGATAAGGCATTCCTTGAGTCCACGGATGGTAGTCTTGGCAGAAGCATTGTGTGCAGGATAGGCAAACTCATATCTGGAGTAAGTGTCTATTCCAGTGAGATAAACCTCTGCCCTTTCCATGATAGCAGAGGTCCAGTATAATCAACCTGCCACCAGGTAGCTGGCTGATCACCCTGAGGAAGGGTGCCTTATTGAGGGCTCAGTGTTGGTCTCTGCTGCTGGCAAACTGGGCACTCAGCAGTGGCCAAAGCCAGGTCAGCCTTGGTGAGTGGAAGTCCATGTTGCTGAGCCCATGTGTAACCTCCATCCCTGCCACCATGGCTACTTTGTTCATGGGGCCCATTGGACGATGACAGGGGTGGCTGGGGAAAGAGGCTTAGTGGTGTCCACAGAATGGATCATCCTATCCACTTGGTTATTAAAATCCTCCTCTGCCAAAGTCACCCGTTGGTGAGCACTCACATGGGATACAAATATCTTCACAATTTTTGACCACTCAGAGAAGTCCATCTACATACCTCTTCCCCCAGTTTCTTTGTCACCAATTTTCCAATCATGCTTTTTCCAAGTCACTGACCATCCAGCCAAACCATTGGCTACAGCCCATGAATCAGTATATAATCACATATCTGGCCATTTCTCCTTCCATGCAAAGTGCACAACCAGGTACACTGCTTGAAGTTTTGCCCACTGGGAAGATTTCCCTTCTCCACTGTCCTTTAGGGGTGTCCTAGAAAGGGGCTATGGTGCTGCAGCTGTCCACTTTTGGGTGGTGCCTGCATATCATGCAGAACCATCTGTGAACCAGGCTGTAGTCTTCTCTTCCTCTGTCAACTGATCATAGGGAACTCCCCATGAGGCCATTGGTGCAGATTGGGGAAGAGAAGGCAGGGTGGCAGGAGTGGAGACCATGGGCATTTGAGCCTCTTCCTCATGTAACTTATTTGTGCCTTCAGGACCTGCTTGAGCCCGATCGTGTATGTACCACTTCCATTTGTTGATGGAATGCTGCTGTGCATGACCCACTTTATGGCTAGATGGGTCAGAAAGCACCCAGTTCATGGTAGGCAGTTCAGGTCTCATGGTGACTTGAAGACCTATAGTCAAACGTTCAGTTTCCACCAAAGCTCAGTAACAGGCCAAGAGCTGTCTCTCAAAAGGGGAGTAGTTATCTGCAGAAGATGGCAGGGCCTTGCTCCAAAATCCTAGAGGCCTCCACTGTGATTCACCTATAGGGGCCTGACAAAGGCTCCAAACAGCATCCCTGTCTGCCACTGAGACCTCAAGCACCATTGGATCTGCTGGGTTATATGGCCCAAGTGGCAGAACAGCTTGCACAGCAGCCTGGACCTGTTGCAGAGCCGTCTTCTCTTCTTGACTCCACTCAAAACTGGCAGCCTTTTGAGTCACTCGATAAATGGGCCGGAGTAATACACCCAAAAGAGGAATATGTTGCCTCCAAAATCCAAATAGGCCCACTAGGTGTTGTGCCTGTTTCTTGGTTGTAGGAGGGGCCAAATGCAGCAACTTATCCTTTACCTTAGAAGGAATATCTCGACAGGCCCCACACCACTGGAACCCTAGAAATTTTACTGAGGTAGAACACCCCTGAATTTTAGTCGGATTTATTTCTCATCCTCTGGCATGCAAATGTCTCACCAATAAGTCCAGTGTGTCTGCTACTTCTTGCTCTCTGGATCCAGTTAACATAATGTCATCAATGTGATGGACCAATGTGATATCTTGTGGAAGTGAAAAGCAATCAGGGTCTCTCCGAATAAGATTATGACACGGAGCTGGAGAGTTGATATACTCCCAAGGTAGGACAGTAAAGGTATATTGCTGGCCTTGCCAGCTGAAGGCATATAGCTTCTGGTGGGCCTTATGGACAGGAATGGAGAAAAAAGCATTTGTCAAATCAATGGCTGCATACTGGGTACTGGGAGATGTGTTAATTTGTTCAAGTAATGAAACCACATCTGGTACAGCTGCTGCAGTTGGAGTTACCACTTGGTTAATCTTACGATAATCCTCTATCATTCTCCAAGATCCATCTGTCTTCTGCATAGGCCAGATAGAAGAGTCGAATGGGGATGTGCTGGGAATCACCACCCCTGCGTCTTTCAAGTCCTTGATGGTGACACTAATCTCTGCAGTCCCTCCAAGGATGCGATATTGTTTTTGACTTACCATTTTTCTAGGTAGAGGCAGCTCTAATGGCTTCCATTTGGCTTTTCCCACCATCATCGCCCTCACTCTACCAGTCAGGGAGCCAATGTGGGGGTTCTGCCAGCTGCTAAGTGTGTCTCTGCCAATTAGGCATTCTGGCACCTGGAAAATGACCACAGGATGAGTCTGGGGACCCACTGGACCCTTTGTAAGTCAGACCTGAGCTAAAAGTCCGTTAATTACCTGACCTCCATAAGCCTCTACTTTAACTGGAGGACCACGATGACATTTTGGATCCCCTGGAATCAACATCAGCTCAGATCCAGTGTCCAGTAGTCCCCAAAATGTCTGATCATTTCCCTTTCTCCAATGCACAGCTACCCTGGTAAAAGGCCAGAGGTCTCCTTGGGGAAGGATGGGAGAAAGATTCACTGCATAAATTGTTGGTAATGTAGTGGGGTCCTTCCTCAAGGGGACTCAGCCTCCCATTCATTCAAGGGGCTCTGGGTCTATAAACTGGCTGAAGTCTGGAAATTGATTGAGGGGCCATGATTCTCGGTTTGTAATTCAAATTAGTCTTTTGTCCATTCGACCTACAAGATTTTTCCTTATATAAATTAAGTAGGAATGCAGTAGGCTTCCTATCAGTTTCACTCCTAGGAACACCGTGATTAATTAGCCAATGCCAGAACTCTACATGAGTCAGACTCTTCTGAATAGTGTTATTCAGTGTGATAACCCAGCAGTCTTGAATGTTTTTGGCACCAGGCACTGGTTTTGTGGAAGACTGACGGGGGTGGGGAGGATAGTTTCAGGATGAAACTGTGGACTAGTACTGGTCTGCAGCCTTGGGTTTGGGGACTCCTGCGATAACCCACTTTGGACATTTGGCTCTAGTGAAATTTACCTTTTCAGAAAGATTAATCCCCAAAAGTCTTAGCTTTGTAATGATGGAGTGTGTTGAAAAGCATGGATCATGGCTTTTTAAGGGACTTCCAAAGGAGATTTTCTCTCCAAAATATTTTGAGCAGTATTGTTTGAATAAGTGTATAATATTCTTTAGAGCAGTATTTTTGGAACTGCAAACTGGGATACATTAATGGGTTGTATTGGGCTTACATTCAACATTAATTAAAAGGATAGGAATAGAAAATACTACTGCACATTGAATGTAGTAAGGATAGGTGGTTTTGAGAAACTTCTATTTGTGTTTCTGTTTCCTGGACTGCAGTGTAAAGTGTATTTCTTGCTGTGGATCATGGTCATAAAAAGTTTGAAAAGCCTCTGCTGTTAGGTGATAACACACATTTGGATATTAACTTCTTAGAGGTTAGTATATGTAGTCTCACCTATGTAGAATGTAATTGAACATTTCTGTTGCTGTGTATTTGTCAAAAATGTGAGAATGATTTCTTGTGAAACACTTTTTAGTCCAGTAATGATTTTAATGTTTATCTTCAATGGAAGACAAATTCCACTGAAAGAGGGCATCTCCGCATCTCTGCTGAATCTTAGGACATCAGAATCAAAAGTAGCCTTAGATTATTAGTTCAGCTTATTTATGGACAAATAGAACTCTGAGGTCAGGAGGTAGAGAAATGCATGCCTAAGGTTACACTGTGACCGGTAGAGCTGGTACCAAAACCTAGGTCTCTTGACTCCCAACTCATAGACTGCAGAAGGTCAATTGTAGTTTAATCATAATCTCAACTAATTGTATGTAACAGTTATAAAAACAAGCTTTTATGAGAGTTCATATTCAGAAATAAACAATGACCAATTGTTTAGTTTTTTTAAAAAGAACTTGATCATGCATTACTTTTAAAATTCTCTTTGGCTATAGAATGTGAAATTCTTAATTTGAATTATGTAAGCATATACTCTCTTTGAAACCGTACTTGGGAAGTTTTGAGTTTGTTACAGGGGACTTATTTTTAAATCATCTGCCTCTTGGCTGAAATGAACTGTTACCAGATCCATCACCACTTAAAATTGCTTGAAATGTTTGTCAGCTGCTTCATTAAAGCCCAAACGGAGCATATATTCAGTGGGCAATTTTGAAGAGTCAGCATGAAGTTCAAACATTAGGAAATTAAGGACATCCTATACCTCATTTTAATTAATACATGTTATAAAAATGTAAACATCAGAAGGATTCAGTGTTTGAAGGTTGTGGATGACTCAGGGACTTGGAAGATTGCCCTTCTTACCTCTAAGGTTGATTGACTGCCTCAAAACTCCAGAAGATAGAGAGTTAGAGAACTTTTTGTAATCCCAGCACTTTGAAAGGCAGAGGTGGGCAGATCACCTGAGGTCAGGAGTTTGAGACCAGCCTGGCCAACATGGTGAAACCTCGTCTCTACTAAAAACAAAAAATTAGCCAGACGTGGTTGCGCACACTTGTAATCCCAGCTACTCAGGAGGCTGAGGCAGGCGAATCGCTTGAACCGGGGAGGCGAAGGTTGCAGTGAGCCAAGATCACTCCATTGCACTCCAGCTTGGACAACAAGAGCAAAACTCTATCTCAAAAGAAGAAAAGAGAGAGTTAGAGAACTTTTTTGTTTTTTAGTTCTGTTTTTTAGAAAAATGAGTTCTCTTCCTTTGTCCCTGCTTGTTGGTCTTTTCTCTCTACCTCCCAAATGGTCTTGAGGATTAAAGTAAACAGTATATTCCTAGTTGTGGCAATACTTACTTCTTCTTTCTGTACCTCCATCTAACAGCAAGTACAAAAGTGAGGACAGACATGAGCAAAGGAGATAGATTCCTAAATTCAGATTTCCTTTTAACACACCAAGGTCATTCTCTGATTAGCTTTTTGGTAAAAGTGCTTAGAAAGCTGAACTACTACGTGGTAGTGATGAAGATCAACCTTAGTGACCCTTAATATATAAGAAAGCTTTGAGACTGTCACTGGGGGTACTTTAGACTAAATGAGAGATAAATCTGTTTGCTTTACAAAGCTAATTAAAACAGTATGTGGCAGATGGGGCAGCATTAAAGATTCTTCTAATGATCATTAATTAAGATAGGCACCTCAACAAGTATACGGCCTCTCAAGGACTACTTCTGATTGATATTTAGAATTAGTTTGGTTAGAAGTAACAATGTAATTTTTAAAACACAGAGGTTTATTTTTTTTCTGGAGACAGAGTTTCACTCTTGTTGCCCAGGCTAGGGTGCAATGGCGCGATCTTGGCTCACAGCAACCTCCGCCTCCCAGGTTCAAGTGATTCTTCTGCTTCAGCATCCCAAGTAGCTGGGATTAGAGGCATCCGCAACCACGCCCAGCTAATTTTTTGTATTTTTAGTAGAGGCAGGGTTTCACCGTGTTGGCCAGGTTGCTCTCAAACTCCTGACCTCAAGTGATCCACCTGCCTCAGCCTCCCAAAGTGCTGGGATTACAGGCGTGAGCTACTGTGCCTGGCCAAAAAATACAGATGTTTAAAGTCAGTAGTGGATTAATACTTTGGATATATATAGTAATGGATTCATTAGGGGATTTGGTAATAAAAACATTTTTACCCAAGAATACGTACAGTACTCTACTTAAGAATAAGAAACTAGGAAGTCTGAGAGTGATTCTGGAACTAAGTGAATGTGGAAAATAAGTAAGCCAAGGTTTCACTGAAGACAGTTTTTCCTTAAAGGCCATTTACCCACCCAAAAACAGTCAGGGCCACATGTTTAGTAATGAAATAAAGGCATTCTTTGACATATAGGAAATATTTTCCTCATACTTTGGAGTGTAGAAATGTGTGTGTCAATAGCAACAGCTAGTAAAAGGGCTAAAGAATGTTATATGTTAGCTGGATGTGGTGGCACATGCCTGTAGTCCCAGCTACTTGGGAGGCTGAGGTGGGAGGATTGCTAGAGCCCAGGAGGTGGAGGTCGCAGTGAGCCGAGATCATGCCACTGCATTCCAGCCCAGGTGACAGAGCAAGACCTTGTCTCAAAAAAAAAAAAAAAAAAAAAAAAAAAAGTTATATAATTTAGGAGATACTACAATCTGTTGAGTATAAACTTCGAAAAAATGTTTAAAAGTTAAGTGAAAACATTGGTATTTCCAAACTTTAGTATACCAATACTATAGCTCACCTGCTGTAGTATATTGCCTGAGTTTCTGAGTTTCTGTCCTTGTCTCACTTCTTTGTTCCTCCTTTATCTCCCAAATACTTGACTCCTTGTACTTAACTCCTTGTCTCAGAGTCTACTTCTGTGGGGAGGCCAAATGAAGATAGGCTATCATTGTTTTCTGTAAAATTTCCTGTCATCCGAGATGGCAGCTTGCATCCTCATGGTGTCATTTTACAAAATGTTCCTCTATAGCCAATGTTTCTTATACACTAGTTTCTTGGGCTTGATTAGATTGAGATCATGTTCAAATTGGTTGTTGTTAAGAATATTTACAAGTGGTGCTTTCTGTTTCATATTGCATCCTATCAAGAAGCAGAATACTTGGTTGTCCCACTTTTAGTGATGTTAAAAGATGGTTCAGTAACAGTGTGGATACATTCATTCTGCACTAAAATTAATTCAAAGCTTCATGAAAACCCAGGCAAAAATGGAGTACTGACATACAAGTAATCTCATGGTTTAATGCCCAGCAGTTATCTTCTTTAGAGAATATATAATGACGTTGCAGGAATTATGGATGACTCTTAAATTAAAATATTTGAATGAGAGAACCTTATTTCTCTCTTTTATTTTTAATGTGAAAATGAAGTTTGTAAGATTAACGTAACCATGTACAAATTATGTTTTTCACAGTGTCTAGCATGTTGACACTGTGATGACTCAGTGAAATATTTGTGGAAGAAGTGAGTGAACAAAAGATGTATGTACCAACATGTATGTAGATTCTCTTAAGGTAACTTTCTCTCATCAAGTATCCTGGGTAAGAATTACAGTGCAGCACAAAGTAGAATGGTCACAATTCTCATCTTGACTTTTCTCCCAATTCCTGTGCTTTGTTAGTACTGCCATTGCTAGAAGTTTGAGTTTTAGAAGAGCAAAATGTGGTGATTTTAAGAGAATAATTTTTTTCCACACATTCAGAAGTTCACCCCCCAGCTCTGAAAAGCTTTTTATAACAAAAATATCCTCTTTGAAGGTCAGAGAAAAATACATTGTCTACTCCAGGTAAATTAGTTAATCTCATTTTTAAATACATTGAAGAACGAAACACAGGTAACATCAGTTTTTAATGGAAAATTCATGCATGATCAAATAACTAAAATTCAAGAAAAAGTATGAATTGCAACAAATTTTGTTTCTTTTTATTTGTCCATGATTGTTTTTACTGGCAGAATTTGAGATTAAGGATTTGTATTATCTATATTTGAACTTTTTGGGGGTATGGAATTTGTTTTCTCAAACATTTCTGCACCATATTTTGACTAATTTAACGAAGAAGTCTTATAATTCTTCTAGTGTTTCTTTATAAATGCAGATTGGTTCTCACATGACCAAGATGGGTTGCACCGATGCTATAGGAAGGTTGTACTACTGAACAATTTAAGGGTTAAAGTGGCTTCCCAGTGTTATTCTATACTTAGTCCTATTTTTCCCCTCTCTTTGAACTTCTAGTTCATTATAATGCTTCTGGGAATGTGAATAGTGTGAGATGTGCCTTGATTGATACCCAACTTCAAGGCCCTTATAGTTCCTGTCAGCCTCAGCTTCTTTTCTCCAGGGACATTTCAACATCTCCTGCTCCTTGAAGCCAACTGGAAACCTTTATACTTCTCTTATCTGCCAGCTTAATGCGAAACTGAAAGCAAGAGTGGACTGATTGGAGTCAGAGAAGTGGCCCCCAGGGAGGAGAAGCAGCCTAGGTCTCAGGGCATTGGGACTTCAGATGGTAGGCTGACTTGTCAATCTAGATTAGAAATGGAAGATAACTGTTGCTTGGTACATTGCTTGTTTTTTGCTATAGGAGAGACATAGTTTGTAAAGAAAGGGCTCTGAGAATCTCCCAACAGAAAGGCAAGTCAATGAAAGATTTAGCAAAAATACACTGAGCTATTACAGCAGAATGCCTAGCAGATGTACTGCCAACTGAGAACAGTAATGCCACAGGGAAAGAAACATCCCTTATTGAAGCTTCTATTTTATGACAGTGATTTCATGCAGAAATATCTGTTTAAGCTATTTTTTTGAGCAGAAGACAGTATACTTTAAAAAATTAACATCTGTGTACATCTGATAGGTTACAGATTCATTCTACATTTTTCTAAAAGCACAACAATTTGCATGTCAATGCATTGTCACAGATGAGTCTTACTTGTACTTGTGTTCATATTTGAGGATCAAAAACATTGTACAGAGTTTAAAATGAATTTACACGCTTGCTCCTACAGTAAAAAAAATTGCTTTCCAAAACAGTGTTCCTGAACTTTAGTGTGCATAGGAATCAACTGGGCATCTTACTGAAGTGGAGCTTCTCATTCGGTGGGTCTGGAGCGGGGCCTAGTATTCTCTATTTCTCACAAGCTCCTAGGTGATACCAGTGTGGCAGTTTCAGAGACCACACTTTAAATATCAAGGTTTTAAGATATTGAGCTTTAAATAAACAAACTTACTAGAAATACTTCTTGTTTTCTAAACTCATTTACTAAGATATTCTAAGAAAACACTTGATGCCTAGCTAATACTTCTATGAATTAGAAATCTTATTAACAGAAGTAATGTTTAGTAACCTCTTTTACCTGCAGTTTTATTAGCCTCTAGTCCTGAAAGTCTCAGATCATTTATTTTCATGACTGAATTAACAACCTTAAATTATAGCACCGTAGAAGAAGTGTTGAATTTTTATCCACTAATGTAATGTAACTCTTCTTCTGTTTTGTGGTAATTTATGGATGATTTGCTTTATTCCACTGCCCAGCTTTATTAGGGTATAATTGACAAAAATTGTGTATATTTATGATGTACAATGAGATATTTTGATATATGTATACATTGTTAAATGATTACGTGAAGCTAATTACCGTATCTGTCACCTCACATACTTATTTTTTTTGTTATGAGAATATTATAGACTCTCTTAGGGATTTTCAAGTATATAGTACAGTCACGCATGGCTTGATGATGGGGATGTGTTCTGAGAAATGTGTCATTAGGCAATTTTGTTATTGTGCAAACGTCATAGAATGTGCTTATACAAACCTAGATGGTATAGCCTACTACACATCTGGGCTATATGGAATAGCCTATTACTCTTAGGCTACTTGTATAGTATGTTAATGTACTAAATATTGTAGGTAATTGTAATACAATGGTATTTGTGTATCTAAACGTAGAAAAGACACAGTAAAAATATAGTATAAAAGATAAAAAAGTTATACACATGTATAGGGCACTTAACATGAATGAAACTTGCAGGACTGGAAGTTGCTCTGGGTGAGTCAGTGAGTGATGAGTGAATGAGAAGGCCTAGGTTATTACTGTACATTACTGTAGCCTTTATAAACACAGTAAACTTAGGCAATATTAAATTTATTTTAAAATATCTTTTTTCTTTAATACTAAATTAACTAGCTTACTGTAACTTTTTAACGTATAAACGTTTGACTCTTCTGTAATAATATGGAGGTTAAAATACCAACATGTTACATAGCTGTACAAAAGCATCTTTCTTTATAACCTCATTCTGTTTGCTTTTTTTATTAAAATATTTTTTTCTTTTTAGCTTTTTTGTTGAAAACCAAGACAAAAACACAAACATTAGCCTAGACCTACACAGGGTCAGGATTATCAAGACATCAAGCGGCTCCAGGAATTTTTCAGCTTCATTATAATCTTATGGGACCACTGTCATATATGTAGCCTCTCATTAACCAAAACATTTTTATGTAATATGACTGTATGTGCTGAAGTGTCTGGAAATCATACCAAAGAACAGCTGGGGGAACCAACTGTTAAGTAGTGATGTAGAGGGGTTTCTGCGATAGGTGGGAAGATCCTTTGTGAGATTCCTTCTAAGTCTGTGAATCATCACCAAGTGGTATGCTTTTTGCTATTATATAATTAAAACCAAATTATAGTATAGACTTTATTTTTATTTGATAACCTCAGTTTCCTCAAACATGTTAAAATGTGTGTTCGCAATTTCAATTTCTGGACCTTTTCCTCCTACTTCTCATATCCAATATTGTCTCTCTAAATTCTTAGTGTGTTAACATCATCTACTTATTCATCCATCTAATCATTCATTTAGTACATATTTGAATGTTTCTTGTGTACAAACAGGGTACAGTGATCTGTGGGATACAAAATTGAATAAGGTGGTCTCTACTTTCAAGGTACTCCCAGTCTGTTGGAGGAAGTAAGACACCAGCGCAAATAACTAATTTAAGGATAGAATTAATTTGTTTCTTTAAGACAGAATAATATGTTAACACCCTATAGAAAGTGCTCTTGATGTTCAGAGTAGGGAGAGATATAAATTTTTAATAACCGTCTAATGAAAGAAAACATTCTTTCCTTGCTGAAGAAGCTCCTGCTATTGAAAGCTAGCCTTTCACTTTTATTAGTCTTTTAAATGAATTTGGGTATGGTATTTGCCATTTTACTGGTATGCCTTTTTATATGAGATCCCATCACTAGGCTGAAATGTTGTAATAGTTGGTACAGTAAATGCATGGAGGAGTTATCTAATGAATTATGAGAGATGATTAAAGATGCCACTCTGCTCTGCTTTCTTGGCAAGAAAATGAGCTAATAAACTGGAGAGAATGACCAAGTTGTAAAATACTTCCTAAGTTCATATCTGTATATTTGTATATGTTGTCTAAATATTTCATCATTAGAGACTATATTCTTCATGACTATTAAGATCTATGAAAATTTCCTTATAAGTTTTTATTTTGTTTTCAACGTAAATTTAAAAGTTTTATTCAAGTCTAAACTGAAAACAAAAATTAATGATCCCTATCAAAAGCTTTATGGTCTGGAGTCATACTTTATTTTACTTAAGCACTATAGCATTTGACACATGAAGATGTTTTCCCGGGAGGATCTTGTTGCTGCCCACGGCTGACAGGAAAAGAAACAATTTGTCCGACTAGTGGAGCTTACTAACAGTTCAAATAAACAACCTGTCTTTCCCTTCATACTGCATATTAATAGAAGTGTTAATGATAAGCTAACAGGAAACTGCCTCCTTTACACCCTACAGGGAGCAGAGATTACTGGGTCAGAGAGTTTTCTTGCTTTGGGCCCTCTTAACGAACACAACTGTTAGCAAAATACCAATCTTATCACTTGCATATTTATTAGCACAGTATTTTTAAAGTAATAGTTATCTATTTAATACAGCCAAATTGATCATTGCCTCATTTTTGCCATTACTTAGCGTGTAAATGTTTTTGCCATGTAAGTATTTCAAGGTAAAATGCAATTTCCCTCTCTCTCTCTCTTTTTTTTTTTTTTTTTTTTTTTTTGAGACAGGGTCCTGTTCTGTCATCCAGGCTACAGTGCAGTGGCACAATCATAGCTCACTGCAAACTCGAACTTCCGGGTTCAAGTGATCCAGTGGCCTCAGCCTCCCCAGTAGCTAGGACTACAGGCATGTGCCACCATGCCTGGCTAATTTTTTAAGTTTTTTGTAGAGACAGGGTCTTGCTATGTTGCCTAGGCTGGTCTTGAACTTCTGGCCTCAAGGAGTCCTCCTGCCTTGGCCTCCCAAAGTGCTGGGATTATAGGCATGAGTCACTGTGCCCAGCTAGTAAAAAGCTATTAACTTTAGATTTTAAACATATATTCTCTCTACATATTTTGATAGATGATAATTAACTCTTCAAAAATATTTCAGAATAACCAGAAGAGTGGATTTGGAGTGTTCCCAACACAAATAAATGATAGATGTTTGAGTGATGGCTATCCCACTTACCCAGATTTGAGGTAGCACACACCATGCCGTATGCATTTGTGCCCTCAGTACCTAGTAGACACTGTAAATATTATTGAATTATTTAATGACGACTTTGATAATGCCAACTTCATTGTTCTATGATAATATTTTTCTACCTTCTTAAGTTTTTCTTTAGCACACAAGTGTAAAATCTTGCTATTACCAATATTATTGGGTTCCACAGTTATCTAGAACTGGTCAGATCCTTATGAAGGCAGGATCTGTTATTAAGACATTGATAATGTAGAGTAGAAAAGATTTCTTACCCATCTCTAGGTTCATATCTGAGACTCCTATAATAAAAGGTAGATTAACAAGAGAAAAGCATACAAATTTATTTAATATAAGTTTTACATGACATGGGAGCCTTCAGAAATTACAACCCAAAGAAGTGGGAAAAACTTTATTTTTATTCATAGGTTGATGAAAAGTGGACAGTTGTACAGACATACGACTGGACAAAGGGGGTATGATCTAATAGTAATAAACTGGGGGAACTGTTAGTTTAGATTCTTCTTGGTATCTCTGTGTCCGCAGAGATTGGGATATTCCTTTTCTCAGGGTCTAGAGGATACATCTCTTAGGGGGGTCTTAAGACCTACTTTAGAGTAATGTCAGAGAATTATTTTATGATCTGTTTTAGAATTATTTTATGACCTGTTTCTCCTCTTTAGGGGAGAAGGGCAGGAGAAGGTCAGGGAGACATTTTTGCTTCTGCTATTTCCTCAAATGCCAACATGCCGTATTTTGGAGTAATGTGTCCTAAACCCCATCAATAGTAACTAATGACTAGTGAGGGAAGTCTGATCTTTCCAGTTAATGTTTGAAGCACTGAAAATAATGAAATTAGTTTTATAAGTCAAATATTTGGAGATTTGCAATTATTTAGCCTACTTTTAGGAGAGTATAATTTATTGGTTGCTAACAGACATGATACTTATTGGCTACACTGTTATGGTAATTTAAAAATAAGACTTGGTGTTATCCTTAGGCCTTTCCTAAGAAAAGAATAAATCTATCTACCTATCTATCTATCTATCTATCTATCTATATAGATTTTTTTTTTTTTTTGAGACGGGGTCTTGCTCTGTTGCCCAGGCTGGAGTGCAGTGGCGCAATCTCAGCTCACTGCAACCTCCACCTCCTGGGTTCAAGTGATTCTCCTGCCTCAGCCTCCCGAGGAGCTGGGACTACGGGCACCTGCCACCATGCCTGGCTAATTTTTGTATTTTTAGTAGAGACAGGGTTTCACCATGTTGGCCAGGATGGTCGATCTCTTGACCTCGTGATCCGCCCACCTCGGCCTCTCAAAGTGCTGGGATTACAGGCATGAGCCACCATGCCTAGCCCAGAAATATTTTTAAAAATTAGTTGGGCTTTTGTATATACTAGCATCATTGTATCTCTTTATAGCATTTAGATTGAATCGTTGGTGAATTATAAAAGTTTTGAGTCTAAGTGCTGAAGTATTCAGGAAATGGGTGGGCAAAGGAATAGTCTTCAGCACTTTCATCAGAGCCTGACATTAGTTGTCATTCAGTAAAAAGTAATGAATTAGTGAATTTCCATACACAAACTCTATTTCAAACAAAAAACTCTCCAGGCAGCAAACACTAAGTCATTAAAGTTGGAAACTAAAAATAAAATACACTAAATTTTACTTTTTAAAATAAGTAAACATTTGCTAGTTTAGTTTAAAATTTTATATTTTCTTTGTTTTGCAGATGGGAGGCTAAGATTTTCTTTGATAAACTTGAACTTTGGATTTCAGGTTCATTAAAGTGCAAAAACATTCTTATTTTCTTTTTAATAGCCTCTCATGTAACACATTGTTATCACCAATAAGTGAAAATTATACCGGAAGGGCTTTTGGTTTACAACTTGCAAAATCTTTCTTGCATTCTTCATTATTTTCTTCTGTCTTAGAAACATGGCAGGATAGAATCAGCAGACTTAGCTTTGGTTTTTATATTTATACTTTAAACACTGATAATCTCACAAATTTTTTCTTGTGGTGCTATAAAGTTCTTGAAAGTGTTAATTTGAAAAGATATGTATATTCCCAGTTTTCCTAGTTCCTTAGAAGCTATTTTGTATATTTGCAAGTATAGAAAGTTTTATTTAACCAATTTCTAGGTTTGAGAAGCTATTATTTCTCCTATTTCATTTATCTAGTAAAAGATTAGACTAGATAATAAAGATTCAATTCAATTGATGTATAATTTTCTAAGGAACAAGTGGAATCACACATTTATTTTTAGACTTTCCGCTTTTACGTATTTGCCTTTTGTGGACACATTTATTAATTTCTCATTTTTTAAATTTTCAGGTAACTTGGGTTTTTACTCCTGTAACAACTGAAATAACAAGTCTTGATACAGAGAATATAGATGAAATTTTAAGTAAGTACCTCAATATTTTTAAAGTGTACTCTTTCTTCTCTATAGAGAGTTAGTTTATATACACACAAAAAACACAATAAAATCTCAATTAGCTAGCACAGATGAAGAACTGGCATTCTGATTATTTCCATGACTTTCTGAATTATCAAAGCACTTTTGGTTACTTTTAGTCTTTTTTATTTATTTAACTTGATATAGATACCATTCTTAACAATTCATGAAATGTTTTGATAAGCCTACTTAGAGACCAATAGTTCTCACTGTGCAGAACTAAATGTTAATGACCTTAGGACACAGCCTAGACTTTTTTTTCTTTTTTCCCTTTAATTAGATCACCTATTCTGATCTCTTTTATTGTTATTGGTCCAGTTAAGCTCAGTACTTTTTTTATTTTTTATTTTAGAGAAAGGGTCTTGCTTTGTCACCCAGACTGGAATGCAGTGGCATGATAATATTATAGCTCACTTCAGCCTTGACCTCCTGGGCTCAAGCAATCCTCTTTCCTCAACCTTCCAAGTTAGCTAGGACTACAGGTGTGCTCCACTGCATGTAGCTAATTTTAAATTTTTCTTGTAGAGACATGGTCTTGCTATGTTGCCCGGGCTAGTCTTGAATTCCTGACCTCAAGCAGTCCTCTCATCTTGGCCTCCCAAAGTGCTGGGTTTACAGGCATGAGCCACCACACTTGGCCTAATAAGTTTTTTACTGAATGGTTTGTTTGCTGACAATGTGGTTGTGGATATAATTAACTTGAGAGAAACCGTTTCTTGTTTTCTAAAAATAGTAAAGGAAAGGTGAAGATGTGGTTGATAGAAAATCGTAACTTAGGAGCTTTAAGAAAATGTACAGTGTGCATAAATGATTTCTTTTTTTAATCCTCCATCTTATACATATAATAGAGGCAAAAGGAGTTACAACATTCATTGAGTGTAATATATTATGTTCCTGGACCTTTAAATGCTAAAAGTCTATTCCTGTCTTATGGAGTCTCTTTAGAGGAGTGGTTCCATAAACTTTAGCATGTATCAGAATCACCTGGAACACTTATTAATATCTATACTGCTAGGAAACTGCTAGACCCCTACCTAAAGATTTGCATTTCTTAAGGATTTGCATTTCTGTGAGTTCCCAGGTGATGTTGGTGTTTCTGGTCCAGGAATCACAGTTCATGAACCACTGCTTTAGAGCGAATAAGCAAGTATATAAAAAGTAACTTGAAGGTAAAAAGGGAAGAAAGGAATTGAAACTCACATGTCATTCTCACTTCTGTCATCTTTCAAATTCTAGAATATCTTTGTGTTTTATTTTCATGAGTGCTTGAGGACTTTAAGTTTCTCTGAATTAGGGATAGGCAAAAAGCACTACATCTTTCTCATGTCTTTACATCTTGATATGCAAATGATGCTGTTATTTTTGTAGGAGGGAATAACTGTTAAATGGATAGGAATTAAAAAATTGGCTTCTTGTGCAACACTATTAGTTGTAGATTACTTGTTGCAACTAGGTGGGATATGTGAGGTTTAGAAATAACTTAGTTATACAGGTCTTTTCTATGATGTGGGATTTTATTTGCAGAACTAATTCTCAGTTATTCATGAATATGGAAGATCAAAAAATAAAATATAGATCATTCCACTTTACTTTTTATGATAGTAGCTTACTTGCCTTATCTGGACTTTATTTCACATTTGCTTTAAATTCATTTAAGATGCAATGAAGGAAGCCCGGTGTGATGGCTCATGCCTGTAATCCCAGCACTATGGAAGGTTAAGGTGGGAGGTTGCTTGAGGCCAGGAGTTTGAGACCAGCCTGGGCAATATAACCAGATCCTGTATCTACAAAAAAATGCAAAAATTAGCCAGGTGTGGTGGTGTTTGCCTGTAGTCCTAGCTACTTGGGAGGGTGAAGTGGGAGGATCACGTCAACCCAGGAGTTTGAGGCTGCACTGGGTTTTGATCATGCCACTGCACTCTAGCCTGGGCAATAGTGAACTTAAAAGATTCAGTGAACTTATAAAGATAAAGCATACAGAGAAAAGATACAGTGAACTTATAAAGATACAGTGTACTTATAAAGATAACAGTGAACTTATAAAGTTCACTGTATAAAAGATACAGTGAACTTATAAAGATAAAGCATACAGAGAAAAGAGACAAAGTTTCCCATAAATTATATAAGCTGTCCATGACTCTAGGTTTCTGAGTGAGAGATAATAGTTACTGTGTTTTTTTAAGTGGACCCTTATATTGGACAAAGATCATAATGAAACTGTATCTTTAATTATGTCAAAATTATTACAAATATCTTATTTGGTTTTGTCTTTCAATTTCAGACAATGCTGATGTTGCTTTAGTAAATTTTTATGCCGACTGGTAAGTAATCTTATTGTTTGGGTTTGGGTTTGTTTTTACTTGCTAAAGGTTAATTTTTCTTTGCTAGAAAGGCGAAGGGAAGGCTTTTTCTATTTCAAGACAGTATTCCATACATAAAGTCAATTAAGTTTCATCCACAAAGGAAGTAGTTTAATTTGGTAAGGATTTCTGTTTTAAGAAAGAAAAAGAGCTGATTCTGTTATCTTATATCTTAAAACAAGTAGCGTATAACTCAAATATGACTCTCTCCACCCCCGACTCAAAGGGAACACATATTGCAATTCCGTATTTGTCCTGACTGTGGAAGGAGGGTAGTGTTTATAAGTCGTGATTTGGGTATGGCAAGTTTAGAAGGAAAAATAATGTTGACATTTTTAAATTTATACAATCTGCTGCCTCTTCTAGGATACCTTTACTCCTTCCCCTGGCTGAATCAGAGCCTGTCTTTTGTGTTTATATAGTACTCTATGTACCACTTTCTTTTTCTTACTAAATGTTTTGTCTTTTCTTGTTTGTGCCCTAGCAAACAAACTTTGAGGGCAGAGATAATGGCATACGCAGTATTCCCAGCATCTAGAACAACATGGTATATAGTAGATGTTACAGAATATGGCATGGAGATAGGAAGAAGGGAGATTTAGCTGGAAAGATTCTGAAACACAAGGGAGATTTAGCTGGAAAGATTCTGAAACACCGGCATAGTCTTTATCCCTAGACACTCTATCTTATCTGACCCTTTAAGGCTTACTACCTACTAGCTGTCACTACCATACTCCAGGCCACAGTCCTGTCATTTACTTAAAATTCATGCTACAGTCTCCTCATTTCTTTTCTGTGCCTCTAGTCTTACGTATTTCCATTCTGTTCTCTACAATGTAAGCCAGAGTTCTCTTTCTTACAGTGTAAATAAGGTTAGTTTATACCCCTTCTTAAAGCCCTTAAAATGTTTTCATTACCTTTGGGTTAAAGTTTAAATCCTTTACTTTGACCCAGAAGGCCCCTTATGAACTGGTCTGTTATTCCCTCTGTAGCTGTTATGTCTGGCCTCTCTCCATTTCCACATTCTGCTCCAGTTATACTAAGCTTCTTTCAATTTCTATAAAATTCTGTATTTCATCACTGGACTGTGAGGCATGATATTTCCCCTGCCTGGATGGATCATTCTTCTGTTGCCCACTTCTTTACTTAGTTAAGTCCTGATCTTTCAACTCTTAGATTAGATGCCACTTTCTCCAGGTTATCTTCCTGGATCAATACACCTACCCCTGCTCTTGATTCTGATTAGGAGCCCTTCTGTTATTTCCCGTAACACCCATACTTACCCAATCATAACACTTGTAGGCTATAATCCTAGCTGGTAACTCTCTACTACATTGTTTGCTCTGTGAAAATACATACCATAGTTTTATTTTCAACTTTAATCCCCAAGCACTTTGCTTAATATGTGGCTGATAAGTACATAATATCTACTGAATGAATGTATATGTGGTATGGTTACTTAAAGAACTTGAGTAAAAAGTTGAAGATACACAGAGAAAATGCTATTTATAAAATATGTATCAAAGGTAGCATTTTTCAAAGTAAATTAGGGTTGTCAAGATGTATTAATAGCCACAAAATCTGGTAGAAGATTATGTAGTCCAATTCATTTTAAAATAAGAAAACTGAGATCCAGGGGATTGAAGTACTTTCCCAATGTTACCCGACTAGATGATGTCTGAAGAAAAACTAGAACGACTTTCACCTGACTGAGAGATTGTGTGTGTTGCAAGAAAGAGTAATAGAATGTGCTGCTGATCTTTTGAAAAAACTGAATTGGAAACATGGACTGAGTTATTTGGGAAAACATTACCTAAAGAATACCTTAAGTTGTTAATGAATTAATACTCTTTTATACAGCTGAAAAAGCTTGGGTAATTGGCTGTAAGACATAGACTTAATACTATGTGGCCTCAAAGTCTAGATTCTGAGTTCATTCTGGAAGTTATGGATGTGGCACTGTTTAATAATTCTGTAATAGAGGTGCTTAAAAATACTGCAGCTCCTCGAGTAATACTGTAGTAGGTGGTTAATAATGCTGTTTTGTGCCAGACTATTTTTAAAAAATTACCTAATATTTATGGGTACATAGTAGGTATATATATTTATGGGGCACATGAGCTATTTTGATAGAGGTGTACAAAGTAGGATAATCACATGGCCGGGCACGGTGGCTCATGCCTGTAATCGCAGCACTTTGGAAGGCCGAGGCGGGCAGGTCACCTGAGGTCAGGAGTTCAAGACTAGCCTGACAAACATGGTGAAACCCGTCTTTACTAAAAATACAAAAAATTAGCCGGACGTGGCGGGCACCTGTAATCCCAGCTACTTGGGAGACTGAGGCAGGAGAATTGCTTGAAGCCAGGAGGCAGAGGTTGCAGTGAGCTGAGATCACACTGTTGCACTCCAACCTTAGTGACAGAGCGAAACTCTGTCTCAAACAAAAACAAAAACAAACAAAAAAAACACATCAGGGTAAATGGAGTATTCGTCACTTCAAGGATTCATCATTTATGTTACAAACATTCCAGTTTTACTCTTTTAGTTATTTAAAAATGTACAATACATTTCTGTTTACTGTAGTCATCCTACTAGATCTTATTCATTCTAACTATATTTTTGTCCCCATTAACCATCCCCATCCAGACTCTTTACATAGGTTTTTTTTAATGCTCAGAACTACTCTGCAGGTAGGTATTATAATTTCCTTTTAGCTTGAGGAATTGAGGCTCAGAAAGGTCATATGGCTAGTAAGTGGTGGAACTGGGATTTAAATTCAGGTATGCCTAACCACAAAGCTTATTTTTTTCTCTAACTAGATCATATTAGTAAGTGCCCTCAAAATGTCTCTGCAAAGACTTATCTATTTGGTAGATTTGTTAAGGATTGATTTAAGCACTAGATTGAAGATTAGGTTTAGATGACCCTTAGGCCCTTTTAATAGATCCATTGCTTTTGTGATGTTCCTTTTATAAATGTAACATTTCCATGTGTATGGATACACATGTATGAAGGTACAGTAATAATGGAATTGAACTTTTATTTCATTTTCCCTTTTCATCTTTTAGTACAGGTTGAGTATCCCTTATCTGAAATACTTGAGACCAGAAGTGTTTCAGTTTTTGGATTTTTTCAGATTTGGCAATATTTGCCTTATACTTACTGGTTCAACATCCCTAACCCCAAAAATATGAAATCCAGAATGCTTCAATGTGCATTTCCTTTGAGCATCTTGTCAGTGCTCAAACAGTTTTAGATTTTGAAGCATTTTGAATTTTCAGATTAGGGACATTCAGCCTGTATTAAGACAGGTCCTATTTTAAACATGAACCATGCTTAAATACTTAATGAGTGGCAAACTGGACAATCTAGAGAAAAGAAGCCCTTGATGTGTTTTTTTACGTTGCCCTTAAGCCATAAAGAGGCTTGCCTGCTCTTTCTTCACTAGATCAGATCTAAATTTTTCAAGAAACCATTAATCAGCCCCTACTCCTTGCCTCCCTTGCCCTCCAGCTACCTTATTTTCAGCAAACTGTAAGAACGCACAAACCTGCGGTCCTAGCCGCTCCAATTCCTCCATTCTTTCAATTTATTCATTTAATACATATATTGAATGTTTATTAGAATACATAGTCAAATAAGACACGGTCCATGATGTCCACAGACCCCATCCTCTTATCCCTGATGGGAGAGATTTAAGAAAGCTAAAAGAGGAAAGAGCCACTTGAAAGCAAGAGATTGAAGATACAGATGTGTCTCCTTGATATATTCTAGGACATCTCCTTAGGAAGTCAGGTGAGTGGGCTAGAAGAGATATATATATACAAGAAGAAATAGGGAGGAAGTATAATGTTTGCATCCTTTCACAGGCTTTCCAATATTTTTATTGTATTAAAGCTAATATGTATGAACTAATTACATGTGGATTAAACTGTTCACTGACATCATTTAAGTAAATTTGGTGGAAAAGGGCTCCGGAAGCAAGAGTAGCAATTGTAGTTTGTTTACATATCCTTAATACTTCTTCCGTAAGAGAATGGCCATTCTAACTCAGCTGGTTGCTAATTCTGATTCTTCCCCTTCTTATTGGGTCCCTTTAATTACCTAGAACATAGTCATCCATGACATAATGATGTTTAGGTCAATGACAGAAGTCCCATATATAATACCGTATTTTTACTGTACCTTTTCTGTGTTTAGTTATGTTTAGATACACAACTGCTATTGTGTTACAGTTGCCTACAGTATTTAGTATATTAACATGTGGTACAGGTTTGTAGCCTAGGAGCAGTAGGAGGCTGCATATCCTATAGTGTAGGTGCATACTAGGCTGTACCGTCTAGGTTTGTGTAAGTATACTTTATGATGTTTGCACAATGAAGAAATCGCCTAATGGTGTATTTCTCAGTGTATCCCTGTCGTTAAACACCACATGACTGTATTTGTGAAATGTTTGGCTTGATTAAGGGACAGTTAGAAGTAACAAGTTTGTAGAATATTGTGGGGTTTGTGCCTTGTGTTTAAAGTAAAAGAAAAAAGAAAATATAGACAGGAAGTTTTGGTTAGGAATTTAAGATATTTGCTTCTGGACTTACTGTATTTAGTATGTTTACAGATATAAAAGCCCATTTTATCAAGGGGTAAATTTTGAGGGGAAATAGTTAATTATATACCGTATATTCTTTTAATATAACTTATTTATTTAGTATGCTAACTTGCCTGTGAGATTTGATAGAACTAGTCAGGTGGAGAGGTCTAATATTTGCAATACAGTTAAAATATTTTACATAATAGTCTAAAATTTTATTATTTTGAGGTGGGAGGATTACTTGAGCCCTGGAGGTGGAGGGTGCAGTGAGCTCAGATTGTGCCCCTGCCCTCCAACTTGGGCAACAGAATGAGACCCTGTCTCAAAAAAAATTAAAAATAAATAAAATAGAGAAAGCTAATTTCTTTCATAAATGTTCAAGCCTCAGTAGTTACAAATCCTAATAGTACTTCTTAGAGGGCTTATTTCAGACTTGTTTTATGACCTCTGCAAGAGATCCTTAGCTGTGTGTTCCATAATACTGGCAATTGTCTTAAGATGAATAAAACCAAAATCTATTTATACATTCTTAGAATTGGTATACAGTCTTTGAATTCAAAATTGTCTTCATCTCCATTGAATGACGTCAGGGTCCATGATTAAATTAAGTGTGTGCTTATCTCGCAGAGTCATTTATTGTGCCTATATCAAATGTCATTGGGCAATAACGGAAATAAGATTTTATTACTTCTGCTTTTCATTTCTAATTGGCATCTTTCTCTGTATATAGGTGTCGTTTCAGTCAGATGTTGCATCCAATTTTTGAGGAAGCTTCCGATGTCATTAAGGAAGAATTTCCAAATGAAAATCAAGTAGTGTTTGCCAGAGTTGATTGTGATCAGCACTGTAAGTACCTCAATAGGAAGTCTAGAAGAAACTGTCCCATCCCAAACACAGGCACACATACACATTTTTTCTTTTCTTTTTTTTCCTTTTCTTTTTTTTTAAATGCTCTGCTTTTAAGTGGAGAACAAACCGAAAATGTTCTAGTGACCTTGGTTAAATTGTTACTATTTAATTTTTATGTACTTAGAACACTACTTTCTATTTTGCTTGTGTGAAGATTTTTTTGTTGTTATTTTAAAAATTACAATAGATCAAGCATAGGGAACAAAACTAGCAGTGTTTTCTACCAAAGCAGATACCAAAATCAGTAAATAAGATTGAAATGTAGTATTAGAAGAAAAAATGGATTTCTGTTAGTTTTAGAATCATGTGAAAATACCATTTATAGTCATTTCAAATAAGATAGTCTCAGATTTTTGTGTGTTTCTGTTTTTGAAAAGATTCTGTTTTGAAAAGATTCTGGTTTAGACTATTTTTGAGGTCTAATTAGCTGTAGCAACTGATTATAATTGTTAAGAGTATTAAGAAACTTAGCTTAGGCTCTTAAAATCCAACCTCTTGCATTTTGCTTGTCCTGGTGGAGCATTCTCTATAAAATCCTCATGGTTTTTCGTATACATGACGGATTTGTCTAACTTGAACTAGTGATCTTGCTAGTGGTGTTTCCTCCTGTGTGTTCCCATTATACTTGAACTTTCCTCTCTCATCGTGCTAAACTCATTGTATTTGGTAGTTCTGGTTCATTGTGTCTTAGTTGTCTTATCAGCTGCATTGTCTGTTCATCAAGGCAGGAATTTTTTTTTCTTTCTTTTTTTAATGCTCACTTTTAAGAGGAGACCAAACCACTTATTAATCTCTGTGTCTCAAGCATCTGACAGTTTCTGGGAGACAGAGAGTGCTCACAAAAAGCTATTGCATTGAGTTATTGGTAAGTTGGTGTGAATACAGAACTGTCTCTCATTCTTCAAGTTTTCTATTTTTTTATACTTAACCTACTGATTAAAATTAGTATGTGTGTACACACACCTAACTTTTCATTTTACTGATGAGGAAATGGATATGAAGTGGCTTAATCAATGTTACGTAGCTCAGTGTCTGGTCAAGCCCGAATTTGGATCCTGATCTTCTGACCAAATGCCTTCATTTGCTCTTTTCTGTTGAAACATTTTGGGGAGTTATTGGTATAGCTTTGTGCTAGGCAGCAACGCATTTTCCAACAGTAAATCATTTCAGTCTTCTAAGCCCCACCCCATATTTCTGTCTGCTGAAATTCATAACTAGATAGGGTGAAGGGAGCAATAAAAGTTGTCAGTACAGGCATGGGCTACATTTTCACACTGCTTTCCAGATCTTTTCTCCGACCTTTCGCTGACAGAGAACGTGATGTTTTTGGTGTGGGTTCTCATTTCAAATCTTTCTATTCTTTATGTATTTAATTAGATGTTACAGTGCAGATAAGAGTTCCTACATTTACTGAATTTGAACCATAAAATTGGAAATTATGCTCTAAAGCTTACATTCATTGGGAAGAAAATTTAATACTTATATCCTTGAACCATAAATATCATTTATTCCATCTTTTAAACAGATAACTTTTGAAGAAAATCTGACATCATTGCTAGTAAGCTTTCTTTTTATGGGAGCAAATAGCACAGTTCAGATGCTTTTCAATCCACCAGCAAGTTATCTGAGGTATTATGCATATTATGAGGTATTATGCATCTCTCTGAATATTTTTTCTCTTCTATGTAATTCTTTTAAAGAAATGATTGTTATGAAACCCTTATTGATTAATGTATTTACATTTTCCATAGTCTCTTTAGAGACTGTAAGACAAACTGTAGTTTTGTTAACCTCTTATGTGCCAATTAGATTGTAGAGGTTTTGGACTGGAAGAACCTTAAGAATTCTGTGTTCTAAAGAGAAATGCCTTTTAGGCAGATTATTCTGTGGTCGAATTTTTTTTTTTCCTAACCATTTAAACAACTTTAATTTATATATTCATATACGTATCAGTGCTTTGAAAAATAGATTGTTCAATCCTAAAGCAGTTTTTAAAAGAGATTTATTGAGGTATAATTGGCATATAATACATTATACAAATTTAAATTTTATAATTTTATAGGTTTTGATACATGTATGTATCCATGAAACCATCACCACAATCAAGATATTGAGCATAGCTGTCATCCCCCAAAATTTTCCTTGTGCCCCTTTGTGGTCCCTGTCTGTCCGTTCTATACCTCACCTTCATCATCCTTAAGGACCATCTACTTTCCGTCACTGGAGATTAGTTTGCATTTTCTATAATTTTATATAAGTGAATCATACAGTATGAGGTTTTTTTTGGTCTGGGTTTTTTTTTTTTGGACTTAGTATGTTTATTTTGAGATTGTTTCATGTTGCATATATTATTTCTTATTATTTAGTGGCATTCTATTGTGTGGCTATATACCACAATTTGTTTATCTGTTCACTTCCTGACAGACATTTGGGTTGTTTCAACTTGCTGGCTATTAAAAATAAAGCTGTTATGAACATTCAGATATAAATCTTTATACAAATAAAGATTACAAATAAAGCTATTATGAACATTCAGATATAAATCTTTATACATATGTTTTCATTTTTCCTTAGCAAATACCTAGATGTGAAATGCTAGGTCATATGGTAGGTCCGTGTTTAACTTTTTAAGAAACTGCCAAACTATTTTCCAAAGTATTTGTTCTATTTTATATATCCACTAATAGTACATGAGAGTTCCAGTTGTTCCATATTCCTGTCAAAACTTGGAGTGGATAGTCTATTTAATTTTACATATTCCAATATGTGTGAAGTGGTGTCTCCTTGTGGTTTAATTTGTATTTTTCTAATAATTAATGATGTTGAGAATATTCTCACATGTTTATATACATTCATGTATCTGTGATGATGTGTCTGTTCAAATATTACACATATTTTATTGGATTGTTTATTTTCTTACTGAAATTTGTTTATTTATTTATTTGCAACAGGGTCTCACTGTCTCGCCCAGGCTGTAGTGCAGTGGCGCAATCTCGGCTCACTGCAGCCTCGACCTTCCAGGCCCCAGTGACCTTTCCACCACAGCCTCCCAAGTAGCATGTGCCACCACACCCAGCTAATTAAAAAAAATTTTTTTAGAGACAGATCTCCTTATGTTGCCCAGGCTAGTCTCAAACTCCTGGGCTAAAGTGATTGTTCGGCCTCGGCTTCTGAAAGTGCTGGGATTACAAGCATGAGCCACTGTGCCCTGCCCTCTTACTGAGTTTTGAGAGTTCTTTATATATTGTGAATACAAGTCTTTTTTCACATATGTAATTTGCAAATATTTTCTCCCATTCTCCCCTTGTATTTAAAAAAAAAAATTGTAACATACACATAAAATTACTATCTTACCATTTTAAATTGTACAATTTAATACTGTTAAATGTATTCACATTGTTGTGCAACCAGTCTCCAGTTCTTCATCTTGCAAAACTGAAGCTCTACACCCGTTAAACAACAGCTTCCCATTGCCCATTCTCCCCAGCCCCTGGCAACCACTTTTCTACCTTCTTTTTCTACAAATGCGATTACTCTGGGTACTCCACATAAGTGGAATCATACAGTATCTGTCTTTTTGTGACTGGCATATTTCACTTAGCATAATGTCCGCAAGGCTCATTCGTATTGTAGCATGCGTCAGAATTTCCCTACTTTTTAAGGCTGAATAATACTTCATGGTATGTATATACCACGATTTGTTTATCATCCATCAAGAACACAGGTTGATTCTGCCCCTTGGCTATTGTGAATAATGGTGCTATGAACATGAGTGTACTAATACCTCTTTGAGACCATTAAAGAAAGTTCCCAGTTGTTTTTTTTTTAATATATATCCAGCAGTGGAATTGCTAGATCATATGGTAGTTTTTAATTTTTTGAAGAAACATCATACCATGTTTCATAGCAGCTGTATCATTTTACATTTTCATTAGGAGTACCTAAGGGTTGCAGTTTCTCCACACTCTCACCTGCACTTCTTATTTTCTCTTTGTTGTTGTTTTTATTTTTTTTAATTTTATTATTATTATACTTTAAGTTTTAGGGTATATGTGCACAATGTGCAGGTTTGTTACATATGTATACATGTGCCATGTTGGTGTGCTGCACCCATTAACTCGTCATTTAGCATTAGGTGTATCTCCTAATGCTATCCCTTCCCCCCCGCCCACCCAACTCCTGGGCTCAAGGGATCCTCCCATCCAGCCTCCTGAGTAGCTGGGACTACGGTGTGTGTGACCCTGTGGGCTCTATTTTCTGTTTTTGTTTGTTTGTTTGTTTGTTTATAGCAGCCATACTAATGGGTGTGAGATAGTATCTCATTGTGTTGTTGGTTTGCATTTCCCTAATAATTAGTGATGTTCAGTATTTTTTCACATGCTTATTGGTCATTTGTATATCTTCCTTGGAGAAATATTTATTCAACTCCTTTGCCCATTTTAAAATCAGGTTATTTGGTTTTTTGTTGTTGATGTTGAGTTGTAGGAGTTCTTTGTATATTCTGGATATTCACCCCTCGTATATATGATTTGCAAATAAATTCTCCTGTTCTGTAGGTTGCCTTTTCACTCTGTTGATTGTGTTCTTTGAGTCATAGAAATGTTTAATGGTAATGTAGTCTATCTTATGTATTTTTACATTGGTTGACTGTGCTGTAGGTGTTATATCCAAGAAATAATTGCAATCTAATGTCATGAAGCTTTACTCTCCTATGTTTTCTTCTAAGAGTTTTAGAGTGTTTAGAGAGTTTAAGAGTGTTAGGTCTTATATTCAGGTCTTTCATTTATTTTGAGTTAATTTTTGTGTATGGAACAAGGTGAGGGCCCAACTTTATTATTTTGCATGTGTACTTCTAGGTTTTCCAGCATTTATTGAAGAGACTGTTCTTTCCCCATTGAATGGTCTTGGCGTCCTCATCAAAAATCATTTTACTATATATTTGAGGGGTTATTTCTGGACTCTGTAGTCAGTACCATGGTCTGTATGTCTGTTTTATGCCAGTTCCACACTTTTTGATTACTGTAGTCTTGCAGTATGTTTTGAAATCAGGAAGTATGAGACCTCCAACTTGAAGAGTGTCTTTTGAAGAGCAGATGTTCTTAATGTTGGTGAAGTCTTACTATCAGTTTTTAAAATGGATTATAGTTTTGATGTTGTATCTAAGAAGTCTTTGCCTCACACAGGATCACAAAGATTTTTCTGCTATGTTTTCTTTTATAAATGTGGTAGTGTGAAGGTTTATACTTATGTCTGTGATCCATTTGGAATTAATTTTTACATGTGGCATAGTGTATGAATTGGAGTTCAATTGTTTGCAGGTAGTTCTGGCATTATTTGTTGAAAAGACTATCCTTTCTTCACTGTCATTGCATCTTTGCTGAAATAAACTGATACTGTATGTGTGGGTCTATTTCTGTTCTCTCTCTTCTATACTGTTGATCTGTTTGTGCTTACACCAGTACTTTGTAGATTACTATAGCTTATAAAGAGTTTTGAAGTCTGGTCAGGTAAAGCTTCCAACTTTGTACTTTTTTTTCAGAGTTGTTGGCAGTTCTGGTTGATTTAGATTTCTATTTAACTTTTAGAATCAGCTTGTTAATTTTTAATGACAACATAAAAGGTGACTGGGATTTTAACTGGGGTTACTTTGAATCCTCAGGGCAATTTGTGGGAAATTGTTATTTTAATGATACTGAGTCTTCGAATCCATGAAGATTGTATATCTCTCCATTTATTTAGGCATTTTCAGTTTCTTCCAGCAATGCTTTGTGGTTTTTCAGCCTACATGTCTTGGATAGCTTTATCAGATTTATTCCTAAGTATTTCTTATTTTTTTCATGCTATTGTAAATGATACTTTAAGAATAAACTTTAGTTCTGGAATAATTGTAGATTATATGTAGATTATAGTTGCAAAAATAATACAGAGAATTCCCTTATATTCCTTACCTATTTTGCCCTAACATCAACATCTTATATTACTATGGCACATTTGGATTTTATTTGGATTTTATCCCTCTTCCACTTATATCATTTTGTTGTTGTTGTTCTAGAGTATCACTTTTAGGCATAATGTCTTCCTGGTTACCTTTGGTCTATTTGTTTCTCAGTCTTCATTTTTTACAACCTTGACAGTTTTGAGTAATATTCTTTAAGAATTTTGTAGAATGTCCTTCATTTGGGGCTTGCCTGGTATTTTTTTTTCTCATGTTTTGGACATCTTTTGTGAGATCTCTCAGTAAGTATTTCTTATTTTGGGGTGCTGTTATAAATGGCATTGATTGTTAAATTTTAATTTTTAGTTTTTTTGTTGCTAGTTTATAGAAATAAGATTGATTTTTTTATATTGACCCTGTATACTAAAATTTATTTATTAGCTCCAATAAGTTTTATAAATAGAGTCCGTAGGATTTTCTACTTAGACAATTAGGTTTTTTTGAAAATTAAAAACTTTACTTCTTGTGGTCTGTATTTCCTTACAGTATTCTTTCCAACCAAGTGTACCTACTTGTTGCTTTAGGATTAGTTTCTGTTAGGCAGAAGATCTGTAAGAAGCTTCCTAGCAAGGACAGAAAGTGGCCTTAGAATCAAGATATCATCATGCCCACATATGTCTTGTTTGTATCAATCACCTGTCTGGTATTATGTTAGCCTACTCTGTCCTGCCCTTGAGTACTTCAGTCTGTCTGCCTTGCTTCCAACTCACTGCTTCACTGAGACCTTTTATCCAAAGTCACAGTATTATTTCTTGGAAAAGTTCCTGTAAAAAGTTTCTAGTCAAATTGCCTGGGAAAAAACCCTACTACTTATTGAGTGCTTACTTGATTTTAGACATGTTCTTTTGGATATTTTAGTTATCTTTACCACGACTCATTACACCTCTAGTTAAGTAGTAGTATTCATTTAACAACAAAAAAATTTATGCCTACCTTATGTAATGCTATGTGGAAGGTTCTATAGCTACAGCAATGAACCAAACACACCCAGAAAGGCAAGAGAGTAGAATACACAATCGCATATTGTGATATCTATTCTGACGGGAAGGTATTTAATGCTACAAAATGATGAGTCTGACTTAGTCTGCAGGGATAGGGAAGACGTTTTCGAGGAAATGATTAAAAAAAGTGAAGGAAGAGTAGGAATTTTCAAGTGAAATAGGGGAAGAAGAGTGTTTTAGACGGAAGTAGCAGTAGATGTGAAGTTTCTGAGGTAGGAAAGAGCACTGACCTTTCAGAGAGTTGGACTGTGTTACCATTTTACTGATGAAGAGGCTGAAAGATACAGAGAGGCTAAGTTATTTCCCAAGGTTGCAAAGTAAATGGAGGGAGCCATTTATGGCTTTTATCAGTTAACTATGCTATTTGAAAGTGAAAATAAGGTAATTTAAATTGAATTCCCCATAGAAATGGAGAATTCGCCCATTTCTGAATAAAAACAACTTAAAATGTCCTATTATGGATTATAAAATAGTCTGTTTAAATAGTCTGTAATGGGTCATTATATAAATAAAAATGCAATTGCAATTTTTTGGTAAGTTTGAAATTTTACAAATTTTTTGAAACTTGTTATTTTAAAAGTCCTGAACGTATAGTTTGTCATTGATTAAGGAAAAAGCTAGGAGTGCCTTACTGCCTTGGAGTTTTTGAAAAAGTATGTGTAAGAAGCTTGAAATCTGCACTGTACAGGGGTATTGTGATATTGTTAATTGTAATTTGCTTATTTTCACTCTAATAAATGCCTTCAACATAATTATTGAATTTTTAAAAACTTTCTTTGAATAGGCTTTTGCCAGCATTTTGAGGAATGCTTAGAGTTGAGCTACTCGATGTCTTCTAGAAACTGACCCACAGTTCTCTATGTGGTTGTCCTGAGTTTTTCATTTTCATTCATTTAAGAATTTCGTTTAATATGTTCATACTATTCTGTCCATTAAAAAAAAAAGAATTTCATTTAATATTCTAGCCTGTGGAAACAACTAGATGTAGTAGTAGCAGCAGCAGTGATGTTAATAATGACAATAATAATGATAAAATTGCTCTGTGAGAGTAGAGACCTTATGTTTTTACCCTTCTATTCCTAGCACTGGAATGGTATCTAGCACATAGTAGGTGTTCAGTTGTAATTGTTGAACAGATGGATAGATAAATGAATAGTAAACAGTACCAGCATTTATGAACTGTTTTGTAGGCACTACAGTATCTCATTATTTCCCAAAAATGAAATAAATACTTACTACCATAGTTTACACCCAGTCTAACTCATCACTGATTGTAAGGCAAAATTTTATGTACAACTGAAAAAGAAAAAATGAACTACAACACAAAGCTTTCTTATCAGTTATTTTTTTAAATTCATGTGTGATAAACATTTATGAGATACAGAGTAATATTTCAATACATGTATATAATGTTTAATGGTTACATCAGGATAATCCTCTCTTCTAGTACTCAAAAATATACAATAAATTATTATTAACTACAGTCACCCTACAGTGCTGTAGAACAACACTAGAACTTATTTCTCCTGTCTAGAGGTAATTTATTTTTATCTAATTTTTGTAGATACATAGTAGGGTGTATATTTTTATGGATTACAAGAATTTTTTTTTTTTTTTTTTTTTTGAGACAGTCTTGCTCTGTCTCCCAGGCTGGAGTACAGTGGCACGTTTTCGGCTCACTGCAACCTCTGCCTCCAGTGGTCAAGCGATTCTTGTGCCTCAGCCACCTGAGTAGCTGGGATTACAGGTGTGTGCCACCACGGCCAGCTAATTTTTGTAGATTTAGTAGAGACAGGGTCTCACCATGTTGGCCAGGCTGGTCTTGAACTCCTGACCTCAAGTGATCCACCCGCCTCAGCCTCCCGAAGTTCTGGGACTACAGGCATGAGCCACTGCGCCAGGCCAAAAGATATTTTGAAGTCCATAATAGTCACATCAGGGTATCCATGACTTCAAGCATTTATCCTTTAAAGTCTTTAAAACGATCGAGATCGAATCATACGGTTTAAGTTATTTTTAAAAGTACAATTAAATTATTTTTTACTATAGTCACCCTGTTGTGCTAGCAAATACTATGTCTTATTTATCCCCCTTTTATTTTTTTGAGACAGAGTCTCGCTGTGTCACCCAGGCTGGAGTGCAGCGGCGCTATCTCGGCTCACTGCAAGCTCCGCCTCCCAGGTTCAGGCCATTCTCCTGCCTCAGCCTCCCGAGTAGCTGGGACTACAGGTGCCCGCCACCACGCCTGGCTAATTTTTTGTATTTTTAGTAGAGACTGGGTTTCATCGTGTTAGCCAGGATGGTCTCGATTTCCTGACCTCATGATTCGCCCGCTTCGGCCTCCCAAAGTGCTGGGATTACAGGCGTGAGCCACTGCGCCTGGCCTATTTATTCTTTCTAACTACTTTTTTGTACCCATTCACCATCCCTCCCTGACCCTCGACTACCCTTCCCACCCTCTGGTAACCATCCTTCTATGCTCTATCTCGATGAATTCAGTTGTTTTAAGTTTTAGCTCCCACAGTTAAGTGAGAACGTGCAATGTTTTCCTGTGCCTGGCTTATTTCACTTAACCTAGTAACCTCCAGTTCCATCCATGTTGTTGCAAGTGACAGGATCTCATTCTTTTTTTATGGATTAGTAATACTCCATTATGTGTATGTACCACATTTTCTCTATCCATTTGTTTGTCAATGGACACTTAGGTTGCTTCCAAATCTAGCCTATTCTTAATAGTGCTGCAATAAACATGGGAGTGCAAACGTCTCTTGCATATACTGATTTCCTTTCCTTTGGGTGTATACCTAGCATTGGGATCATTGGATCATATGGTCGTTCTATTTTTAGTTTTTTTGAGTCACCTCCAAACTGTTCTCCATAGTGATTGTACTAATATACATTCCTACCAACAGTGTAAGAGGGTTCCCTTTTCACCTTATACTCATCAGCATTTTATTGCCTGTCTTTTGAATGAAAGCTATATTAACTGGGGTGAGATAGTATCTCATTGTAGTTTTGATTTGCATTTCTTTGACGATCAGTGATGTTGTGCACGTTTTTATATACCTGTTTCCCATTTGTATGTTTTCATTTGAGAAATGTCTATTCAAATATTTTGCTCATTATTTAATCAGATTATTACATTTTTGAGTATAGAGTTGAGTTCCTTATATATTTTCGTTATTAATCCCTTGTCAGATGGATAGTTGGCAAATATTTTCTCCAGTTCTGTGGGTTGTCTTTTCACTTTGTTGATTGTTTCCTTTGCTGTGCAAAAGCTTTTTAACTTGATGTGATCCCATTTGTCCATTTATTTACTTTGGTTGCCTGTGCCTGTCGGAGATTGCTCAAGAAGTGTTTGCCCACTCCAGTGTCGTGGAGAGTTTCCTCAATGTTTTCTTGTAATAGTTTCATAGTTTGAAGTCTGAGATTTAAGTCGTTAATCCATTTTGATTTGATTTTTTGTGTATGGCAAGAGATAGGGGTCTAGTTTCATTCTTCTCCATATGGATATCCAGTTCTTCCAGTACCATTTATTGAAGAGACTGTCCTTTCCCCAATGTGTGTTCTTGGAACCTTTGTCAAAAATGTGTTCACTGTAGATATATGGATTTATTTCTGGATTTTCTGTTGCACTGATATATGTGTCTGTTTTTTATTTGTTTGTTTTGTTGTTGTTGTTTTGAGACGAAATCTTGCTTTGTCGTGGGGCTGGAGTGCTATGGCGCGATCTTGGCTCACTGCAACCTCCACCTCCCGGGTTCAAGTGATTCTTCTGCCTCAGCCTCCCGAGTAACTGGGACTACAGGCATGTGCCACCATACCCAACTAATTTGTGTATTTTTGGTAGAGATGGGGTTTCACCATGTTGGCCAGGATGATCTCGATCTCTTGATCTCGTGATCCGCCAGCCTCAGCCTCCCAAAGTGTTGAGATTACAGGCGTGAGCCACTGCGCCCGGCCTTTGTCTGTTTTTATGCCAGTATCATGCTATTTTGGTTATAGGTTGGTGCAAAAGTAATTGCGATTTTTGCCCTTTTTTTTTTTAATGGCAAAAAAACGCAATTACTTTTGTGCCAACCTAATACTATACCTCTGTAGTATAATTCGAAGTCAGGTGATGGGATTCCTCCAGTTTTGTTCTTTTTGCTTAAGATAACTTTGGCTATTCTGCGTCTTTTGTGGTTCCATATAAACTTTAGGATTGTTTTTCTATTTCTGTGAAGAATGTCATTGGTATTTTGATAGGGATTGCATTGAATAGGTAGATTGCTTTTGGTAGTAATAACATTTTCACAATATTGATTCTTCCAATCCATAAACATAGAATTTCTTTCCTTTTTTTGTCGTTTTCAGTTTCTTCCATCAATGTTTTATAAAAATCATTGTAGAGATCTTTCATTTCTTTGGTTAATTCCTAGGTATTTTATTTTATTTGTAGCTATTGTAAATGGGATTACATTTTTATTTCTTTTTTAGATTGTTCACTGTTGGCATATAAAAATGCTACTGATCTTTATAAGTTGATTTTGTATCTTGCAACTTTTATTGAATTTGTTTGTCAGTTCTTATAGTTTTTTGGTGGTCTTTAGGTTTTTCAAAATATAAGATCATATTATTTACAAACAAGGATATTTTGACTTTTTCCTTTCTAATTTGGATTCCCTTTACATCTTTCTCTCATCTGACTGCTCTAGCTAGGACTTCCAGTACTATGTTGAATAATAATGACAGTGGGCATCCTTGTATTCCAAATCTTAGAGGAAAGGCTTTCAGTTTTTCCCCATTCAGTATGATAACTAGCTGTGGGTCTGTTGTACATGGTCTTCCTTAAGTTGAGATATGTTCCTTCTCTGCATAGTTTCTTGGGGGTGTTTATCATGAAGGAATGTTGAATTTTATCAAATGCTTTTTCAGCATCAATTGAAATAATCATACGTTTTTTAATCCTTTATTTTCTTGATATATCACATTGATTGATCTGCATATGTTGAACCATCATCCTTACATCCCAGACATAAATCCCAGTTGGCCATGATTAATGATCTTTCTAATGTACTGTTGAATTTGGTTTGCTAGTATTTTGTGGAGGATTTTTGCATCAATATTTACTGGCCTGTAGTTTTCCTTTTGTGGATGTGCCTTTGTCCGGTTTTAGTGTCAGGATAATACTGTTCTCATAGAATGAGTCTGGAAGTATTTCCTCCTCCTTTGTTTTTTGGAATAGTTTGAGTAGGATTGGTATCAGTTCTTCCTTAAATGTTTGGGAGGATTCAGCAGTGAAGCCATCAGGTCCTGGGCTTTTCTTTGCTGGAAGCTTTCTTATTATGGCTTCAATCTCATTATTTGTTATTGGTCTGTTCAGGTTTTGGATTTCTTCATGGCTTAATCTTGGTAGATTGTATGTGTCTAGGAATGTGTCAGTTTCTTCTAGATTTTCCAATTTATTGGCAAGTAGTTGCACACAGTAGCTGCTAATGATCCTTAGAATTTCTGTGGTATCAGTTGTAATGTCTCCTTTTTCATTTCTAATGTTATTTATTTCGGTCTTCTCTCTTTTTTTCATAGTCTGGCTAAAGGTTTGTCAATTTTGTAAAACTTCTCAAAAAACCAACTTTTTGTTACTTGTACTTTTGTATTGTCTTTTTCATTTCAATTTCATTTATTTCTGCCCTGATCTTTATTATTTCTTTTCTTCTACTAATTTTGGGTTTGGTTTGATCTTGCTTTTCTAATTCTTTAAGAGGTATCATTAGGTTATTTATTGGAAGTTTTTTCTTATTTTTTGATGTAGCCATAAACTTCCCTCTTAGTTCTACTTTTGCTGAATCCCATAGGTTTTGGTATGTTGTATTTCCATTATTATTTGTTTCAAGAAAATTTTCAATTTCCTTCTTAATTTCTTCATTGACCACTGGTCATTCAGGAGCATATTAATTTCCATGTAATTGTATAATTTCTAAGATTTCTCTTGTTATCCATTTCTAGTTTTATTCCATTGTCATCAGAGAAGATGTTTGAGATAATTTCAGTTTTTTTGAATGTTTTAAGACTTGTTTTGTAACCTAACATGTGGTCTGTCCTTGAGAATGAGCTTTGTGATGAGGAAAAGAATGTGTATTTGGCAGCCATTGGATGAAATGTTCTGTAAATATCTGTTAGGTCCATTTGGTTTATAGTGCAGGTTAACTGTGATGTTTCCTTGTTGATTTTCTGTCTGGAAGATCTGTCCAAGGCTGAAAGTAGGGTATTTAAGTCTCCAGCTATTATTGTGTTGGTGTCTCTCTTTAGCTATAATAATACTTGCTTTATATATCTGGATGTTCCAGTGTTGGGTGCATATATATTCACATTGTATTACATGCATTACATATGTATATGCATTGTATTTACAATTGTTGTATCCTCTTGCTGAATTGATCCCTTTGTCATTATATGTGACCTTCTTTGTCTCTTCTTACAGTTTTTGTCTTGAAATCTATTTTGTCTGATATAAGTATAGTGATCTTGCTCTTTTTTGGTTTCCACTGGCATGGAATATCTTTTTCCATTTCTTTATTTTCAGTCTACCTGTAAAGTGTCTTTACAGGTAGAGTGTGTTTTTTATAAGCAACAGATCTTTGGGTCTTGTTTTTTTTTAAATCCATTACACCAGTCTGTGTCTTTTCATTGAAGAGTTTAGTTCATTTATATTCAGTGTTATTATTGATAAGTAAAGGCATACTCCTTCCATTTTGTTATTTGTTTTCTCATTGTTTTGTGGTCTTCTCTTCCTTCTTTTCTTCCTTGCTGTCTTCCTTTTAGTGAAGGTGATTTTCTCTGGTGATATGATTTCATTTCTTTTTATTTTTTGTATATCAGTTGTATGTTTGATTTGAGGTTACCATGTGGCTTCCAGATACTATCTTATAACTCATTATTTTAAGCTGATAACACTGCGTAAACAAACAAATGAACAAGCAAAAGAGAACTAATAAAAACTGTACACTTTAACTTCATCTCCCTGCTTTTTAACTTTTTGTTGTTTCTGTTTATATCTCTATATACTTTTTGTCTTGAAAAGTTGTTGTAGTTATTATTTTTTGATTGGTCCCTAATTTAGTCTTTTTACTTAAAAGTAGTTGACACACCACAATTAGTGTTATAATATTTTCTGTTTGTCTGTGTACTATTTTCTGTGACTTTAGTACGTTCAGATGATTTCTTATTGTTTATTAATGTCTTTTTCTTTCTCATTAATGTACTCCCGTTAACGTTTCTTGTAGGACACATCTGATGTTCATGAAATCCTTTAGGTTTTGTTTGTGTGGGAAAGTCTTTATTTCTCTTTCATATTTGAAGGATGTTTTTGCCACTATAATAATAGTGGGATGTTATCCCACTATTCTGGGATAAAAGTCTTTTTCCTTCAGCAGTTTGAATATATCATGCTACCCTCTTCTGGCACATAAGGTTTCCACTGAAAAGTCTGCTGCCAGACCTATTGGAGCTCCATTTTATGTTATTTGTTTCTTTTCTCTTGCTGCTGGTTATTCAGGCCAAAGGGCTCTTCAGTAAGCAGGTGATGAATCCTGTCGAGTGGGTCCTTCTTTTCAAAGCAGCAGGTTCCCTTCCAGCCCAGGGTGTATCTAGAAATGTCATCCAGGAGCTAGGGCCTGGAAAGGGTGCTTCACGACTGTCTGGTGCCCTGTCTTGCTGTGACTGAGCTGGTATCCCTGATATGAGACAAAGTCCTCTCCACTTTTCCCTCTCCTCTCCTTGAGCAGAAGGAAGGGGTCTCTTTTGGAGCTGTGAGCTCTGCAGTCTGGGGTTAATGGAGGGGTGATGCCAGCAGCCCCTTAAGCCATCCTGGCTGGTGTCTCAGTAGGTCATATATCCGCCCGCCATGTCCATTGGCTCTGAGCCCAGTTCAGCCCTAAGACTTGCCAAGAAGTTGCAGTTCTTGTGGCCTACACTACCTTTCAAGTTTATTTAGGGGCCCAGAGCACTGTGGCACAAGGTGGTAATGTTTGCCAGAACTCAAGTTCTGACTGCTGAGATGGGTGATTTTCCTCTGGCTTGGGCTAGTTTAAATACTCCCTCCATATGTGGGCGTCAGCTGAGTTCTGTTCAATTTTGCTTTCTGCTATAACAGGGAAGCCCTGAGTTCAAGGCAATGTCTCACAATTGCTGTGCTCTCCTTCTCCCAATCAGTGTTTATTGTACTGTGCAGCTGCTGCCAGGGGATGAGTGAGGGATGGTGTTGGTGATTCAAGACAGTTTTTTCTACCTTCTCACTGCCTCTTTTAGTGAAACGAAGTTAAAACCAGGTAGTGTGAGTGTTCACCTGATTTTTGGTTCTTATGAAGGTGCTTATTTTGTGTAGATAGTTGTTAAATTGGTGTCTTTGCAGGAGGGACAATTGGTGGAGCTTTCTGTTTCACCATCTTGCTCTGCCTCTCTCTAGAGGTAATTTTTTTTAATCTGTTAAGCAGTCTCTCCCTATCCTCCCCTCCGCACTACCCCTCCCACCCTCTAATAACCACAATTCTACTCTCTACTTATATGAGCTCAACTCTCTTAGCTCCGACATATGAATGAGAACATGCAGTATTTATTTTTCTGTGCCTGGCTTATTTCACTTAACATAATGTCCTCTAGTTCCATTTATGTTGCCATGAATGACAGGATTTCATCCTTTTTTGTTCATTTTCAACTTTTATTTTAGAATCGGGGGTACATGGGGTTATATGTGCAGGATTATTACAGAGGCATATTGCAGGGTTTTGAGATTTGGGGTATAACTGCACCTGTCAACCTGCTGTGAGCAGAGTGCCCAATAGGTAGCTTTTTAATCCTTGCCCCACTTGCTTTTGCCTCTCTCTAGTAGTCCACAGTGTCTATTGTTCACATCTTTATGTCCATGTATACCTAATGTTTTGCTCCCATTTAAAAGTGAGAACATGCAGTATTTTGTTTTCTGTTTCTGTGTTAGTTCACTTAGGATAATGGCCTCCAGCTGCATCCATGTTGCTGCAAAGGACATGATTTCATTCTTATATATGTGGCTGCATAGTGTACCATGGCATATATGTACCATATTTTCTTTTTCAGTCTGCCATTGATGGACACCTGCAGAGGACATGATTTTGTTGATTTTTATGGCTGCATAGTAATCAGTTGTGTATATGTACCACATTTTCTTTATCCAGTCCACTGTTGATGGATACCTAGGTTGGTTCTGTGGTTTTGCTATTGCGAATAGTGCTGCGAGGAACATATGCACGCATGTGTCCTTTTGGTAGGACAATTTATTTTCCTTTGGGTATATCCCCAGTAATGGGATTGCTGGGTTGAATGGCAGTTCAACTCTTAGTTCTTTGTGAAATCTCCACACTGCTCTCCACAGTTGGAGTAGTTTACTTTCTCATCAACAGTTGTTTAAGTGCCTAATTTTCTCTTCAGCCTTGCCATCATCTGTTCTTTTTTGACTTTTTAACAAAAGCTCTTCTGACTGGCATGGGGTGGTTCTCATTGTGGTTTTGATTTGCATTTCTTTGATGATTAGTGATAATAAGCATTTTTTCATACGTTTGTTGGCTGCTTGTATGTCGTCTTTTGAAAAGTGTCTGTTCACATCCTTTGTCCACTTTTTTTTTTATTTACTTTTTGTTTTTATTTTTATTCTTATTTTTTTAAGACAGAGTTTCGGTCTTATTGCCCAGGCTGGAGTGCAATGGCACAATCTTGGCTCACTGCAACCTCTGCCTACCGGGTTCAAGCGATTCTTCTGCCTCAGCCTCCTAAATAGCTGGGATTACAGGCACATGCCACCATGCCTGGCTAATTTTGTATTTTTAGTAGAGATGACGTTTCACCGTGTTGCCTAGGCTGGTCTTGAACACCTGACCTCAGGTGATCCATCCACCTTGGCCTCCCAAAGTGCTGGGATTACAGGCCTTTGCCTACTTTTTAATGGGGCTATTTGTGTTTTGTTTATTGATTTAATAAGTTCCTTATAGATTCTAGATATTAGACCTTTGTTGAATGCATCATTTGCAAATATTTTCTTCCATACTGTAGGTTGTCTGTTTGCTTCCTTGATAGTTTCTCTTGCAGTTCAGAGGCTCTTTAGTTTAATTAGGTCCCACTTACCAGTTTTTGTTTTTGTTGCAGTTGCTTTTGGTGTCTTAGCCATAAATTTTTTGCCAAGGCCAATGTCGAGAAAGGTATTTCCTAGGTGTTCTTATAGGATTTTTATAGTCTGATTTGTACGTTTAAGTCTTTAATCCATCTTGACTTAAGTTTTGTATATGATGATATGTAGAGGTCCAGTTTCATTCTTTTGCATATGGATAGCCAGTTATTCCAGTACCATTTATTGAATAGGGAGTCTTCTTCCATTGCTTATTTTTGTTGATTTTGTAGAAGATCGGGTGGTTGTAAGTGCGTGGCTTTATTTCTGAGTTCTCTATTCTGTTCCATTATTCTGTGTCTGTTTTTGTACTAGTATCATACTGTTCTGGTTATCATAGCCTTGTAGTATAGTTTCAAGTCCAGTAATACAATGCCTCTGGCTTTGTTCTTTTTGCTTAGGTTTGCTTTGGCTATTGAGGCTCTTTTTTGGTTCTGTATGAATTTACAATAGTTTTTTCTAATTCTGTGGAAATGAATTGATATTGTTAAAATGGCCATACTGCCCAAAACAATTTGCAGATTAATACTATTCCTGTCTTTCTCTTTTTGACTGGCTGGGCTGTATTTCTTTTTCTTTTTTTTTTTTTTTTTTTTTTTAATGAAGTGAAAGCAAGTTAATTAGGAAAGCAGAGGAATACAAGAAATGGCTGCTGCATAGGCAGAGCAGCCACAAGGGCTGCTGGCTGGCTATTTTTATGGTTACTTCTTTATTATATGCTAAACAAAGGGTGGATTATTTGAGTTTTCCAGGAAAGTGGTGGGCAATTCCTGGAACTTCCTGCCCTTTTTAGATCATGTAAGGTAACTTACTGACATTGCCATGTCATTTGTAAACTGTCATGGTGCTGCTGGGAGTGTTTTTTTTTTTTAGCATGATAATGCATTATATTAATAATTATCATATAGTGAGCACTGAGGATGACCAGAGGTCACTTTCATTGTCATCTTGGTTTTGTTGGGTTTTGGCCAGCTTCTTTACTGCAACCTGCAAGGTTTTTGTGACCTGTGTCTTGTGCCAACCTCCTATCTCATCCTATGACAGAATGCCTAACCTCCTGAGAATGTAGCTCAGTAAGCCTCAGCCTTATTTTACCCAACCCCTATTCAACATGGAGTCACTCTGGTTTGAATGCCTCTGACAGAGTTGACCTGGTTGAGTGGCCTCTGGCATATTTCCCCCCTCTCTTTTACAAGGGAACCCTTAATCCTAAGGATTGTAGAGGGACAAAGATCCATATTCTGTAACTTGAGCCTGAATAGGGGCAATGATATTCCTCCCTACCTATTAGAGTCTCTTGTATTCAGGGTAGAGAGGAGCTGAGTCAGAAAGCATTGGTATGTCGAGGGCCATTCATAACTCTGAGTTCTAATGAAAGTTGATATCCATCCCTCTTGCTTCTTCTGAGTACCAGCCAGAGATGACTGGTTGATTCACAGGAATAAGCAGTCAGTCTCAATTGCAGAAAAAAACTCAAAAACAACTGATGAGACAGGTGTACCATAGTTCTCTCTCCAGTCCTCATTTTTACTAAAGATAAATCATGGTAAGACTGCTTTGCTTTATTACGCTTGGCCTGGTTATTTGTATAAAGTGCAGCAAGGATAATTATTTTTCACACAGGCTTTCTTAATTGGCTTTAATGGAACTTTCTTTCATAGAAGGAATCTCAGGTTAGACTTTTTTTAAAAGTTGAGCCCAGCCATGGGTTTGTATCCTCAAATACCTATGAGTTTAGTAAATTCCTTTCCTCTTGAGGTCCCAAGATAACTTGGGGCTCCTGGGCCTATCAGAAAGTGACATTCTTTACTTACCACAGGTCAGAAACCATGTACAGGGACTGTGTAGACAAGGCGTGAGGCCAGTTTTCCCAAGGGGCTTTTATTGGCTCTACAAGTCAAGGTTGATTCCTTAAAGGAAAACACACCATTCTAGTCAAAGCCTTGGTAAAATAACAAATTTTTCCAATTGTGTCATGATGCAAAAGAAAACATTCTTATTGCACTTACGCAAATAATTGTATTGCCATAAGTTAAGAATACTTACAAATAGTTTCCAAATTCTGGAGAAATCAGGTAGAAACAAATATGCTCCAAATTTTGTTCACAGGAGTATACTTTACTCAATTATTAAAAGCTGTTAATAGCTCAAAAGAAAAGTTTCCTTGATTCTTAAAAACTAAACAAAGGATCAGCAGCATTTTAAGCAAAAAGTCAAAAAAGATTATTTTTGTCCTCTATTAGTTAGGTCCATGCAGTTAATACCTGTCTTGCTTAATAGTCATGAACATTTCAGCTCTCCATGAGTCCTGAATGCTTTTTCCTCTAAAGTCAGAATCTCCAAAGATCAGAAATCTGCATTCAAGAATACCTGTTAGAGTTCTATAGCTGATTATAAAACCACCTTCTGAAGAGGATCAATACAAGACAACATTGTCTGTGGATGACAAAAAGTCTTAGGACAGCCACTATTAAAGCCACAATTGACAAGTTAATTTTGCTTACTTCTGTACCATACAACAATTTTACGTATCAATTATAATTATTAATAACATAGACTAAGTCATTTCAGAATAATAGAAGTTTCTCATAATTTTAGAACACATACCAGTAACATATTTATACAAATATGGCCCAAAGAAAGCCAAATACCATCTCATATTTGGCAATGCTTCTTATATGATTTTTATACCAAATAAGCCAAATATGTCATTTTTTGACTTTAGGGGACCTAATATCTAAAAGATTAATTAGGTCAGAAAAGACATAATTTATAACTTGATTTAAGCACTTATTAGTTTTAAGTCAATAGATGCTTTTTTTACATCACACACAACATATATAAATACACAGAAGATCTAGTAGTTGTAAGATTTTTTACTTCCCAGTTTTTTAATTGGATTACTAGCTTCAGGGTGGAGCCCTGGAGGAACAGGGCCAGGAAAGCATGCAGTTTCTATAGCCTAATAAGCAGACATAGCTGGAATGCAAAATAGATCCCCCAAATTAAGGGTCCCATTTTTATACCAGATCCTGGATCCCAAAAAAAGAGGGAGCCAGCCCATCTCCCATGGGAGTCTTATCTCTCAGTGGGGTGTGGGGACATTTTCATACCTTCTAGGGGGCCAAGAGCATGCTTCTCTAATCCAAAAGTGCGGAGTCAAGTATTCAACCATAACTGCCATTAAGCATGCCCAAAAGTACATTTCTTACCTAGTTCTCTCATAATTCAAAGTAATTTCTGATACCTTCCAAAGTCAAAAACGTCAGATAACACAATGCAAAACAGAACAGAGCCTTAGATTTTGAGAGGAATCTTATCTATTTCTAATTTCTAGAGTTTCATGAGGAAAACAGAGGTTTTTCCCAAAACGGTCTGTCGTGCCTCCTCTGTTTTTCCCAAGGAATCCCAGGCTGTTAGAGCTTGAATATCTGCTTTTAATTAAGCTAACTTTTAACCATAGCACTCTTAAAAAAAAAACAGTTCTTTTAAATTTCTTATTATCTGACTTTAGCCAGGCCAAATGACCAGTATTTCTGGCTTTTGAACTTTACCAAAGGTAACCTCCAAGGTGCTCAGAGAAAGGAAAATTCAAGATGGTTCGCGGAGGGGGAGGGAGTCAACAAATGATAAAGGTCTTACAGATATCAAACCAGAAAGGACTCATTCCCTAAGCCAGGAATTGAACCCTCAACCTGTGCCACCATTGTGAAAAGACAAAGCGTTAGCTACTAAGCTACAGCATTGGACAGTTTCTATTGCTCTTCCCTGAAGGAGCCTAGAGCAGTCAGTTTTGAGCTTGCAAAGGCTTTTAACGGCTTAAGATAATTTTTTGAGCAAACTATGACATGGACCCCAAAACTCCTGTTCCCTGGATGGCAGAGACCAACAGAAAGTACTGACCCATTCTTACAAGGTCAAGCTCCCAAAGACATAGAACAAAATGAGAAGGAAACTTCAGCATTTTTTTTTTCAGGTACTTGCAGCAAAGTTTGTAATTAACCAGTTTCCCAGGCTGGCTTGAACCTGGGTTTATGGAATCCTAAGCCCGTGTTCTGTCCATAAAGGTATTCTTCTTTATGACAGAGCAATGTGGAAAGACAAAGTTGCAGCACAAAGTACACCAGATTCGCTACAGTAGCCACTCTGCTTAGTATGCAATATGGAATTGGCAAGGCTCAAACTTGCCCTCAGATGGACCCTGTCATCTTTAATCCAACCTCTGCCCTCATGTGGTCTCTGGGCACAGAGGATAGGAAAGGGAGAAAAGCATTCATTGCCTGCAGCAAGGTGGGGAAGGCAAGGTGCTCAGGGAGGCCAGAGAAAGACCCACTTATTGCAGCGACACTGAATCAAAAGTTCAGGCGGTCACTTGTCAGTTGCAAAGGGGTTTTCCAACAGTCTCACCAGCTTTCAAGTTTCCCCTTTTGGGGAGAAAAAAGGCTCCCCATGTCCAGTGATCCTGTACATGCCTAATCCTGTCACCCACAGCTGTCAGTGAAGAGTACAAAGCAGATTAATCCAAAGAGAATAGTGGTTAACACCCCATAATGCCAAATCCATTTCATAGCTGAGAGGAACTTTACTGAGGGGGGCCTCTAACTCCCTAAATTTTAGGAAGTATTCTAACCATCCTAAGCTGGGCCTTGAACCCAAGTTCCACCAGATGTCCTTGCCTTTTATTAAGAGGGGCCTTTAACCCACTCTTTTTTAGGAGACACTCTAACTCCCCTCAGTTGGGCCTCTAACCCAATCCCATCCTTTACCCGGTTACCCCACTACTTACCCAGGGTTGGCCATTTGGTGCTGCAGTCTGTTTCCTTTTGGGTTGGGGGTTTCCTCAATATCGTCCCTCCATGGTTCACCAGGAGGATATTACCAGAAAGGAGTCCTGATCCAGACCCCTAGAGAAGATTCTTCAAGAAAGAATTTGAGGTGAGTCCATAGAGTAAAGTGAAAGCAAGTTTATTAGGAAAGTAAGGGAATAAAAGAATGGCTACTCCAAAGGCAGAGCAGCCCTGAGTTGTATTTTATTGTGTATATGTACCACATTTTCTTTTTTCTTTGTTTTTGAGACTGAGTCTCGCTCTGTTGCCAGGCTGGAGTGCAGTGGCACGATCTTGGCTCACTGCAACCTCTGCCTTCTGGGTTCAAGTGATTGTCCCACCTCAGCCTCCTGAGTAGCTGGAACTACAGGTGCGCACCACCACGCCCAGCTAATTTTTGTATTTTTAGTAGAGATGGGGTTTCGCCATGTTGGCCGGGATGGTCTCGATCTCTTGACCTCGTGATCTGCCCACATCAATCTCCCAAAGTTCTGGGATTACAGGCATGAGCCACCGCACCCGGCCCCACATTTTCTTTATCCATTCATCTCTTGATGGCCACTTAGGTTGATTTCATATTTTGACTATTGTAAATAGTGCTGCAGTAAACACAGCGGCGCAGATATGTCCTTGCTATACTGATTTCCTTTTCTTCGGATAAATACCCAGTAATGGAATTGCTGGATCATGTGGTAGTTCTATTTTTAGGTTTTGAGGAACCTCCATTTTGTTTTCCATAGTGGCTGTGCTACTTTACTGTCTCATCAACAACATGAATGTTTCCCTTTCTCCAAATCCTCTCCAGTATTAATTATTTTCACATTTTTGTTAATAGCCATTCTAACTGGGGTGAGATGATATCTCATTGTGGTTTCGATTTGTATGTAACCACATGATTAGTGAAACTGACAATTTTTTTTATATGCTTTTTGGCCATTTGTATTTCTTTTGAGAAATGTTTGTTGAGATGCCATGCCCTTTTTAAAATTGGATTTTGTTGTCATTGTTGTTGTTGCTTGTACATTCTGGATGTTAATCCCTTATCAGATGATTAGTTTACAGATATTTCCACTAATTCTGAGGTTGCCTCTTCACTCTGTTGAGTGTTTCCCTTGCCCTACAGAAGCTTTTTAGTTTGATAAAATCCCATTTGTCTATTTTTGCTTTCTTTTGCCTGTGCATTTAAAGCCGTATCCATAAAAACTTTGCCCAGACCAATGTGCTAAAGCATTTCCCCTATGTTTTCTTCTACTGGTTTTATAGTTTCGGGTCTTAGATTTATGTCTTTAATCCATTTTGAGTTGATTTTTGTTTATGGTGAGAGATAGGGGCACTTAGAATTTTTTATACCTATTGTGAAAACTATTTTAGACTCAGTTACAAATAGATTTTAAAAATTGTGTCATTAATGTGTGTGCCTTAAAAGGAAAATAAATTTGTTCAAGTTATTCTGAAACTAGAGTCTGACTCTTGTGCATCATTTCTCAACTGAGTTGAGTTTTGTTTTTGTTTCTGTTTTTTTACACAATATTGGCCTCCATGCCCTTAAGAGTATTGGTAATGCTCTACTCTCTCTAGGAATTTCTTCCAAGCTGCTAAAACCCATTCTGCAAGTATTTATTGATGCTATCACTTTACTATTTGACTAACCTCAGAGTTTATTTTTTCTGAATTGAAATATATCTCTGCTAGTTAAGCAACTTTTCTTCAAAGTTACCAAAATATAAACCAAAATGTTAATAGTGGTTTTCTCCAGTGGTGGTTGGAAGTGGTTCTTGTTTTCTTCTTTATAACTGTCTGCTTTCCAAAATTTCGAAACACACATAGACACACGTGTACACATGCATGTACACATGCACACAATTAAAACACGGCCATGCTTCAACTTGCTTCACATCTTATCTTCTGCAGTCTTATCATTTGGGGAATTCAGAAGTATAATTCATTATTCTCCTTGGTGGTCATGCTTGCTTGCCTTGAATCTAGAAAGTCCCATCAGTCAGCCCCTGGTGGGACCAGGTTCTCTGCTGACCTCCAGTGGCCTTAGGCTGTATGGCACTAAGCAAGAGGCGTTCATATGCTTGCTGGTCAGTGCAGAACAGACCCACACTTGAGTTTTTAGGAAAGTACTTTGTAATTGTCCTTGATTAGGTAGCACATGCACCCATATACCTGAGTTACTCTTACCTGTCTTCCAGTGCAACTCGAACCTTACTTATTGGAAATTGAGAAGCTTTTTATAGGAACTATATATAAATATCATAATAAGAACAAGAAAATACGAAGTGAAGAATTTATGTGCATAGAGCAGAATTTGGATGAGCAATTAAGCCTGAGTTCTGAGTGAACTTCTAGGCTTTGCTTATTAGTTTTCTGTTGAGGTATTTTGTTTTGTTTTTGGGGGATGTTTGTCTTTTTGGGGTTTTTTTGTTTTGAGGGGTGCAGTTTGGGAATGGGAAGAGGTACATAGGCAGCAGTGGTCCTTCTCCTGGAAACAGAAGAACACTAAGACTTTCCTGTTGAAATGATCTGCCTCTTTGTATTTTCTGCCATGGATAACCATTGCAGGGAGAGACGTTGCTGAAATGAGTATGAGGCAATTTCCCCATTTGGAACCCTGCTGGGTATTAGTGAGGCAGGCAGGCAGGACCCATCAAGGAAAAGTAAGTGACCATTGGAGCAAAAGTACATGCTAATTTTCCAATCAGTGAGCGCTGTTAACCTTCTGGGATTTATAATTCCTCTGACATCCATTTTAACGTTTGATCTATCCAGTTAATTTTAAAAACCCATTTATTATACCCCTTAAGTCATTTTTTGTTATATTGTCAAAGTGTCACATTCTAATTATCTTAAAATCACTTTTGGCCAAAGCTTGTAAAAAAAAAAAAAAAAAAGCATTATGTCTGAGATTATTGATCAATGTAATTTTACGGTTTTTGCTTCTTAATAATTAAACGCCACTGCATTATGCAGCGTACCTGCTGCCAGGATATTGTTTGAGAATGAAGCAAATGAATATCTAATCCCCTAATAGTTTTCAAATATTTTAAATCTTTTTCTCTCTATAACCAGAATTTTAAAGCAACCTAAAGATTGTAATGTTTGTTAATAGACTCTTGTGATTTTTGCCACAACTATTACAGCAGCTTCCTTACTAGTCTCCCTGGTTCTCTACTACTGCCAGGTGAATTTTTTGAAAGCCCAGCTCTACAGCTCAGTGGCTGCTTATCACAAACAGGATAAAATTCAAACTCCATCAGCTTAGTGCTTAAGACCCTCTAGAGTCCGTCTCTAACCTTATTTATTCTACTGCTGGTTTATGCATACTTGCTGTTAGCATACTACTTTCTCATTGTGCCCACTAATTCATCAAGTTTAGAAAGTTGAAAGCATTGTATTGTCTCCTGTAGTGCATCTTGCTGTCCATTTTCATACTGATACTTAGGACACAGATGGAAAATATATGTTTTCTATTAGACTAGTTTCTTTGCTTCTGAGTCCATCTCATATCCTCTCTGCCAGATCCTTTGGGTATTAAAAAGTCTTAGGGTATTAAAAAAGATTCCTTGATTTCTTGTTGACAAAGTAGGCACCAGCTAGGCTAGTTTACCTTTATTAACATTGAATATTGGACCTAAATGAAACCTACTAGGAATATTTTACTTTCACAGGGTTTCATATTATTGAATTTTAGTTTAAAACATTTTTATTATTATTGATTTTTTGCCAGTATGAAAGACAAAATGTTATCTGGGAGTTTTAATTTGTAACTTTCTGATTACAACTGAACACATGTAATAGTTTATTGGCAATCTGTGTTTCTTTCATAAACTGATAGCTTTAACTCACTTATCTTTTTGGTAGGCTTTTTTTAGTTCATTCTTTTTATATTCTGAATATTAATCAGTTGTCTGTAGTACATGTCACAAGTACCTTTCTTCCTGTCTGTCTTAAAAATTCATGTTTTTCTTTTAATGTCTAGATGCTTCCTAGTCTTTGTGGCTTCAAAATCTGGCAAATGTCTTGGCTGCATGTGGTCTTGATACAGGGTTGCAGGTCCTTTCCAAAGTAGACGTTGTCTCCTAAGTACCAGGAGGCCATAGGAGATTTTTCATCTTTGTGACCCAACTCCCCAGGTTTGTATATCACCCCAGCACTCAGCAGATGTCCTCTGGAGACATTTCTCTTGCCTATGCAGGTATAATTCTCAGCCCTAAATCTGCAACTGCAGACTTAATTTCCAAAACAAATTACACAGGAAACCTATAGGAAAGAAAATGGCTAGTGATCTTTGCTTACCTTAGGAATGGTTCTTCCCTTCCTGGAATGTCAGTTCCTTTAGTCTTTATTGTTTTCATGATTTCTGATATCTTAAAAATATGATAAAGTTTTTTCTAGTTGTTGCAGTAGGACCAACACATTTTTGCTACCCACTACACCCTGCTTGAAAATGGAAATCCATTTGTAGATTCCCTTTTGGATTTTCTGTGAACTCAATAAAAACATCTGCAAATAATGACATTTCTTCCTTTACAGTCTTTTTTTATTATTATTATTTTGACCAAGAACTCCAAATCAGTGTTATATAGAAGTGATAGCAGGCATCTTTTTTCTTTTTTGATCTCAGCATGAAAGCTTTTAGTATATCACCATTCAGTTGTTTGGTATATTAGCTTTTAGTATGTCACCAGTCAGTTCTTTATTTAAATATCCTTTTTTTCAATTAAGAAGTTCTCTTCCTAGTTTGCTAAGAGTGTTTAAGCATGAATGGATATAGATTTTTATCAAATGTTTTTCTGCTTTTGAGAGATAACAAAATTTATCTCTTTCATTCTGTCAGTGTTGTGATGTACATTAATTGGTTTTCAAATATTTATCTAAACTGAAGTGCTAGACTAAATCCAGCTTTATTGTGATGTATTATCCTTTGTATGTAGTGCTAAGTTTGTTAATATTTCTATTCAAGTTTTGCATCCATATTCTTGAGTAAGATTAACAAATACTTTTTTTTTCTCATAATTTTCTTGTCAGGATTCCCATGAAGATTACGTTGACCTCAAAAACTAGTTGGGAAGTGTTCCCTGTTTTTGTATTTTCTGGAATAGTTTGTGTAAAATTGCCATTATTGGCTTCCTTAAATGTTTGATAGAATTTACTGGTGAAGATGTGTGGGAATGGAGTTTTCTTAGTGGAAAGGCTTTGAATTAGATTTGGGTGCTTTAATAATTGTAGGATTCTTTTTTGAGATGGGGTCTTGCTATGTTTCCCAGTCTAGTCTTGAACTCCTGGGCTCAAGCAAACCTCCTGCCTCAATCTTATCATAGCCGGGGCTATGGGCATGTGTCACGGTACCTGGCAATAATTTTAGGACCATTTATATCTTCTAGTTCTTCTAGTGTCAGTTTTGATTAGTTACATTTTCATGGGAATTATGTGAATCATCAAACTTATTGGAATTAACTTACTGATAATAGCTATCAGTGGAAGGAGCTTAGAAGTATATTTTTTGAAAGAGAACAACATGAGATCATACCAGTACTTCCAATTCAAATTATAGGGTTTTTACTTAATTACTCAGTTTTATATATTTTTTCCTTATGCTAAAAATCTTGATTCTTAATGGCATTAGCATGATTACTCATGCACTTTATCTGTAATATATGTGTATGTATTTAATTTCAAAATAACAATGCCAGTATTAAATTTTTTTTAAATTTAATTTTGTTTTAATGTTAAACATCTCCATGGTTCCAAAGTCAAAACTATAAAACCAAAGTATAGTCAGGGAATTCATCCCTGACCTCTCCATTTTCTCTCATTGGTGTTTTTTTTTGTGGGTAGAGGAGAGACAACTATATAAGCAAGCATATATAGACATGTAAATATGTGTGCATGTATATACATATGTATTTATATTTCTTCCCCAAGTTTCTTCTCCCTATTTCTTATACAGAATATTTGACCTGTACACACTCTTCTGCACCTGGCTTTTTTTTTTTTTTTTTTAACTTATCTTGAAGATTGCTCCTTAGCAGCAAACAGAGATCTTTTTTATTTCTTTATATTACAGCCTAGTACTTCATTATATGGGTACCATACTTTATTCAGCCAGTCTCCTATTGATGGACATTTGGAGAAATAGTAACTTTTTTGTTGTTGTTGTTGTTGTTGTTGTTGTTGTTGAGTCAGGGTTTCACTGTGTCACCCAGTCTGGAGTGCACTGGCACGATTTTGGTTCACTGCAACCTCCTCCTCCCAGGTTCAGGAGATTCTCGTGCCTCAGCCACTGGATAGCTGGGATTACAGGCGTGCACCACCATGCCTGGTTAATTTTTGTATTTTTAGTAGAGACAAGGTCTTGCCATGTTGGCCAGGCTGGTCTCAAACTCCTGACCTCAAGTGATCCACCTGCCTCAGCCTCCCAAAGTGCTGGGATTACAGGCATGAGCCCCTGGGCCTGGCCAAAATAGTAACTTTTAAAAAGGCATTTTCCATTCTCAAGACTACAACACTGTAGTGTAGGCCATTAGAACTATTTGATCTAATTTTTTAAAACTTTTTGTTTATACATCATGCAAAAATTCATTTTATGGCTAGGCACAGTGGCTCACAACTGTAATCCCAGCTTTGGGAGGCTGAGGCGCGAGGATTGCTTGAGGTCAGGAGTTCAAGACTGACCTGGGCAACATAGTGAGACCTCATCTCTACAAAAAATAATTAAAAATTAAAAAAATTTAAGAAGATTAGCCAGGCATGGTGGCACACACCTGTTGTCCCAGCTACTCTGGAGGCTGAAGTGGGAGTATTCTTAAGTATAGGAAATTAAGGCCACGGTGAGCTGTGATCGTGCCACTGTACTCCGGCCTGGGTGACAGAGCAAGACCCTGTCTTCAAAAAAAAAAGAAATCGAAGTTTCTTATTTTTTTTTATGATTTCTCAGGTTATTTATCATTGTAAATAGGATAAGCTCAAGTCTTTGTGGCTTTTGCTTTATTACAGGTGTCTTTATTTTATTTAAAAGACTTCTGCTTGTTTATGGTACCACTCTCTCATTTCTCAATTTGTAGTACCAATTTAATCTCATTAAATCCTTGCTCAGGTACTAGGACCCATCATCTTTATAGCACCCTAAAGATATAGTCTCTCCTTGTAATTTATCAGGTTGAAAAGGGACATATAGTTGATATGTATCTATTATTCATCTGCTTCAAGGAAGTACCAACTCCTAAAGCAGACAGATTATTTTCTATGTTAATTATGTATAAATTAAAATGTCTTCAGATTTCTGTGATTTGATGAATAAAGCATTCTTCTCAATCTCAGTATGACCAGTTGTTCCTGTTGTTTATTCATATTTGTCTTCTGTTTAAAGCATTTTAGTAATCAATCATGATTTCTACTTTATAAATCCACATGGAATTTGCCAAAGTGCTATATAATCTTAGTTACTTAGTTTGCCAAAGTGTTATATAATCTTTTCTCCAGCCCCCCTTCTGAGAGCTCATATTCCATTTTAACCTCTAATATATTTTTAGTATTTTTGATTGCCTGTGCTAGAGAGAATAAAGTACCTTCTGAGAGCTCATATTCCATTTTAACCTCTAATATATTTTTAGTATTTTTGATTGCCTATGCTAGAGAGAATAAAGTACAACCTCGACTGAACACAATATTGCAAGTACTTTTGCCTCTTCCTGGACCATGCAAAGACTTTAGAATATTTAGCATAACTTACCTTCTGCTTACCTCCCCTCCCCAGCTTATATGCTGCTGTCAGGTATTTTAATGTCTGTTGAACCCCATAAGGCATTATTGCAGTTTTTTATAGTCATTATTAATGTGCCATGCTTACTGTGGCATCTGTTGTATTATTTAATTTGATGCTTAAGACAATCTTATGTGGTAGAAATGATTATCCTTATATAATAGATGAGAACTAAGGCATGGAGAGTTTATGCAGTTTACCAGTTCACATGGCCAGTAAGTCGCAAATTAGGATTTAAACCCAGTCCAGAACCTGGTCTCTTAAATAATGTAAACTCAAGTCCTGATTATTATTATTTTTTTCTCTCTCACTGAAAAAGAACGACTTGAACCAAAAAGTTCTCACTAAGCAATTGTAAGATTTTTGACCATTAGGCAAACGGGCTCACCCTGACTACATATGAGGGTAAATAATTTTTTTTCATTCTTTTAGCTGACATAGCCCAGAGATACAGGATAAGCAAATACCCAACCCTCAAATTGTTTCGTAATGGGATGATGATGAAGAGAGAATACAGGGGTCAGCGATCAGTGAAAGCATTGGCAGATTACATCAGGCAACAAAAAAGTGACCCCATTCAAGAAATTCGGGACTTAGCAGAAATCACCACTCTTGATGTAAGTTGTAACTTTTGCTAGATTAAATAAACATTCCCTGATTAATTACACAAATTCTAATGCAAACAAAAAATCTGGACATTCTCCTATAGTCTATTGCAGTGGATTTGACATACGTATACTTAATGAGTTGAATTTTTTTGAATTAATCTCAAGGGAAATGCTTATGTTATACTGAACTTCTGGATAAAAGATATAGCATACAGTAAAGCTGTACTAATTTGAATTAATTGAGCACAAAGGAAAGCCTCAATTATAAAGAAATGGAAGTTAAAGTCAAGTATATACAACCAGAGTTTCTGTATTTTTCTTGTGGAGCGCTTCAGGGTGTCTGTTCTAATTACTCTTGTATGAGCTCTTTTTATGAGTTTTAATGTCCTCTTAAATAGCCTCTTTTAATAATAAGTTTAGCACACCCCTTTCTTTGTACACTAGGTAGTGTTTTAAAGTAACAAACAACAAAAGCAAAAACAATTGAGTTTGGGCTTTATCACAATCACCAATCATTACCGTCAGGTTTGAGATTTGATTTTACCATACTTGCAAGCTAAGCTAACCAATGACCATTTCATGGATTCTTTTAGAAGACACAAGACTGCTGGGTCAGAGACAAAGGACTTTATTGCTCACATCACAGCAAGTAGTGTGAGCATGTTTGCATTTGTTTCCTTGCCCTCCAAATCCTATGGAGGTAATACAGAGGGCTCCCCAGATGGATACCTGCACATGCAGTGGGTTATGTCACAGGAGAGGGACACTGGGCTTGGGGAACTCACTATTTCAGAGCAAGCAGTAACCCTGCTGTTTGTCCTGGCTAGAGGCATTACCTCATATTTCATTGTTGCTCGCTACAAGCACAACTCTGAGAAATGGCCTGGATAAAGAATAGTCAGGGTCTCGCATTTTTTGGTGTACCCAGTAAGATGGGTAGGAGTGGGAGAGAGCCATGGAGGAGTCTCTCCAACAGTCCCAAGTTATGATTGATATATTGTTTTAACACATTTTAGAATTAGTCCCCTTACTTAAGATTGTCACTGATCAAATAGTTATCTATTTCTTAAAAATTTTGAATGCTAGAAGGAAATGTTTATGATTATATTTATTATAGTTAAGATTGTTTTCAACCCAATGTAATCTTCAATAGTTTTGGACTAGGTGTTAAAAACTAAATATGCATTTATAGTCATACTTCATTTGAACAATAACTGGACTTGTTTAGGTACTAAGATAAGGGGTAAATGAAATAACATGTTTATAAAACTGTATGTTTGCAAAATAATTACATACTTTATTTTACAGCGCAGCAAAAGAAATATCATTGGATATTTTGAACAAAAGGACTCAGACAACTATAGAGTTTTTGAACGAGTAGCGAATATTTTGCATGATGACTGTGCCTTTCTTTCTGCATTTGGGTAAGTATCTTATTTAAAAGTGTGTTAGTGGGTTGGTTGGCTGCCATGTTAAATTCCTGTTGTATTTGGTCATTTTCTGAAGATGATCTCTCCAAAAATGATCTCAATCCTTTTAAAATCACTAAACAGTCTTTATACCTGTCTCTGAATTCTTTTTAAGGTTTTAAAAGTCTGTTTTTATTTCTGTAGTGTTATCTATTTCAGAATGTGGGCAAGAGGGAAAAAATGGACAAGTTAACAATTAACTAATTCATGCTTTTATTCAACTCATTTACTAACTCTTACCCTATGTCAGACAAAATGCTAATCTGTGGGGTTACCACAGTGAAACAACACACTGTCTTTCTTGTTAAGAAGCATGAGTTTTATCGTCTTCATTCATCTCCATCTCTCCACCACCTTTTCTTATAGATCTTCCCTGTCTCAGAGGAACAATTCTTTCTAAGGCTAACCTCTTCACTGGTGTCCTTTCAAACTCCTCTGGGGCTTTGATCCATCAGTTGTTCCTGCTTGTGTTTTCAACCTGACCCTTTTCAAGAACTGCTTTCCTTTTCTGAAAACATGCTTCTTTCTTTCCTGACCTGCCTCTTCTCTTAAGCGATAATTTCACCTTTTTATTTTTATTTTTTTCAAAGATTAGTTTATGCCTGGCTACCTTGATTTTCTTAAATTCTAACCAGTAAAAAACTTAACCTTTTGGAAGCTTTCACCTCCATTGCTCTAATGAAACTTGTCTCTACACAGTCACAAAATGACTTCTTAATTACCAAATCGAGTGGCCTTTTAAACATCTTACACCTTTTCAATTCCTCTGAAGGGTGTGATGTTCAACTACCTTTTTCTTTTTTTGCTGTGTCAACACTTACATTGAATCCCCCTGGTTTGCTCCCTACCTTTCTGAATTCTGTGACTTTATCTCCTTTTTTTTTTCTTTTTCTCAAGATGGAATCATTTTTGTGGTTCTGTTCTTGCCCTCTCTCCTCATTGGAGGTTATCTCAACCATCCTTTGACTTCCATGCAGTATTATTTCTCTTTTCATTGGCTCAAGACTGTTAGGCTCAACTGTAGTAGCTATCTTGAATGGAGCCTGGATGTCTGGCACAATATATCCTCTCCACTTTTTTACCTTTATTGTTTGTCCTTGCTTTAATGCTTTTGTAAGATTTTGTTTGTATGTTTTATTGTGCGCATTATCAGTTTTTTGTTTTTTGTTTTTTAAGCAATTGAGGTCTCACCATGTTGCCCAGGATGGTCTTGAACTCCTGGCCTCAAATGATACTCCCACCTCTGCCTCCAAAAGTGCCGGGATTATAGGCATGAGCCACTGTGCCCAATCCATATTCATTAAATGCTGCAAGCACAGTTCTGCAGCAGAGCCTGTATCTGGAAGTGCTTCTCCCAGATGTCATCTCATCAGAATAGCCTGATAACTTTATATAAAGTAGCACTACCGTTATTTAATTTGTCATTCTTTACTTATTCCACTTATTTTCTTCATAGTATTTTTTTGTAACCACCAAAGATAAATATATCTACTTGTTAGTCTGTCTCTACTCACCAAAATGTAAACTCCATGAGAGGGAGAGTTTTGATAGTTTTGTTCACTCCCGTTTATCCAATGCCAAGACCATAGCTGGTACAAAGGAAGCACATAGTAAATAGTTATTGAATTAATTAATTAATGGAACACATTTTTTTTCTGTTCCCACTGTTATCAATCTAGGTTAGCACCCCTTGCCTCTATCTCCTGGACTACTCTAGTTAGAAACTAGAGATAAATCAGTGTTCAATTAATCTAAAAATTGATTACAAAAATAATTTGTTGTAGTACTCTACAAATGTTTATTAAGCAAATTCTATGTGCCAGATACTGTACTAGGTTCAGGAAACAACAATAGACAAATAAACAAAAAATTACTTATTTATGGAACTATATTTTAGTGATGTGGGTTATTTCATTTTTGTTTTTTTTTTTAATTAGTCCATGTGACCAAACCAATGACCTTGATCCCTAGTTGCCAGAAAACAGTCTGGGGTCAAAAACAACCTTTTAGTGCTAAAACTCCCAATCTAAACTTATACAAAACACAAAAACAACTAACTAAAATTTTCCTGTAAAAAGTCTGCCTCATATTAAAAGTTTTCTTTAAATGTATGCTTTTCTTTGTATTACATAGTCTTATAATAGGGAAGATGATGGATAAGTATATATTTCAAAGTCTGTAATTCCTACATTGCAAAATTCTGACATTCAGGTTTATTACTATTTCTCCCTTCCTATAGGGATGTTTCAAAACCAGAAAGATATAGTGGAGACAACATAATCTACAAACCACCAGGGGTAAGTTGCTATTTCTTAATGTTGTATGATAAGATATAATTTAAATACATGCATAAGATGTAGTTTTATATGTGTTAATGTTCATAGAATAATAGAACTTTAGAATTGAAAGGAAGTTTGAAGCATCATCTTGTGCTGATCTAAACCCTTCAAAATGAAGATGGGACCACAGAAGCCTAAAGTCACACAGGCATTAGAGTAGCAGAGCTGGCATTAGGGATCCCCTGACTCTCAGGCCTTTTCTGTCTCTCTGGCATTCAGTCTGGGAGCCAGATTTTTAAAATGCTCCAGTTGTCCATGATTGTCACTTCTACCCATATTGTACTAGCCAAACTCCCAAATCTTCTGGGGTATAAATTTACTCGGTACCTGCCAGATAATAAGGAGCAGCTAGGTTGTTTTTAACCTGTGGGGTAAGAAGTTTTAAGTAGCTGCTTAGGCCCTACCAGGTGATGGTAGCCATAACTAAGAGGCAAAAATTGTAGCACGTGTTATCCCAAATTCACCAAAGGTCTGCCATTGCAATTTTTTTTACATACAAAAAAAAAAAGAAATTTATGGATATTTTTTCAATTTATAGTTTTCATTTTAATGTTGTTTACAGTGTTTTGACACTGGGATTTTTAATTTTTATGCAGTCAGATAAATGAATTTCTTGCTTAGAAAGTTCATATTCTATTTTGAATTCACATAGGTGTTTGCTTATATTTTTTGCAAGTGCATTTCTTTGAGTAGCTTACTTAGTATCATCATCTCTAGATTATCAGAATCCAGTACCTATCTCTCAGTGGTAGTGTGGTTGTTCACAGCATGGGCTCTGGTGGTATCAGACTGGGTTTGAATGTCAAATGTGCCACCTTCTTAGTATGTTACTCTGGGAAAGTGTCTTCACTTCCCCGTGCTTCAGTTTCTTAATTAGTAAAAACGGGATGATAAAAACAGTACTTGCTTTACTGGGATGTTGGGAGGATTAAATGAATCAACACATATAAAATGTTCACAACCATGCCTAGACACAGTAAGTTTATTGATTAATATTAGCTATTATTTTTATCGTCATTTTAGAGATTTCATAGATAATTGATTTTGAGTTAATGTGGAAACAGATATGTAGGTAATAAAAGAAATAGTCTTGCCTTACATCCATATAGCATCTTGTATTTTTCAAGGCTTTTTCACTATCCATATTTTCTTCTAAAAGAAGAAATTTCTAAAATTTTCAGCTCTTAGGAATAGCTAAATTAATTCATTTGGAGAATTCTTTTCACAATGGCTTCCTGCCTTTGGTGAAGATACTGATAAAGAGTTAATTGACCTAAATCCAAGAAAAAGCAATAGGCTTGGGTGTCACAGGTTAGATTATTAGCTCCCTGGTAATCACAGAATTATCTGCTTTTTACCACCCGTGGCCCTCTTTCTTGGAAGTTCCATGATTTATGTTTCTTTTGTATCACCAGTAGATTTTCTGGGTTCATGGATGGATATAAGAATGTACTTTTTAGCCTGGGCAACATAACAAGACCCCATCTCTGCATAAAATAAAATAATTAGCTTGGCGTGGTGGCATGCACCTGTAGTCCCAGCCACTCTGGAGGCTGAGGTAGGAGAATTGCTTGAGCCCAGGAGGTCAAGGCTGCAGTGAGCCATGATCCTGTCACTGTACTCCAGCCTGGGTGGCAGAGTGAGACCTTGCTTTAAAAAAAATAAAGAAAAAAAAATGAGAATATACTTTTGCCAGCACAGGTTAGATTTAATTTTTTTTTTTCTGTTTTGTAATAGCATTCTGCTCCGGATATGGTGTACTTGGGAGCTATGACAAATTTTGATGTGACTTACAATTGGATTCAAGATAAATGTGTTCCTCTTGTCCGAGAAATAACATTTGAAAATGGAGAGGTATGGGCTTTCTACTGTGTATTGTTACTTTAAATTTCAAATGTCTGAAACCACAAGCTTCCTCCACCTGTCTTACTATATTAACAGAGTTATCAGTTGTAAGAATCATATAGTAAACATAACTATATCATAGCTGTTTCTGTAATATAAACCAGTGGTTCTTCACCTTTGTTATCCCAGAACCCCTCTGTTACATTTCCAGTAATAGTAGTAGTTCACTACAGCCTTGAAAATGAGTTTGAAAATGCCTTTCAGGTGATTCTGATACCCATCTGTTGGTTGAGGATCCCTGTTTAGGTGGATGTCCTTTAGAACAAGGGTCCCCATCCCCTGGGCTGCAGACCTGTATCAGTCCATGGCCTGCTAGGAAGAGGGCTGCCCAGGGAGGGAGCATTATGGCCTGAGCTCTGCCTCTTGTCAGATCAGTGGCAGCATTAGATTCTCATACGAATGTGAACCCTGTTGTGAACTGTGCATGTGAGGGATCTAGGTTACATTCTCCTTATGAGAATCTAACTAATGCCTGATGATCTGAGGTGGAACAGTTTCATCCCGAAATCATATCCCCCACCCTGATCAGTGGAAAAATTGTCTTCCATGAAACCGGTCCCGGCTGCCAAAAAGGTTGGGGACTGCTGCTTTAGGAGCAATGCTTTGCAGATTTTAGTTACAATTATTTCTATACAATGAATAATCCTTTGCCACTAAAAGATTTTTCTGTTTTTTGTAAAGCAGTTAATGTTGTCTTTTCCATTATAAATAATGAAAGCAGTTAGCAGTGATATGTAACTGACCTCAGTCATCCCATGCATCTGAAATCAAGCCCATCAAAATTCTTACAACTCCCACCAAAACAAAACTTAAAAACCTAAGAGGCTGGAGGAACAAGTACAAAGAGTTATGTCTGTAAGGACCTCTCTCCTTTCTTTACTTTATGTAAGACATATCTTTCATTCCAGGTCTTTTGTTTTTAAAACCAATGGCCTAAGAATACAAGTTTTTAAAAACTTTGTATTAGGTACAGTTTTTAAAAACTTTGTGTATGCATATACACTTCAAAGAATTGTAAGTGTATAAATCACAGTTTAAATATCTGGTCCCCCAAAATTATCACAGAGTAAACATACCCATATAATCACTACTTAGAGTGGTATGGACCAAATATTTGTGTGTCCTAATATTCATATGTTGAAATCCTAATCCCCAATGTGATAGTATTAGGGAATGAATCCTCCATTCATGAGATGGAGTCCTCATGAATGGGATTAGTGACCTCATAAAAGAGACCTCAGAGAGTTACGTAGCTCTCTTTCTGCCATGTGAGGATACAATGAGAAGTAGGCAGTCTGCAACCTAGAAGACAGCTCTCACTAGAACTGACCATGCTGGCACCCTGATTTTGGATTTCCAGCCTCCAGAATGATGAGAAATGAATTTCTGTTAATTTGTAAGCCACCCAGTTTATGGTACTTTAATATAGCAGCCCAAACTAAGAGAGAGGGTGGACAATTTTTTTCAACAAAGGGTCAGATAGTAAGTATGTTAGCCTTTGCAGTTCATATAATCTCTGTGGCAGCTACTTAGCTTTGCAGCTGTAGCACAAAAGTAACCTTAGACAATATGTAAACAAATGAGTGTGGCTGTGTTTCAATAAAGCTCTATTTCTGGACAAATAATTTTCACATGCCATGAAATATTAAATTTTTTTCCCAATTATTAAAAAATGTAAAGACCAGGGCCTTGTGCCATGGCTCACGCCTGTAATCCCAACACTTTGGGAGGCCGAGGTGGGTGGGTCACCTGAGGTCGGGAGTTCGAGACCATCCTGGCTAACTAACATGGTGAAACCCCCGTCTCTACTAAAAATGCAAAATTAGCCAGGCATGGTGGCAGGTGCCTGTAATCCCAGCTACTCGGGAGGCTGAGGCAGGAAAATCGCTTGAATCCAAGAGGCAGAGGTTGCAGTGAGCCAGGATCCACCACTGCACTCCAGCCTGGGTGACCGAGTGAGACCCCGTCCCCCCAAAAAAGAAAAAAAAAACCCAAAAAACAACTAAAGACCAATTTTAGCTTGTGGACCTAACAGAATCAGGCAGCAAGTCAGATTTGACCCATGGCTATAATTTACCAATCCCTGAGCTAAGTCAAGAAATAAAGTATTTCCAAACCCCTTGTCTTCCTTCTCAGTCATTACCCCCATTTACTATCTTCATAATCACCATACTTATTTTGAATAGGACTATAGGAAGTTTTTCCTGTTTTTGAACCTAAAATGGAATCATGTCTTTTGTGTCTGGCTTCTTTCACTCAACTTTATATTTATGGAGTTCATTCATATTGCATGAAGCTGTAGTTCATTCATTTTCATGCTGAATATAATTCCCTATATAAATATAACACAATGTATCCATTCTACTATTGGTGGACATTTAGACTGCTTCCAGATTTTGACTACTGTGAATAATGCTGCTATGAACATTCTTATCTATGTCTTTGGTGAATATATGCACAGATTTCTACTGGATATATATACCTATGAATAGAATCGCCGAGTCATAGGGCATATATACATTCAATTTTAGTGGATACCAGTTTTTCCAAAGTGGTTTTAGCAGTTTACATTCCTACCAGTAGTATATCAAAGTTCACATTGCTCCACGTCCTTACCCACATTTGATACCAGCTATTTACATTTTTAATCTATTTTGGTGTATGTGTAGTAGAGTCTCATTGTGGTTTTAATTTATATTTCCCTGATGATCAGTGGGATTGAGCACTATCAGTTGCCTTTTCCGGAAAGACAGATGGTCCTAGAAGAAAAGCAGCTTCAAATGCCATGCTTGATGTTCTGGGTTTCCTTCTATTCCAGTCTTGGCCCATAATTCTTTCTTGTTTTTTTTTTTTTTTACTCTTGGATGCTTTCAAAAAGTGTTTTATTATTATTATTATTACTCTGGTTTTTCTAATTTTCCCAGTAGTAAGATTAGTCCAGATTACATCCATTATTACTCCAGAATGCAATTTTTAGCACTATAGCTTAACCTGATTGTAATACAACAAAACCTGGAGTTCTTAAGAAAGAGTATAATTTCAGATTTGATGCCTTCTGTTACTAAGGTGTATGTATATTGTTAAATGCTTTAAGATTTGGAGATAATATATGTGAATTCTCCAAGATTCCCTGAAACTCTCCCTGAATCTTTCCAGAGGCTTCCAGCTCTTAGATCTTATTATCTCTTTCTCCCTTTCTTGGGGAAGAGAGAGCAACACTTCATTTTTGGGACTGGCCATTGTAAGCAAACCAGAATGCACTTTGCCCCCTCTTCATCTTGAGAATGCATTCTTGGGGTATTTTTGATCTGTGTCCATTGGCATTTCCAACACTTAGACTGGGATATATAAGGCAAAAAGAAAACCCAAGGAACTGAGTACCATTTCTTGGATCCGTAAGTCCTTAGCCAGTCTGCTTTCTTTTATTTGCTTCTCAGGGCCTTATGTTTGTTTATATAATGTCCAGGATTTTTAGCTGAACTTCCTGGGAGAAATAGAGAAAAGTGTCTATTTCATCTTTCTGGAAGCAGAAGTCTATGCCAACAGCATTTAAAAACTCTAAAAGATTTTTTTTACCTGATTTAAATGTTGCCTTTGCATTTTAGTACATAAAAATAAGTTAGTATTTTTATGTCAGCATGGTACATTTTTGGTGTACCTTTTCCACCATAAAATAATATTTAATTCTTATTAAGCTTGTAGCAATTTCAAATCAAATGTATGAATGTTTGTATGAGATTCTCTGGGTGTGTCTGCTTGGACAGATCATTGCAAACCTAAATCATCTTACATTGGCTCTTTACTGAGTGTTTCATAGAAAGAGGATTAGTGCTGCCAGGATCCAGTTTAACATGTTAGAATACCCCACTGGGACATCCTACTTGTTTATAATAGCTATTTCTCAAATCAAGGTTCTAAAAATGGCTTCTCATGAAATGTGATTAATATATTTTTAAGCCTGCAAGCTTAAATATCATAAACTTATCAGGCTCTGTTGCACTGGTTATTATCTTAATGCAATGCCATATTTTAAAATATTTTGGAATTTTGAATTATGGAAGACTTTTGAGTGAAAATTCTAACACAAGCCTTTTCTTGGAAAGTCTCTTTTTGGTTTAAAGAATTTGCTTTACCAAGTTTTCTAGTTTCTTTTGTTCCTGAGATTCTTTGATTCTACTTCCTTTTCCCCAGTTTTTTAGAATTTTGGGGAGTATTCCTAATTTGAAAATCTGAAATGCTCCAAAATCCAAAATTTTTTGAGCACCTACATGACACTCTTGGAGCATTTCAGAGTTTTAGATTAGGGATGCTGAAGTGGTAAGAATAATGCAAATATTTCAAAATCCAAAACACTTCTGCTCCCAAGCATTTTGAATAAGAGATACTCAACCTTTACTTCTATATGACAGCTTGGCATTTTAAGGCCATTCTTAATGACCAGAGTATTTTTTTGTTCAGTAATGTTCTGTTGCTTTTTTCAGTGTTATTTTTGAACCTGCTTCTCAAAGTAGTATTTCCCTGGATTCTGAGTAATTCATATTGTTAAGATGCATCTTGAGTCATTGTAGTTGTTTTGTATGTAGTTTTTTGAGGTGGTTTGAATAAATATGCTCAGATTGGGTGTCTTTCTATCATTAATCATGTGTCATTACCCCCCATGACACACTGGATGCTCAGGTACAGGAGTTCAAATGTTTGGACCAAATAGTGGCTTTCAAACCATTTTTCATTGTAAGGCAAAGTAAGAAATTTTCTCTAGTATATACATAATTCTCATTTTTCATTGAATAATACCCTTCTATGTGCAGTGCACTCAATTTTATATTCTCTTCTTTTCAATACTGGATATATAGATTGGACGTAGCACACATAATCTTGTCTTGCCTCCATCTCTTTCCTGTCATTAATAGCATTTTAAGGTGGATAAGACATTTCACAGAATTCAAAATACTGCTCCTACAATTTGAGTGTTTGGCCACAAGGTGTCAGTGGTGTATCATAGTTTTATAGTACCAGAAGCCTAGAAGAGATTCGGATTTAAGCTCCCTCTGCTTTTTAATGCACATTCATACTTATGTTTTTTTTTTTTAACTTAGAATTTATTAATAGAATGGTTAAGTACAAGCAATTGTAAAGCAGAATGTTTGAAGTCCTTTAAATCAAACTTTAAGAAAATAAACATTTAAAAAATATTTATTTCTTTATATTTGAATTGTTAGTCTTTTCCATTTTGATCTTAAACTTGGTTTTGAAAGAGAGGGTGGATTAGACCCTTTCTGCTTACAGTTTATAAAATGAATGTCCTGGCTTTCTTTTTTTTTCTTTTCTTTTTTTTTTTTTTGAGATGGAGTTTCGCTGTTGTCGCTCAGGCTGGAGTGCAATGGTGCGATCTCGGCTCACTGTAACCTCCGCCCCCGAGGTTCAAGGGATTCTCCTGCCTCAGCCTCCCGAGTAGCTGGGATTACAGGCACCCACCACCACGCCCAATTAATTTTTGTAATTTTAGTAGAGACAGGGTTTCACCATGTTGGTCAGGCTGGTCTCGAACTCTGACCTCAGGTGACCCACCCGCCTCAGACTCCCAAAGTGCTGGGATTACAGGTGTGAGCCACCGTGCCCAGCCTGTCCCTGGTTTTCTTACTTCTGTAGGCCTCAGGTATGTTTAGTTGGATTACTTACAATTTTTAAAAAATTTGCATTCACTCATTTAGTCCTCAGAGGCCCAGGAAAATTTAAGAATTTGTCATGACTATTCGCCTGCTCTGGTAGTTCTTGCAGGGGTAGTTTTTAAAACCAGATTTAAAGGTATAGACCTGGAAAATCTTAAACAATGAAACGGTACCTCCCTTCCCCGTGGTTGTTGGCACATCTAATAATTCTTGAGATTTATTATGTTGTAAGCAACCATTTAACCATTTAACCAACCATTAAATCATTTAATCTGTGGGGAAAGATCTGTTTCCTGTAAATCTGGTTGTCTTGATATTCTTCTCCTTAATCTTTTAACATTTGTTTGATAAAGAATATGCTTGTATGGACATAGTAAACTTGGAAGCCTAAGCAGCATAAATTACCACCTATTTAGCAACATTTGTTTATTTATTGACATATGTTGATTGTGAGAAAAAGAGAAATGAAATAAGATTGTCTTCAAGGGGTTTTCAGTGTAATATTTCATATGTACAGATAACGTAACACAAAGTCATGCCCCGTGCCACATGAGGGGCACTGATAAAATGCTCTTGAAGTTTAGAAAAAAGAATTTTTCATTGATAAAATGCTCTTGGAGTTTAGAAAAAAGAATTTTCCTTTGACAGGGATGGGGTGGAATGAGAGATGGCTTTAGAGAAGAGGCATTACGTCCTGAAAAGAAAAGTGCTAAGAGAGAAGTAGAAGTACTAAAGAAAATGGGAAGATAGGAGAAGAAGGTTAGAGAGGAGGGGACTAGGCATTAGTTTTGAGTATTTAAGGTACTTGTTTAGAATTTGAAATGGAGATATTAAGCAGGCAGATGGAAACCTAGGCTTGGATTTTGTACTGGAGCTGGGCTTGTAGACACAGATAAGCAATCAGTTAGAAGTAGTGATCAAAACTGTTGAACTACATGAAGTTGTCAGGCTAGAGCAGAGAAGTCCAAAGACAGTCATTGAGACCAGCATCAGTTAATGGATGGGGGAAGAAAAAATGTGAGTCCAAGAGATAAAAGATGAGGAAGAAAAAAATCAGCTTACTAAAAGATTAATATGATGCCAGGGGGTGGGGAGAGGGGAGATGGGAATCACTACTAATGGGTATGTGGTTTCTTTTTGAAGTGATAAAAAATATTCTGGGGCTGGGCGCAGTGGCTCATGCCTGTAATTCCAGCACTTTAGGAGGCCGAGGGGGACGGATCGTGAGGTCAGGAGATTGAGACCATCCTGGCCAACATGGTGAAACCCCATCTCTACTAAAAATACAAAAAAATTAGCTGGGCATGGTGGTGTGCACCTGTTGTCCCAGCTACTCAAGAGGCTGAGGCAGGAGAATCGTTTGAACACGGGAGGCAGAGGTTCCAGTGAGCCGAGATTGTGCTACTGCACTCCAGCTTGGGCTGCAGAGTGAGACTCTGTCTCAAAAAAAAAAAAAAAAGCTCTGGAATTAGTGGTGATGTTTGCACAACCTTGTGAATATAATTAAAACCACAAAATTGTACACTTAAAAATGATGGGCTGGGTATGTTGCCTCATACCTGTAATTTCAGCACTTTGGGAGGCTGAGGCAGCCAGATTGCTTGAGCCCAGGAGTTTGGGACCAACCTGAGCAACATGGCAAAATCCCATCTCTACAAAAAATAACAAAAATGAGCTGGGCATGGTCATGCATGTTTGTAGTCCTCACTATTTGGGAGGCTGAGGTGAGAGGATTACCTGAGCCTGGGGAGGTCGAGGCTGTACTCCAGCCTGGGCGACAGAGTGAGACCCTGTCTCCAAAAAACAATGGTGAAATTTATGGTATGCTAATTGTATCTCAGTTTTTTAAAAAAATAAATGTAACAAGAGGCTTAATAATTGATCTTATATACAAGTGAAACAGGCTTAAATATGGAGACGAGAACCAGAAGAAAACTTTTAATCCTGTAAAATAGGTCCCAGTTTGTTTTTTAAAAAATAAAGGACATTTGTACTTTCTGGTGAGGTAGATCCTAAATTTATGGAGAGATCCTCAAAAGGATAGTTGATGAAAATAATTTTGCTATGAGACCCTTTCTGGACTTTTTCTGATGACTCAGAACTTAGCATTTGTTGGGGAGAATAAATGATTAAATCTGTCTACCTATCACATTTTATTTAATCATGTCTACCCATTGTATTATTCTCCAATTACAATAAAAATTTTAATAGCACTTTATAATTTTCAAGGTGCTTTTCTGTGTGTATAAATAAAGAGGTATATAAAAATATATAGGGGCAGGTATTTATTAATAATGTTAATTGTATATTGGTTGAGAATTAGTTAAATAATGGAATTTTTGTTTTTTACCCTGGATAAAACACTTCAGCTTTGGGTAAGTTTTATATGTAAGTGTAATGGTTTTTGCAACCTTAGAATATAAAAAAATGCAAAAAATTTTGCAAATCAGATTTATTTATTGCTGATATACTCAGTTTTTCACTGTTACTTGTGAAGACTGAAAATACTAGTCATGTTTACCCTACTCTAAAATTAACACCTTGGTAAAGAACCAGCATAGTTCACCTCTATATGTCATGAGTTCAACAGCCTAACCCTGAAGCCTCATATCCCATACTGGCTAACAGACAGTGGGGGCAGATCAGTTTCTGCAGCAAAGCAGGGCATGTAGGTCCTCTGACTGCCTGGGTACTTGAGGTGGGGAGGGGAGTGAATTCAGTCTTCTGTTCGGGCTAATGTTTATTCACACCACTGGGCCTTTTATTCCCCCCCGGGATATTGCAACTATTACATTACATGGATTGGGTTCAAAATTGTTCCTACCTAGAAAATAGCTACAACTGAATGGAGAAGCCTGATAATTCTCATTGAATGCTTCTCTCTACAGGAATTGACAGAAGAAGGACTGCCTTTTCTCATACTCTTTCACATGAAAGAAGATACAGAAAGTTTAGAAATATTCCAGAATGAAGTAGCTCGGCAATTAATAAGTGAAAAAGGTAGACAGATTAAGGTGTTTATTTTCATCATTTCTTTCTCTTTTTTTTTCCCCCTTTCATCATCTCCCCTCCCATTACCTTCAAATCACATAAATATATTTGGGTTAAAAACTTATTTTAACACATTCAAATGTGACGGTAAGGAGGCATTAGTAGAGAGGTAATATGAAGTAGTGTTTTGTTTGTTTGTTTGTTTTCTAACCATTACTATTTTGGAGAGAAAAATCAAAGTGCATGAAAAGCAGGGTCATGAATGAGCATTAGTTCTGGGCACTTTCCTTCATTGCTTGTCTGACCCCTTTTCCAATGGACATTCCCAGAGATGTTGCTGAGAGAGCTTACACAGTCTGATTAACATTTATTTCTAAATGAAAGAAAGTTGAGTAGTTGTCTGTGGATTTCTCCAAAGCATTTAATGGAATTTGAGGTATCACCAGCTTTTCCTCTGTAGTTAGGGAAGAAAGTCAAACAAAATACACTAAAGGTACTCTATAGAGCTGCCCATTTTAGTCACATACTATCTTGCAGGTTGAATTCGACTAAAAATCAACCAGTATGACTGGAATAGGCTGGAATGAAAATGGTCCCATGAGAATGGCTCATATATCAATTTGAACTTCCTGCCTAGAACCTGATAATCTGCAAAGTAAATGATTGCTCATTTAAGGAAAGTAAAAAATTCATTGTGGCCTTCAAATTTGCGCTAAGTCAATATGATTTCTAAAGAAGTTATACTCCATGCCCTAAGAACTAAAAGCCTACCTATTTTAAGTGTTAGATATTTAGGTTTTAGTTTTTCTGATCTATATTACTCTTAAGAATGTTGGGGTGCTTTTTTTTAGTATGTCACTTTTTGTGAGCTTGCAATCTTACGAAAATATTTTCAAGAAAATTTGAATTTACCTCGCAAAATTCTTTTTTCTTAAAGGTACAATAAACTTTTTACATGCCGATTGTGACAAATTTAGACACCCTCTTCTGCACATACAGAAAACTCCAGCAGATTGTCCTGTAATCGCTATTGACAGCTTTAGGCATATGTATGTGTTTGGAGACTTCAAAGATGTATTGTAAGTATTCATTTTGTTTTTTAAAAATTACTGATATGTTTCTCAAAAATGAACTGAAAATAGTTGTTTGAATATTTTAAATAATCCTGTGTTGGAACAGTAAGATTTTGTTAACTGGATGGGAGAGGGTTGGGTGACTGCTGCTTTTTTTCACTGTAGAGTGTGATATAATAATGAACATTATGATATAGCCTTGTAGAAATACCAACATTAAGTGATTAGAATTGATAATAAATGCTTGGATGATTAGTGATTAATGCCTGGGAATCGATCTCTCAAAGAAAATTTTTGTCTTGTTAGAAATTAGCTTTTCATTGAGTTTGGTCTTTACCAAGCACATCGAGAAAAATAGCTTATAACCTTAGGCCAAGGTAAAGGAAATTGGTAATATTGCTGTTCATTCGTGACTGCACATAGCAAGAACATTAGTAGTATTTATGAATCTTGCTATTACTAGGCATTTCTAATGGCATATAGCTATGAACTGTTCCAAGAATAGGTAAGCTTTCTGACTCAATTCTCAGATGTTTATAGTATTAATATATGTACAAGCCTTGTAGCTACTACAGATACTGAATTTTTATCAGCTTTGTGATGTATTAAATACAGTGGTTAAAAATGTAGATGTTTCTTATACGAAAAGTTTAAGCAATACAGGTATTCAAATTAGACATTTTATTTTGAAAATTAATTTAAATGCCATTTTTATCTCAAAAGATTAAATTACACAGTTAGAGGATGATTTGTAGTCCTATGGCAGAATGAATTACCCCACTCAGTTCTAAATATTTCAATGGAGATGTGGTTGTTTGGTAGAAGATTCCCAATCCTAAAATTACCTAGGAAGCCTAGATTTGAGTCCTGCCTTGGGAAAGTCACTTACCTCCTCTGTTCTTGTTTCTTCATATATAAAAAATGGTTAATGATACCACCAACCTAATGGGATTATTATAAAAACTAATGAGAAATAATGATTATGTTATAAACCATAAAGTAGTAAGAAATCTTAGTTGTTCTTTATCTATGCTCAGAAAGATACCATTCAACCTATCAATTCATTAAATATTTAGCTATCTCTTCTGTATGACAGACATTGTGCTAAGAACCAAGGGTTTTTACTGAGACTGGGTCCCTGCCCTCAAAGAACTCATAACCAAGTGGAGGAAAGGAACAACCAGGTTAACAGGCAATTATGTTTTATTAAGGGATAAGTGCTCTGACAGAGATCAACAGAGTAGTACCTGATCCAGGATTTCTGGCGATATTGATGCCCAAGGTAGGTATAAAGTTTTGTAGAAGTTTATCCCAAGGTGAGAAGGAGATGGGGCTTAGAGAAAGGTGACATTGGCAGGAACCAAGTTCAAGGGCTGTTGGTGAATATAAATGGAAAGGTGAATGCTTTCCATTATAATGTAGTCAAGAGAACTAACACATGAAAGTCTTTACATGCTGTGTTAAGGAATTTTGACTTTATCCTGAAAACCATGAAGAGCCAATGAAAGGTTTTAATCGGGGAGTGACATAATCAGATTGTTTTTGAAAGATTACTCGGCTGCAATTTGGAGAATAGATTAGAGGGGGTCAAAATAAAATCTAGGAGACTGTTCAGTAATCTAGTCAAGAGTTGATTATGAAAGTTAATCTCAATGGACATCAGCAAGATGACAGAAAAGGACTTTGCATGTTCCTCTCCACACGGAAACATCAAGTTGAACATACATCCATGCACAAAAATACCTTCACAAGAGCTAAGGAAACGAGGTCAGAGATAATAGTACCTGAGAGTAGTAAAGAAATGATGCATTGAAGAGGCTAAAAAGGACAGTTTTATGCTACTTGCACCACCCCTCCCCCAACCCCAGGCAGCACAGTATGGAGAGAGATACCCTTCATGTGGGGAAAGGAGAAGGAAGTTAGCACTGAACTTTTCCTCAGACCCTAACACTTGGCTTGTCCTGGTAAAACCCAGTGCCAGAAAGGCTTCTGTGGCCCCAGACTCCAGGCTGGTACCCATGGACCGAGCATTTAGTCCCACCCTGGTGCCAGGCAAGATCTCAAAGCCCTAGGCTGGATTCCAAAGCTGCAGGCCCGAGGCCTGCCCAGCAGACTCAGTCTCTGGACCTATTCCAGCACCAGGCCAAACCCAGTGGATTCAGGCTCCAGACCAGCTGCCCACAGCCCTGATCATGAGGCTAGCACTCACAGACCCAGGGTTCAGGCTTATCCTAGTAGACTCCAGTGATGGACCAGCCTCCATGGACCCAAGTTCTAGGACCACACTTTTGGATCCAGGTTTCAGACTGGCCCCTGAAGCCCCAGGACCCAGGCTAGACTTTGCAGACCTGACCTCCAGGCCAGCACCTGCACACTCAGCCTCCAGGCCAACACAAGTGGACCCAGGCTCTAGCCAGACTCCTAAGCCCTAGGCTTTCAGCCAGCCTCAGTGGCTTCAGATACCAGGCCAGCAACCATGATCCTACACTCCAGACAAGCTGCCATAGATCGTGATTCCACACCTGCCCCAGCACTAGGTCAGCTGCAGGTTCCAAGGACCCAAGATCTAGGTTTGCTCCAGTAGACGGAGAGTCCAAATTCACCCTAGTAGGCCCTGGTTCTAGGCCAGTCTCCATGGACGGAGGCTCCAGGACTACCTCTGCAGACCCAGGCTCCAGGCCAGCCCCTGTGGACTCTTGACCCAGGCCCACTCCCACAGACTCAGCCTATCCCAGTGGACCCAGGCACCAGGCTTATCCCAGTGCCTGGCTGGCCTCTGAAGACTCGGGCTCAAGGCCTACCCCAGTGCCAGCTCAGCTCTAGTGGACCCAGGCTTCAGACCCACCCTCTTAGATGCAGGCCCATTCCACAGAACCAGTCAATAGGTCCACTCTTGTGGACCCAAGTTTCAGGCTTAACTCCATGGACCCAGGCACCAGGCTCGCCCACCTGCTGACCCAGGCACCAGGCCAGCCAGTGTGAAGACTCTTAAGAGCAAGCCAACCTATGGACCATACCAGGCAGCTGGACTAGAATCCCTGAATTGACTGACTAGTGAAGGGCTTTCCCAGACAAAGCCAGTCAAAGACTTAGAATAAGTCTCTACATCTTCAAATGCCCAGACATCAATGTAAGGCAACAAGAAATGAAAAACCAAGGAGACATAAACATAACATCACCAAAAGAGCACAATAATCTCCCAGAAGCTGACCCAAAGAAATGGAGATGTATGAACTGCCTGACAAAGAATTCAAAATAATTGTTTTAAAAAGTAACATCCATGAACTTCAAGAAAATACTGAGAAACAATTCAATGAAATCAGGAAAACAAGTTACCAAAATGAGAAGTTTACCAGAGAGATTGAAATTATATATTTCTTAAAAATTAAACAAATTCTAGAGCTGAAAAACACAATGAATGAAAAGAAAATGCAATAGCATCACCAACAGAATTGAACAATTAGAAGAAAGAATTTAAACCTGAATATACAGGTTATTTGAAAACATACAGTCAAAGAAGAAAAAAAGAATGAAGAAAGTTTATGGAATTAATGGGACAGCACCAAAAGAGTAAATATTCAAGTTATAGGAGTAAATGAAGGAGAAAGGAGAAATAAAGGGGTAGAAAGCTGATTTAAAATAAAAAAAGCTTTGCAAATCTGAGGAAAGGTATAAGTATCTAGGTACAGGAAGGTCAAAGAACTCCAATCAGATTTAGTCCAAAGACTGACTAGTGAAGGGCTTTCCCAGACAAAGCCAGTCACAGACTAGAATAAGTGTCTACATCTTCAAATGCCCAGACATCAATGTAAGGCAACAAGAAATGAAAAACCAAGGAGACATAAACATAACATCACCAAAAGAGCACAATAATCTCCCAGAAGCTGACCCAAAGAAATGGAGATGTATGAACCAACACATAAACTGTTGAAAATCAAGGACAAAGAGAAGATTCTGAAAGCAGCAAGAGAAGATTCTGAAAGCAGCAAGAGAAGAGCAAATAACATATAAAGGAGTTCCAGTACAGCTAGCAGCAGTTTTCTCATCAGAATCCTTATAGACCAGGAGAGAGTGGGATGATATGTTCAAAGTACTTAAGGAAGAAAACTGCCAACCAGCAATATTATATTAATACCTAGCAAAGCTGTCCTTCAGAAATGAAAGAGAGCTAAAGACTTTCCCAGATGAACAAAAGCTGAGGGAGTTCATTACCATCAGACCTGTCTTAAAAAGAATGCTAAAAGGGAGTTCTTCAGGCTGAAGGAAAAGGACAGTAAGTACTAACCATGAAAACATGAAAGTATAAAACTCACTGGTGAAAGTAAGTATACAGTCAAATTCAGAATATTCTAATCCTGTACTGGTGGTATATAAATCACTTATAGCTTTGGTATGAAGGATAAAAGACAGAACTATTAAAATAGTAATAGCTACAATAATTTTAGGGATACACAATATAAAAAGATGTAAATTATGACACCAGAAATTTAAAATGGGAGGAGGGTAGAGTAAAAGTGTAGTTTTTTTTTTATGTGAATAAAGTTTTTATCAGCTTAAAATAGCCTGTTATGAGCATAGGACATAGTGAAGAAATATACAAAATAAAAATTTTAAAAACCCTATTATAATTATATTTTATGTAAATCTCATGGTAACCACAAAGCAAAAAACTTTAGTAAATACACGAAAGATAAAAATTAAGGAATAAAGCCTACCACTAGAGAAAATCACCTAATCACAAAGACAAGAAGAGAGGAAGAAAGCACAAAGGATCTACGAAACAACCAGTGAACAATTAACAAAATGGCAGTAGTCTTTACCCATCAATAATTATTTTGAATGTAAGTGTCTTAAATTCTCCAATCAAAAGACAGAGACTGGCTGAATGGATAAAAAACCAATACCCAACTATAAACTGCCTACAAGAGATTCGCTTCACCTATAAGGAACAGAGGTAGACTAAAAGTGAAGGGAGGTAAACAGATATTTGGGACATACAGAAACCAAAAGAGGGCAGGGTAGCTATAATTATATAACATTTAAGTCAAAAACTGTAAAACAAGGTCATTATATAAAGATAAAGGGGTCAATTCAGCAAGAGGATATAATAATTACAAATATATATGCATGCAACATTGGAACACCAAAATATATAAAGAAAATATTAATAGATCTGAAAGGAGACTATAATACAGTAATAGTAGGGGACTTCAATACCCTACTTTTTCAGCAAGGGCCACATCATCCAGACAGAAAAATAGGGAAATTTTGGACTTAAATAGTTTTAACTCAAATGGACCTAACAGACTTATATAGAACATTCTATTCAACTGAAGCAAGATACACATTCTTCTCAAGTGCCCATGGAACATTCTTCAAGATAGATCATATGTTAGGCCACAAACAAGTCTTACCAAATTTAAGAAGATTAAAATTGTATCAAATATCTTTTCTGACCACAATGGTATGAAGCTAGAAATCAGTAACTGAGAGTAAATTGGAAAATTCACAAATACCTAGAAATCAAACATGTTCCTGAACAACCAGTGGAGCAAAGAAGAATTTAAAAGGGAAATTTTAAAATATCTTGTAAAAAATGGAAATGGAAATACAACATACCAAACAAAACTTATGGGAAGTAGCAAAAATAGTTTTAGGAACGAAGTTTTATAGCAAGAAACACCTACATCAGAAAACAAGAAATATCTCACCCTAACATTACATCTCAAGGAACTAGAAAAAGTTCAAACCAAGCCCAAATTTAGTAGAAGGAAGAAAATAATAAAGATCAGAAGAAATACATGAAATTGAGATTAGAAAAACAATAGAAAAGAGCAACAAAACTTTGAGTTGGTTTTTTAAAAAGATAAAATTTTAAAACTTTTAGCTAGAATTAAAGAGAGAAGTCTCAAAAAATAAGAAATGAAAGAGGAGACATTACAACTGATACCACAGAAATACAAAAGAATAAGAGGCTACTATGAATAATTATGTGTCAACAAATTAATAACCTAGAAGAAAATACTAGGCACATACAATCTACCAAGGCTGAATCATGAAACAGAAAATCTGAACAGACCAATAGCAACAAATAACAAATAAGAGATTGAATCAGTAATGAAGTCTCCCATCAAAGAAAAGCCCAGGACCTGAGACCATTCTTTCTAAAACTACTAAAAAATTGAAGAAGGGAGAAAGTTTGTTTTGTTGTTGTTGTTGTTGTTGTTTTTGATACAGGATCTTGCTTTATCGCTCAGGCTGGCATGCAGTGGTGCAATCATAACTCACTGCAGCCTCAAATTCCTGGGCTGAAGTAATCCCATCTCAAGCCTCCTGAGTAGGTGGGACTATAGGCATGTGCCACCATGCCCAGCTAATTTTTTTTTTACTTTTTATAGAGATGGATTCTTGCTGTTTTCCAGGCTGGTTTCAAGCTCCTGGCCTGGCCTGAAGTGATCCTCCCACTTATGGCCTTCCAAAGCACTGGGATTAGAGACATAAGCCACTGCACCGGCCTGGGAGAACACTCTTAAACACATTCAAAGTCAGACAAAGGATATTACACTACAGGGTAATATCCTTGATGAACATAGATGCAAAAGTCCTCAACAAAATCCTAGCAAACTAGAGACCCTGGTTATGGTCAATTAATTTTTGACGAAGGTGCAAAAGGTGCACTTTTCCCAGCACCAAAAAGAGAGAGAAAAGAGAGTCTCTTCAATAAATGGTGCTGGAAAAAGCGGGGGGAAACTGGATATCCACATGCAGAAGAATGAAATTAGACCCTCATCTCGCCCCATATACAAATATTATCTCAAAATAGTTTAAAGACATTAACATAAGATCTGAAATTGTAAGAGTACTGAAGAAAACGGGGAAAGCTTCATGACATTAGTCTGGGCCACAAATTTTTGGATATGACTCCAAAAGCACAGGCAATACAAGCAAAAATAGAAAAATTGGATTACATCAGACTAAAAAGCTGCACAGTGAAGGAAATCTACAAAGTGAAAAAAACAACCTACAGAATGGGAAAAAGGATTTGCAAACCATACATCTGATGAGGGGTTAATACTCAAAATATGTAAAGAATCCAAACAAATCAATAGTAAGAAAACAACCTGATTGAAAATGGGTAAGGCATCTGAATAAACATTTCTCAAAATAAGACACACAAGCGGCCAATAGATATATGAAAAAGTGCTCAACATCACTAATCATCAGAGATGTTAGAATGGTGTCTTTGACAACCCATAGAGTGGGAGAAAATCTTCACAATCTGTATGTCTGACAAAGGACTAATATCCAGAATCGATAATGAACTTAAATCAGTAAGAAAAAAAATCTCATCAAAAAGTGGACTAAGGACATGAATAGACAATTCTCAAAAGATACAGAAATGGCCAACAAACATATGAAAAAATGATCAACATCGAGAGGACGGCCCTGAGCGGAGGGGGCGGGGCCCGGGCCTCCCAGCGCGGTACACTGTGCCTCAGGTGCGCCCTGTCCACGCCCCACCGCTGTGGGAATGGCCGTGCGCTCCCCGCAGGTGGTCATCCGCCGCCTGCCCTGGGCCTCACCAAGGAGCAGCTGGAGGAGCAGCTGCGCCCGCTGCCCACGCACGACTACTTCGAGTTCTCTGCCGACGACCTGAGATCCAGAATATAAAAACTTTTTAGAAACCTGCTGTGTGGAGGAAGAGAAGACCAGTGCCAACCCTGAGACTCTGCTGGGGGAGATGGAGGCGAAGACAAGAGAGCTCATTGCTAGAAGAACTACACCTATTTTGGAATATATTAAAAATAGAAAATTAGAAAAGCAGAGAATTCGAGAAGAGAAGCGAGAAGAACGGAGGAGGAGAGAGAAAAGAAACATTTGTGGGAAGAGGAAAAAAGAGATGCAAAAAAAATGAGATAAACAGAAGAAAATTGCAGAGAAGTAAGGATTAAGGTCACACAGCGGCAGTGATAAAGAGCACAGGGATGTGGAGAAAGCTCAAGAAAAAGAATCCGAAGCACGGCAGGAGGCGCAGAGCTCACCACAAGCCTGACCGGCTTTCCAGAAGGAGTGAAGATTAGCAGAGATGGGGGAAAGGACCTGGCCAAGACAGAGGGAAGAAGGGGAGCCAGGACAGCAGGGCTCCGAGGGAGGCCGTGGAGAGACCGGGAAGAGCGCAGAGGTGTGATGACAGTCCGGCACCCAGAAAGGAGCGACTGGCAAACGAGGACCAGCCGGCCTTGCAGCTGTATGATCCGGGAGCTCGCTTCTGAGCACGAGAGTGTGGCGGAAGCGGGAGGAACTGCAAGGCAGAAGGTTCGGGGACTGGTCCTGAAAACAGGGAAGAGGCAGAATGAGTCACTGCGTGCACCAGGCCTCCATGGACGAGCGAGGGCATCCCAGAAACGTGTAAATGACCCCGAGTGTGACTGGGAAGGAGAACTTACTCCTTACCAGGAAACTGGAAGCTAAAAATACAGAGTGTGACATAGAAACACACAGAAACCATTCTAAAGAAAGTAGTGATCATGTCTTAAATTAAGCAGAATTCTCACGGATTTTATCATTCCTGTTATAAACTAGTATTTGTTGTTTAGCCAAAACAGAAAATGATTTCCATTGGACAGTAGAAAAATGTGAATAAAATAGGGAAGAAAGTTAGTATTGGATCAGTGCAAGTCCTGAAGCACTTTCAGTGCTGTGAGAATGACATCCACTTTGGGTTTCATTCTTTTGTAAGCAGAGGGGCTGTCAGTCTCTCATGCTTCTCGGTGGCCTCTGAGCCGTGGTGTCGAGTAAAGAGCAGTTCTTGTTTGTTACAACCTTTGTGAGTCAGCCATGCCTGCAAAGTGTACTGTGTTTTAGTCCTGGTAGAAATATATATCAAGAGTTCACACTATATAAAACCCAATAGCTTCAACTCTTGCCCTTTCAACAGTTTTGCCACTGACCGGATGAAAATGGTTTCATTCTTTGAATGGATGCATTTGTGGTTTGTAACCATTATGGTTTAAACCATGGTTTAAGGATTTGCCCAAATAACAGAAATCTTGTTCGGGAAGGGATAAACTTGGTATAGCATATAGAGCCTGCCTTTGCGTTTTAGACACTTTATTTGTAAATAACTTAAAATAGCTTTCTGAAACTGTGCATTCTACAGTTTCTTCCTTTCAGTGAAATTGTTAAATGTTAATGTATTTTTGGCACTGCGATTTTAACCATTTATTAAATAAAAATTTTGTTAAAGGAAAAAAAAAGAAAAAAATGCTCAACATCACTAATGATCAGGGAAATGCAAATCAAAACTACAATGCAATACTACCTTATTTCTGCAAGAATGGCCATAATAAAAAAATTTTAAAAAGTAGATGTTGGCGTGGATGTGGTGATCAGGGAACACTGCTGGTGGGAATGTAAACTAGTACAGTCGCTATGGAAAACAGTGTGGAGATTCCTTTAAGAACTGAAAGTAGAACTACCATTTGATACAGCAATCCCGCTACTGGGTATCTACCCAGAGGAAAGGAAGTCATTTTATGAAAAAGATACTTCGCACGCATGTTTATAGCAGCACAATTCACAATTGCAAGATCATGGAACCAACCCAAATGCCCATCAGTCAACAAGTGGATAAAGAAACTGTGGTATATATATATATGTGTGTGTGTGTGTGTATATATATATATATATACACGATGGAATACTGCTCAGCCATAAAAAGAAATGAATTAACAGCATTTACAGTGAACTGGATGAGATTCGAGACTATTATTCTAAGTGAAGTAACTCAGGAATGGAAAACCAAACATTGTATGTTCTCAGTGATATGTGGGAGCTAAGCTATGAGGACACAAAGGCTTAAGAATGAAACAATGGACTTTGGGGACTTGTGGGGAAGGGTGGGAGGTGGGTGAGGGATAAAAGACTACAAATAGGGTGTAGTGTATACTGCTCTGGTGATGAGTGCACCAAAATCTCACAAGTCACCACTAAAGAACTTACTAATGTAACCAAATACCACCTGTACCCCAATAACCAATGGGAAAAAAAAGAATAATGGTGTCTTTGTTTTGTCTTGCTATAAAGGAATACCTGATGCTGGGTAATTTATAATGAAAAGAGGTTTATTTAGCTTATGGTTCTACAGGCTGTACAAGAAGCATGACATCTGCATCTGTGTAGCTTCTGGTGAGGGCTTTCATGCTGCCTTAAAACATGGCAGAGAAAGTAAAAGTGGAAGTGGGCACATGCAAAGAGGGACCAAACCTGAGGGGCGTCCTGGCTTTGTAACAACTCACTCTCACAGGATCTAATTCAATCCCAGCAAAACTAATCCTATCTCACTAGAGCTAGAACTCAACTACCATGAGGGTGGCACCAAGCCATTCATGAGGGATCTGCCTCCATGACCCAAATACCTCTCATTAGGCACCACATACCAGCACCTCCATGTTGGGGATAAAATTTCAAAATGAGATTTGGTGGAGACAAACCAACCATATGCAAACCATAGAAGATGACTATTATAAAAGAGACAAAAGTGGTGGTGAGGATGTGTGAAAAAAGGGAACCCTTGCACACTGTTGGTGGAAATGTAGATTAGTATAGTCATTATGGAAAACAGTATGGAGTTTCCTCAAAAAATAGAACTACCCTATGATCCAGCAATCCCACTACTGGGTATCTATCCAAAAGATAGAAAATCAATCTGTTGAAGAAATATCTGCACTCCTATGTTCATTGCAGCATTATTCACAATAGGCATGATATGGAATCAATCTAAGTGTCTGTCTACAGATGAATGGATAAAGAAAATGTGCTATATATACACAATGGGATACTATTTAGCCTTAAAAAATGAGATCTTGTCATTTGTAACAACATGAATGAACCAGGAGTGAACAGTATGTTAAGTGGAATAAGAAGCCAAGCACAGAAAGACAAATACTGCATGATCTCATTCATATGCAGAATATTAAAAGTTTAACTCATAGAGGTGGAGAGTAGAATGGTTGTTACCAGAGGCTGGGGGTTATGGGGATTGGGGAGATTTTTAAAAAAGGAAACTTCAGTCTTTTAAAGGGCATCTATAAAGGACCTACAGCTAATGTCATATCTAATGATAAAGGACCAAATGCTTTTCCTGTACGATAGAGAACTAGGCAAAGATGTTCAATCTCACCACTTCTTTTAGTATTTTACTGGAAATCCTAGCAAGTACAGTAGAACAATAAAATAAATGAAGGGCATTCAGACCTGAAAGTAATAAATAAAACTAACTTTCTTTGTATATAACATGATTGTCTGTGTAGAAGTTACCAACAAATCTATTAAAAAGCTTCTAGAACTAATAAGTGATTTGAGCAGTATACAGGTTAACTTTTTAAAACATCACTTGTATTTCTATACAAAGACAATGAACAATTGGAAACCAGGATTTTTTTTAAGTTCCATTTATAGTGGCTCCAAAAGGAGGGGGAAAAAAAAACTATCTAGGTATAAATCAAACAAAATGTGCAGAATCTGTATGTTGAAAGTTACAAAATGCTGCTGAAGGAAATCCAAGACAACCAAAATAAACGAGGAAGCATACTGTGTTGATGGATCACAACACTCGATACAGTCAAATTGACCTATAAATTTAATGTGATCCCAGTCAAAATCTCAGCTAGATTCATTGTAGATATAGACAACCAGATTCTAAAATTTATATGGAAAGGTTAAACCAGAATAGCTAAAACTGTTTTGAAAAAGAAAGAAAGTTGGAGGACTCACATTACCTAGTTTTAAGACACAATATAAATCTGAGGTAATTAATACAGTGTAGTATAGGTGAAAGAGTAGGTACATAGAGCCATGGAAGAGAGAGAGTCTAGAAATAGACATACAAGTATGGTAACAGATTTTTTTAAAAAATTGTACTTTTTTAAGTTCTAGGGTACATGTGCACAACGTGCAGGTTTGTTACTTATGTATATATGTGCCATGTTGGTTTGCTGCACCCATTAACTCGTCATTTACATTAGGTATTTCTCCTAATGCTATCCCTCCCCCCTTCCCCTACCCCACACCAGGCCCCTGTGTGTGATGTTCCTTGTCCTGTGTCCAAGTGTTCTCATTGTTCAATTCCCACCTATGAGTGAGAATATGCAGTATTTGGTTTTCTGTACCTCGGATAGTTTGCTCACAATGATGGTTTCCAGCTTCATCCATGTCCCTACAAAGGACATGAACTCATCCTTTTTTGTGGCTGCATAGTATTCCATGGTGTATATGTGCCACATTTTCTTAATCCAGTCTATCACTGATAGACATTTGGGTTGGTTCCAAGTCTTTGCTATTGTGAATAGTGCCGCAGTAAACATATGTGTGCATGTATCTTTATAGTAGCATGATTTATAATGCTTTGGGTATATACCCAGTAATGGGATGGCTGGGTCAAATGGTATTTCTAGTTCTAGATCCTTGAGGAATCACCACACTGTCTTCCACAATGGTTGAACTAGTTTACACTCCCACCAACAGTGTAAAAGTGTTCCTATTTCTCCACATCCTCTCCAGCACCTGTTGTTTCCTGACTTAATGATTGCCATTCTAACTGGTGTGAAATGCCATTTCATTGTGGTTTTGATTTGCATTTCTCTGATGGCCAGTGATGATGAGCATTTTTTCATGTGCCTGTTGGCTGCATAAATGTCTTCTTTTGAGACCTGTCTGTTCATATCCTTTGCCCGCTTTTTGGTGGGGTTTTTTCTTGTAAATTTGTTCAAGTTCTTTGTAGATTCTGGATATTACCCCTTTGTCAGATGGGTAGATTGCAAAAATTTTCTCCCATTCTGAAGGTTGCCTGTTCACTCTGATGGTAGTTTCTTTTGCTGTGCAGAGGCTCTTTAGTTTAATTAGATCCCATTTGTCAATTTTGTTGCCATTGCTTTTGGTGTTTGAGCCATAAAGTCCTTGCCCATGCCTATGTCCTGAATGGTATTGCCTAGGTTTTCTTCTGGGGTTTTTATGGTTTTAGGTCTAACATTTAAGTCTTTAATCCATCTTGCATTAATTTTTGTATATGGTGTAAGGAAGGGATCCAGTTTCAGCTTTCTATATATGGCTAGCCAGTTTTCCCAGCACCATTTATTAAATAGGGAATCCTTTCCCCATTTCTTGTTTTTGTCAGGTTTGTCAAAGATCAGATGGTTGTAGATGTATGGTGTTATTTCTGAGGCCTCTGTTCTGTTCCATTGGTCTATCTCTCTGTTTTGGTACCAGTACCATGCTGTTTTGGTTACTGTAGCCTTGTAGTATAGTTTGAAGTCAGGTAGCATGATGCCTCCAGCTTTCTTCCTTTTGCTTAGGATTGTGTTGGCAATGCGGGCTCTTTTTTGGTTCCATATGAACTTTAAAGTAATTTTTCCAATTCTGTGAAGAAAGTCACTGGTAGCTTGATGGGGATGGCATTGAATCTATAAATTACCTTGGGCAGTATGGCCATTTTCATGATATTGATTCTTCCTATCCATGAGCATGGAATGTTCTTCCATTTGTTTGTGTCCTCTTTTAGTTCGTCGAGCAGTGGTTTGTAGTTCTCCTTGAAGAGGTCCTTCACATCCCTTGTAAGTTGGATTCCTAGGTATTTTATTCTCTTTGTAGCAGTTGTGAATGGGAGTTCACTCATGATTTGGCTGTCTGTCTGTTACTGGTATATAAGAATGCTTGTGATTTTTGCACATTGATTTTGTATCCTAAGACTTTGCTGAAGTTGCTTATCAGCTTAAGGAGATTTTGGACTGAGACGATGGGGTTTTCTAAATATGTAATCATGTCATCTGTAAACAGGGACAGTTTGACTTCCTCTTTTCCTAATTGAATACCCTTTATTTCTTTCTCCTGCCTGATTGCCCTGGCCAGAACTTCCAACACTATGTTGAATAGGAGTGGTAAAGAGGGCATCCCTGTCTTGTGCCAGTTGTCAAAGGGAATGCTTCCAGTTTTTGCCCATTCAATATGATACTGGCTGTGGGTTTGTCATAAATAGCTCTTATTATTTTGAGATACGTTCAATCAATACCTAGTTTATTGAGAGTTTGTAGCATGAAGGGCTGTTGAATTTTGTCAAAGGCCTTTTCTGCATCTATTGAGATGATCATGTGGTTTTTGTCATTGGTTCTGTTTATGTGATGGATTACGTTTATTGATTTGCGTATGTTGAACCAGCCTTGCATCCCGGGGATGAAGCCAACTTGATCTTGGTGGATAAGCTTTTTGATGTGCTGCTGGATTTGGTTTGCCAGTGTTTTATTGAGGATTTTTGCATCCATGTTCATCAGGGTTATTGGTCTGAATTCTCTTTTTTTGTTGTGTCTCTGCCAGGCTTTGGTATCAGGATGATGCTGGCCTCATAAAATGAGTTAGGGAGGATTCCTTCTTTTTCTATTGATTGGAATAGTTTCACAAGGAATGGTACCAGCTCCTCTTTGTACCTCTGGTAGAATTCAGCTGTGAATCCGTCTGATCCTGGACTTTTTTTGGTTGGTAGCCTGTTAATTATTGCCTCAATTTCAGAGCCTGTTATTGGTCTATTCAGGGATTCAATGTCTTCCTGGTTTAGCCTTGGGAGGGTGTATGTGTCCAGGAATTTATCCATTTCTAGATTTTCTAGCTTATTTGCGTAGAGGTGTTTATAGTATTCTCTGATGGTAGTTTGTATTTCTGTGGGATCGGTGGTGATATCCCCTTTATCATTTTTTATTGCATCTATTTGATTCTTCTCTCTTTTATTCTTTATTAGTCTTGCTGGCGGTCTATCAATTTTGTTGATCTTTTCAAAAATCCAGCTCCTGGATTCACTGATTTTTTGAAGGGGTTTTTGTGTCTCTGTCTCTTTCAGTTCTGCTCTGATCTTAGTTATTTCTTGCCTTCTGCTAGCTTTTGAATTAGTTTGCCCTTGCTTCTCTAGTTCTTTTAATTGTGATGGTAGGGTATCAATTTTAGATCTTTCCTGCTTTCTCTTGTGGGCATTTAGTGCTATAAATTTCCCTCTACAGACTGCTTTAACTGTTTCCCAGAGATTCTGGTACGCTGTGCCTTTGTTCTCATTGGTTTCAAAGAACATCTTTATTTCTGCCTTCATTTTGTGATCTACCCAGTAGTCATTCAGGAGCAGGTTGTTCAGTTTCCATGTAGTTGTGTGGTTTTGAGTGAATTTCTTAATCCTGAGTTCTAATTTAATTGCACTGTGGTCTGAGAGACAGTTTGCTGTGATTTCTGTTCTTTTATGTTTGCTGAGGAGTGCTTTACTTCCAACTATGTGGTCAGTTTGGGAATAAACGCAATGTGGTGCTGAGAAGAATGTATATTCTGTTGATTTGGGGTGGAGAGTTCTGTAGATGTCTATTAGGTCAGCTTGGTGTGGAGCTGAGTTCAAGTCCTGGATATCTGTGTTAACCTTGTATCTCATTGATCTGTCTAATATTGACAGTGGGGTGTTAAAGCCTCCCATTATTATTGTGTGGGAATCTAAGTCTCTTTGTAGGTCTCTAAGGACTTGCTTTATGAATCTGGGTGCTCCCGTATTGGGTGCATATATATTTAGGATAGTTAGCTCTTCTTGTTGATTTGATCCCTTTACCATTATGTAATGGCCTTCTTTGTCTCTTTTGATCTTTGTTGGTTTAAAGTCTGTTTTATCAGAGATTAGGATTGCAACCCCTGTTTTTTTTTTTGCTTTCCATTTTCTTGGTAGATCTTCCTCCATCCCTTTATTTTGAGCCTATGTGTGTCTCTGCACATGAGATGGGTCTCCTGAATACAGCACACTGATGGGTCTTGACTCTTTATCCAATTTGCCATTCTGTATCTTTTAATTGGGGCATTTAGTCCATTTACATTTAAGGTTAATATTGTTATGTGTCAATCTGATCCTGTCATTATGATGTTAGCTGGTTATTTTGCTCGTTAGTTGATGCAGTTTCTTCCTAGCATCGATGGTCTTTACACTTTGGCATGTTTTTGCAGTGGCTGGTACTGGTTGTTCCTTTCCATGTTTAGTACTTCCTTCAGGAGCTCTTGTAAGGCAGGCCTGGTGGTGACAAAATCTCTCAGCATTTGCTTGTCTGTAAAGGATTTTATTTCTCCTTCACTTTTGAAGCTTAGTTTGGCTGGATATGAAATTCTGTGTTGAAAATTGTTTTCTTTGAGAATGTTGAATATTGGCCCCTACTCTCTTCTGGCTTGCAGAGTTTCTGCCGAGAGATCTGCTGTTAGTCTGATGGGCTTCCCTTTGAGGGTAACCCGACCTTTCTCTCTGGCTGCCCTTAACATTTTTTCCTTCAACCTTGGTGAATCTGACAATTATGTGTCTTGGGGTTGCTCTTCTCGAGGAGTATCTTTGTGGTGTTCTCTGTATTTCCTGAATTTGAATGTTGGCCTGCCTTGCTAGGTTGGGGAAGTTCTCCTGGATAATATCCTGAAGAGTGTTTTCCAGCCTGGTTCCATTCTCCCCGTCACTTTCAGGTACAGCAGTCAAATGTAGATTTGGTCTCTTCACGTAGTGCCATATTTCTTGGAGGCTTTGTCTCTTTTTACTCTTTTTTCTCTAACCTTTTCACTTTATTTCATTCATTTGATCTTCAATGACTGATACCCTTTCTTCCACTTGATCGAATCGGCTACTGAAGCTTGTGCGTGTGTCACATAGTTCTCGTGCCATGGTTTTCAGCTCCATCAGGTCATTTAAAGTCTTCTCTACACTGTTTATTCTAGTTAGCTATTCATCTTTTTTCAAGGTTTTTAGCTTCCTTATGATGGGTTCGAACATCCTCCTTTAACTTGGAGAAGTTTTTTATTATCGACCTTCTGAAGCCTACTTCTGTCAACTTTCCTGCTTTGTTCCATTGCTGGTGAGGAGCTGCGATCCTTTGGAGGAAAAGAGGTGCTTTGGTTTTTACAATTTTCAGCTTTTCTGCCCTGGTTTCTCCCCATCTTTGTGGTTATATCTACCTTTGGTCTTTGATGATGTTGACCTACAGATGGGGATTTTGTGTGAATGCCTTTTTGTTGATGTTGGTGCTATTCCTTTCTGTTTGTTAGTTTTCCTTCTAACAGTCAGGTCCCTCAGCTGCAAGTCTGTTGGAGTTTGCTGGAGGGCCACTCCAAACCCTGTTTGCCTGGGTATCACAACAGCAAATATTGCAGAAGAGCAAATATTGCTGCCTGATCCTTTCTCTGGAAGCTTCGTCTCAAAGGGGCACCCAGCTGTATAAGGTGTCAATCGCCTCCTACTGGGAGGTGCCTCCCAGTTAGGCTACACGGGGGTTAGGGACCCAGTTGAGGAGGCAGTCTGCCCGTTCTCAGAGCTCAAACACCATGCTGGGAGAACCACTGCTCTCTTCAAAGCTGTCAGACAGGGACGTTTAAGTCTGCAGAAGTTTCTGCTGCCTTTTGGTCAGCTATGCCCTGCCCCCAGAGGTGGAGTCTACAGAGGCAAGCAGGCCTTGTTGAGCTGTGGTGGGCTCCACCCAGTTCGAGATTCCTGGCTGCTTTGTTTACCTAGTAAAGCCTCAGCAATGGCAGGCACACCTCCTCCAGCCAGGCTGCCACCTCGCATTTCCATCTCGGACTGCTGCTCTAGCTAGCAGTGAGCAAGGCTCTGTGGGAGTGGGAGCCGCTGATCCAGGTGTGGGATATAATCTCCTGGTGTGCTGTTTGCTAAGATCCTTGGAAAAGCGCAGTATTTGGGTGGGAATGTCACGTTTTTCTGATACAGTCTGTCACGGCTTCCCTTGGCTAGGAAAGGTAAATCCCCCAATCCCTTGCGCTTCCTGGGTGAGGCGATGCCCCACCCTGCTTCGGCTCGCCCTCCATGGGCTGCATCCACTGTCCAACCAGTCCCAGTGAGATGAACCAGGAACCTCAGTTTGAAATGCAGAAATCACCCGTCTTCTGCGTTGATCACACTGGGAGCTGCAGATTGGAGCTGTTCCTATTCGGCCATCTTGGAAGGGTAATCCCAGTAATAGATTTTTTTAAAGGTGCTAAGGCAATTCAGTGGAGAAAGGATAGTCTTTTCAACAGATGGTGCTAGACCAACTGAATGTCCTCATACCAAAAAAGAATCTCCTTCTATGAAAAATTAACTTAGAATTTATCATGTACCTATATGTAAGATAAAACTAGAAAACTCTTAGAAACAAACATAGGAGAAACTCTTTATGACCTGGGGTTTCACAGAGTCCTTAGAGTATCAAAAGCACTATCCAGAAAAGGAAATCATTTATAAATTGGTCTTCATCAAATTAAAAACATTTGTTCTGTGAAAGATACTGATAGAATGTAAAGAAGATATAGGGATGGCAGATAAACACATGTGAAAGGTGCTCAACATCATTAGTATATATTTTTTAGAATGCCTAAATTAAAATACTGATAATACAAGGTATTCATGAGGATGTGGAACAACTGAAAGTTTCATACGTTGCTGGTGGATTACAACATGATACAGCCACTCTAGAAAACAGTTTGGCATTTTCTTTAAAAGTTAGACATATACCTACCATATAACCTGGCATTTGTTCTAGACAAAGTTCACAAAAACTTGTGCACAAATGTTTGTAGCAGTATTGTTCATAATCACCAAAATCTGGAAAGAACTTGAATGTCCTTGAATGGATGAATGGATAAACTAATTGTGTATCTACTCAATGGGATATACTATTCAGCAATGGATACAGGAACAGATCTTTTTATACATAAAAAAATGGCTGAATCTCAAATGCAATATGCCAAGTGGAAAAAAAAAAGCCATTCTTATAATTACATGTTGTATGATTTTCTAGAAATGACATCATAGAAGGTCAACAGTTGCCAGGGGTTATGGGAAATGGGAGAGTCTGACTTAAAAAGGGTGTTGGAATTGTTCTGTACCTGGTTTGAGGAGCTGGTAGCAAAATGCTATGCACATGTTAAAACTCATAAAACTGAAGCCTAAAAAAGTGAATTCTGCTATATGTAAATTTTAAGAAATAATAAAAATACGTATTACGTTGTATTCATTTGTCAAAGTTTGTTCATACACTTAACATTTGTGCATTTCACTGTGTCAAAATTTTGTCTCACCTAAAAATAAAGAATTGTAAATAAACAAAAAAGTAACTGGAGGATGGGAAACACTTAGGTGTTCTAATTAGAACAATTTTGCCCTAAAGCGTGATATGTATAATTTTATTATGGCAAGGGCCCATTTATTTTCCTGTTTAGGAGATTACCACGTAGTCTGTTTTCTTGACAATTTAGTGTTGATTCACTGAATGTTACTTCTTAATAATGATGGATAGTTTCTGGCCACAAGCTAGATAAGAGCTCTTTTATAATCTGTTTTTCTGCTGCATCAGTTCAGATTCATCCTATCTCTCGTCTTCTCCTTTTGCACACAATTTTTTCTTTCATCTGTTGACAATGGAAAAAAATCAGCTTGGAAAAATGTGTTTTGAGTGTTTTCATGAATTTCTCACATTTAAGATTTAATCATAAATTATTTCTTGACTAGCAGAAGCAGTTCACACTGTATTAGTTGTGATAATCTTTGGACCTCATAAAACAAACTAGCAGAGGCTTTATCTTAAACATTATAGACCATTTGCAATGCTATGGATTGAATGGATATATTTTAGCACTTGCTGTGGGTGACAGTAGATGATGTCAGATTAAATTTAAATTGATCTCCTCTCAGTGTTTATCTCTGGTGAATGTGCAATTACTTCAGCACCAGAGAACCTTTCAGAGGCATTCTGTCAATACAGCTACCTGACAGTCATTTGTATTTGTAAACTGTGCATTTGGCACCTGCTGATCTCTGTTGCATTGGAGCTAGTGGGGAGCCAAAATGGGTATACAATGAAGTTATTGGTTGGTACATCTCAGTGGGAGTTATTGAAGGGAAGAAACAGCACTTCCGGGACCTCAGGAGAGGATAAAAAGAAAAAGAAACTGGTAATATTAACTACAAGCCAGCTATTGTTTGCTACCAAAAAAATAATGATTTTAAAAGTCAATCAATTCTACCCAAGGAATTAAAGTGTATATGGACCTGCATTTTAATTCTTGTAACAGAATGAAAAAGTGTTTCTATTTAAAATATATAATTAATTTTTTAAAGCACCAAGATCTCAGAAGGCAGACAATTCATATGAGCAGAGATGTAAATTCAGAGAAGCAATGAAAAAATGCTTAATTTGTGAAGAAATGTAAATTAAAATGCAGGTGTCTTTTACTTATCAAGTTAGCAAAACCAATTTTAATTTAAAAAAAGACATGCTGGCAAGACTTTAAAGAACAAACAGGTAGACAGATAGTAAAAACCAACTGATGTTTTGTAGGTATAATTTGCTCACACTTGGTCAAAAGCTCTTATTTGTTAACCCAGTAATCCTACTTTATTGTATATAACTCAAGGAAATATTACAAAGAAGAAAGCCTGATACATAAATTTGCTTAGCTCAGTATGGTGTTGTCTGCTACAGTGCATTGTTTCTGTGCTGCAGATTTGCTCATACATGATTGGTAATTAAGAGAATAGTGTCCATAGAAAGTGAAGTTGTGTCAATTCATATATCATTATCCTCAGAATATCCTGAAGCCATCAGAATAAGCTTTTTCGTAAAGAGAATGCCACAGGGGTATATGAAGACCTCCAAAACAAAACAACTGAAAATCCTGGGGAAGTTCCCTTCTTAGTGTAAATAAAAACTAGTTTAATGATCTTGAGAAGTGCTTTGCTTTTCACAATGTTAAGCTATCCAATGAAGTTGCATGTGTGGTTTGAAGACGTTATGAAGACATTTCCCTCTATGTTTAGGGAAAAAAACATGAAAATGCTATGCCCTGGTTCAGGTTAATTTGATGAAATTGGTTTTTACTGTCTAGTGAAAGCCCTTAAGGACCTGAACCTCAAAAGTGGGCTCACAAGCTTTATGTTAACGCTGCAGAGGATCACCTGGTTGACACTAGGTTTAAATGGTGGTGGACATTGGATGGTGCTAATATTTTTGTTATAGCTTCGTAGTAGTGCTTTGGTTACAAAGCTGCATAGTTTTCAGTGGTTAGCCCCTAACTATTTTTCCCTTGAGCCCTGTTATTTTTAGTGTGATGTTGCAGAACAAAGTTTTTTTTTAGTTACATATATGTAATTTAGGAAAATATATAAAGTGCCCATTAATAAAAAATGGTTAAGTAATTTGGGGTACAGCATCTTGATAGACTATAATGTGCCTTAATGATAAGCATGGAGAATTTTCTATGAAACAAGTACAGGAATTAGAATACAAAACTGAGTATCTGGATACTATGCTTACAACTGTGTAAAAATGTTTCACACATACCTGGCCTGCAATAGTTATGGTAGGATGGTGGGATTATAGGTTAGCAAAAGTTTTTTTAATACTGTGAAGTTGGTAAAATAGAGATAAGTCCAATTTAACAGTTTATATTTTATTTGACTCTGGTTTTAGAATTCCTGGAAAACTCAAGCAATTCGTATTTGACTTACATTCTGGAAAACTGCACAGAGAATTCCATCATGGACCTGACCCAACTGATACAGCCCCAGGAGAGGTAGGACTCCTGTTTATTTTTCAATGGGAACTCTTTTTTCCCTTTTTCAGTTAGCCTCAAAGAGGGTCTGAAGTTCTTGCATCAGCTTGAGCTTCAGCTTCTGAATATTTGTGTAGAGAAATTCTGAGTAGAAATTATCCTTTTAAATTAATTTTTAAAGCTTTAGGTCTTCAGAAAAGTTGAAAGAATATTATGACATAGTTTCTTGATCGTATAAAAGTGTTCTGATGTGACCTCTGTGGAATATGGCTATAACAGTTAAATATAGTTGGCTTCAATTGGAAATAGGAAATAGGAATCTAAAGCAGATAAATCAGTGAAGAAATCAGTGGATTCCAATAACTGTCCAAGCCTTCCTCTGTGGCTGGAAGATTGACCACACTATAAAGAAAGTAATGATTTGTTATTCTTGCTAAATCATTCTAAGAGCCTTCACAAATACACTATTCATAATGCTCAAAACCTTACGGTTTAATGCAGCTTTCCCATTTGTGATTTAGAATACTTGACAACTGTTTTATCAAAATTTTATGTTCTTTTATGTGTTTTCTTTTACCTGAGAATTTTACTGTTTCCACCTTGTAACTTCTGTTACAAGTAATTTCTATGTTCCTACTCTACTAAACAGCCCTAAGTTTGCATTTTGATAGATTATGATTTCTATCATGCCTATTACCATGATACCGAGAGGGAAGATGATATGTACCAAAACCCTCTATTTCATATGCTCAGAACTTAAATCCATTATTTTGCCTATAAAACCTTTAAAGGAAAATAAAAACTGAGTTTTTCTTTACCTTATTTAAGAGTCAGATTAGGTTCAGAGGCAAGAGTTCCCTATAGGAATCCAACAACATGCTTTTTCCTTTAAAAAATTAGGTCAGATTTTTGATAATTAACAACTGTAGGAGACAAACTTGTTGGCTATAACCCAAAGGTGATTATTTTCCTCAGAAAAGAAGGCCTACATAGTATTTTATCAGATTAGGAAAAGATTTCATTTACTGTTATTGTATTATCCTGATTTGTTTCAATTTCCTCATTAGACAGTGAACTTATATTTGTTCATCTTTGTGTACTAACAGAGGGCACCAAATAAATGTTTGTTTTATAGTAATATAATTAATTTCAGCTTAATCCAAACATATATCTCACTGAAAAAATTAAAAATGTATTGGGAAAGAGGAACATGATAAAGTCAAATGATAAGTTTGTAGACACATTGCTTCCTGTTAGAATTAATGTGCCATTACATATAGTATGTAATATATGCACTGTGTGCCTATGTCAACTATAGGGGATATTAAAATGAGGAGAACAATCAGGCCTGCTCTTGAGGTCACAATTTGGAAATAGAGGATAGACTGCACTACCTTTTCTTTAAAATTCTTGGAAGTAGCTCTTGTTTCACTATGTATTTTTGTCTGCTCTTGGTACACAAGTAAAATACTACAGAAATTAATTTCTTTTAGCATTGAAGTGTTTTCTTTCCTCTTTATTTCAACTAAGTTGTAATAATTTCTGGTATCCTGGTAATTGATAACTAAGATAATATCTACAGAGTGGATGCCGTTAATTCTCTTAGCAGTCGTGCGCAGAAGGGAAGGGTTTGGGCCAACCTAGGGTTGTGCTGTCTCTGTAGACTAGTCTAGGAAAGCACCCAGGTATCAGGTATTTTGGTCCCTTCCACCACACCTCAGCAAATGTAAAACAAGCCCACAGTTAATGGCCCTGTGGCAACCCTGCCCTGGAGAATCTCAGTAAGAGCATTTGAAATGAGGAAAGCAAGATTTCACATTTAAATATCTTGCTTTGGCACACAGTTGCTTTTATTGATTAATAAGCAAATAATTATAGGGGAACTACCATTCATCAAATACTCTTATTAAAATATTATAGCACCATAAACTATATTGGTATAAAAATGTTTTATTCTTTCTTTTGTAGCAAGCCCAAGATGTAGCAAGCAGTCCACCTGAGAGCTCCTTCCAGAAACTAGCACCCAGTGAATATAGGTATACTCTATTGAGGGATCGAGATGAGCTTTAAAAACTTGAAAAACAGTTTGTAAGCCTTTCAACAGCAGCATCAACCTACGTGGTGGAAATAGTAAACCTATATTTTCATAATTCTATGTGTATTTTTATTTTGAATAAACTGAAAGAAATTTTGGGTTTTTAATTTTTTTCTCCCCGACTCAAAATGCATTGTCATTTAATATAGTAGCCTCTTAAAAAAAAAAAAAAAAAAAAAACCTGCTAGGATTTAAAAATAAAAATCAGAGGCCTATCTCCACTTTAAATCTGTCCTGTAAAAGTTTTATAAATCAAGTGAAAGGTGACATTGCCAGAAACTTACCATTAACTTGCACTACTAGGGTAGGGAGGACTTAGGGATGTTTCCTGTGTCGTATGTGCTTTTCTTTCTTTCATATGATCAATTCTGTTGGTATTTTCAGTATCTCATTTCTCAAAGCTAAAGAGATATACATTCTGGATACTTGGGAGGGGAATAAATTAAAATTTTCACACTGTGTACTGTGTTTTACTGATTGGTTGGATATTGCTTATGAAAATTCCATAGTGGTATTTTTTTGGATTCTTAATGTGTAACTTAAACATACTTTGAAGCGGAGGAGAGTCATAAGAGAGAACATTTGGCAGGAATTGTCCTTATGAACCAAGAAAAAGAAAATGAAAAGTATTATTAAGCTTCTGTGCTTGTCTAAAAATGTGGCATATGGATGGCATTTAAAACTTTGAATGAATTATACCTAAATTTGGGAAAGGGAGGTGACAGTGGAACAGGTTACCAATCAGAACTAGATGACTTTTAAGGCTCCTCCTATTATGAGACTTCAATTTCCAAAGAGAAGAACCAGCAGATAAATTGTATTTCAGTAATTTTAACCTCCTTCTGTCTTGTAGAGTCTTGTTATAGTTGTATAAATCAAAAACACAGAATAAGGAACATATTTAACTTTTTTTTCCATTATAAAATGGTTAGAGGACCCTACCCCCTCTAGATTCCCTGATTTCCCAGGCCTGCAGCATACAGTAAGATGGGTCCCTGTGCCAGGCCTCAATACTGCCAGGGAATAAAACCAGAGGGAGAGGACCCTCAGTGTCATATCAGGAAGCCCAATGCCAGAGGACAGACAGGCTCAAAACTGGCTTTTCCTCTGGGCCTGGGTTGGTGCTATAGGCCAAGGGTCATTTTATACTTGGGTATAAATCAATCCCAGTTTGGGAAAAGATTATTTTTAAGCTTAAAAGGCTGACATGTGCCATTATATGTAGTATGTAATATATGTAACATCTTCCAACTCTTTTAAAATAAAATTAATATTTATAATGGATATTTAATGATTGTTATTTTTAAAAACCAGCTTATAATTCCTAATTATGCATGATTTATCCATAGTTTCCATAGTTTTATTCAAAATAATGAATGTTAATAAGGTGATAAGGGGTATATTTAATGTATTGTACCAGATTGTGAATAAGAAAGTAGGATGGAGCTTTCTAGAGGTTGGGCCTTAGTTCTGTTATCCTCATTGCTTTTAACCAATAAGTTAAATGAAGTTAGAGTTATGGTCTTCAGGTTAGATGATGGACCAGATCTGTGAGGGTCAGCATGGAAATTCACAAACATTCAACAAGATAGCACACAGGACCAAAAGCAGCACATGCAATCAACTGGAATAATATAGTAATCCTGTAATTGGATTTGAAAAAATAATAAAAGATACAATTCAAGGGTTAGGTTGCAGAGAGCTGGCTTGAGAGTAGTTATTATGAAAAAGGCCTCAAGGTGTACGTGTTCAGTATGTTCTCAGATGATAAAGTGGCTGTTAAAAAGGGAGCTGATTTGAAGTATTACTTAGCATTCATGCATATTGGGCTTAGGCTCTAGCCCTGCCACTATCATTGTCTTCTCTGGACTGTGAAGTCACTGAGGACAAGGAAACTAAATTTAATGTCTATATCACTAGTGCCTAGAATTTCTGGACACTTAGTAGTCACCATCAGGTGTTTATTTAATGAATGAGAAGCAAAGTGACCTTGGTTACTTTTTTACCCTGAGGGGCTCAGCACTCATTAGGACTTGGTGCCTAATTTTATAAAAAGTCACTAAGCTCAAGTGCACTCCATGAAAGGACAGCTTGGATAAAAAGGTTTTTAAAACATGGATGTTAAGGCTGTTTTGCTTGGAGAAGACTTGGGACTGAGAGTCTTTAGATATTTGAAGGGCTGGCATTGTCTATCTGGATCCCAGGGCTTGAACTAGGATTTAAGGAAGTCACAGGGAAGCAGATTTCAGTCTGACATTTATTCAGTGCAAGTTTTTTGGTGCTGTAGTATATGATGAAAGATGTAAAGCTGAATAAAGCATTATTTCTGCCCTAGAGTTGTTTACAGTCTAGTCAGGCAGATGGATATGTAAACAATGACTGTAATGTGTTATAGATATAAAGACAGAAGAAAATAAAGATTAAAGAGGGCATAAAGGAGCACTCAATTGCAGAGATTTGAGGACGTTTTTATTTTGAGCTTTTAAAAGATGAATAGGTGTTCTCAGGAGGTAGGGATCTGGCTGAGAGGGAATAATCTGAGCAAAGGTATGAAACAGCCTAATGCATTAGAGAAAAAAGTTCTTTAGTAAAGCATTTGGGGTTGGGGAAGCTAGAAAAAGAAATGGGAGCTGGTCACACAGGGCCTTGTGTGCCAGACTAAGGGGTTTGTAGTATATATTGTAGGCAGAAGAGATCCATCAACAGATTGCAAGCAGGGAAGTATGTTCACTTTAAAGTTTGAGAAAGAATACTGTGGAAGCAAGTCTCAAATTTAGACTTGTTCCCCTCTGAACCATGAATCAGACCATTTCAGGTTGAAGTCTTCCCCGGTTTATCTGATCTACTCAGGGCCCCAGGCTTCTCAGCTGGGAAGAGAGGATGCAAAACCAGACTGAAGAACACGGTTGAGTCCCCAAAACCAAAAGGAGGCCTTTCTGCTTCTTAGCCAGCTACCTCTTCCAGTTTTTCAAATTGTGAGGGGGACTATAAAAGGATGAAAACTTTTAGATGACATTCTACAAATTATTTTTTTTCTTTAAGTTAAAAGAACCTAGCCAATAAGATAGAGAATGGGCATCTAAAGCATCTCAGAGCTCTCTGATGAAGCCAGGTTGTCAAAGATCATTTGCAAAAGAAGGGAAAACTGGCATGACAAAAGCTACAGAGAGGAGAGTGAAATATAGAAGTGTTTGGAATGTTCAAGCTCACAATAAGCTTAAATTTATAGAAAATGCTAAGGTTGTCAAGAAGACTTTTTTTTTTTCTTTTTTAAACCTGAGGGCAGAAAGGAATGGATAAAGTAGTGTAATGGATCGACAATCAGGAAGAACAGAATAACTCAGTTTTTTTTCTCCTACAAGGAGATATGGCTGGACCAAAATAAAATGACATGAAATTGCAAAAATGAAAAGTAAAAAAAAAAAATTATTGTCACCTTAAATGATTTCAAGGTTGTTAGACCCACACTTCTGTATCCTAGAGAGCTGCTGGAGGTTGCAAATGCTTTCTATTAACAACTATTGGGAATTTTTGAGAAACCATGGAGAATATAAGGTGACAGAAGACTGGAAATGAGCAAACGTACTGCAGTTTTCAAATAATTAGCTAATAGCTTTAGCTATTTTTCTAAAATAAAACCTCATGAACCAAACAAATGTTAGTACTCTGTATTTGGGGGAAAGATTTAAATAGGTGTAAAGAACAAAACAGTTACCTGTTTTTAAACCCATTATTTAAAGACCCTGAAGACAGTAAGTTGTTTCAGGACTCAAGTTTTATGCTGATAATAACTTTATGTTCATTAAACCAGGCTGGATAGGACCTCTGCTTAGCAACTGTTTTTTAGCTGTGTTTGAATTTTTGTATGTATTTCCAAGTAATAAAATTATATTTATAAAATATTTCTATATTTGAGACTTTTTACTAATTCACTTTGTTATAAATAACATCATATTGTAAACCCTTTACTCAGAATCTAGATGACCACAGTTGCTAGCTTTTTCAGATTTAAAGTTGTTTCCCAGGTAATTTAATTGTACCGAATCAGAATGGGAAGCTATATGAATCCATGTGATCACTCAAACCCAACCTTTCATTGAAGCAAGCATCCAAGTTCCCTCTTGAAGAACACATTGGGGAAAGGCTGGCCTGCCCTTAAACAATAGGTTTTGGAGTCACCAGAAGAGGACCAGTGCAGCTTACAAATTGCTTCTCTAAAATACCCCTTCCCCCAACCCTGCTTAGTAAATTCCTCCTATTCATCCTTAGTGCCTAGTAACACTTGTCACTCCCTGTGATCCCACAGTCCTTTATGGATTTTAGAGTACCCAGTCTAATTCAGAGTTAGAAGTACACGTATCTCTCTTCCTTATCACTGTGTGAATGCCCTGAAAGCACGAACTCCTCTATCTTTGTAATCCCAGCACTTGGTGACACTGAAGGTACTCAGGAAATCTCTGATGGAAAAAAAAAAGCCAAATTAAATAATAAGTATGTGAGCAAATGAATAAAGAACAAGAAAGCATCGCCATAAGTGGAATGAGCTCTACTGGTTAATCTGCAAATCTCAATTATCTGATGATTCTGTCCATCACAAATCGTGTTTAGGTGAATCTAGTCACCTTTAATCCTGTATCCGAATCCACCTTTGGGGTCCTAAGAGTTTTTGTCTAGAATAGATTAAAATCTTACAGTGCACACCAACCCAGAGATACATAACTATCAGAATGACACTTGAATATCCTCTTGGGTAATGCAGAGTCCTGCAGAGGTGCTGGAAAATTTCTGAACTCCACATTTGCTGTGAGGTAAACCTGACCCCTAGCTTGGCCTCACGGAGCAACAGACTTGACAAAATATCCCTGTTGTGATTTTTCAAAACACCATTCATCTGCCATTCAGCAAGCATTATCTACTGTTTCCAGGCTACAGATCTAACAGTAAGGAGACTGAACCTACCATCAAGGAGCTGAAAGTTGAGTGAAGGAGCAAAACAGATGTGTAAATAATGGAATGTTGTGGGTGCTAGGATGTGAGTTAGTCGCAGAGAACATGGAGGTGTGTACAGCCTTGGGAACTGGGAGCCTTCCTAGAGGAAATGCTTTCTTGCTCAAAATAGAAAGAGCTATACTTCCCTAAGCACATGAGGCTCTTCTCCAGGAGAATTGTTATTAATAAAGACTGTCATTATTCTATTATCTTACTGTAATAAAAGTATTGTTAGGTACTGTAATAAAAGTATTGTTAGGTATTGCTGACCTGTTTTTTTTCTCACAGTTCTAGTCCTCTCAGGTAATAATAACATGTCCCATGTGTTTTACTTATTGCCATGGCCACCAGGGAGGAAACCACATGCCTACTGTCCTGGTGCCCTGTATAAACTTGCCTACATAGGACTAGATCAATATTAGAATCCTGATGCCTTGTTTTCTTGCCCTACCTACTGCCTAGGAAGGGGAATAGAACATGGCATTCCTGGCTATGCACATAGCAAGGATTACAGAACAGGTCATCAATTCTGAGTGATCAATTCTGACTTCCGAATGAGCACGGCTTTCTGATTTAAAACACTAAGTGTCCATTTCAGAAATTTTCCAGGATTCAAAGGTAAATTTCCTGGTCTGTGGCTTCTGGAATCCTGCTTTTACCCCTTAAATTTAGCCTTTTGCCCAAGCTCAGTGTTCTGGAACATTTTCTATTTTCTTATTTTTCACAATTACTGGTAGTAATTTAACTTGCATGTATACGTTCCCATTAACGTTGGGATTTTGTTTTTTATCTGAGCCTAGAAATGATCAATTCTTTTAAAATATAGATGCTTTTTTTTTTGATAATGCCACACTTATTTTCATTGCCCTTATTACTAAGGTGACCATGTAACTGTTTTCATCCAAACCAGGACACTGAGATGAAAAGGGAGCATTAGTAATAATTTCACCAGGACAACAGATGTAAAACACTTTGTCCCAGACAAACTGGGATGTATGATCACACTGCTCCTAACCAGATCTTACATATTTTCATGTTTGGATATCATTCTTAATAAAGATGAAAAAGATGCACTTTCTACCAGGCATCTGTCATCTTTGAACCGTCTTCTTAATAAAGCCTTTTGAAAAAATCATTTTAAGGATTCTAGTGTATTTTTCAAGTCTCCACTCATTTTAGGTGTCTCCCTAACACTATTCTTGTAGGTATATGATACCTTTTTTAAATTAATGTGCATTTCCTTTAAACTTTGGGGAAAAATAGTAACAATTCTAACAGTAACAGCAACTAACATTTGCACAGTTAGTAGGAGCCAGGCACTATTCTAGGCACTGAACATGAATTTAGTCTTTTAACCCTCATAACCACCCTGTGAGATAGCAAGGTGTCAAGGTAGGAAGGAGGAAGAGTTAAGGATGTCCTGAATTGTTGACCCCCAGTGTACCCTGATAAGTGGCAGCAACCTGTTATGAACATTAAAACCTATAGAGGAAAGAAAGGGAACTATGGAGAACTATTAATGCCACTTGATTCCTTTTCATTCCTGTAAGCTAATTGAGTGTCTGTTTGTTGGAATAAGTATATGAACCTTAACATTCAAGACCCGGGTTCAAATCCTGTCAGATGCTTACCTCTTCAGCCCCACCCTTGCCCAATGCCAATACCTGCTTGCTTGACACGGCCATTAAATTCCCGCTGCTGCATCCTGTTTCAATACTAGTCTGTCAGACTATCAATACTTCTTGGATTCCTGCTATTCTGACCTAGCAATCCTAAGGTAGGACAGAAGATAAATCAGTCCAAATTTTCCCACAGCATTTCCTCAGTGATTCAGGTCCGATATCCTCTCTCTTCCAAGTCATGACTTTTAATTGGAAAAAGAGAAATATCTTCACCTGCAAATTCAGAAAATTTAAATTCATGATTTCCAAGTCCTGGAGTTGTTGTCTGGATTTCTTCTGTTGCATCATTCATTCCTGTTAATATACAAAAGTGGGTACTAAGTAAGGATTTGATATGTCTTAGAAAGCTATTTCATATTTCAATACATGTCCCCAAAAGAGAGCAGAACTCACATGCTATTACCTCATCACTCATCATCTAACAATCACTAACAGGAATGTAGTTTCTTTTTTCCTTCTCATCACTGTATTTTATTGCAAGAAGTACTCAAAGAAGATGATGTGATCCCTGTCCTAAAAGCAGATTACAGTCTAGTTGGGGAGATCACACCACCACCAGTGAAAGAATTTTACCCCTCTGAAGTTCAAGAACATTGCAGAATTAACCATAAGTGAAAACTGGAGCCATGAATTACAGTGGTCAAGAAATATTCATGTAGAGATGGAAAACGATTGTGAAAGACTTGGACACTAATAAGTAAATTTCATGACTGTTTTCTCAGTGGGTTTTCAATAAATATGGAATGACTATTAGGAACAAAGAGGGCATTCAGTGTTAAGCAGATGATCTCTTAAGCAGAGAGGGAAGAAAGCACAACCTGTGGGAAAGGAAGGCAAATATGCCAAATATACCAAGAACTCCACCAAATGTGAGGTTTAATACTAACTTCCCTGGCAAGAAGGCAAAACGAGGAACTCAGAGGAGTAATAGTCTTATCTGACACAAAGCAATACATCAATTCCTATAAACAAAGAAGTATTAAATTTTAAATAGATCACATCCTAGTCTGTATTTCCATCCAACCATCTTCATCACTCAGGTGCGTTTAATTTCTTAGTTTTCTGTGAGCCCACCATGTTGTGTTTTGAGCCCTTTGTCCATAACTCCATCTTCAATCAGGCATATTCTTCTTTAGGTACTGCTCAAATACCACATGTTCCACAAAGCCTGCCCCTTCTTTTCCAAGCAGAATTTGGTCCCTCCACTCTGTGTGCCCTCGTATTACTTTGTTCATTCCTCTCTTAGGGCAGTTACCAGGTTTTACTGTGATTTACTTGCTTTAGGTATCTGAATTCATTAGCCTGACTGGTTTACAGGGGTAGATTCTATAGGTCTAGTATTTTTCTATGTATGGCCCCAGCACTCAACACACAACAGGCCTTCAGTTAAATGTTGGTTAAATAAGTAAATTTATTGCATGTTTCCTTATTCAAGCACCACTCAACAATGTAATAAATGACAAATGAATTCAGTAAGCTTTACAGAATTTGCAGAAATTCTTGCCATTGGGCCTTTTCTCGTGCTGACCCTTGCTAACACCAAGTGTTTAACAATAAAATGGAAAACATCTTTAGGGGGTTTAGTTAACGAAACCCAAGTAAGTATCTTTTTAGTGATTAACCTTAATACAAGAAAATCTCAACTACTTGTGAAGTGTATAGAAAACACATATCATTGAAAGTCTTTCTCAAATATTAAGTTTTTCACAGGAGCTGGACAATGGTCCATTCAAGGCTGGAGGATTTATGCTCCTGAAGAATACTTGTGCTGTGGCTATCAAATGCACAGGTGACAACACTGACATTGTTTTGAAGGTTAAGAAATTGAATGCAATTTCTTCTGGTGGAAAAAAATACTTTCTTCAGGATACAAGTTTTAGGCTTGTCTAAGAGCTTAAATAAACCCCAGCTGACTATTATAAAGTAATATAGAAATTATTTTAGACCAGAAAAATGTAAACATGGTTTATTACCCGTTTGAACCTTCACCAAAAACCTTAAAATCACTCTTGTGGATTTTTAGTGGCATTGTCAGATGGTGAGTAGTCAGTTTCAAGAGAGAAAGCTGGGGCCAGAACATAGAAGGCTGTGAATGCCAATCTAAGGGATTCGAACTTTATTTCGTATTCAGTGGGAACCACTGAAAATCTTTCAGCAGAAAAATGAAAGATGGACATGGTTGTTAATTCTTGTGGCAGTGATAAGAGGAACTGAGCCACTTAAAGTTGGGGGAAGATAAGTGCGGGGTGTGAGGTAATAGTCTTTCACTAGAGTGATGGCCATGGATATATTTAGAAATGGATGCAACTAACATTTAAGGGAGAATTGACAGGACAAGGCTTGATATAAGGAATGGAGTCAAGTTGGTGACCACTAAGGTTGGAAGATTCATGGCTGGGATGGGAGAAGACAGCTGCCCCTAATTTAAAAAATCTTGCTACAAGAGACAAAGCCAGACTAGGACTCCGATCTCAGGATTCCCCATCCAATTATCTTTCCATTGTAGCTATTGCCTGATTTGGAATGTTAAAGCTAGTCTGAAAGACCATGAGCCTTAGCAGGTAACTTGATATGGCATAACACTCAGTTAAATTACCTTCAAGATTTTTTTTCTTAGACCCTGGATATAATCCTAGCTCTTGTGCTAACTAGTTTTGAGATCTAGAGCAAATTATTTGCCTTTGACACTTTTTATGTTTTTTTTTTTCAATTTAATATTGCACAGATGTATTTCTTATCTCCCATTTCTATTTGAGAGTAGCAATGTGGATACATACCATGTGGATCCTTTACATTGATGGTTTATAATACCTAAGAAGATTCTTTGTAAAAGGGCATCAAATTAATGCATGTAAATTGTGAGAACCACCTGTTAAAAACAATAAAGTATTAATTTAAAAACAAAAAATACCCCTGAACTTTTAATATTAATTTACGCTAGAAGAGAAACTCCCCTACCTTTTATTAGGCCTCTGATTACTTAAGAACATTATCTAACATTCGTTAAGTACCTGTGAACCACAGCCACATTCTACTTTATAACAAAAAAAAAACACCTAATTTCCGAGGAGAACTTCCCCCCAGGCTTTTCCTCATCCTTCCTTGTAAGATTTCAAATGGCAGCAACGAAGGAAAAAGGGGACCCTGAGAAACACCTTTCATATTTAAGGTTAACACAAAGCATGGTTTGGTTTCTGCACTCTAATGGAAGACAAAGGTTCTATATTATCTAGTTATATTGCAGGTTTCCTCAACTTCTTGTGATTGATGTTACCAGTATTTGATTCTTACTCCTGTACAAAAATCTTAGAGCACTTGAGAGGGCAGGAAGGCAGGCAGCCCACAGAAGGAGGTTTCTGGACTCATGCAATTCTCCCTGTACAGCACTCAGTTTCAGCATAACCTCAAAATCCTCCAGGAACTCTGGTCAGTTCTACACAGCACCATCATATCCCCTTTTCTGGGATGATCTGCAAAATGTCTTTGGAGGCAATTCTGAAAGAACAGTTTCAAAATTGGTCTAAGTATTATTAATACTAGCATCACTACAGTAAGTACATGATTTCCCAAAGGTATCATTTTAAAGGATAATCATTTGATCTATGAATTATGATAAATATGTTTTTAAAAGCATTAAAGTTTATTTTTAAATTACACAAAAAGCACTGTTTAAACAATGGTTATAACCAGTGAACATTAAGAAAACTTGCAGGCAGGTGGATGGGATTGAAATACTCTTTCTTGATTTTATAGTTTAAGGGCCAAATTGAGCACTGTTTATGTCTGCATCAGCTACCATTAAAAACTCTGAAGCTGCTGGACACTCAGTAAGGAATCAGAAGTTTTTTAAAAAGATGCAAACGAACGGAATGTGTCATTTCAAAGCCTGTTTGGTAAAGCAGAATGGATGACCCACCTTTTTTTTTATATATTTTTTGAGACAGGGTCTTGTTCTGTTACCAAGGCTGCTCCTGAGTTCAAGTGATCCTCCCACTTCAGCTTCCCATGTAGCTGGGCCACAGGTGTGTGCTATGCCACACCCAGCTAATTCTTAATTTTTTTCATACAGAGTCTCACTATGTTGCCCAGGCTGGTCTCAAACTCCTGGGCTCAAGTGATCCTCTGGCCTCTGCCTCCCAAAGTGCTGGGATTGCAGGCACGAGCCCCTGCCCCCGACCCCCATCTCAATTTTGTATAGAGGCTGTATAGTCTGAGAGACATAAAACAGTTTTTGTAGCTCAACAGACCTAGTTAACATTCCTGGCTTCACCCCTTTGTAGTTGAGTAAACCTCTGCAAATTATTTTCTCTGAGGCCCAGTTTCCTTACTTGTAAAATGCCTGGTGAAGTGCCTAGCAAACAGAAGATATTCAAGAAATACCAGTTCTTCTGTGAGGGCGTTTTTTTTCAAGGTAAGGGTTGCAACCCATTGGTAAATATCAATTTAGTGGGTTGCAATTGGCATATTTTAAAAACTGAAACAATAAAAAGCATCAGAATGGTAAGTATTGTTCATTAAGCATATTCTAAGGTTTGATATAAATGCGTTTTTTACTGTGGGTTACAGCCAAAAGGTTTGAAAGTCTCTGCTGTACAGAGAAATTCTCAGATTATGTTTAAAAAAAAAAAAAAAAAAAAGAAAGTCCTTAGGATTGCTGCCTTTATCCAAATGAGGGCCCACAAATTTTAAGACATTAATCAAAGTGTTCCCACTTTCTAATTTGTTGCAGTAAAAATAAGACATGAATTGGAGAAAATATTTAATTTGATATGATAAAACATTAAATTCAATTTTAAGATTGGTTTCTGTGTCATACTGACTATGCTTATAAACACTTTATCATTTATAGTTGCTCAAAGTCTTCTAGCAATTTCTATGAAAAAGTTGGCTATTAGGTTCCATTATAGGGAAATGAGATACTTTTTAAAAGGACTATAACTTGCCTATGTGTGAAGACTGCTAGAGTAATATTCCAATCCTGATAAGCAGTAAAAGTCAAGGGCTTATATGAGTACATACAGTGGTATTCCACACTGGCTCAGTAAAAATGAGAGATACCAATACAAAGTGTGAGCTTCAAATATAGGCCTCCTTCAGGTCTTTATGTAAATCAGACTTACCTTACAATGAATTCCTAGTGCTGCCGCTAAGTTGGTGGGCTGAAAGGATAGCCAATTTGGGATGGAAGAGTGGGGTAATATGCAGTGATGAAGAACGGTAGAATACTGGGAGTTTCAGAATTAAATGACACAGCAGAATCTTGATGTAACTGTATCTTAGATCTGTAATTTCAGCTGACTATGCTGAACTGGTGATGTCAGAGTTACCCCTGGAACTGAGGTTTAGGAATCTTGCTTTAGTAAGTGCCTGGGTGAGTTCTGATCCTCATTCAGGTTTGACCACCCTGTGTTAAAGGGACAGAGCAAGGTCCAGAAACTAGAGAAGAGGTGTAATTCAAAAGTAATTATCCCAGCCTCACAGGTGTCCAATATCACAGGTGTCCAATACTGGATCAGAATCTGACACTTATTCAAAGTATTTCCTTCTTGGTATTATTAATATGTTAATGATATAAAGCAGCAGAGAGCAATACTTGATACTTTCTAGTTATTTAATGATACTAAGAAATGGTGCTGTTTCACTGGATTTCATTGATGAGATTCAAAAAGTATCAAAGAGAAAGTCTCTTTAGACAGGGATATGAAAGGTAGCCATCAATAAAAGTTACTAAAGGTAAACTCAGAAAGAAAGAAGTGATAAACCATCCAATCCCCTAATGAACCTTAGCTCCTGGCAGAGAGACAGCTCACACCTTCTGGGGTGCAGGTACCCATCCCTGTGCTCAGAAAAAAGCGTAAGTAAGGCAAAAGGTGATTCCTCCTATTTTAAATGAGTTGGGGTAGAGAGGGGAGCTGCCTGTAATCTTAAATTCTTTTTTTCCAAATTTAAAGCCTTTCTGCAGTTTGAGACAGACATGCAGTTGGCCTGGACCATGCTTGCTGTGAATGTCAGGTGTTGAGATTAGCACCACACCCTTCCCTGGGTCTGAGTCTTGCGTGGGTCTTTGTCCATCATTGTCTAGAATGTGAGAAAGGTAAGCATGGGAACGCCATTTTGGGGAAGAAACACCAGCTATAGAAAGCAAAGGGATGCATAGGAGATAAAAAGTCTGGGGAAAAGGATGGTAGTAACAGAAGTGAGGTAGCAAGTGAGTTCTCAGCTCCCCCCAGAGACCAGCTGAAAAGAAGACTGGGTCAGATACCCCCTATCTGGCAGATATATCACCCCTCAAAACTGGAACATGCCCCAGGAAATGTTCTTGGTGGTTTTTTTCTCCTTGCTCATTTTAGCCCAAACTCTAACAATGTTGAAAATATCTGGAAATTTCTTTTTCTTTTTACCTAGAGGTTACAGGAAGGGATGAACAGAGATGACAGACAAGACAAAAAAGTTTATGAGAGAATTCCTCATTATACATGGGTAGAATTCACCCCAGAAACCAAAGAACTTTTCATAATTACAAGTGAGGGACGGCACAGGGCACAAGATCTTTGAGGTGTTAGGAGACAGGCTGACAGACCAAGATTGGTGACTGGCTTAATAAGTCTCCTACCACTTGAAATTCTGTGTTATTTATTTAAAGAGAGGCAGAGGAAGAGTTCAGAAGCCAGAAGATTTTTGGAAGAGAAGTTGAGCCTCTTTAATTTCCTTACATCATTAATTTCCTTCACCAGAAAATATAGTTGGACCAAACTGCAATAGGGTTCGCCAATGGACTCCATTATGTAGTCCACCTGTGCTCCTCACTAGGCCCTGATTTCGCTATCTGATAACAAAGGCTTCTGAACTCTTATTCTTTTCCTTGCTAACAAACCTCAGTAATCTACACTTAGCCTTAAGGTCTCCAATTCAGGGTTATGGAAGAAACTAGTCTTCCATAACCCAACGTTTCTACACATCTCAAGTCCTTATCAGAGTCACAGGTTCAGTTTTCACATTTCCAGGGAGAAAATCTGCTCCTTGGCAGTCTTCAAACTTTACCTGACATACATTATACACCCTCCGCCCAGGGCCTCAATCTCTAACATCTCCATGAACATCCCAGCAAACAACAAAATATATCCATTCATCACACTTCAATCCCACTTGAACATCAGTAGCCACTATCTTGACATACTCGTGTTACAAAAGGTGACGGAGTGTCCAACAGCAGCAAAGGTCCTCATTAGGATAGACATGTTGGCACCAATAATACTGAAGTTTGGTTTTTAACTGCATTTCTTGTCAGTTTGGCTGGGAAGATCTGGACAGCTGGAAGTGAGCTTCTCCATCATTTTCTGTTTCTTTCTTTGTATCAGTTTTCCACCTGTGAAGCCCAACACCCCACCACCAAGTGCAGCTGCAATTCCTGCCACTTTGAAGCCTGCAAGGAGGCCAATAGGACCCCCTACCATTCCTCCGATGAGTGCACCTGCCACAGGCAGAGCTGCCAGCTTGTATTTTGCAGCCTGTTAAAAAAAAAAAATTCAATTTAGAAATTGAGTTGAGAATATCTCCCTGTGGTGATGTGCGTTTTCCTCTCATTACTCCTGGCAATGCCTCTTTAACTCTTGGTACATAATTAACCTTAGAGACTGTACTTGTAGGGTGGAAAAGAAAGTATTCCACAGGTACTGCAATTGCTCCAGATCTCAGAACTTAGAGAGCTGAGCTACAAAGAGTGGACTGCTACAAATTGATTTTACTTGCAAAACAATCAATTCACTAACTATATAGCTGGCTTATTTAAACTGTTTCGGCAGCCACAGATTTCCCCCAAAGCTTTTATGTTGCACAGAGATTATTCTGTGCTGTGCGCCTGGGGTTAAAAGCAACATCCTATGGAAAATAGATGGTCCCACTCCATGTGTGCTGTCACATACTTATACTTTTACCCTCTGCAAATATCCCCTGGTAACACCAAATGCCTTATAGCAGAGCTACAGTTTATTCTCTCTTTGAAGAAATTCCTCTCCTGATAGAATGAATCTTAGAGTAGAATATTACAACATTGATTTCTTGCACTATGTGTCATTTCTTCCTTATTTCCTTAATTGCTGGTTCCCTCCACATTGAAGACAGCAGATCAATTGGGTTAATACTAGAGATTCCTGGGAGCCAGAGTACCATTGATTTGTCAGCAGGAGCAGAATCTTACCTTCCCCAAGTTTTTGGTTCCCTCTTCAACATTCACAGCAGCACTGTTGACATGGTCTGCAATGCTGTCAATCTTCTCCTGCTGAGACTAGATGCAAAGGAATTATGAGTGAGCGGTCCTGCTGGGGAGCAGCAGGGAGCCAACACACACTATTTTAATTCCTGTAATCAGGGCCCTGGGTACTGCAGCCTTGCCATCTTAATAGTGGTTCATTAATAGCATCTGATAAGCCATGTCAAAAGGCCAAATTAACTTTCATAAAAAAAGGGGGGGGGTCTTAATTATTCGGTAATAAAAGGGTGGCAACTTTACAGCAAAAAGCATCTCACGCTAAAATTCACTCAAACATACAAACATATTATTCTCCAAATGAATCTACTTTCCAGAAAAAAAAAAAATCCAAATAAGCATTTACATGTCATGTTGGTTTTGATGGGAAAAAAAAAACAAAATCAAACCCCAAAACACCTCCCTAACTTACCTTCTTTGAGGATTCAGTTTAAATCAGGCACATTTACCTTAGGAGTAAAATGCCCTTGGTCCAATAAATACAAATTGTTATGTTTCAGGAACAAGACTACAATACGGTTTGATCTATTATGAGATCTTTCCATTTGTAATACGCAGTAGGGAACAGTGAATGAAATCATTGTTCTGTGCTTTACACCTGTATATCTTAATACATTTTAAAATCATGACAGTTTAAAATGTTTCAGATCAAATATATTAATAAAGCATTCTACATAAAATGGCAACACCTGTGCTGGCACAACAGCAACTGTGACTCATGGAATCTCTGGGTAGAAGGAATGTTGGGGTCATCAGGTCGATCTCCTCTCTGATGTGCAAAGCCCTACTATAACATTCTGACAAGTGGTTACTGAACCTCTGCTCAGATACCTCCAGTGACACGAACTCATTACTTGCTGTAGGAACACATTCCCATTTTTAATTCAACTTTATTTAGATAGAATTTACATATAACAAGTACTGCTTTTAATGGTACAGTATGATGAAATTTAGCAAATGTATAAACCAACTATCACAAATGTATAAACAACAAATGTATAAGCTAACATATAATCAACTATCGCAGTTTACAGACTATTTTGGTTTTTTTTTTTAATGTGCAGAAAAAAGAGAATCTCTCTTTGATCCTAGATAGATGCCACCTACAATGAGGGTGAAATAATTCAACTTTAATCCTGAAGTGTTTGATTGCCCTTATATAATTGGCCTATTCATTTATATTGAGGCAGACACATATAACACTTTTCTAATTCCAACCATTATTTCATTTGAAAACATGAAGCCCAAACCACACAGCTATTTTTTTCCCATGTTTGTTTCCTCTTAGCATTACTGATATTCCTTCTCTTCTTATACACAAAATATGTCTATCTTCGCCATTGTGGTATCCCTTCATTCCAATATTCTCCATCACTATCTTGACATCTCTAACACGATCCCTAAGAAAGTCCCTTATCAGTTTTCCTTTGAATGTCTCTGTCAGAGACAAGTTTAACAATGGTTCTCAGTCTTCCACCTGGAGGCTTCTTAAAACACAGATTGCTGGGCCTAATCCCCGGAGTTTCTGATCCAGTAGGCCTGAGATGAAGCCTGAGCTAGTAAGCTCCCAGGTGATGCTGATGCTGCCAGTCCACAATTCTCACACTTTAAGAACCACTATTATATGTGCTCAGATCAAGGGCACCACCTTTAGTCAGATAATCTGTGTTCAAATCTCAGCAAATGCCACTATGTGCTCTTAGACAAATTACTCAAGCTCTCTAGGTGTCAGTATTCTCATTTATCAAGTAAGAATAATGATACTTATACCTTCATAGAGTTGAAGTGGGGATAAAATGTGTTTGCAAAGTGTGAGGGGGGAAAAATAGAAAAACTTATCCTGATTTCCCCAAGGAAGTGTTAACTCTCATCTTTCTATCAAAAAATATATTTAACTTTCTTTTGATGCTTGAAAATTCTAGGACACTAAAACTTCAGGTATCTTTTAGCATTCATTCATTCAATTTTTATTTTCCTCAACAGCGAAACTTATTTAAGTCAGCTTTCTTTTTCTGACCCATAGAAGAAAAAGTTCCAGCACTAATAATATACAACTTGTCTAGATTTCTGACACCCTATCATTGTTTCTATTTAGGACACCCCCAGCACTTTCACTCTTGCCTGAAACAGTCTATGCTAGCAGATAAATCACAGGCTTAAAACTCTATCATCAGCCATCATACGTTGTTGAGTTGAAAGGCAGAGGAAAAATAGTCAATGTGTCTCCCTTCCTTCAGCCCCAAAATAATTCCAGCAAGAGGGAGGAGCCTGCCAGGATTATTGCCATTTCTATACCCCAAGTGTAATCGTAAAGCCTCAGGGAAATACTTTTTAATGTTCCTTCCTTTAAAAAGGGTTGGATATTGTATTTCTATGACTTTTTAAAAATTAAAGCAAAATTTTAAAATAATTTAAATATTTTTTCATAAAAATCATTTGGAATAACTGAAGAAGCAACCACAAGCCAAAAACCAATCCTGAGATCACTAATTATTTGAACTACAAAGTTCCCCATCATTGCAATCACCAGCATTTGATGAGGCCCATCCCACCCTGGGGAGTAGCCCACATCTGTAAGTATTTATTCATGCCATCAGAAAACATGCTAAAATATGGGGCTGGGGTGTGAGAAGAAGGCAGAGGGCAGACAGCCCCTATCCTGGGATCAATAGCCACCCCTCGATTGTGCACATCTGCCTTTCTCTTGTCCATATTTTGCTTGGTTTGCAACTTCAAACTTTGCCCATATCTTCAAATTCTGCTTCTTGAGTAAGGAGGACTCACTGACCCCCACAAAGGTTACAGTTAGGCAGCAAACTGTTGTCACAGAGTTGTCAATCACCATCAGCAGAATGCCAAACCAGACTCCATACAGAGCTGAATTGGGTCACTACCTGTCCACTATGTCCTTGGCTCTTTTTGTGGGACCAAAAGACAAATATACAACCCTGTCCCAGCCTGTGAAATCAAGCTCTAAACATTAATGCAGGAGGCTCCTCACCTCTATCTATCAATCTCCCCTGAGGTTTTGCTTCTGATTTGTTCATGTTTATTTTCATCTGCTTAGGCCTCCCACATTTGACAATCTTCAAATTCCATGCCTGCCATTTTATAGTTTGGCACCCCATATATGTTCTCAGTATTCCTTTAACAATGAACTAAACCATATTTAAGTGTTTAGCTCATTACACTGCAGTGTTTCTCAAGCTAGAGTAATATATAGACCCCCATTTACAGAAAAAGAAAATTCTCAAATGACTCTATGAATATGTCTACGGATTTCATTTTAAAGAACATTGAATTAAGTCCCCCTATTGGCCTGAACATAACAAATCTTGATGAACAGCTATAGGAGTACCTAAGTTTCTGTATAAACTGTGATTTATTATACTTGTCAAGCAGAATGCAATTTGGGAATATAAATTCAAAACCAATGAATTATTTTGTTCTTGAATGCCTGTTGGGGACACTTGTAGGCCTAGCATCCTCTATGTCAAGCAATAGTAATACATTCAAAAATTAACCCCCAAATCCATTTATATCATTAACAATGGTCTTCCTTAGAGAGTTCTGATAGTAGTTGTAAAGTTTAAGGTTCTTGGAAAGCTATGAGTTTATTTAAGAGGGTAATACCAAAACTCCAGGTACCTCCATTTATTCCTCTCTAAATTCCAGCCAGCCTTCAAGGCCAAGTTCTAATCTTAGATCTTGACCAATCCTGTTCACATTGAGCTATTCTGGTTCTAAACTCCTATGATATATTCTATATACTCCTTAATCATATGCAATCATATACACAAAAAGGCCCAGAAACAAACTTATAAATACTATGATATATAGGCAAAATATTGGCCTCAAGTAAGCAATAAGCAGAGTAGATAAGTAGGATGTTGCTATCAGAGGATTCAGCAGTTGGAAAGGGACTGAAGGAATTCCAGTACTAAAATGCCTAAGGATAATAGTGGTGGAAAAAGTAGAATTTTTGCAAGGAGCCAAACAAAGAATGAAAATAAAGGAAGGACAAAAGTGGGAATGCAGTTGGGGTCAGTGGAAGGGAAGAGAATGGGAAGTACTTAATAATACACATTACCTCATTTAGTCCTCCCATCAGTGTTATAAAGCTCATTGTTGTCACATAGGTAATAAATGAAGGAATCTGATCTAATCCATTGCAACCAGTTTTTATGTTTCCAGAGTGAAACTGGATTACAAAAACGACAGGGAATAAGGCAAAAGGCACAAGTCAAAACAGACTAGCAGCAAGGGTGAGTTGTTACTTAACTACTGGCCCAGGGTTCTTTAAATTCTCCTTGACTAGAAATAGGGCTAGTTACAAAGTTATAGGAAGAGAAGAGGGCACTTGAATCTGATCTAATCCATTGCAACCAGTTTTTATGTTTCCAGAGTAAAACTGGATTACAAAAACGACAGGGAATAAGGCAAAAGGCACAAGTCAAAACAGACTAGCAGCAAGGGTGAGTTGTTACTGAACTACTGGCCCAGGGTTCTTTAAATTCTCCTTGACTAGAAATAGGGCTAGTTACAAAGTTACAGGAAGAGAAGAGGGCACTTGAACAACAAAGGCTGAAGAAAAATAGAGCAGGGTACCTAGTAGATATTAATTTATTAACAATTATTGTACTATACCTTGATCTGTCAATGGCTTTGTAAGTTCTTTTTATAGTGGTAAAATAAATATAACATAAATTTACCATTTTAACCATTTTGAAGTGTACAATTTAGTGGCAATAAGTAACTTCACAATATTGTGCAACCACTACTACTATCTTGTAAGTTTTTTTAAATGCTTTTTTCTATTCCTCATTGAGCTTAGCACAGTGCTATGCACATAGAAAGTGTTCCTTTATTACATGGTTAATTTGTCTAGATGCTATCATGTCCATGTGATGATAATGAGAGGATGTGGTCACTCTGGTAATGTTCTCAGGTCATTCTGTGCCTAAATAGAGCTTCTGTGAATCCTTGGCCATGTGGTCATGAGAACTTAGTCACCCTGGGAATAATAATCAGGGTTTCTCCTTTGAGCTTTTGCTTATTAGCATTCTGTCTCATGTACTTATACAGATTATTACAAACAGGACATTTGTATAGAGCTGTGGCTACAGCCAGAGTTTTCCCATACAAATCTCCCTTAGATTAGAGGTTATGAGCTGCTTACATAATGTAATCTAACATGTAACTATCATATGGTCACAAACCTTTAATATTTCTTTTATGTGCCTATCCCAGTAGAAAAGAAATATGTTTGTATTGAGTAAGAACTTTGTACATGTGTAGTTTGTTTTTTAAAATCAGCTTTACTGAGGTATAATTTACATACATTAAAACACATCTTATGTGTACAGATCAATGACTTTTGGCAAGTGTATATATTTGTGTAACCATACATGTATAGGTTTTACAAACTGCACTGGATTCAGAGATTATTAGTTTACAATAGTTGAATAAATGTTCATTCTGAAACAACAGATATTTTGGGATTCTTGTTCTATTATTTTCTTCTGTTTGTGAGTATATTAATAGTGTACAGATATCTAATCCAGAAACTTCAAATATTTTGCTTCTTCTAACTTAGAGGCATCCAGAAGCAATTCAAACAATTTACTGCATTCTATTTTAGGTAACACATTTCAAGAAAATATCCAGAATATGGAACATAAGCAGAGTAAGAAGCCAGTATTGAGGAGCCTAGAAATTATATTGTAGAAGGAATGCAAAAGAAGCAAGGGTTCTGAAGAGAAGAAAATATGGTGGGGTGGGATAGAGTGAGGAAAGATGATGGTTTCAAAACCTTGAAAGACTTTCATATGGAAAGAAGGCAAAATTTGTTCAGTATGTAGCTTTAGAGGCCAAAAATGCCAAAAAGAAGTTATTATAGGGCAGACACTTTTAACTCTAACCCTTGTAAGAGTTAGACCCTCCAAATGTAATGGTTTAAGTATCAATATCCTTGTGCTGTAATTGTTCCAAAAGAGGCTAAAAGACCATTTATTTTAGAAATTGGGGCAAGAGTAGAGGGACTAGATTAGTTGGCCTCTTGAGTCCTTTCTCATTCCAATTCTGATTGTGTGATCTAGGAACTTCTCATTTAAAATTAGATCTCAGGGAAACCATAACTCAAAGATAACCCCAAAATCATGGTTTGATCAGAAACAAAGAACTAAACCTAGACAGAACTGCAAGCAGAAACAGGTATGCCTGTGTGGACACACATACATAAAGATACATACACACGTATTCATACATCCTACCTTCCCATAACTCCGAGAAAGACAAAAAGAACAATTTAGAAAAATGATGGAAAAATCTATCTTTCCCACCAAATTGACTTTGTGCTTCCTAATCTATGTTAACAGTATCACTGACACCCAATTATGCAGAATAAACACAATGTTCCTTATCTTTGTCTCCATTTTCCGCTAAGTCCCCCAGAAATATCTCTCAGCTGTCCTTTACCTTTACACTGGTATTGCCATTGCTCCAGGTGAACTCTTGCAATTGATTCCTAACCAGTCTTCCTTTCCATGACCTCCTCCTCTCTTAGGCCATTATTCGCAAAGCCAACAGTGATCTTTCTGAAGCACAGACTGAATTGCATGACTCTAACCTGCTCAAGAATCAGTATTAGGCTTTCTAATGACCACAAGGTAAAGTTCAAATTCTTTGGCATTGCATTCAAAGCCATCACAATCTGGCCCTCACCCTCCTTGCTTGCCCATGGTACCTTATGCTTTGGTTATACTGCAGTATGTGTCAATCTGGAACAGGCCATACACTTCTCTACTCCATGTCTTTGTTCAGCTTCTCAAATATACTCCATAACTTCCCCCTGTGGATATTTACTCATTTTTCAAGGCTCATACAAATACTGTCTACCTGTGTGAAGCTATCCTTAATGCTTCTACCTTATGACTCCTGCCTTCCTCCTTTGGAATTAAATGCTTTTCCTTGGAGCTGATAATACCTCTCTTCATTCTTGCTTTTGCATTTAGCCATCATGCTTGAAAGCTCAGTTTCTGGGGTCCAGGCCTATCTCCACTCACTGTAGAATGCTCAAAGGCGGCAGGGCGCGGTGGCTCATGCCTGTAATCCCAGAACTTTAGGAGGCTGAGGCGGATGGATCATGAGGTCAGGAGTTTGAGACCAGCCTGACCAACATGGTGAAACCCCGTCTTCACTAAAAATACAAAAACTAGCTGGGCATGGTGGCATGTGCCTGTAATCCCAGCTACTCAGGAGGCTGAGGCAGGCAAATCCCTTGAATCTGGGAGGTGGAGGTTGCAGTGAGCCAAGACTGTGCCACTGCATTCCAGCCTGGGTGACAGAGTGAGACTCTGTCTCAAAAAAAAAAAAAAAACAAAAAACAAGAATCCTCAAAGGCAGAGAATGGGCTTCATTTATTTCTATATCCAACCTGACCACACTCTCAATGTTAAGCATCTAACACAGTGCTTGTATATAACAAATGCTTAATAAAAGTTTCTCGAATTAATCTGGAATTTGAGAACAGTTAAACTTCTATCTATGGCTTAATACCAGTCTTAAAAATTATAAGTTCTATTAAAATTCTAATTAAAAGCCTAGTGATTATAAAAGCTTTGCATTCTAATAATCCAACAATTCTGCATCCAAAACAGTTATATACTTACATTCACTAGGAGAGAGAAGTCAGTGACCAGTTGGCTAAGTTCAATTAAGTCCTTTAAAAGAAAGGGAGAGGAAGTTACTTTTACGCCTCACAACTACCAAAAAGAAAATATTTTTTAACATACCGCTTCTAAGGTTTCCCACGATTCTGCAGCATTTTGATCTTGAGGAATTTCAGGTAAGGCATATATCTGAGTCAAACTCTGAGAACTAGCTTCAGCTTCAGTAGTATGAAATGCTCCTGGATGAACATAATAACCCCATGTTTAGAGTTTATTTGCTTTGTTAGAAAAGAGATAGCACAAATTGATTTCATAAAACAAATGCCATGTTAAATGGTGTCTAATTAAATTTAGGCTAAAAGGAAATTGATTATTCTACAAAAATAGAATTGTTTGGCTGGGTGCAGTGGCTCACACCTATAATCTCAGCACTTTGGGAGGCTGAGGCGGGAGGACTGCCTGGGCCCAGGAGTTCAAGACCCGTCTGGGCAACAGAGTGAGACCTCGTCTCTACAAAGAAATTAAAAAGTTAGCCAGGTGTAGTGGCACACACCTGTAGTCCCAGCTACTTGGGAGGCTGAGGTGGGGGGATCACTTCAGCCTGGGAGGTCAAGGTTGCAGTGAGCAGTGATCATGCCACTGCACTCCAGCCTAGGTGACAGAGCAAGATCCTGTCTCAAAAAAAAAAAAAAAAAGATTTATCCATAGGGTAGCTTGTTCCCCAGATTAGTTAACACATTTTTTTTTCTTATTTATTTATTTTTTTTAATTGACACACAGTCTTGCTATGTTGCCAGGCTGGTCTTGAACTCCTGGCCTCAACTGATCCTCCTGTCTCAGCTTCCCAAAATGCTAGAATTACAGGCGTAAGCCATGACACCAAGCTTACACACATATTTTTCTTAATCTACACAGTCATCTAAAAAATGGCTACAAATACCATCTATCCAATCTGAATAACTAGAGCTAGATGTGGAAGCACCACCAAAGGAAAACTATTCTACTTGGCCAATGTTCCAAGGAGATGTACCTATATAAATAGGTTTAATATTTTTCATCCTTAAACTTCTATTTGGCTATTTCAATGTAAATACCAGATACAGAAGGTGTTGAAAGCAGGGAAGTAATATGTTTTTATTAATGATAATCAGTCACTATTGGTAATAATAAGATTGTCACCAAACATTACCATATGTGTCTTTTTTGTCACTACTCTTCACCTCAGAGTCAATCTTCTGGCCCATGCCTTCATTGCTTCTACTTCTTTTGAGTTTTAAAAAGTCGTCAACCCACTAGGACTTTCCCCATTAAACACTGCTACGATGATGAATTAATTCATACTTTAAAATCTACCAAGTCTTTATTTCCTCATATTGGTTTTACCAATCATTCATTCATTGAGTTGACATTTATGAAATGCCTACTACCTGCTGATCAGTGTGCTGAGGTGCTGCAGACACAATGGCAAACCATAAAAACAGTTCAGAGGAGGCAACATAGTGTAGTGGTTAGGAACCTGGGCCTAGTCAGAAAGACTTGGGTTAGAATTCTGATTTGGCTATTTATTAACTGTTTGCCTTGGGTATTTCATCTCTTTGGCTGGTTTTTCTCATTTGTAAAATAAGGTGATATTTACTTTGCACAGTACCTGGGTTACATATAAAGTACAAGTGCTCAATAAATTAGTTACTGCTGCTGCTATTATTAATAAATCTTACTATAAAATGCATGATATAGACATATTAATAGTCAAGTTCAGTCAGTATAGTCTAATAAGAACTGTAATACTGGTAAGTATAGAGTGCTACATGGGCACAGATGAGAGGTATTTAACCTAGACTTGTGGAGGGGAGAGTGGTCAGAGAAGGCTCTGAAGCTGAAGCCTGAGGATGAATAGAAATTACTATATAGGTGAACTGGTGCAGGGGTGGAAGGAGAAGCAAAGAGTATTCAGGTCAGAGAGAACAGTATGTGCATACGCTTAGGGACTGAAAAATGTTCAGTATAGCTGACTGTGATGAGGAGAAAAGCAAAGTCTAAGGCTGGAAATCTACTTTGAGATTATTCATGGCATTTGTAAACTATGTTAAACAGTTTTGCTTTTCACAAAAGATCAATATGTTACTATTAAAAATAGTTGGAGACTACTGGGAAGGTGCCATAATCAGATTTTAGATTTACAGAGAAAACTATAGCCACCGTGTAAGAAACACATTAAGGATGGAGTTGGAAGGTGACAAAATTAGAGAGTAAAAAAACCACCTGAGCTCAGGAGTTCGAGACCAGCTGGGCAATACGGCGAAACCCCATCTCTACTAAAACACAAAAAATTAGCCGGCATGGTGGCGTGCACCTGTAATCCCAGCTACTCAGGAGGCTAAGGCAGGTGAATTACTAGAACCTGGGAGGCAGAGGTTGCAGTGAGCCAAGATCACGCCACTGACTCCAGCATGGGCAACAGAGTGAGACTCTGTCTCAAAAAAACAAAAACAAAAACAAAAAAACAGTCTGAAGGCTTTCCAATATATCCAGTGTAACATGATGGTGATCTGCTCTAGGATAGTTACAGTAGAAATGGAAACAAAAGATCTGAAGTTCTACTATCTCCCCTTCACTTCAAGCTCAAAACACCTACCACTTACATTTTCTGAGCACCCACTGAGTATTGTGTTAGGGTGCCAGGGATAAAAAGTAACTAACACAGAGTACATTCTCTCAAGGAATTTGTATTTTAGAAGAGCCAGACATACAAAAATTGGAAATCATCATTCTCAGTAAACTATCGCAAGGACAAAAAACCAAACACCGCATCTTCTCACTCATAGACGGGAATTGAACAATGAGAACACATGGACACCGGAAGGGGAACATCACACTCTGGGGACTGTTGTGGGGTGGGGGGAGGGGGGAGGGATAGCATTAGGAGACATACTTAATGCTAAATGGCGAGTTAATGGATGCAGCACACCAGCATGGCACATGTATACATATGTAACTAACCTGCACACTGTGCACATGTACCCTAAAATTTAAAGTATAGTAATAAAAAATAAATAAATAAATAAATAAAACAATGCAAATTTAAAAAAAAGAAATTATAAAACAATAGGAGACTGCATTGGTATCTATCTAGAATCAGACATATATACATAAGTATTTTATGAGAGTTCCGAGCTGTGGGTGGCATCTGATCCAGTTTGATACGGTATGCAACTCATGGGAAGCCTTTCTAGAAAACTTGAGGTTACTAGGCAAAGAAGAGAGGAATACACATTCCAGGTAGAAAAACCAAAGGCCCTCAAGGAATAAACAATATAGCTATGTAAATCAGCAGTTTGATGGTACCAAAGCAAGAAGTAAAAGACAAGTTACAAGTATAAGCTTACAGATGGTCAGGAGGGGCCTTGCAGACCAGTTAAAGACTTTGGACTTTAACTGGCACACCAAAGAGAGCTGTTGAAGGGTTATAAGCAGAGAAATGCCATGATGACATGTGGCACCTGATCTACTCCTAAAAGTAAGCAATTATAACTCTAAGTTCATATTCTCTCAATGCCCCTTTCAGCCAAACCTATAACTGAAATAGTATTTTATAAAACTGCATTACTATTTTACCTTTAAAGCCTATGAATGCTTTACCTCTCTAGCAAAAATGTTTCAATTGTTTAGGAAGGGCATAGTCAATGGACTAAAAAGTAATTTGTAGATTTATCAGGACTGAGAATGTTTTTAATCTTATCTGAATATATTTATTTAACTTAAAGGAAGAGCAAAGGCAGGAGATACAGAGTAAGTTTTACATTAAAACAGTATGGCAAATAGCCAATATTTTAAAAGCTCTAAATGATTTTTACAAATGCTTAAAATAGTTACTCTATGCTTTACATTATCGCCATAAAGACACTCTCATTTTCACATCAACCAAGATAAATGAACTACTCTATGACTTTTCTTCTACTTAATATTTCCAGGTATTTACACTTCTTTAACATTAAGATGAATAATGATAACTTCATTATTATTAACAGATCAAATATAAAGGAGAACTTTATAACCATGACCACTCAAAATATTTTTTAAAGCCATAATTTATGTACTATTAAAGAGGATTCAAATGAAGTTTGCGAGGGTATGCAATGAAATGAGGACAGATTATTATATATTAATACTTAATCTAAAAAAATAACATGTGGGAAATGTTTGACATTTTAAACAAACATAAAAGATTTCCCTCAGTAAAGAATAAAAATGTTTAAGTCATTTACGTCTCACTTGAAACCAAACTACGTACGCATCTTAGTTCAAATAGAGTCTTAGAACAAAGAGGTCTGTTCTCTTCCATAAAAAACCCTGATGTAAACTTAAAACTCTAAACTTCGCTAATCAATTCAAGGCATGACTATCAATTAAAGCAAATCTTTTGATTTCTACAATTTCCATAATTCATTTATTCCAGCTTGCATTTAAAATCACTACCTCAGTGATGATCCTTTGAACTTTTACGAACTGCTATGGACATGATAAGGCAAAATGCTGAGATAGAGTACAGTTTCAGGAAAGAAAGCTGAAGAACTTTAGATCTGTCTACAGAAGTAAAAAATTGCAACTGTTTCATGTAACATAATCATCTCAGGTACTCCCACCCACACACAAACCAGAAGCATGAAGGGCAAGTAGAACATAGGACCTATCACTCACCACTGTTTTTTAAACCCCAGGATTGGTTTTAAAACCTTATCGTTGGTTTAGTTGAAGTGAGAAATAAACGAAATAACATAAGACTTTTCCCTTTTATATATATCCAAGTATTATCTCCCTCTTTCTCCATACTTTATGAACAGCAATGATTTTACCAAGAATTATAGTATATAAAAAACTTCCACTAACCTTCACCACATAAGAAAAAGTTTTATTATAAATCTAAATTAATTCAAAAGCATTGCTGAAATGTTTTCCAGTTCTGATAGTTTAAAAATAGTGAAATTAATTTACTGATCATCTACATAAGCCTATCTATCAAAATAAAATTACTTCTAAGCATGGCTTAACTTAGCTGCAAATGAAGACTTTAAAAAGAATTAAAACCAATAGAAAATACATCTTCTGAATCATATAATACAAACCATCTACATGTTTCATAAAACTGTTCAGTGCATGTATATACCTGTGATAAAAATCTAAATTTCATCAAATTCAATATGCTGGTCTGAAGTTCCCAGCAGTTTTAAGATTATATTCTTTTCTTTTGTGAATATTTGTTTAAAATGTAATAAGATTCTGTTCCTTTTGCGTTACTGAAGTGTGTGTCCGGAGAGTAACGAAAGACAAAAATGGAGAGAAGCACTGATTCACTCTGTATGACTTGAATCACCTTTCCAAATACAAATCAGATTTGGAGGCTCCTCACTTCACTTGGTGGAAAGCAATATGCTAAAAATGAAACCAGACACACAAGTGAGACAGAAGGGAGTTTCTCAGATCAAGAAGATTGGCAGAGAAGATTTGCTTTAGGAACTCTCAAAATCTGGACAAAAGAAACAGCAAAATCATCACAGCTTATCCCTAAACTTAATAAGCTTCTTTCATTCTCCAGAGAACATAAAACATCCTATTCTACTTGTTATTTCTATCTGTAAATGAAAAACTATTTTTGTATTTTTGATCTTACTCATGGAAATGTGGCAACATTGCTTCTGAATCTCTGCTGATGTTTCCAACCAATTTATTTAGAATCAGATTGAATTTGTAAAGTAAAAAGTATTTTAAGGCACTTAACTTCTATGCAATAAAACAGATTTTCCATATAGGCTGTTGCTACTATAACGAGTATCTAAAGCAAAAATAAGGAAAAACTGGAGAGCATAGACTAAAAACATGTAGAATGACAAAAACAGTCTACAGCTAGAAGAAGACCAAATATGGAGGAAACTCAATTCCTACCCCACTATTAAAGTCTTATGTAAATTAGTTACTTGCTTTCCTTTCATTATTCATTTCCTTTTCCATTCTCTTATTTATTAATAATATTTCTGGATTTGAGGCAATATAGTAGAAACTCTCACACTTGGTGAGACAGTAGTTTTTTAATTGCTTTATGTTGGCAGTGGATTAATAGTGAAAGCACACTATGACAAGCAGACTATTCAGAATTTGAAATTCTATACACTGTTTTAGGTATAACCTAGGTATTGATTTTATTAATAGAATGACTGTCTCAACCAAATCAATACTAGTTATAGAGATTTAATTTTTTAGTTTTCTCCTAGTAATTAGGTCTTTAGTAGCCCATTTGGTGAATTGAGAAGTTTGAGAATCAAGAGAATTGGGAAGTGAATTTCACCTGCTATTTCTTCTCCCTCATTCTCTGGCTCTGCTCCAATTTTTTCATTTCCTTTATGCACATACTTCTTCAAAATCTGCCGAATTTTTTTTTTATATACCAATCAGCTTCCTATGGAGAAAGTTAACTGCCAGCAAACTGGGTAAACTGCCTTTTTCTATTAATAATAATCACCCAATTTCTCTGATGACATGTAAGCCCAAAGTTGTTGATCCCAAACAGTTCTACTGGTAGTAACACAAATAATGAAATAACAAAATGCAAATTAAAGCAAGTATTAGGATATTAAAATACTGTGAGAAAACTCTCAGACAAAACTCCAAATTTTTAATTGCTAGAGATAGGCAATTCAAAGCTAAGTAGCAAAGAGATTGATGTTAGTTACTCTTTCCAGAAAATCCAGGTTATCTTCACAGTTATTATTACCATCACAACTATCACAATGTCTGGGTACATAAGATGAGCCCTTAATCACATGGAACTATAAAACCCAGTTACTCCACATGTGCACATAAAGCACCAGTTTGCACTAAGTGATAAAAACAGCCTTCAACCTCACCAACATGGCAGCAATAACTGTAGATGAACAGAATAATGAAACAGTAATTACAAACTATCAAAAAGTATTCTTCCCAAATACTTTTCAACCAAGGATTGAGGGCTAGCATCTCCTTCTCTCAAAAACATTTACGGTACTGGTTATCCACAGAGTGAGGTGATTACAGCGCATGTGAAATTACAAAGTTGTCTCTAAAAAGATATTTATGTATTTATGTTTATAAAACATTTAGGTCCATTATGTGCCAAGCATTGTGCTAGGTACTAAGGCTACAACAAAAGCAATATTACCCAGAAACTCTGACTAGTGGCCTAAACGTTTCTTCCAAAAGTTTTCTTTAATCTCTCTATAAATTACTGGATCATTAGCATTGAAAATATAAAATTAAAAATAATCTGGCTTTGGAGATAGTGATGCAGGAGTGCCCTGAGTAAATAAAAAAAGAAAAAATGGGCATGTAACATCTCTAAGATTCTATTCTAATTTGTAACTTACTTATACTCCACCTTTTCCGTAAGGATTAAAGGTAGCTTAGAATAATTTATAAAATATAACAAGATGAGACAAGTTACTAACAAAAGAGAAACACTAAAACAAAAAAGAAAACAAGGGCAGTAGTTATAAAACAAAGCTAGGATAGGTTTAAAAATTTGACTTTTGGTGGCTAAAAATTTTGGCTCTAAGCTTTCTAGTAAACAATTTAAGTAGGAAAACCTTATCAGTCATTCCATTGAATAGCCAAAAGATAAAAAAAAAAAAAAAAAAAAGATCAGCTACTTCGAAGTACTACTATGTATTAAGCCAAGAATATTTTCAGAATTAAAGACATTATTATAATGTGATCAGCAATTATCAATTACATCCTTAGAAGAGATGTAATGACAAATTTCACAGGGCTGTTTCTTACTTCTGTGAGTATCACTTCACAGAAGATGATGGCTTAACTCCCACTGTAGATTACTTAATGTTGTCAGTTATTCAGAGAACTTGGCTGAAAGACAGATCTAACATCCCCTCTGAAAATCAGAATGCTTAAGAAAAAAAAGCATGCCTGAAGAGGTCACCCCTGCACCTGGAAAGGAGTAAAGAGTACTCTGCAGACAAGAATGACATTATCCTTAGGAAATATATTTAAATTTCTCTTCAATAAATAGACAAACGGGTACTTTCCCTGAAGTCCCACTTCATAAGCGTAGCCTCAAATTTTTTATTCTGCAAAATATCCAGGGTACACATTTCCAGGAACACTGATCAGGGTCCAAGGACTCAGCATATTGGGATAGCGAATGGTCCTTGAAGACCTATAGATAATTCAGTATCTACTCAAGGAGGTGAGCTTTAATTAACTGCACTACTGTGATTGAGAATAAGACTTAGTGCAATACGTTACCACCAACAGTCATGGATCTGGTCAAAGGAGGCTGTAGCAAAGTTTCTTCATCATTAAATTGCTTCTTAAGTTCTTCTACAGATTCCAAATGGAGTTGGAGAAATTCTGCTGTTGCTGCTGATGCTTCTTCTTTAACAGGATCTATCATTCTCTTCAGAAGTACTAGGTCATCCTTTCGGACTTTCAAACAAAGTTTCTCAATTTCTCGGATATTGGATCGGAGTTGCTATAAAAGAAAAAAATCATTAATGCCACCATTTCTTAGTATAAAATATCTTTCTTTTCAGAAGTAATGTTATAATAGTTGTGGATGGAAATTATAACAAATATCTCCACAATAGAAGGTGTAGCATAATACTTTTACATTTTCCATGTCTCTGGCTGGCCAAATGCAGCATCTTTGGAACCCACATGCTCATACTTTGAATTTATTTAGCATTTTTCCTTCATTAAATGTGGTTATACAAAGATAAATGCTCTTCACAATAAATCAAACACTACAGAAGCGTATGAAATAAAAATGATATTCTCACTTCACCTATCCCACCCCCTCTTAACCCAATACTCCCACACATTTCTCACGGCTCATGCACACATTTAACATATATAAGGCTTCTCCCTTTTTATTAAAAAAATGGATTACATTATACACAGTAATCTATAATTTGTCATTCCATACTCAACTTAACAATATTATCCCTCCTGCTCAATGGTTACACTATATTCCACGATGTAAGTGTAGAATAATTTACTCAGTCACTCCTTCGGAGATCAGCATTCATGTTGTTCCTAATTTTTAGTTATTACAAACTATGAAACAAATATCCTTGCATATAAGTCCTAATTTACTATATTAGTATATATTAACACTATAGTATACACTAATATTAATATATTATTTTGTGTAGGAAAGACTCCCAGAAACAGGAATATTCAAATGATAATGTGCATTTTTATTTCAGAAGCTATTCTTGTTTTTTCCCAAAAAGCAGTAACACTTCACACTAGCATCAAAGTATGATTGCCTATTTCTTCACATGCTGCCAGTCCTTTATGTCATCTCACTGTTGCTTTACTCTGCACTTCCCTATGAATGAAGTTGTTAGATTTTTATCAAATGATTTTCCTTCTTTTTGAGAAATACCTACTGGCTTAGTCATAAATTTTCCTCTAATATGTTGCTATAATGAATTATGTACAGATTTTGTAGTGTAGAGTCATCTTTATATTCCTGGGATAAAGCCTTTCTAGTCAATATATATAATTTTTAAATACAATGCTGAATTCATTTGCTAGTATTTTATTTGAAACTTTTAGCACATAGGGGTGTGTGTGTGTGTATACATGTGTGCATGTACACAGTTTGTGTATTTATACTATCTTTACTAGGTTTAAACGTGCTTTAACAGGTTTAAGGTTGTGCTAGCTTCATAAAATACACTGGGGAGCTTTCTCTCTTTCTCAATGGTCTATACTTTGAAAACAAAGAAACAATCCCTTTAAGATTAAATAGAACAAATTTGCAAAAATAATCAAAGAAAAGTTATATGTCTATTCATATATTTTAAATTATTTTCCCCTAAAGTGTTTTCACAATATTAATGCAAATCCTATACAGTAGACAGACCAGTAAGTAAGAATTAATTTTTCAAGTGCATACTCTGAGTGAGGTGTTACATTATTACAGTCCAAATTATTACATATGAAAAAAGCAAAACAAAAAAAAAAATCTGTTTAGGATTTACTTAGTTATCTAGTGGCAAAACTGGGGTTAAAACCCAGGTATTCCAATAGGGCCAGCAATCTTTCCACTAAACTATAATCATAATGCCTATCTATATAGTATCTTAATATAATACAATCTAAAGTTTCCATTTTACTGTAGTAAAATTAAAGTCAATCCTAGAAAAAAAAAAAGTTTAGTTACAACCTAAAGCATCTTGTAAGATTTTTCTGAGTGAAAAAATTGTGCCTTTATCTTACCATGACACTATACTTCCTGTAACCTTATCTTCAGTCTCTTACCATTCTAATATGAGCTGAAAAACCTAAGGATAATTAAACTGTAGATTCAAAATATGTGAAATGTAGGTATTAATATGTTAAAATTATATAACCTTAAAGGGGGCATAAGTGAGCATCTAATACAACCTCACAATTTTACAATAAGGAAACTGGAGTCTAGACAAACACAGTGGCAGAATTAGGACTATAGCCCAGGCCTCAAGTCCCAGAACAATACTGTTTCCAACACACCACCATTTCCTGGCTATGTGACTCCTTTCTGGACCCTAATTATAAAGCTTGGTTATATAGTTGCCAGTCTACAGAAATATTTTAGGTAATATTATCTTGGAGAAGCATTAAAAATTTTCTACAGCCAAACTTAATGAGCGTTTGTGACATCTTCCTCTCTTATATAATTTGTACATATGTCTGTCCCCAAATTACAGTATCCAGCTAAGAACTCTATTACTATAAGTAATGTGGAAAATTTTGAGGGAGAGAAAGAAAAAACCCACTGAAGTATAAAATCTGATACTATAATAACAGCAACAATAATAACAAAAACATAAATAATGGCTAAATTTTTATCAACACTTAAAATTATCCATTGTGCTGACAGCTTTACGTCTTTTATCTTCCCCTCACAATATATCTTTGAAATGGATATTACTATTATTCTCATTTTATAGAAGAGAAAATTAAAGCAAGAAGTTCAAAAAGTAGCCCAAGATTACACTGCTAGTAAATAGTATAGGCAAGAATCAAATCCAGACCACAGATCTTGTGTTCTAACTACTTTACTACATAGCAAACACCATCCAACACAAATATAATGCAAATCACACATACAAGCCACATATGTAATTTAAAAATTTTTTAAATTACATTAAAAAAGTAAAAACATGGGAAATTAATTTTAATAATATTTTTATTTAACCTAATATAGCTAAAATACTATTTTAATATGGAATTATAAAACTTCTTAATAAAATCTTTTAAATTGTTTTATTTGTAGTAAGTCTTAGAAATCTGGTATATATTTTACATTCACAGCACATCTCAGTTCAAACTGGCTACATTTTAAGTGCTCAACAGTCACATGTAGTTAGGAGCTACATTGGATAGGGCAACTAGGGAATCTCTCTAAAATCAAATAAAGGGAACAGGATGGTAAAACCATATGTGAAGAACATAAAGTCAGGTGTTTCTGCTTCTGAAAACAGCAGACTAGGTGATTCAGACTAACCTTCCCACTAATGGCTACTTCAAAAGTTGAACAAAAATCAAATCACAAAACAAACCAAAAGAAAAAAAAAAAAAAAAAAAACTTGAAAAGTACCATAAAGCAAACAAGATAGTAAGTAACTATAGGACAAGAATTGGGCAAAGATGGAAATCTAGAGAGGTGAGTCCTGAACTCAGGGCCACATTTGCTTTGGGAGTATTTGCATACCAGAATACAAACTCACAAAGTTTGGATTAAAATTTCAATGCCAAGACTTGCTAAGTATAAGGACTCTGGTACTTTCGGCTGGGGTCGTCAGAGCTCCACCCTAGGAACAAAGGTAATCCTAAAATAAAGCAGCCCTTGCATGAACTACAGACTGGCCTCCAGTCTCGAGTAGCTCTTAAAAAACCTTAAGCTCTAAAATTGGATAAAGATAATCTTGGAAAGTTAGTGCCCCCAGGGGCTTAGAAAAGCAAATGAAAATATCTGGAGGAAGATAACATCATCCCTAGCTTCAAATAATTTCTATAAATAATGTTTCAAATACAATGTCCACCAATCAATCAAAGATTACCAAGCACATGAGGACATATGCAGCATGAGGAAGAAACAGCAAAAACAGGCAACAGAAACATCCAAAAGGACATGTAATGAGGGAATGAGCAAATGTAGTCTATAAAACTATAGTTATTTTGTTCAAAGGCATAAAAATAAAGCTTGAAAATTTAGCAGAAAATTGGAAACTATAAAAAGCAACATATAGGTTTTTTAATGAATATTCTATAATTTTAAAATAATGTCCAAAAGAATTTAATAATTGAGTTTAGCTTCATATTAGGCCCAGTTCAAGAAAGATAAAACTGGAAAACAGATCTGAAGAAACTATGTAAAAAAGAAACAAGGAAAGTAAAAAATACAGAAGAAAAGTTAAGAAATACAGAAGATATAGTTAGAAAAGGGTACAATATACATTTACTTAGAATTCCAGAAGAAGACGGAAAATGAATTTGAATAATGACTCAGAATTTTCAAAACATTGAAGAAAAACATCCATCCACAATTCAAGGTCAACAAATCCTGAGAAGAATAAATAAAAGGAAAAATACACCTAGTCAGAAGAGAGAAAAAGGAGAAAAGATGTCTAAAAGCAGCTAGAGACAAGAGTTTCTTGCAAAGAAACAGTAAGATTTTAATATGACTTCTCAACAGCAATAACGAAAGCCTAAAGACAATGGAACAATATATTCAAAGTATAGAAAGCAAATTACTACCAACCTAAAGTTCTATATGCTGCAAAAATATCTTCCAAGACCACAGGTAAAATAAAAATATTTTTAGACAAACAAAAGCTGAGAGAATTTGCCTCAGTCAATAACACACAGTAAGAGAAATATTAAATGGTGATCTTCAAACATAACAATTAATCCCAGACATAAAGTTGGAAATGCAAAAAGAAATGAACAGGAATGAAAATCAGCTAAAAAGTGGGTAAATCTAGATGAACAGTAACTCTACTAAAACAATAATAATGTCTGTGGGGTTTAGAAATATTTATATAAAAGTAGCATTTAAGTTGCAGGGCACACATGGAACTAAAATAGTCTAAGGAACTGATATTATCTGTACTTCTAAGTCAAAGATGTATGTTGTAATTTTTAGTAAAAGTATATACATTTATTCCTTGGTATCCACGGAGGATTGGTTCCAGGACTCCCTGCAAATACCCAAAATCCATAGATGTTCAAACCCTTATATAAAATGGTGTAGTATTTGCATATAACCTATGAATATCCTCCTGTATAGTTTAAGTTATTGCTAGATTACTTATAATACCTAATACAATGTAAATACTACATAAATAGTTGTTATACTGTATTTTTATAGAGAATAGTGACAAGCCAAAGAGTCAGTACAGATGCAACTATCCATTCTTTTTTTTTTTTTTTTTTTTTTTTTGAGATGGAGTCTTGCTCTATCGCCCAGGCTGGAGTGCAGTGGCATGATTTTGGCTCACTGCAACCTCCACCTCCCAGGTTTAAGTGATTCGCCTGCCTTGGCCTCCCGAGTAGCTGGGATTACAGGCGCCAGCCACCACGCCCAGCTAATTTTTTTGTATTTTAGTAGAGATGGGGTTTCACCATATTAGCCAGGTTGGTCTTGAACTCCTGACCTCAGGTGATCCACCCACCTCAGCCTCCCAAAGTGCTGGGATTACAGGCGTAAGCCACCACACCCGGCCACAACCATCCATTTAAAAAAAAAAAAAATTTTGTTCCACAGTTGGTGAAATCCTTGGAGGAGGCTCAAATGTAGTTCCTAAACTAGAAAGGAAAAAATTAGATAAATTAAAAAAAACAAGATCAATACAAAAGAAAATAAATATGGAGATTTTAAAAATATGTGTAAGAAATAGAAAGCACACAATAAAGTGAAAGATTTAAACCTAAATACATCAATAATTACATTAAATAAAAATGAAATAAATATTCCAGTTATAGCATAAAGATTTATAGACTGAATTTTAAAAAACTTAAGTGATTGTATCTAAAACGTAAAGAAAGAATGGTTCAATGTAAGAAGATGAAAAAGATAAACCACTTTAACCCTAACACTTCCTCTCCAAAGAAAACCTGCTGTAGCAATATTAGAAAAAACAGACTTTAAAGCCAAAACATTACTAAAAATAAAGAGAATCACTTTATAATATCTGTACCAGGAATATATAATAATAACTAAGTTAAGTATACCTAATAACATACCCACAATACATATAATGCAAAACCGGACAAGAACTATAAAGAAAAATTTAAACAAATCCACAATCACAAGGGAAGGCTTTAACACCTTTAAGTAATTAACAGAACAAATGGACAAAAGGATATAAGTTAATATAGAGGATTTGAACAATAAGTTTAACACAAACTAGATATAAATTATATAGAACATTATACCCAACCAGGTGAGAATACACATGACAAAATTCAACAACCCTTCATGCTAAAAACTCTCAATAAATTAAGTATTGATGGGACATATCTCAAAATAATAAGAGCTATCTATGACAAACCCACAGCCAATATCGTACTGAATGGGCAAAAACTGGAAGCATTCCCTTTGAAAACTGGCACAAGACAGGGATGCCCTCTCTCACCACTCCTATTCAACATAGTGTTGGAAGTTCTGGCCAGGGCAATTAGGCAGGAGAAGGAAATAAAGGGTATTCAATTAGGAAAAGAGGAAGTCAAATTGTCCCTGTTTGCAGATGACGTGATTGTATGCCTAGAAAACCCTATTGTCTCAGCCCAAAATCTCCTTAAGCTGATAAGCAACTTCAGCAAAGTCTCAGGATACAAAATCAATGTACAAAAATCACAAGCATTCTTATACACCAATAACAGACAAAGAGAGCCAAATCATGAGTGAATTCCCATTCACAATTTCTTCAAAGAGAATAAAATACTTAGGAATCCAACTTACAAGGGACATGAAGGACCTCTTCAAGGAGAACTACAAACCACTGCTCAATGAAATAAAAGAGGATACAAACAAATGGAAGAACATTCCATGCTCATGGGTAGGAAGAATCAATATCGTGAAAATGGCCATACTGCCCAAGGTAATTTATAGATTCAATGCCATCCCCATCAAGCTACCAATGACTTTCTTCACAGAATTGGAAAAAACTACTTTAAAATTCATATGGAACCAAAAAAGAGCCCGCATCACCAAGTCAATCCTAAGCCAAAAGAACAAAGCTGGAGGCATCACACTACCTGACTTCAAACTATACTACAAGGCTACAGTAACCAAAACAGCATGGTACTGGTACCAAAACAGAGCTATAGATCAATGGAACAGAACAGAGCCCTCAGAAATAACACCGCATATCTACAACTATCTGATCTTTGACAAACCTGACAAAAACAAGAAATGGGGAAAGGATTCCCTATTTAATAAATGGTGCTGGGAAAACTGGCTAGCCATATGGAGAAAGCTGAAACTGGATCCCTTCCTTACACCTTATACAAAAATTAATTCAAGATGGATTAAAGACTTAAACATTAGACCTAAAACCATAAAAACCCTAGAAGAAAACCTAGGCATTACCATTCAGGACATAGGCATGGGCAAGGACTTCATGTCTAAAACACCAAAAGCAATGGCAACAAAAGCCAAAATTGACAAATGGGATCTCATTAAACTCAAGAGCTTCTGCACAGCAAAAGAAACTACCATCAGAGTGAACAGGCAACCTACAAAATGGGAGAAAATTTTTGCAATCTACTCATCTGACAAAGGGCTAATATCCAGAATCTACAATGAACTCCAACAAATTTACAAGAAAAAAACAAACAACCCCATCAAAAAGTGGGCAAAGGATATGAATAGACACTTCTCAAAAGAAGACATTTATGCAGACAAAAGACACAAGAAAAAATGCTCATCATCACTGCCCATCAGAGAAATGCAAATCAAAACCACAATGAGATACCATCTCACACCAGTTAGAATGGTAATCATTAAAAAGTCAGGAAACAACAGGTGCTGGAGAGGATGTGGAGAAATAGGAACACTTTTACACTGTTGGTGGGACTGTAAACTAGTTCAACCCTTGTGGAAGTCAGTGTAGCGATTCCTCAGGGATCTAGAACTAGAAATACCTTTTGACCCAGCCGTCCCATTACTGGGTATACACCCAAAGGACTATAAATCATGCTGCTATAAAGACACACACACACGTATGTTTATTGCGGCACGATTCACAATAGCAAAGACTTGGAACCAACCCAAATGTCCAACAATGATAGACTGGATTAAGAAAATGTGGCACATATACACCATGGAATACTATGCAGCCATCAAAAATGATGAGTTCTTGTCTTTTGTAGGGACATGGATGAAATTGGAAACCATCATTCTCAGTAAACTATCTCAAGGACAAAAAACCAAACACCGTATCTTCTCACTCATAGATGGGAATTGAACAATGAGAACACATGGACACAGGAAGGGGAACATCACACTCTGGGGCCTGTTGTGGGGTGGGGGGAGGGGGGAGGGATAGCATTAGGAGATATACCTAATGCTAAATGACGAGTTAATGGGTGCAGCACACCAGCATGGCACATGTATACATATGTAACTAACCTGCACATTGTGCACATGTACCCTAAAACTTAAAGTATAATAATAATTAAAAAAAACATACAAATACACATGGAGAACATTTATAAAAATTGATTATATACTAAGTCTTAAAGGAAGTTTTGACAAATTTCAAAAATATTGACACTGATATCATATAGACCATATACTCTGATCATAATAAAATTAAACTTGAAATCATTAATAAAATATATCTATAAACATTTCATGACCAATAATGAAGGAAGACATATTTCTAAATAACCCACAAGTCAAAGAAGAAATCACAATGGAAATTAAAAATGCTGGCTGGGCGCAGTGGCTCATGCCTGTAATCCTAACACTTTGGGAAGCTGAGAAGGGCGGATCATCTGAGGTCAGGAGTTCGAGACCGGCCTGAAAAACATGGTGAAACCCCATCTCTACTAAAAATACAAAAAATTAGCTGGGTGTGGTGGTGGGCACCTGTAATCCCAGCTACTTGGGAGGCTGAGGCAGGAGAATCTTTTGAACCCGAGAGGTGGAGGTTGCAGTGAGCGAAGATTGCACCATTGCACTCCAGCCTGAGCAACAAGAGTGAAACTCCGTCTAAAAAAAAACGCTTTGACCTGAATGAAAAGAAAAATAATGCATATTTAAACCTACAGGCAGCTAAAGTAATAAAAATTTATAGCTATAACTGCATATATATATATATATATATGTATTAGAAAAGAAAAAAGGTTGGAAATTAGTAGACTGAAAATCCATCACAAGAAACTAGAAAATAGTAAAAACAATTGCAAAAAAAGTAGAAGGGAGAAAATAATAAAGATGTAAAAATAAATTTGATGAAACAGAAAAACAAACATAATACAATAGATTAACAAAGCCAAAACTAGATTTTTGGGAAGACTAATAAAATTGATAAACCTCATTGAAAAAGAATTTTAAAAAATAGAGAAGGCATAAATAACCAAAATCAGAAATGAAAAATGGCATTACTACTGATCTTGCAGAATTAAAAAATAAAATATTCTGAAAAAATTTATGCCAATAAATTAGAAAACTTAGATGAAATAATTAGAAGACTATAACTTATCAAACTGACAAATAGAAACCAAAATAGTCATATAATTATTAAAGAAATTGAATGTATATTTTGAAGTCTCTCTTCCTCGCCACACAAAACCAAAACCAACTAAACAAACAAACAAAGAAAAAGCCCAGCCTGATAGTTTTACTGGCCAATTCTACCAAATATTTAAAGAATTACACAAATTCTTCAAAGGCACAGAAAAAGACCATCCTCTAACTCTTTATGATAGCACGACCTTGAAACGAAACTTAAGAAGATTAAGAATAAAGAAAAATTCAGACTAGTCTCATGCACTATAAACAAGATTTTAAAATCCTAAAGAAACATCAGCAATTTAAATCTAGCTTCATATAAAAGATAAAACAATAAAATATGGTCATGGATTGGAGGATTCAATATTGCAAAGATGTAACTTTTATTCAAATATAGAGATTCGGCCAGGTGCAGTGGCGCACGCCTGTAATCTCAGCACTTTGGGAGGCCAAGGTGGGCAGATCACTCGAGGTCAGGAGTTTGAGACCAACCTGGCCAACATGGTGAAATCCTGTCTCTACTAAGAAATACAAAAATTAGCCAGGCGTGGTGGTTTGCACCTGTAGTCCCAGCTACTCGGGAGGCTGAAGCAGGAGAATTGCTTGAACCCAAGAGGTGGAGGTTGCAATGAGCCAAGACTGCGCCACTGCACTCCAGCCTGGGTGACAGAGTGAGACTCCAACTCAAAAAAACAAAAACAAAAACAAAAATCAGCCGGGCGAGGTGGTATGCGCCTGTAGTCCTAGCTACTCGGGAGGCTGAGGCAGGAGAATCACTTGAATCCAGGAGGCGGAGCTTGCAGTGAGCAGAGATTGCGCCACTGCACTCCAGCCTGGGTGACAGAGCGAGACTGCGTCGCAAAACAAAGAAACAAACAAATGAACAAACAAAAACAAATACAGGGATTCAATAAATTAAATAAATTTGCAAAAGGTTAATTGATAATTTGTTTTGTTTTGGTGAAACTTGATAAGCTGATTCTAAAACGTATATGAAAATGCACAGGGCTGAGACTATCCAAATCACTTGTGAAGAAGAAAGTACGAGAACTTCCTCTATTAGATATCAAAACTCATTATAAAGCCATAGTAATTAAGAGAGTATGGCATTAGTGCAAGAATAGACAAATACACAGTGAAACAGCCCAGAAACAACCCAAACATATATGCACTTGACTTATGACAAAAGTAGCACTATAGAGCAATCAATGCTGGGAAAAAAAAATGAAGTTTTCAAATCATTATGCCTAGTAATTTGGGTATCCTTACCAAAAAAAATAAAGCTGGATATACCACTTCACGCCATATACAATAATCAACCAGATGGACTGTAGACTTAAATGTGAAAGGCAAAACAATAACACTTTTAAATAGAAGAATATCTTTGTAACCCTGGGTAGGAAAGATTTCTTAAACATGGCACAACTCTCGAGCCCAGGAGTTTGAGACAGCAGTGAGCTATGATTGCGCCACTGCACTCCAGCTTGGGTGACAAAAGGAGACCCCGTCTCTAAAAAACAAAAATAAAAGTAAACACGGCACAAAATCACCAACTATAAGATTGATAACCTTTAAATTAAATGAGCTTCTAGTCATCAAGAAACACCACTAAGACAGTGAAAAAGTAAACCACTGAATGGCAGAAGATAACTGCAACACATATAACTGATAAAGGGGTCATAGGCAAAACATATAAAGAAGTCTTACAAATCAATATAAAAAAATACAAACAACCCATAGAAACTTAGGCAAGAACTCTAGATGGGCATGTCTCATAAACACATGAAAAGTTAATCTCATGAATAATCAGGTAAATGTAAATTAAAACCACAATTAACTTACCCACCAGAACAGCTAAAATTAAAGTCTGACAATACTAAATATTGGTATTGGTAAGGATGTGGTGCCCACAGGATTGTATTCACTGCTGGAAGGAATGTAAAATTAACATTACTGTTTTGGAAAATAGCTTGGTATTACTTACTAAAGTTGAAAGTAAGCATGCTCAAGGAACCAACAATTCCTGTCCTAGGAATATACTCAACAGAAATATGTGCACATGTATAAAAATATACAAGAATGTTAATAGCATTTATAATATAAACTGAACAACTCAAATGTCCATCCACAGAATGGATATACTATGGTATGTTCATTAAATAGAATATATACAGCAATGAAAATGGATGAACTATTGTTATAGGAAAAACACAGGTAAATGACAAGCCAGACACAAAAGATATCTTGTTTAATTCAATTTATATAATGTTCAAAAACAGGCTAAATGAAATTAGTCTTAAGCACACACTTTGGCAGTAAAATTATACAGAAAAGGTACAAAGTATTTACCATATAAATCAAGATAGTGATTATTTTTGCAGGGGAAAAGGTGGTTGTAATTGGGAAGAGGCTATGGGCTTCTAGGATACCAGCAACTATTTCTTGATCTGAGTAGTGATACATGAGTGTTCACAGTATAATAATTTATTTGGGTGTATATTTATATTTTAGGCATTTTTTAGAATACGTAAATTATATTTCACAATAAAAAGTTTAAATAATACTTTCAGAAAATAGTACTACATTGACTTGTACGGTCAATTAACGTTAGGACAGAAATGAGGTTGAAGCATTCAGGTAGGGGTAAAACTGAGTAGGAATTTTATTGTAGAAGTATACTGGATAAGGATATTACTTAACATTCAACTGAACTGTAAAGTTTCTAAGAACGGGGATTGTGTCTAATTTCTTTGTCATATATCCTCAAGGCCACCTTTGGTCCCTGGTACATGGTACGATTCAATCAATATGGTAAAAGAATGAATGCTTTCTTAATACTTTCCACAAAGTGGCAAAGTAGTGGTCCAACAACATGGATCTCCAACTATCAAGAAACCAACTAAAATTCTTCCCTAGAAAAGTGTAAGTCACTAGCATATGAAACATTCCATCTTTCATTAAGTGGAAGAAATAATGAAAAGAACTACTCCTTTGGAATTAATTCTGACATACAAGCATAAAATAGTGAAGTGGAAGTGAGACGCATGAGAGAGAAACCATGATGCCACCTTGCAGTTCACAAGAGTTAGAAGGAACACTAGGGATTAGTGATTCTTTAGGAAAGAGAATTTGATCAAGTTTAAAGAAAAAAGCTGCATGATGCCATAGCAGAAATCATACTGTAATAAAGTTTTTTGCAAAAGAGATAAAGTTTCTAAAAAGTAAAATTCTAGGCCGGGCGCGGTGGCTCACGCCTGTAATCCCGGCACTTTGGGAGGCTGAGTCGGGCGGACTGCCTGAGGTCAGGAGTTTGAGACCAGTCTGGACAACATGAAGAAACCCCGTCTCTACTAAAAATACAAAAAAGTTAGCTGGGCATGGTGGTGTGCGCCTGTAATCCTAGCTACTTGGGAGGCTGAGGCAGGGGAATTGCTTGAAGCTGGGGGTGGAGGTTGCAGTGAGCCGAGATCTGAGATCACGCCACTGCACTCCAGCCTGGGTGACAGAGTGGGACTCCATCTCAAAAAAAAAAAAAAAAAAAAAGTAAAATTCTACACTATACAAACAAGTTAATCTGACACTATAAAAAGTAAGCTCACACCTGTACTCCCAGCACCTTGGGAGGCCGAGGCGGGCGGATCACTTGAAGGTCAGGAGTTCGAGACCAGCCTGGCCAACGTGGTAAAACCCCAACTTTATTAAAAATACAAAAATTATCTGGGCATGGTGGTGGGCACCTGTAATCCCAGCTACTTGGGAGGCTGAGGCAGCAGACTCACTTGAACCCGAGAGGTGGTGGCTGCAGTGAGCTGAGATCGTGCCACTGCACTCCAGCCTGGGCGACAAGAGCGAGACTGCCTCTCAAAAAAGAAAAAATTAAAATAAGTTAATCTGATAAGAAAGAAAAGAAAGTGGCACCTAAAGAATCCAATATGGTTGTTGTGTAAGGTGTGCTATGATAAGTTCAGAATTTTAAGGACTTGTAAAACAAAGAGAATCTTATAAGTAAAGTTAGAGCCCAGAATGAGCGGAGGCTGATGAAAAAATGTTAAGAACAATAAAAAGGACTTAAAAATACATGTAGAGTAAGAACAAGAAAGAAAGTTCAGGCCCACTGCTTGGGGCAGATGGTGCAGTGTTAGCAGATGATGCAGAGAGAGCAGAACTATGTAACTCCTATTTTGCTTTTGATTCTCTATTAAGGGGAAATATTCAAAATGAAAGAGGCAGAAGAAACATGCTCAAAGGAAATCTGACACATATCTTACAGTAAGGATCTAGGTAGGCTTCATGAAGGAGGGGAGACTTGTGATGTCTCTGAAAAATAATACTGGGAAAATAGAACACACTAAATAGGAAGAATAGATTGGGAAAAGATCGAGGTAGGGTAGAAGCCTTCTAAATACTGTATTTCATCAATTTTAAAACACAGTATCTTGTCCACATTTTAACATCTCTAAAATTGGAAAGTATCTTAAAATAAATGGTAAAAAGCACTGTGCATAGTTAACTGGCAGTACTTTTTTCTTTCTTAGAGGTATACAAAATAATAGTGTGTCTTACAACTGATGATGTTTTAGATTTAATTTCCTCCCTGAGATTCTGTAGAACCTATGCCAATCAGAGTAGAGGTCAAGGATCCTAAATCCTGATTAATCAGCTCATAAGAACTTTAAAGCAAAATTTAACTCACAACAAGTTAAAACAATTTATATCCTAATAGCATTCATTTTGGAATCTACTCTTGTATCTTCTTTTCCATTCTCTATCTGGTTTTGCTTCTCCTTAATCGCTTCTTTTCTCCTAACCAGTCTACTACATTTGCTTCTCCACTCTCCTCCTCATTCCCTTTCTTTTCTATTGTTTCTCCCTTTTAAATCATCCCCCTTTTTAAAAATTAAAAAGTAGATAGCTCAAGTGTTCTATATTTTTCCTAGTAAAATCATGAAAGTCACATCTCACGTCTACAAATTCCATGGCTGATTTTATTTTTGTGCATCTGTGTACTTATGGAACTGGGATAGCTTCTCCACAGCAGTATCTCTCCAAATGTGGTCTGAAATCTACTGAATCAGAATCTCTAATGTGGATCCCAGAAATCTGTGACCTCAACAAGTTCTACATCATCACTATTATGAAGAAAAAGCTAGGCCGATAGCTTCCTTCCTTCTTCCCTCCCTCCCATCAGGTCCTTCCCTCCCTCCTCCTTCCCTCCCTCCCTCCCTTCCTTCCTTCCTTTCTTCCTTCCAGACAAGGTCTCACGCTGTCACCCAGGCTGGAGTGCAGTGGCATGATCATGGCTCACTGCAGTCTCAATCTCCCAGGCTCAAGAGATCCTCCCACCTCAGCTTCCCAAGCAGCTAGACTATACGGCACACACCACCATGCCTGGCTAATTTTTTGGTATTTTTTGTAGAGACAGAGTTTCACCATGTTGCCCAAGCTGGTATTGAACTCATGAGCTCAGGCAATCCATCCACCTTGGCCTCCCAAAATGTTAGCATTATAGGCGTGAGCCACTGCGCCTGGCCTTTATCAGATTTCTATAAAAGCCAAGTTAATGTTCTTCAGTGAATTATTATAGTAGTAACAATTTCCAACTCTCATTTAGTTTCAAATTTTGATCACAAAATGTTTCTTAATCCTAATGTTTTCTTATCCTAGAGAAGAAAATTGTTAAGTATACTATATTTGCAGTTTCAAAACAATAACAGATGACTTTTGGTTCTGTCCAAGGTGAGCACAGTTCACTTAACAGAGCACTGGAGAGGAGAGTGCAGCACAGGGAAAGAGAGCCCTGGAAATATGCAGAGGGATCAGTGATACATTGGTATTTAGAGGTCACTAAATACCAGAATTCAGCAAAGAACTGATCAGAACATGTATGTGAGGAAATTACCCAAAGCTGGTGAGGAAACAACCTGAAAAAGTTAGAGAGAACAGTACCCAGCACTCACTCAACACTGGAGACATTGCCTGTTGCCACCAGCCAAAATGGGAAAACTCTTAATTCACAGGGCATTGAGTAGTGCACTCAAAAAGGTTTTGCCCCCATGATGAGAAATAATAAGCCACAGACCGAGCAGTGCTATAGTTAAGCCTAATGAATCGTAAGAGTAAGACCCTAAAGGATCAAACAGTTTCCAAGCAACTTAACTACATTCCAGAACAAAGCTCATTGTTTTATATATAAACATAAGATTTATAAAAACATAAAAATATCCAGCACCTACCAAAGTAAAAGAGACCCAATCGAATATCACTAGACACAAACAAGAAAACATCACCCATAATGAAGAAAATAATCACCGAACTGAAATTGACCTAGAATTGCCCTAGATATAAGCATTAGTAGAAAAATATATTAAAATAGCTATTACAATTGTATTTCATGTGTTCAAAAAGTTAATTAGAGACATAGAAGATATAAAAAAGACTCAAAATTCTGGAGGGGAAAACTACAATATGTGAGTGAGATAAACAATACATTGAATAGATTAATGGCAGACTAGACACTGCTGCTAAGACTAATAAACATAAAGGCATGGCAATAGACACTATCCAAAATAAAACACACAGATAAAAAAATCAAAAAGAATTAAAAGAGCATCAGTGAGCTATCACATAACTTTAAGCAACCTAACATATGTGTAATTGGAGCCCTTGAAGGAGAAGAGGAGGGAGGGGACAGAAAAATATATGAATAATGGCCAAAAAATGCCCACATTTGATGCAAACGATAAATCCAGAGGTCCAAGAAGCTCAATAAATTCAAAGCACAAGACACAAAGAAAATGCCACCAAAGCCTATCATAATCAAAGTGCCCAACCAGAGATTAAAGGAAAATCATAAAAGCAAGAGAAATGAGACACATTACATACAAAGTAACAACGATAAGAATTAAGCAGATTTCTCATCAGAAACAATGCAAGTGAGAAGACAGCTGAACATCTTTAAAGTACTGAAAGAAAAAAGTTAATGTAAATACAGCAAAATTTCTTTTAAAAACAATGGCAAAACAAAAACTTTTCAGATATACAAAAACTCAAAGTATTCATCACAGCAGAATCACACTCCCAGAAATGTTAAAGGAAATCTTTCCAGCAAAAGGAAAACCACACCAGATGGAAATATGGATCTACATAAAGGCATTAAGCACACTAAAAATGGAAATGACACCAGTACATATATAAGATTTTTTTCTTTAATATCTAAATCACTTAAAAAAATAAATGCCTATTTAAATATTATGAAGTATATGATGTATAAAAGTTAAATATATGAGAACAACAGCATATAGGCTGGTAGAGGAGAAATAGAGGTGTATTGTTAAGTTTCTTAAACATATGTGAAATAGAATATTACCACTTGCAAATAAACTGTGATAAGATGTACACTAAAGACCCTAAAGGAACCACTAAAATAACAGAGGTATTAGCTAGCAAGGCAAGGAGACAAAATGGAATAAAAAATTCATGTAAGAAGGAAAAAAGCCATAAGTAGTTATAACATTTAGTTATAAAATCAAAGAGAACAAAAGAGAGAAGTTGTTTTTAATTCATTAAAATTCAAAATTCAAAAGAAAACAGAAACATCGTTAATCATTAAGCAAATGAAGGTTAAACTCATGAGATACCATTACAGACTTAATTAGAAGGGTTAAAATTTAAAAGGCTGACTATATCAACTGTTTGCAAGGACAATGGAGGAACTGGTGGGAATATAAAACGATACAATCATTTTGGAAAACAACTTGGCAGTTTCCTAAAAAACAACTACTATATGTTCCAGCCATTCCACTCCTATTTACCCACAATAAATGAAATCCTTTGTCCACACAAATACCTGTACCCAAATGTTCATAGCAGCTTTATTAGTAATAGCCAAACAGTGGTATAGTGGTATAGCCATACAATAGAATACTATTCAATAATAAAAGGGAATTAAACACTGACAGACATCACAACATAAATGAATTTCAAAATATTTATGCAGAGTGGAAGAAGCTCAGAACCTTCCAAAAGCTGCCTACTAACTCTGAGTTACCATATCCTGCAAGGCTCTCCATGATCTGACCCTCTGATCTCTTTGACTTCATCTCCTGTACTCTCCTTGCTCACACTAGCCACACTGACCTCCTTACTATTCCTTACTATTCCTTGACTATGCCACATCCTCTCACCTCAGAGCCGTCCCTCTGCCTGGAAAATTCTATTCGCCATGGTTTATGCCTTCACTTCCTTTAGATCTCTGCTCAAATGTCATCAGAAGCCTTCCACAAACACCATTTATTTAAAAGAACACTCAACACCTTCTGTGATTCTTTGTTGCCTTTAACCTGCTTTACTTTTCTTCATGGCACTTATAATCATCTAACATATTACATATGTGTTTACTTTAAACAAATCTCTCTCTGCTCTCTCCACTTGCCACCGCCACAGACGTATGCCCAGTGTCTAGAAGAGTATCTAGAACACAGCAAATGTTCAAATGCTTCTGCTTTTCTAATAATCAGGTCAGAAAAGCAGGTATTGTACCAAATTCTGAAAATTTTCAGGAATATCCAGCAGTTAATCAAGGGGTCTATAATCACCGACATAAGTTTTTAAAAAAGAACATATATCAACTTAACAAGCTTTGCAGTGTACAAATAGTAAACTGTAAACCATAGCTACACTTTTTTTTTTTTTTTGAGACGGAGTCTCGCTCTGTTGCGCAGGCTGGAGTGCAGTGGTGTGATCTCGGCTCACTGCAAGCTCCGCCTCCTGGGTTCATGCCATTCTGCTGCCTCAGCCTCCTGAGTAGCTGGGACTACAGGCGCCCACCACCACACCCGGCTAATTTTTTTGTATTTTTAGTAGAGATGGGGTTTCACCGTGTTAGCCAGGATGGTCTCGATCTCCTGACCTCGTGATCCACCTGCTTCAGCCTCCCAAAGCGCTGGGATTACAGGTGTGAGCCACTGCACCCAGCCTACACTTTTAATAAATTAAAAACAACTTCTCTCTTTTGTTCTCTTTGGTTTTATAACTAAATGTTATAAGTACTTATGGCTTTTTTCCTTCTTTCAGAAATGTCCCAAAACTTCTGTCTAAAGATTAAAAAAAATATTCAAATATATACTTATCTATACTGACAATTGTAAAAAGTAATTATTTTAAGTTAATTGAAAATTCTGAAAAATGGCTAATTATGTATTTAATGATTAAAAGTGGCTATGCATATATTTGCCTTTTTAAAATATTGACTTAAGGATTCTTAATGTGTTTTTACAACATGTAATTTTGAGAACAAATTGTATACAGCAGAAAACATTTGGTATCATAATAATTAATCTGATTTCTTCACAAATACAGAGCAGAAGTCCACTGGTAAACATTTAAATAACTTAGAGTAAACACATTCTAGACAGCATATAATTTATTGCTAAGGGCTCCAGAGTCATAGCTATTTAATTAAAGTAAATCTGGACTATTCTTTACTTTCATTACCTAACTACTATACTTAAGGCACTGATACTAATATAATGACTTCTCACTTATTTCAACATCAAAAGTCACCAAAAAGAATATATATAGCTTAACAGGTATTAACTAAACCATGAAAAAGAGTAAAAATCAATAGAGAAAAAGGTCTCCATCCATTTATTTAACAAATATCTAATGAACATCTTACAGAGGTATTAAGTGTAGCACTCAAATCCCTATCCACCTGAATTATTATTCAAAATGTTTCCAGATTAAAATAAAAACACTAGAATACAACACTGGAATGGGTTCTCATTAAAGATTCTTATTAAATGCCAACTAAGAGCACTGACACTATGCCAGATAAACTGGTTTCCTACTACTTCTTAGACAAACACTCAATCTCTTCAACTTTCTGGTATTTAAAAAATGAGGATAATACTCCCTTATCCAGCATCCAGATAGCAGGTACTATATCATTTATTGGTCTCTAAAATGCAATTGTCAATTAATCATATTCTGACTTACATTAACTTTTACTAAGGTTTTAAACTATTGTTTAAATACTTAATTTAACTTTTTGTGAATTCCTGTCTATGTAAGTTCCTTCAAGATAGAAACTGTGATGTACTTTTCAGAATCTTCTCTCATCAATTAGTGTTGTTACCAAATATTAAGTATTTGGGAAGAAGAGCTGAGGAAGACGAAGCTTTGTAAAATATTCCTTTTACACTTTTGTATGGTAAATGACAAAAATGGGGGAAATAATGCAATTACAATGTGTTTTAAATTAAACTAGCAAGTCAACAAATAAGCAGCTTTACTTCTGCCCAGATTCAAGAGAAGGGGAATTAGACTCCACCTATTGGTGGGGGAGTAGCAAGGTCGTAATGTAGAAGGCCATGTGGGATGGGGGATATTTTTGTGGGTATCTTTAGAAAGTACAATGTACCACAACCTGTACGCAAAAAACTATAAAGATTCCCAAATATTAAAGAAGATAAATACAAATGCAAGAATATCCCATATTCACAGGTAGGAAAACTAGATATTGTAAAGATGTCAATTTTCTCTACCAATGCAACTCCCAACTTCCCAACAAGACTGTGTATGGACTTTGAAAAGCTGATTCTGAATTTCATATGGAGGACTAAAGAGCCAAGTATAGCCAAAACACTCCTGAAAAGGAAGGATACTGTGGAAGTATTGTACAATCAGATATCAAGCTTTATCTTAAAACTGTCATAATTAAGATAGTGTGTGGAATTTGGTGCAGAAATAGACTGACAAATGGAATAGAATATAAAGATCAGAGACATATGGAGTTACATGCATCTTTGGAATTACAATATGCTTCAGAAGCAGCACCACAGAAATCAGGTAATAGTGACACACAAGTGATTTTCAAGATGGAATAAAATAAAATTTTATTGATGTCTACCTCATACCACCAATTCCAGATGGATTAAAGACTTGAATGTTAAAAGCAAAATATTTAAAATACTCAGTTAAATATATAAAGAAATATCTTCTTGAATCCTCCAAGAGAGGATTTCTTGAACAAGCCACCAAAGTAGGAACCATAAAAGATTGATAATTTAAACTACATTTAAATTAAGAACTTCTTTTTATCAAGATATCATAATGAATGTGACAATATAGTTCTTACTATGTAAATCTAATGATGATAAATCTAGAAAATCTGTGATAATTGTTGATGAGATTATTTATCCCAAAATAACTTTTACACTAACTAGCAAAGTAGAAATATATACACAAAATTCAGAGCAGATATGAGTAAAACTCACCAAATACCTACATCTAACAATAGCTTCAATCTTACTACTCTAAAGGCACCCATAATCTTTTATGCCAGATGGAGGTCAATACGGTAAATATATATGCAAATTTTATAAATCAGTAAACAAATACTTTGACCATAGCCAATGTCTCAACCAAATCATGTGATTTTTAAATGATAGATTAAACAGGGAAGATGGTAAGAAATCTAAGTCATAATAACCTCATTAAATCATTAACATGCTGAGTACCATTCAATAGACACCAAATCTTGCTGGGCACCAGTTGCTGCAGAATATACAAATAGTGGAGACACAGTCTCTGCTTGTTAGGCCTATAATCTAATTAGCAAGCAGTAAATACAGCTATAGAGAGATAAGTCAAATTTCCATCTAAATCTCAAATCAATCTGTTTTCCTTCATCTCCACTATCTCTAAGCTACTAACAACTTTTTCTTGGACATCTGTAACCCTTCCTAATGATCTCCTGAATTCATTTCATTCTATCACAATTTAATCACTATACTGCAGCTATAATAATCTTTCTGAATTCAAGAGGACCACAGATGTATTCTTTGGAGCAACTGACTCTAGATTCAGAAACACCAGGCACAGGGCTAAAAAGCCTGTACTGAAGAAAGCCCAAAAGTCTTTACCTAATCTGCCTCTAAAACTTTGTAAGATAAGCACCTACCTGCCGTAGGGGGAAAATGAGAATTCTTCTTCAAAAAACTAAATAAGAACAACCTCCAGATACCGATATTTGGAGGTATCCCTAAGGAAAATGCCAGCTTGCCCAAGCATCCTTAAGTGAAGTCCACCAGAAGACAGGCAATCTACTTTTTAATATCTCAGAAAAACAAACAAAAAAACCTATTACACCCATAGACAAAATGCTATCAAGAAAGGAAAAGAGAACAAGAAAAAAGCTATTGTAAATTAAGTATCATAATAGCAGAAAAAAAGAATTCAAAGGAAAAAGTTAAAGAGAAAGCTGAGGAAATCTTTCAGAAAATAGAGCGAAAATCAGACAAGCAACCCAAGAGTTCCAACATCCAATAGAACAGGGACTGCCAAATTTTTTCTGCAAAGAACCAGACAGTAAATAGCTCAGGCTTTGTAGGCCATACAGTCTCTTTTGCAACAACTTAACTCTGCTGTTACAGTGTGAAAGCAGCCAAAGAAATGTGTAAGCAAATGGGATAGACAGAGGCCAGACACAGCCTCTGAATCAGTTTGCTGACCTTTAGAATTAAAGAAGAAAAAAAAAGAGCAAAATGAGAAAACACGGAAGAATAAATGACCAAAGAAAAATCTAAGAAAATTACCCAGAACTAAAGAAAATGAATTTTTAGAAAGAAACAGTCCAACACAATGACATCATCATCAAATTTCAGAATACCAGGGATGAACTAATCACAAAAGCTCCAAAAAAGGGAAAAAACAAAAAACAACAAAACCAGGTCCTGTACAAAGACTGGAAAATCAGCTGGGCGCAGTAGCTCACGCCTGTAATCCCAGCACTTTGGAAGGCTGAGGCGGGCGGATCACAAGGTCAAGAGACTGAGACCATTCTGGCCAACATGGTGAAACCCCGTTTCTACTAAAAATACAAAAATTAGCTGGGCATGGTGGCATGCACCTGTAGTCCCAGCTACTCAGGAGGCTGAGGCAGGAGAATCGCTTGAACCTGAGAGGTGGAGATTGCAGTCAGCCGAGATTGCATCACTGCACTCCAGCCTGGGCGAAAGAGCGAGACTCCATCTCAAAAAATGAAAAACAAAACAAAACAAAAGACTGGGATGATATGATACTAGCTTTTTTAAGTATAACACAAAAAAGATAGAAAAGCTTCAATATTGAAAGAGAATTCCAACTAGAATTCTATATCTAGTGAAATTAGCAATCACATGTCAGGAGAGAATAAAGGCATTTTTTAGAAATACAATTACTTATATTTATCTCCAAGGTACCCTTAATTAGAGGGCTACTGCAAGATTACTCCAATAAAACAATAGAATAAAGCAAAAATGAGGAAAGCATAATACCTAGGAAAATAGAGATGTAAACACAGAAAAGCAGCTAAGGAAAGTCCCAGAACAGGAGCTGCACAACAAGCCTAGAAAGTTCACATAGGAAGTGGGGGAAGAAGAGTTCAGAAGAAAATCTTTAAAATAAAGAAGGGAAAAGCTGGGCCCAGTGGCTCACGCCTGTAATCCCAGCACTTTGGGAGGCTGAGGCGGGTGGACCATGAGGTCAGGAGATCAAGATCATCCTGGCTAACACGGTGAAACCCCGTCTCTACTAAAATTACAAAAAATTAGCTGGGTGTGGTGGCGGTCACCTGTAGTCCCAGCTACTCAGGAGGCTGAGGCAGGAGAATGGCGTGAATCCAGGAGGAGGAGCTTGCAGTGAGCCGAGATAGAGCCACTGCACTCCAGCCTGGGCGACAGAGGGAGACTCTGTCTCAAAAAAATAAAAAAACAAAACAAAACAAAACAAGAAGGGAACTGATATATTTAAGCATATACGAAATATTACTGGCCAGGTGCGGTGTGGCTCATGCCTGTAATCCCAGCACTATGGGAGGCCAAGGCAGGCGGATCACAAGGTCAAAAGTTTGAGACCAGCCTGGCCAATATGGTGAAACCCTATCTCAACTAAAAATACAAAAATTAGCCAGGCATGGTGGCAGGCACCTGTAGTCCCAGCTACTCGGGAGGCTGAGGCAGGAGAATTGCTTGAACCTGGGAGGCGGAGGTTGCAGTGAGCCGAGATTGCACCACTGCACTCCAGCCTGGGCAACAGAGTGAGACTCTGTCGCAAAAAAAATAAAAAATAAAAAATAAAAATAAAATAAAGAAAAAGAAGTGTTATTGATAGCATGTGACAGAGATATGGAGCATTTAGAGAAAATTAACCACAACATACACAGAAAGCCAGGCAACTAAAAAAATGAGGCAATTATTAACTTTTTAAAAAGTAAAAGGTAGTACTGTATTTCACTATTTGACTCAGCAGAAAACAATATCTCCATAATCAATATAGTGAGTTTATATTATATTAACTCACTATATTGATTTAACCAAAATCACTATATTGATTTAACCAAAATTGATTTAACCAAAAATTGTAATATAGGTAATTATATAGGAGAAGGGAAGTAGGAGAGCAAGGTAGGAACCTAGAGCTCCACCTACCATAAGAAAAAAAAAAATCTAAACCTGATTAATCAAGAAATATCAGTCTACACATGTTATTTAGTAATAGAGGTAAATTTCAGGGAGAAAGGCCAAAAGGATTAACAATGGTTTCCTCCAAGTAGGAGGACTTGTAGGTGGAGAATATAGGATATTATAAGCCCTCTATTTGTATTTGGCTTTTAAAACCATGTAAATATATTATTTTTAAAAATTATGTTAAAATAATTAAAATTTATTTTTAAAAAGCAAATAACTAGCAAATAATATTTGCAATACTAATTATAGACAGAAGATCAGTATCTTTCAAATTATAAGGAGCTCTCACAAAAGACATCAACATAAGGTAAGATATACAAATATATTAACAGGCAATTAACAAAAAAAAATTACTGCCCAGGCAACGTGAAAAAAAGTTCACCCTTCAAAGTATTTACAAATCCAGATTAGAACAATGAAGTGGCACAATTTTAACCTATCAATTAGCAAAAATTTAAGAAATGGTTAATACCAATGTTAAAGGATTTACAAAATGTATTGCTTGTGAGAGTATAAGTCTGTGTATCATTTCTGGAGGAAAATTTGGTAATAAAACAAACTTTAAAAATATGTATGGCATGTGACTCAGCAATTTCTGCTAAAAATGTATCCTCAAGTAAATAGTAACAAATGTGTATAAAAGGGTTCAGCTGCAAAGGTAATATTTTAGCAAAATTGTCTTAAGACTGTCTTTTTCATACTGATTTAGCAGAAAAAATATAAAAGCCTTACCTGAACTGTACGTCCTGCATTGATATGCTCTTCATGCAACTTGTCCCAGATTCTGCACCTTTGATACTATACAAAAGAAAGACAGGCAGTATTAAATTTTTCATCACTAAAGGGTTATTTCCCATTACCACAAAAATCCCCACTCACCCACCCAAACTTAAACATACTATCAAGAGAAGATAGTGATTTAGTAGTGGTAATTAACTTTCCAAACACATACAAGTAGGAAATTATTAAGAATACTGCATACAAAATTATGGAAATTATAAAATAAACAAAAAAACCCCACTAATCAGGTTATTTTATTTTATTGAAAAAGAGTATGTATTTTGTCTATGTTGCAAACTCTCTGGAGATGGAAAATATAAAGAATGAGAATGTAAAATAATATAAAAAATGAAAAGAACAGTGTTTGTAAGATATTCTTATTGTATATGAAGAATTGTACATGTTTGTCAATGATAGTGTTAAGTATTGAAAACTAAAATCTGAATTTTAAAAAAATAACACTGAAACCACAGACTAGAGAGTAAATAAAAAATGAGACTGCACTTTTAATATGTATGTTTTAATTTTTACCAAGGCAACTGTTAGCTTTCAGAGTATCATCCAAAAAGAATTAGGAACAGAATCATGGGAATTTTTTCATTTGATAGGAACCATAGGAATATGTGATAATATTATAGCAGAATATTTATATAGAATATAAACATCAACACCAAATATATATTATTTTTATTTGAAATTAAAAATCAAATAATTAAAATGTTAGCAGATGTGAATAGTTACATTAAACACATTTTTGGTACTTTACACATCCCCAAAACATCAACCTAGAAATAATGTGAAAGGACAGAAATATAAAAATTCCCTCATATATGCACAGAAAACATAGATTATAAGAGTAAAGCATTAAAAAAAAATTCTAGGGCATTTTTATATTCCTTGTTCTACACATTCTTAAAATTTGGTAAAGAATGATGTAGCAAAAACTTCTTTTGATACTCCTAAAATTTTTACATAATCTAAGAACTAAACAATAACTATTAAGCTTAAAACAATTAGACCGGCCAGGTGCGGTGGCTCATGCCTGTAATCCCAGCAATTTGGGAGGCCGGGGCAGGTGGATCACCTGAGGTCAGAAGTTTGAGACCAGCCTGGCCAACATGGTGAAACGCCGTCTCTACTAAAAGTACAAAAAAATTATCTGGGCGTGGTGGCAGGTGCCTGTAATCCCAGCTACTTGTGAGGCAGAGGCAGGAGATCACTTGAACCTGGCAGGTGGAGGTTGCAGTGAGCCAAGATCGTGCCACACTGCACTCCAGCCTGGGCAAAAGAGTAAGACTCCTTCTCAAAAAAAAAAAAAAAAAAAATTAGACCATATTGAAAATGTATTTACAAAACATAAATTTAAAACCACTACCAAACCACTTTCATTTATAAGAAAAATTTAATTGATGCCATCAGATCCAGTGTGAAAGCTCTTTTAGGCAGTGTTATAACAGTAATAAAAGTTTGAGAAAGGAAGCCAGAGATTCATGTTTGAAAATAAACCACTTTTAAATTTATTGCCCACTACTAATCTGTTGTGATATTTTAAGAAAAATTAACACTAAGGAAACAGAGTTGAGAATTTGTAGATGCCAAGGCTATCAGAATTCATGGATCAGAGAATACCAGAGAGGAGAAGGCTGCATGGTGAACGGCTAGTTGCACTGAGAGAGGAATACACTGAGAGAGAACTCCAGAGATCTGCAGGGTTTTCCTTTTGAGTCATCAGCAAAGGACTCCTCCACGCATGCATGTGAGGGAACTACCCGTTGTCAGAAAAAGAACAGGTAGAATAATTCCTGAAGATCACACAAGGCTAGAAATGGTACATGTGGCCACAAGTCAGAGTGGAAAAACCTTGGAATACACTGAATATCAGGTAGAATACTCCAAAGTATTGCTCTCTGTAGGAAAAAATTAGCCCTGAACTAAAGGCTGTTCTGGTCCTAAGCAAGAAAGGTTAAAAGAAAGACTCAAGGCTGGGCACGGTGGCTCACGCCTGTAATCCCAGCACTTTGAGAGGCTGAAGTGGGCGGATCACAAAGTCAGGAGATCGAGACCATCCTGGCTAACATGGTGAAACCCCGTCTCTACTGAAAATACAAAAAAATTAGCCGGGTGTGGTGGTGGGCGCCTGTAGTCCCAGCTACTCAGGAGGCTGAGGCAGGAAAATGGCATGAACCTGGGAGGCAGAGCTTGCAGTGAGCCCAGATTGTGTCACTGCACTCCAGCCTGCGCAATAGAGCAAGACTCCATCAAAAAAAAAGAAAGACTCAAAAGGATCAAACTGTTCCCAATGAAACTGTGTTTCAGAATAAAGCTAAAAAATATTTAAACAAATTAAAAAATATTCAGTACCCAATAAAGTAAATTTCACAATGTCTGGTATCCAAAAGATAATTGCCATGCATGCAAAAAAGCAGAATAACATTATCTGCAATGAGAAAAACCAATCGATAGAAATAGACCCAGATATGATAGGGATAATGGAATTAATAAATGGGGACATTGGTAGATGCCGGGGGGAGGAGCCAAGATGGCCGAATAGGAACAGCTCCGGTCTACAGCTCCCAGCGCGAGCGACGCAGAAGACGGGTGATTTCTGCATTTCCATCTGAGGTACCGTGTTCATCTCACTAGGGAGTGCCAGACAGTGGGCGCAGGTCAGTGGGTGAGCGCACCGTGCGCCAGCCGAAGCAGGGGCGAGGCATTGCCTCACTCGGGAAGCGCAAGGGGTCAGGGAGTTCCCCTTCCAGGGGTGACAGACGGCACCTGGAAAATCGGGCCACTCCCACCCGAATACTGTGCTTTTCCGACGGGCTTAGGAAACGGTGCCCCAGGAGAGTATAGCCCGCACCTGGCTCAGAGGGTCCTACGCCCACGGAGTCTCGCTGATTGCTAGCACAGCAGTCTGAGATCAAACAGCAAGTCGGCAGCGAGGCTGGGGGAGGGGCGCCCGCCATTGCCCAGGCTCGCTTAGGTAAACAAAGCAGCCTGGAAGCTTGAACTGGGTGGAGCCCACCACAGCTCAAGGAGGCCTGCCTGCCTCTGTAGGCTCCACCTCTGAGGGCAGGGCACAGACAAACAAAAAGACAGCAGTAACCTCTGCAGACTTAAATGTCCCTGTCTGACAGCTGTGAGGAGAGCAGTGGTTCTCCCAGCACGCAGCTGGAGATCTGAGAACCGGCTGACTGCCTCCTCAAGTGGGTTCCTGACCCCTGACCCCCGAGCAGCCTAACTGGGAGGCATCCCCCAGCAGGGGCAGACTGACACCTCACACGGCCGGCCAGGTACTCCAACAGACCTGCAGCTGAGGGTTCTGTCTGTTAGAAGGAAAACTAACAGAAAGGACATCCACACCAAAAACCCATCTGTACATCACCATCATCAAAGACCAAAAGTAGACAAAACCACAAAGATGGGGAAAAAACAGAGCAGAAAAACTGGAAACTCTAAAAACCCGAGTACCTCTCCTCCTCCAAAGGAACGCAGTTCCTCACCAGCAACGGAACAAAGCTGGACGGAGAATGACTTTGACCAGCTGAGAGAAGAAGGCTTCAGACGATCAAATTACTCCGAGCTACGGGAGGATATTCAAACCAAAGGCAAAGAAGTTGAAAACTTTGAAAAAAATTTAGAAGAATGTATAACTAGAATAACCAATACAGAGAAGTGCTTAAAGGAGTTGATGGAGCTGAAAACCAAGGCTCGAGAACTACGTGAAGAATGCAGAAGCCTCAGGAGCCGATGCGATCAAATGGAAGAAAGGGTATCAGCCCTGGAAGATGAAATGAATGAAATGAAGCGAGAAGGGAAGTTTAGAGAAAAAAGAATAAAAAGAAACGAGCAAAGCCTCCAAGAAATGTGGGACTATGTGAAAAGACCAAATCTACGTCTGATTGGTGTACCTGAAAGTGACGGGGAGAATGGAAACAAGTTGGAAAACACTCTGCAGGATATTATCCAGGAGAACTTCCCCAATCTAGCAAGGCAGGCCAACATTCAGATTCAGGAAATACAGAGAACGCCACAAAGATACTCCTCGAGAAGAGCAACTCCAAGACACATAATTGTCAGATTCACCAAAGTTGAAATGAAGGAAAAAATGTTAAGGGCAGCCAGAGAGAAAGGTCGGGTTACCATCAAAGGGAAGCCCATCAGACTAACAGCGGATCTCTCGGCAGAAACCCTACAAGCCAGAAGAGAGTGGGGGCCAATATTCAACATTCTTAAAGAAAAGAATTTTCAACCCAGAATTTCATATCCTGCCAAACTAAGCTTCATAAGTGAAGGAGAAATAAAATACTTTACAGACAAGCAAATGCTGAGAGATTTTGTCACCACCAGGCCTGCCCTAAAAGAGCTCCTGAAGGAAGCGCTAAACATGGAAAGGCACAACCGGTACCAGCCACTGCAAAATCATACCGAAATGTAAAGACCATCGAGACTAGGAAGAGACTGCATCAACTAACGAGAAAAATATCCAGCTAACATCATAATGACAGGATCAGATTCACACATAACAATATTAACTTTAAATGTAAATGGACTAAATGCTCCAATTAAAAGACACAGACTGGCAAATTGGATAAAGACTCAAGACCCATCAGTGTGCTGTATTCAGGAAGCCCATCTCACGTGCAGAGACACACATAGGCTCAAAATAAAAGGATGGAGGAAGATCTACCAAGCAAATGGAAAACAAAAAAAGGCAGGGGTTGCAATCCTAGTCTCTGATAAAACAGACTTTAAACCAACAAAGATCAAAAGAGACAAAGAAGGCCATTACATAATGGTAAAGGGATTAATTCAACAAGAAGAGCTAACTATCCTAAATATATATGCACCCAATACAGGAGCACCCAGATTCATAAAGCAAGTCCTGAGTGACCTACAAAGAGACTTAGACTCCCACACATTAATAATGGGAGACTTTAACACCCCACTGTCAACATTAGACAGATCAACGAGACAGAAAGTCAACAAGGATACCCAGGAATTGAACTCAGCTCTGCACCAAGCAGACCTAATAGACATCTACAGAACTCTCCACCCCAAATCAACAGAATATACATTTTTTTCAGCACCACACCACACCTATTCCAAAATTGACCATATACTTGGAAGTAAAGATCTCCTCAATAAATGTAAAAGAACAGAAATTGTAACAAACTGTCTCTCAGATCACAGTGCAATCAAGCTAGAACTCAGGATTAAGAATCTCACTCAAAACCGCTCAACTACGTGGAAACTGAACAACCTGCTCCTGAATGACTACTGGGTACATAACGAAATGAAGGCAGAAATAAAGATGTTCTTTGAAACCAACGAGAACAAAGACACAACATACCAGAATCTCTGGGATGCATTCAAAGCAGTGTGTAGAGGGAAATTTATAGCACTAAATGCCCACAAGAGAAAGCAGGAAAGATCCAAAATTGACACCCTAACATCACAATTAAAAGAACTAGAAAAGCAAGAGCAAACACATTCAAAAGCTAGCAGAAGGCAAGAAATAACTAAAATCAGAGCAGAACTGAAGGAAATAGAGACACAAAAAACCCTTCAAAAAATAAATGAATCCAGGAGCTGGTTTTTTGAAAGGATCAACAAAATTGATAGACTGCTAGCAAGATTAATAAAGAAAAAAAGAGAGAAGAATCAAATAGATGCAATAAAAAATGATAAAGGGGATATCACCACCGATCCCACAGAAATACAAACTACCATCAGAGAATATTACAAACACCTCTATGCAAATAAACTAGAAAATCTAGAAGAAATGGATAAATTCCTCAACACATACACCGTCCCAAGACTAAACCAGGAAGAAGTTGAATCTCTGAATAGACCAATAACAGGATCTGAAATTGTGGCAATAATCAATAGCTTACCAACCAAAAAAAGTCCAGGACCAGATGGGTTCACAGCCGAATTCTACCAGAGGTACAAGGAGGAGCTGGTACCATTCCTTCTGAAACTATTCCAATCAATAGAAAAAGAGGGAATCCTCCCTAACTCATTTTATGAGGCCAGCATCATCCTGATACCAAAGCCTGGCAGAGACACAACCAAAAAAGAGAATTTTAGACCAATATCCTTGATGAACATTGATGCAAAAATCCTCAATAAGATACTGGCAAACAGAATCCAGCAGCACATCAAAAAGCTTATCCACCATGATCAAGTGGGCTTCATCCCTGGGATGCAAGGCTGGTTCAATATACGCAAATCAATAAATGTAATCCAGCATATAAATAGAACCAAAGACAAAAACCACATGATTATCTCAATAGATGCAGAAAAGGCCTTTGACAAAATTCAACAACCCTTCATGCTAAAAACTCTCAATAAATTAGGAATTGATGGGACGTATCTCAAAATAATAAGAGCTATTTATGACAAACCCACAGCCAATATCGTACTGAATGGGCAAAAACTGGAAGCATTCCCTTTGAAAACTGGCACAAGACAGGGATGCCCTCTCTCGCCACTTCTATTCAACATAGTGTTGGAAGTTCTGGCCAGGGCAATTAGGCAGGAGAAGGAAATCAAGGGTATTCAATTAGGAAAAGAGGAAGTCAAATTGTCCTTGTTTGCAGATGACATGATAGTATATCTAGAAAACCCCATTGTCTCAGCCCAAAATCTCCTTAAGCTGATAAGCAACTTCAGCAAAGTCTCAGGATACAAAATCAATGTGCAAAAATCACAAGCATTCTTATACATCAATAACAGACAAACAGAGAGCCAAATCATGAGTGAACTCCCATTCACAATTGCTTCAAAGAGAATAAAATACCTAGGAATCCAACTTACAAGGGATGTGAAAGACCTCTTCAAGGAGAACTACAAACCACTGCTCAAGGAAATAAAAGAGGATACAAACAAATGGAAGAACATTCCATGCTCATGGGTAGGAAGAATCAATATCATGAAAATGGCCATCCTTCCCAAGGTAATTTACAGATTCAATGCCATCCCCATCAAGCTACCAATGACTTTCTTCACAGAATTGGAAAAAACTACTTTAAAGTTCATATGGAACCAAAAAAGAGCCCGCATCGCCAAGTCAATCCTAAGCCAAAAGAACAAAGCTGGAGGCATCACACTACCTGACTTCAAACTGTACTACAAGGCTACAGTAACCAAAACAGCATGGTACTGGTACCAAAACAGAGATATAGATCAATGGAACAGAACAGAGCCGTCAGAAATAATGCCACATATCTACAAGTATCTGATCTTTGACAAACCTGACAAAAACAAGAAATGGGGAAAGGATTCCCTATTTAATAAATGGTGCTGGGAAAACTGGCTAGCCATATGTAGAAAGCTGAAACTGGATCCCTTCCTTACACCTTATACAAAAATCAATTCAAGATGGATTAAAGACTTAAATGTTAGACCTAAAACCATAAAAACCCTAGAAGAAAACCTAGGCATTACCATTCAGGACATAGGCATGGGCAAGGACTTCATGTCTAAAACACCAAAAGCAATGGCAACAAAAGCCAAAATTGACAAATGGGATCTAATTAAACTAAAGAGCTTCTGCACAGCAAAGGAAACTACCATCAGAGTGAACAGGCAACCTACAAAATGGGAGAAAATTTTCGCAACCTACTCATCTGACAAAGGGCTAATATCCAGAATCTACAATGAACTCCAACAAATTTACAAGAAAAAAACAAACAACCCCATCAAAAAGTGGGCGAAGGACATGAACAGACACTTCTCAAAAGAAGACATTTATGCAGCCAAAAAACACATGAAAAAATGCTCACCATCACTGGCCATCAGAGAAATGCAAATCAAAACCACAATGAGATACCATCTCACACCAGTTAGAATGGCAATCATTAAAAAGTCAGGAAACAACAGGTGCTGGAGAGGATGTGGAGAAATAGGAACACTTTTACACTGTTGGTGGGCGTGTAAACTAGTTCAACCCTTGTGGAAGTCAGTGTGGCGATTCCTCAGGGATCTAGAACTAGAAATTCCATTCGACCCAGCCATCCCATTACTGGGTATATACCCAAAGGACTATAAATCATGCTGCTATAAAGACACATGCACACGTATGTTTATTGCTGCATTATTCACAATAGCAAAGACTTGGAACCAACCCAAATGTCCAGCAATGATAGACTGGATTAAGAAAATGTGGCACATATACACCATGGAATACTATGCAGCCATAAAAAATGATGAGTTCACGTCCTTTGTAGGGACATGGATGAAACTGGAAATCATCATTCTCAGTAAACTATCGCAAGAACAAAAAACCAAACACCGCATATTCTCACTCATAGGTGGGAATTGAACAATGAGAACACATGGACACAGGAAGGGGAACATCACACTTTGGGGACTGTTGTGGGGTGGGGGGAGGGGGGAGGGATAGCATTGGGAGATATACCTAATGCTAGATGACAAGTTGGTGGGTGCAGCGCACCAGCATGGCACATGTATACATATGTAACTTACCTGCACATTGCGCACATGTACCATAAAACCTAAAGTATAATAATAATAATAATAAAAGAAAAAAAAAAAAAAAAAAAAATGGGGACATTAAAAACAGTTATTATGATATGTTCCATGTATTCAAGAAGGTAGAAGAAAATGCAAGCACATTAGAAGAAAAGACATAAAAGATATTTTAAAATATTAAATTAATAGAATTTAAAAAAAGAGTACCTGAAATTAAAAAATGCACTAGATGGGATTAATAGCAGATAAGACAATGCAGAAGAAAAGGTTAGTAAACCTAAGGACACAGCAATAAACTATCCAAAATGAAACACACAGAGAAAAATAAGTTGAAAATAAATTAACCAAGATCAATAGTTATGGGCCAAATGAAAACAACATAAAATACATGTAACTGGACTCCATGAGAGAAAAATAATTTGAAAAACTTAATGGCCAAAGATTTTCTAAATTTGAGAAAAACGATAAAACCATAGATCCAAGAAGCTCAAAGGACAAGAAAAATGAAGAAAGCTATACTAATGCACATTACAGTAAAATTACTTAAAATAAATAAAGAAAAACATCTTAAAAATGGGAAGAAAAAAGACATGTGAAGTACGAAGAAACAAAGATAAGAATGACAGAAGACTTCTTGTGAGAAACAATCCAAGCCAGAAGACAAGTAGGACAACATCTTGGAAGTATTTGAAAATGACAGAAAATGCAACCTAGAATATTCTATCCCCAGAAAAAGTTTTTTTTAAATAAGGCAAAATAAAGATATTTTTAAACATAAAAAGGCTGATAGAATCCATCACCAGCAGAAAGGTGTGCTAGAAGGAATGTTTAAAAAAGTACTTCAAGTTGATAGAAAGGGGATACCTGACAGAAACCGGATTCTACACAAATGAATGAAGAGCACTGAAAATGGCACATACAGATATATATGTAAATATAAATATTTTTCCTTATTTTTACAACCTCTTTGAAAAATAACACAATTTAAAGCAAAAATAACAAAAACAAATGGGGCTGATAATGTATGCAGAAGTAAAATGTATAGCAACCACAGTAAAAAGACCCTAAGAGAGGACCTGGAAGTATACTGTTAGAAGGTTCTTATATGTGAAGTGAAATGTATAACATTACTTGAAAATAGACTGTGATGTTAAAGATGTATACTCTGAACCATAAAGCAACCACTAAAAAAATAAAAATAAAAAACCAAGAGGTATAAGCCAGCAAAGGGAAAAAAACTGAATCATAAATAATATTTGATTAATCCAAAAGAAAGAGGGAAAAGAGAACAGATAGACAAATAGACAAAAATAGCAAGACGGTAGATTTAAAGATAATCATTTGACACAACTGAACATTTATTCATTATAAAAACTCTCAGCAAACTAAAAAATAGAAGTTAACTTCCTCAACCTGACAGCAGGAATCTACAAAAACCCTACATTTAACATCATACTTAAGTAGTGAAAGACCATTCTCTAATACTGGGAAGAAGGTAAGGATGTCTGATCTCAGCACTCTTACTCAACTTCATACTGGAGGCCCTAGCCAGGGCAATAAGGTTAAAAAAGGAAGGAATGACGAAAGAAGGAGAGAGGGTAGGTGGGGCAAAGACTAGAAAAAAATAAAATTGTCTTCATAGATTACACGATTGTCTACATAGAAAATATCAAAGAATCTACAGAAAGCTACCTAATATTAAAAGGTGGCCCAATGATTGCAGGTCATAAACTGAGAATTAGTTGTATCATGAAGATAAATAATATCTACCCCATAGGGTAGGTAAGAGTAACTCACCTCACTATGCTTACAAAATATCAAAAATACAAAACCAACAACACAAAGAATATATCTCAGGAATGTTTATTAACTGATGGTGTCTGTGATATTATGATTATATAAATATTACATATATATAATATATATACATTGGTCTTTGTCCATAGTTCCTTTATCATAACTCTCATGGCCCATGTGAGACACATGACAGACACATGTCTTTTGTTACAATGCTGGGGCACTTTCAGTGTCCAAAGCAGACCTCAGGAAACAGAATCTCTCTCTGACCTCCTGCCCTCTGAACCTGCCAATGGCAGGACTCTAAACTGATTGTGGGTCATAAGATACTCATTCCAGAGGGGGTCCTGCCCCATACCCTGGAGGAAGAAATGTTACATGGAGAGGCCAATAAGAATCTGAACAGACAGGCCTTGTTGAGTTTCTCCACTCAGTCTGTTAGTATTAGATCATATCCTTTTTGTCCAATGACATTTTGACATGGTTGTCCATGCTTCCATCATGCCTATCCAATGAAGTCTCCATAAGAGGCCCAAGAGGACAGAATTTAGACAGCTTCCAGAGAGATGATCACATGGAGGTTCCTGAAGGGTGGTGTCTCCAGGGAGGACATGGAAGCTCTGCACCCATTCCCTCATACCTCACCTTATGCATCTCTTCAGCTGTATCCCTTGTAATATCCTTTATAAAGAACTGGTAAATTGTCTCCCTGAGTTCTGTGAGCCATCCCAGCAAATTAATCGAGCCCAAAAAGGGATCGTGGGAACTCCAACTTGAAGCTGGTTGGTCAGAAGTTCCAAGGGCCTGGACTTGTGACTGGTGGGAGGGAGGGGTGTGGTCTTGTGGGACTTGGCTCTCAAACTGTGGTTTCTGAGGCTATCTCTAGGTAGATAGCACCAGAATTGAATTCAACTGGAAGATACCTAAGCTAGGGTCTGCTGAACTGATTGCTTGCTTGAAATATGGGGAGAAACTCACACACATTTGGTCACAGAAGTTTTCTGTGTCGGTGACTGTTGTTGTTGAGTGAGAGTATAAGAGAAAACATGTTGTGTGTTGATTTTTCCATTCACAGTGCCTATGCTGAATGCCTGGGTAGCCTAACTTACTTGTTATATTCTCCACTTCCAAGTATCAACCTTGCATGCAGGTTTTTTTCATATAATATCTTAATCTTCACAATAATGTTATGAGGAAGATTATAATTTTACTATTACAACTGTCTAACACCATAGACATTTGCAGCTTTCCCACGAATTATTAAAATGTGAATGTTCAAGTACTATGCTCACTACCTGGTGAAATCATTTGTACATCAAACCCCAGCAACACACAATTTAGCCATGTGATATTCCTGCACATATACTCCCTGAACCTAAAATAAAAGTTGGAAGAAAAAAAGAGAGGAAAGGAAAGAGAGAAAATAGAAGATGAAGGAGGAGGAAAAGGAAGACATAGAAAAAGGAATAAAAAAGTGTTGTAAAAAAAAAATTGGTTCTACAGGTTTTGAGAGGTTTATTTGTCAACGTCATTTGAAAAGTTCCTCCAGGGGAGAGGAACAATTTTCTTCATCTTTTTAAAATTCAGATGAGCTCATTCATCAGTGTTTATACTGCTTCCACCGCCCAGACCTTGGGAAGAACAACTTTTGGCTTGTGTGACAGACACCACACCATGGCCCTCCAGGTTTGGAGATGGAGCACTCAGTCTAATTTTAACAGTAAGATTAGACTAGTGAATGACAGTCCCACTTCTTCCTTCTTCAAAAGCATGGATGGGGAAGACCTTCCTTAAGCTGAGTGATTCCATCTTGCCCACCCCTTGCTGCCCCTGGAATGGGGCTCTGCAAGTTGCTGTCTCCACAGGACTTAGGTCCTGATAAGAGGCCAACTGTGAGACAGTGGCATTTAGGACCACACATGTGGGACATATGACAGACACAGAGGATGACTTGACGGAGATATCTTCAGCTCCCTTCCTGTCTTCTTGATGTTCTCGTTCAGCAAGAATATACCCTTCTAGGTTGTTATAGTTTGACAGTAGATAAGGACAATTTTAGTTAGTTCAATCAATATCTATTGAGCAGGTACTATGTGACAGGCATTGGAAATACAGATAGGCGTTGGGGAAAATGTCAAAGTCCTTGCCTCCTTCAGTCTAGTCAGGAAGGCAGTAAATATCCCTCATTTGCACAATATTTTGTACCTCTCCACTCTCACCAAATATGGTCACATCTTCCAATACACAGACTGACTCCTGTCCCCTTTGGGTAAATAAAAAAAGGAAATCTTTGATGACCAGGAGACAAATAATCTGAAAGGCAAAACAAAAACAAAAAACATGTGAATGTTAAATCTATGAACCTTAAGGTCTGTGGCCCAGTACTGTGTAAGAGTGGTGTGTTTATATCTGACTGGGGATGGTATCATCAGGATGTGTTGAGTAGGAAGTAACTGAGCTATGCAATAAACAGTGTCTGAAAGGTGACAAATGATAGGGTGGATATTGTCAATGGATGTAAAAGAGAAAGCAAAACTATTCAACTCCATATTTTTTCCACCTTCCTTCTTTATTGAGGAAAATGATCTTCAAAATACAAAAATCTAAAATAAAATGATTAACAGGAAAATAAAAACAAAGGAAGATTAAGAATAAACCTAGATACTTCAAATGAGTTCAAGTCAACAGGCCCAGGGAAATTACACTCGAGAGAACCAAAAGACCCTGCAAATGTGATCACAGAAATATTTCTGCTTATCTATGAAGAACTGCAAAGAATTGGTAAGGTTCCTAAAGACTTGCAAATATTGACCCAATTTTCACAAAAGAAAGTATATTTAAAACACTGCAGGCTGTAAATCTTAATGTGAATCTTGGGGAAAATTCCATACTAGATAATTAGTGAGATGGTTTGGGAGAGCGTGTGGAAATGGTAACAATATACCAGTGTGCTCTGGCCCTTTCCTGTCCAACATTTTCATCAATGACTTCAAAACAAAGAATGCATAATTATCAAATTTGCACATAACATAAATTAGAAGGATTAACATCGATCAAAGGTCACAATTCCATGTAATAACAAATATAACAATGATAACTGTAAAGTCCAGCATTTAAATTAAAAAGAGCAATTGCACCAGTATAAGAAATAGGTGTGATCTGATTCAATAGATGTAATTCATACAAGAAAAGTCTTATGGAATTCATTTAGTTGATTACAAAGTCAATTTAAAAAGCTGTCGGTATAGAGTGGCTTCTAAAATGATGTAATCTTAGGCTCTATACATGTATATTCATTCATTCAACACACTTTTTTTCAGAAGCACACTACATTTCAAGCATGTTAGAAGTTTAACACATTTACTAACACAGGGATCTCAAGCAAGTAATTTACTCTAAATCTTTCTCCACCTAAAAAGCGAAGGCAATAACAATAACTAACCTATAATGATGCTATAAGGATTAAATGCTATGATATATAAAAACACCTAATACAGCACCCAGCAAATGAAAACAACAACTACTACCTCCACTGCTATTATTTTCTCACTTGTCAAGAAAAGTAGAAGAGATTCCTATTTCAAGTGGAGGATGAACTAGATGAACTTATTTCTTATTACAACAAATTACAAGAAAAATAAGGAATAATTCAGATTCCTACTGTTTACTATATGATTTTATAACTAAATTAGGATACACTATTAAAAGTTATCAATCCAAATGTTTGAGGAGGAGAAAAAACTTAAAATGATTTAGTGATATGTGTGAAAAAAATTACAAGTAACTCCTTACAAATTTAGTTAAGTTGAGATCCCTGACAAGCATTGCTAAACAGCACTACTTTTACAAAGTATCATTTTGGTATTGTCTCTTTGCACGGTGGTACTAGAGAGGTAGGTTAAAGTAGTGCCATAATTTAGCCAATTACTATGCTTTGGGTTGCAAACAACAGAAAACCCAAAATTTAAAATGGCTTTAATAATAAGTATTTATTATCTCACATACAAAGCAATCTAGAAGTAGAATAATTCTACATTAGTTTAATTCAGAAGCTTATAAGGTCATTAAGTGTTCAAGTTCTATGTTGCTGCTTTACTACTTTCAATAAGGAGCTTTTGTCCTCAGATTTGTCCCCTAATGGCTGCAAGAGGATTGGCTACAGTTCTAGATACAACAGGAAGACACAAAAGACCAAGAAGAAGAAGGGGACTGTTTCCTTCCACACATACCTGTATATCTTCATAACAGTAGGAAAATCTTTCCAGTTTCCATATCCCAAACAGGTTTTCCCTCAGGTATAACTGGCCAGAACTACAGGATATGTCTATTGTTCACTGGTAACCAAAAATTGACAAGATTGGAATTACCACATTTATCAGACCATTATCATTCACCACCTGTGCTGAGGCTTGCCTATCTTGAAACACAAAGGAAGGAAACTGAATGGGGTTCTGTCAGAAAAAAGGAACGAGGTTGGGAAAGATGATTAAAAGATCAAAGCAGATATTCACACACTAAAAAGAGAAATGAAAAATACTTTCATTGTAATCACAGATTAACAATAAACAAGACTGATTATGTCTGATTTTATACTATATAGTTCAGATTTCATGTTGCTTGAATAGCCCATGCCATCCATTTTCATACTAATTATATGCTGCCTCTTATCATTTTTTGACTATTTCCTATCTTATTTCCTTAACTGGACTGCAAACTTCTTAAGAATTAAAAATCTATCTTTTACGTATTCTTTAATGCTAACAATCTAAGAAATAGCAAACATCAATAAACATTTATGAAAAGCTAACATTTATTTCCTATAATAAATAATCTCCCTTCTCATTAAACCTGGCAGATTCAACACAAATATTCATCTCTACTCTTTTCCAAAATCCCACTAAATGACAACAAAGAACTTTAGAAAGTATAAATTCACAAGAATAATGAGAATAGAATAGAAGACATCAACTGACAAAAAAATTTAACATTTTGTAACATTTTGGAAGCTAGAAAGAGTATGGATATGTTGTAACTGACTCAGCAAACCAAAGAAAGCTAAAATGTAAGCCTGCAAAAGGGGTACATTGTGGGGGAGAGTGGCAATGAGAAGCAAGCTACAGCCAGGCATGGTTGTTCATGTCTGTATTCCTAGCACTTTGAGAGGCCAATGCAGGAGGATCACTTGAGGCCAGCGCTTTGAGATGAAATGGGCCTGGGCAGCATGGTGAGACCTCATCTCTAAAAAACGACTAAGCAACTGAAGGTACCAGCTACCAGGTAACCAGATGGAAGTGTATGGTGGGGCAAAAAGCAAAAGGATTGGTTGAAAGTTTATGTAATGAACAGGTAGTCCACCAGATCCCCTCTATACTTGCCGAAGTAACTGCCCTGTTCCATCACTGCACAAGACAATACTATAGAAGACAGCCTCTGGAGAGGCTAGAGAAGCTAAGGATCCTGGACACCAAGCACAGCTAAGGGCAGGGATCAGTTACCATACCACAACCAGGAAGATTAAGCCTGGACAATAAATATCTGAATGGTGGTGAGCCCGCTCACCTCTTCACCTACTTTCCTTCCCCTGGCTTAAAAGGTTGGTCACAAAATTCATACTACATCCACCCCTCCAACCTCCTCACTCAACCCCTGCCACAACTATCACCTTTGAAAAAATAAACACACCCCAACAGGTAGGAGATGGAGGACTGCTCTTTCTTAAAACTGAACAGCTAATGAGACCTAGAGTTACTGACATCTAGTGGTTCTCCAATTAAAATAGATTCCCAGCTATTCACCCCTCCAGACAGCAAATCCCCCACCCTAACCTGCTACCCACATGCATACACACAAACACATTTACACACATACCTTCCAATCAGTACTCTTAAATATCAACTGCTAGCCAAGAAAAGCCTATAATACTATACGCCGAAACAAAAGAAAGAGAGAGAGAAGAAAGAAAAAAGGGACTTGGGAAAAACAGGACAAAGAAGCAGAAGAAAACTTAAAAAAAAAAAAAAAAACTATAGAAAGATGTTATGATACTGCATCCACAAAATGAAAACAATTCTCTTTAAAAGAAAAGGAGAGGCCAGACATGGTTGTTCACATCTGTAATCCTAGCACTTTGAGAGGCCAATGCAGGAGGATCACTTGAGGCCAGGGCTTTGAGATGAGATAGGCCTGAGCAGCATAGTGAGACCCCGTCTCTACAAAAATATTTAAAAATTAGCTGAACATGGTAGAGGACACCTGAAGTCTTAGCTATTCAGGAAGCTGAGACAGGAGGATTGCTTTAACTTAGGAGTTTAACATTACAGTGACCTATGACTGCAACATTGCACTCCAGCCTGGGCAACAGAGTGAGACTCTGTCTCTATTTAAAAGAGAGAGAGAGAGAGACAACAAATGCACTGAGAGAAAAAAGAACATAGAAAATGTATGATTCTGGTTATTCCATCCAAGCTGGAATGTGGATTTGATGGCTGGTGCTGGAGTAGCCATTTTACACACAAGGTAGAACCAACTTGAGGATGGGAGAGCAAGATAAAAACAGCCTGGGTCTTTGATGATTGCTGAGCGGCCACTGTACCCCGGACTACCTCTGTTACTATGAGATTAAAAACAAAAGCAAAACAAAACAAAAAACGTCTATCTTATTTAACATGATTTTTGAGTTTTCTGCCTCTTGTACCTTATCCATATAACTAATACAGTATGTGCTACACAGTCAAAGTTTTTCCCCAAATCCCTACAATACGAAACAAAGAAAATTATGTTCCAGGCTTACTATCTTGTCATTCCTACTAACAATGCTTAAGTCTATCTTACATTAGCCAAGAAAGCTGAATGCTAACACTTCAAATTTCAGGATTACATTCTAATCAAGTTTATCATGTATAATAAAATGAAGGACCTATGGAATACAGCTCCAGGTGTCCACAGCACACTACGCTCATTGTTTTCAGATGTTGCAGAATCACTCCATTAAGGCTTACCTTCAATTTCCCTTCAGTCTGACTTTCTTCTTTTAAATTCATATTGGATGACTGATGTCCAGCATAATAAATATTTTATCTTTCTACACCTTTCCCCTAAGAATAATATGCCTTTTTGAAAGTGAGGCACTGTCAGACACCTGGAGTCCAAACTCAGTTCTTAACTCTTTTGTCCAGAGTAAACCCTGCAGCTTTTAAATGTTTTTACATTTCCATAACATATCTATTAAAATAAGCTATTCAATCCTATATAGATTAAAAAAAAACAGTCGCTTTTATAATTAAGCTAGACATCCTAGAGACAGTGGAATTATCAAGGATATGGAATAAAACAGATCAGTACAAAATTCACTGTTTGGCTTAAGATGATATCACCTACATGATAATTATAACTATTCTGATACTGTCTAAAAATTCCACAGTAAGTAAAAATTTCATAAAATGCTAAAGAAAAAAATGTCTGGCAGAGACGGATGGATGTAACTCTGGAATAATCTTCTTGTGACCTCTGACACAACTAATAAAATCAGTCATATAACCATTCTATCCCCACCCACCTGGCTTTTCCATTGATGACTGATTGGGTGGTACATGTAGCATGGATCTGAGGGTACTGACAGCAGGCACTTTTGTATAGAATAAACATAAGAAAAAGGAAATCTAAGACAGACATGCCAAACCTCAAAGGAAAAGTAGGACAACAAAGGAAAGAAATGGCCTTAATTTGCTTCCATTCATATTAAAAAGAACCCATTTACTAAACAACTCCTTATCCATCCTTGAAAGTCACAGTATTACTTATTGCTTGTAAGTAAAGAAGAAAGAAATTCAAGAATGACAAAATACTAATCCTAAATTCTAGAAAGACTTCAAATATTTGCATTAAACTTTTCATTTTAATATTCTCAGAACGGATTTTCTCCACTTTTAAAAGGACTTGAATTCTAGAAAGACAGATGGTATCTATGGAAGAAAAAGGTACGCTTTTCTGACTTCTATATGCTACTGAGTTGAGTAATGAATAATGTTTATATTGAAAGGCTTAATGATCATATCCTCCACTCCCAACCTTCAAAAGAATGAATGAATGAATGAATGAATGAATAAATAAATAAATAAATAAATGGAGGTTCTGCAGCTTAAGACTTATGTTGGGAAAAGTCTTTTTGAAGCAAAAAATATCACTGACCTGTCTCACAGCAAATAAGACAACATAATCTGCTAAATTAATGCTCAGTACTGAGTAAACCTGATGTTTCCAAAAATGCCACAACCACTTCACCAGACCATGGCAGGTTCTATGCAACCTCTATCATAGTCCCTGAGACTAATTCATCTTCTCTCTACCTATTTCCTCAACTGACTTAGGCAGTATTTGTCAATTGTGAGCTTTCCTCAAAGGGAAGCAGTGAAGTAAGGAAATTCCCTCATATCTCACAATGATTTACTTCTTTAATGTATGTACACCTAAAGAGGATACGAGTTACTGAAAGACACACATTCAAAGTTCAAAAACTTGCCAAGGGGTAAATGAAATTAAGGCAGGTACATTAGCCAAAGTTCTCTGCCTTTACATTATAGTGCACCGTCAATCAATTTGTATCTTAATTACTAACTGCCTAAAACCTCAGTATGTACAATTAAAAAGGTATAGACTTGGCCAGGCGCCACGGCTCACACCTGTAATCCCAACACTTTGGAAGGCAAAACAGGAGGACAGCTTGAGGCCAGGAGTTCAAGACCAGCCTGGGCAACAAAGCGAGAACTTGTTTCTCCAAAAAAATAAAAATAAGTTAGCCACGCAGAGTGGTGTGTAGATAGCTTGAGCCCAGAAGTCTGAGGTTGCAGTGGGCTATGATCATGCCACTGCACTCCAGCCTGGGCAACAGAGCGAGACCTTGTCTCTTAAACAAACAAACAAACAAAAAAGCACAGACTCTATTCCTATATCCCTTCCCAGAAAAAGGAATGTATGAGAGGTATATATGCAGAACAGAAAAACCAGCTAAAAAATGCATAATGTTGCTAAATCAATAGGAGCTAGGTGTTTCAGCAATGCCTCTTATCTAATACTCTAAATTTAGCTGAAATGAACAACCAATATAAATCAAACTATGTAACTATTTCTTGCGGTAGTAAATGAAACAGCTCACCTTCTCAATATTTATCTGGTGCTTTCTTAACCTTTCCAGGTCTGTTGGGATTACTATCTTAATGAATTTCTGGATAGCTGGTTCAAGACGGCGTAATTTCACTTTTTCTTCATCTTCAGACATCCTAAAAAAATGCTGTATGACCTCCCTGGTAACAGCTGTCTTCTCCACTCATATAGAAAAACCTAGAAGAAAAATATTTCTTTAAGAATGTTTTCAAATCAGTTTCCAGTTTTTAAAAGCCAACAATTAGTTTTACAATTTATCCTAAATCAATAAATAGAAATAAATATTTTTAATGCTGAGCATGAGTCACTTGTTTTATCTTTATGAAACCACTGATTTTTAAATCTTTTTCTCTTTCCAAAAATTATATTTTAGAGTGTTCAGACAATATAAATAAATGAAGAATAAAATAAAGTCAGCAGTCATCTCCTCACCTTTTACAAAGAGTACAAAATGTACTCTACATTTTGGCATACGTCTCTCCAGGTCTTTTTCTATGTAAGTATGTATGTATGTATATAAACACTTTTAAAAAAACTAGGAGTATACTGTCCAAGTTTTCATTTTCTGATCTATCTTGGACATTGAATAACCTTTTTAAAAAAGGTATCATACGGCTTCACACTGATGCTTGTATCAAACTTCACCTCTAATGTCATCATAATGTAACTCTGTAATTACACAACTTCAAATATATTATAACATAATATGCAACTCTTCTCATTGATGTCCTTTAAATTGCCTCTTCCATTTTCAATAAAGTGATTAGTATTGCCTACAACTGATTCAAATAACCAGTGACAGAGCTGGAATAAGAACCCAGATTTTCTGAAATTACATTGAAATACTTTTTCCACTTCACCAGTAGTTTCCTACTAGTGTTCCAGAAAGTCCAAGGGTATGCATTTGGGGCCAGAGTACAAGGGTAGGGGCTAGAGGTGAGTAGGTTCCAGGACTCCACCCCCTACTTCAGTTGTAGAAACTTTACTTACAACTATTTTATGAATTGGAGCTTATCAGAGCTTATATAAATAATGGGCTTCACAGCTTAACCAAGCTTGAAAGCCACCATTGTACACCATGCTTTCATGCCATTTCATTAGCCACAACCTCACCCATGTTTAAAAAATTTTAAGTTGAGTATGTTAATACTGCTGAGTTATGCTGTCTTAGTCCAGGGTCTATAAAGATAGGAATTCACGTACAGACTTTGTGGACCCCCTGAATCTTTATGAAAAATTGTGAATGAAGGGGCCGGGTACAGTGGCTCATGTCTGTAATACCAGCACTTTGGGAGGCCAAGGTGGGGGGGCCACTTGAGCCCAGGAGTTCATGGCCAGCCTGGGCAACGTGCCAAAATCCCATCTCTACCAAAAAAAAAGAAAAAAAAAGTGAATGTAGTTTATTTTGGAGAATAGAGTCCATTGTTTCAAGGGATTCTCAGAGAGCTATCATCCTCAAAACATTAAATATTTATCCCCTTTCTTTCACAGTTGAAAATCTTGATGTGTTGGTTATACAGACTGCCTCCAATACCTACCCATTAGTAACTTGGTTTTTATGTTTGATACAAGCGCTCAAAAGCAAAAAAGGAAAATCTCCAGGTACAAAAACAAAGAGGGTAAAACAGGTGCAACAATGAATGCAAACTGGGGACATATGGAGAAATTCATTACCAAAAGAGACCATCCACAGACCCAACAAAACAGGAAAATTCATAGCTAATGGACTAAAGATAATAAAATAATTTTAAAAAGAAATTAAAGTAAGTATATTTTTAAATATCCAAAAACATAAAGGAAGGAATAGAATCTTTTTAAAAAAATAGATATTATGAAACAGTAAGAGGCCAGCCTGAATATAAACCAAGTAAAACTTCTAGAAATGAAAACCTCAAAACATGTGTTAAACAGTAAATTATATAGATAAGAGACAATTATTGATTGGAAGAAATCACACAGAACACAGAGGAATAAAAAGATGAAAAGTATAAAAAAGAAGATAAAAGACATAAAGGATAAAATGAGAAGCTCAATAACAAGTAGGAGTCCCAAAAAGAAAGAACAAAGAAAATGGTAAGAAGGAATTATTCAAAGAGAATATACTGATAATTAAAATGTAAGACCTCAAACCGAAAAAGCACATCAGCCTCAAGTAGCATACATTAAAAAAAAACCAAATTTGCCTAAATACATGGAAGGGAAATTGCGAAACATTAAAGAACAAGAATCATAAAAAAAAAAATGAGAGATAAAAGACATAAAGCAATAATATACTGCTTTTAAAAGCAAGATATTAAAAGACAGAAATACCTTCAAAGTGCTGAGAGAGTTGGTATATTCCCAGGTAAATTATCATTTAGAATGAAAGCAAAATAATCATTTTCAGACATACAAGGACTAAGAGAGTTTATTACCAAGCCCCTCATTAAAAGTACTAAAAGGAATATTTCAACGATAAAGCAAATAAACCCAAACGAGTGGAATAGCATGGAGCAATGAATAGAATAAACTGTTACCGCATAGAATAAATGGGTGGATGAAAGAACAAAGAAAATAAAACATTTATTTTGAATAGTGTGATGAAGTATAATAAAAATGTTTCCATGTAAATAATTTTCTATAATTATGTAGATGCTTCACAATTTTACAAATTGGCTATTGTTGGCTATTTAGGTTGTTTCTAATTTTCCACTATTACAAACTACAGTGTAATTACCCTGCTTACACATAAATCCATACTGCTGCCTATAATTACTTCCTTAAAACAATCAACAAAGACACAACCTGTATAAAGGGAGAAAATATTTGCCAACTAGTCATCCAACAAGGGACTAATCTAGAATGTATGAGAAACTCAAACAACTCAACAGCAAAGAAACAAATAGTTCCATTAAAAAGTGGGCAAAGAATCTGAATAGAAATTTCTCAAAAGAAGACATACAAATGACCAAAAGGTATTTTTTTAAATGCTCAACATCATTAATCATCAGGGAAATGCAAATCAAAACCACAATGTGATACCATCTCACCCCAGTTACAATGGCTATCACCAAAGGGATAAAAAATAACAAATGCTGGTGAGGATGTAGCAAAAGAGGCCTCTTTTTTTTTTTTCTTTTTAGATAGATTTTCGCTCTTGTCATCCAGGCTGGAGTGCAGTGGCACGATCTCAGCTTACTGCAACCTCTGCCTCCCGGGTTCAAGCAGTTCTCCTGCCTCAGCCTCCTGAGTAGCTGGGATTACAAGCACATGCCACCACGCCCAGCTAATTTTTTTGTTTTTAGTAGAGACAGGATTTTGCCATGTTGGCCAAGCTGGTCTCGAACTCCTGACCTCAGGTGATCCACCCGCCTCGGCCTCCCAAAGTGCTGGGATTACAGGCGTGAGCCACGATGCCCAGCGAGAAAGAGGACTCTTATACACTGTTGGTGGGAACGTAAATTAGTACATCCATTATGAAAAACAGTATGGGCTGGGTATGGTGGCTCATAGCTGTAATTCCAGCACTTTGGAAGGCTGAAGCAGGAGGATCACTTGAGGCCAAGAGTTTGAGGGCAGCCTGGGCAACATAGCAAGATCCTTCTTCTCTGAAAAATTTAAAAATTAGCTGGGTATGGTGGTGCGTGCCTGTAGTCCCAGTGACGCTGAGGTGGGAAGATCCCTTGAGCCCTAAAGTGTGAGCCTGCAAGAAACAGTGTTCTTACTACTACACTACAGCCTAGGCAACAGAGTGAGATTCTGTCTTAAAAAAAAAAAAAAAAAAGAAAGAAAAACTGTACAGAGGCTTCTCAAAAAATTAAAAATAAAACTACCATATGATCCAGCAATCCCACTACTGGGTATTTATCCAAAGGAAAGAAAATCAGTATATCAAAGAGATACCTACAGCTCCATGTTTACTGCAGCAGCATTCACAATAGCCAAGATATGGAATCAACCTGTCTGTCAATGGATGAATGGATAAAGAAAATGTGGTATATATACACAATGAAATATTGTTCAGCCATTAAAAAAAAGAATGTGTCAGGCGCGATGGCTCACGCCTATAATCCCAGCACTTTGGGAGGCGGAGGCGGGCCAATCGCGAGGTCAGGAGATCGAGACCATCCTGGCTAACATGGTGAAACCCGGTCTCTACTAAAAAATACAAAAAATTAGCCAGGCGTGGTAGCATGCACCTGTATTCCCAGCTACTCCGGAGGCTGAGGCAGGAGAATCGCTTGAACCCGGGAGGCGGAGGTTGCGGTGAGCCCAGATCTCACCACTGCACTCCAGCTTGGGCAACAGAGCGAGACTCCGTCTAGGGAGAAAAAAAAAAAAAAAAAAAAAAAGAATGAAATCCTGTCACTTACAACAACACGGATGGAACATCTAGCCTGTACTCCCAGCTACTCAGGAAGCCGAGGTAGGAGGATCACTTGAGCCCAGAAATTAGAAGCTAGCCTGGGCAATATAATGAGACCCCCATTTCTAAATAAAAAGGGGGAAAAAGTTGATCTCCTGGAGGTAGAGAGTAGAGTGATGGGAAGGGGCAGGAGGGATGAAGAGAAGTTGATTAATGGGTACAAACATACAGTCAGATGGAATACATTTTTCATGTTTAATAACACAGTGAGGTAGCTATAGTTAACAATAATTTACTGCATATTTCAAAATAGCTAGAAGAGAAGATCTGAAGTGTTCCTAACACAAAGAAATAATAAATGTTTGAGGTGATATATATCCCAAATACCCCGATTTGAGCATTAAACATTGTATGTATGTATCAAAATATCACATGTATCCTATAAATATGTAAAATTATTGTGTATTAATAGAAAAAAGTAACAAAAATAAAAAATAAATATCTAGAAATAGAATTATTAGGTAGACAGATTTTTCAAGGTTTTTAAAATATATATATAGCCATATCTCACAAAAGGTTATGCCTATTATGTTCCTACCAGAAACATAACACGATGTCCATTTATCCGTATTCCAAGCAATGTACTTAGTATTACCATTCTTAGACATGTCACTGGTGAAAAAAATGATGTCTCATTATTGCTTTACTTTGCATTCCTTAAATGACTAACAGGGTGGATTTATCAGCCATTTCCATTTCTTTTTTTTTTTTTGAGACGGAGTCTCACTCTTTTGCCCAGGCTGGAGTGAAGTGGTGCGATCTCAGCTCACTGCAACCTCCGCCCCCCAGGTTCAAGTGATTCTCCTGCCTCAGCCTCCCAAGTAGCTGGGATTACAGGCACGTGCCACCACGCCCAGCTAATTTTTGTATTTTTAGTAGAGACGGGGTTTCACCATGTTGGCCAGGCTGGTCTCGAACTCCCGACCTCAGGTGATCCACCTGCCTCGGCCTCCCAAAGTGCTAGGATCACAAGCGTGAGGCACCATGCCCAGCTGCATTTCTTCTTTTTTTAATTTTTAATTTTTGTGGGTATATATTAGTAGAAGGTATATATTTATGGGATATTTGAGTTATTTTGATACAGGCATACAATGTGTAATAATCACATTAGGGTAAATGAGGTATCCATCACTTCAAGCATTTATTCTTTGTGTTACAAACAATCCAGTTATACTCTTTTAGTTATTTTTAAATATACTATTGAATTATTATAGTCACCCTGTTCGGCTATCAAGTACTAGATTTTATTCATCCTCTCTCACTATTTTTTTGTACTCACTGCATTTCTTCTTTCATGAATTGCCTGTTCATGTCATATGCATCTGTTTTACTACAGGGGATGTCTTTCTCTTATTAACTCATAAAAGGCTATTACATGTTAAATGTATCAATTATTTGTCGAACATTAACATTTCCCAGTCTATCACACTGCCTCTTTTCTTCCGTACCACAAAGAGATTATCTTTATATCTACCATCATTCCTATCAAAATGTTTTTTGAACACACCTGTTGTTCAACAGATGCTGCCTGAACTAAAATATTTCTTCACACGTCTCTTCTACACAATTGCTAATCCTAACACTCTAGTCAAATAGCACAATATGCATAGCCATGATAATGGAGCTTCAATTAGTCTACCTTTAGACTCTTTCCCTCCAAAATGGAATATAAACTATAAAAACATAAACTGTATTATAAATGAATAGCATAACCACACTGAAAGAAGTGAGGAAGAAAAATAATCTAAGCCACTTTAGAAAACAATATTTTAACTGAATACTATAAGGCTAGAGACAAAAAGAACTACACTGTACTCTATTTAGTAAATGTGTTTCTCACAGTAATATAGGTCAGAAATCCTGAAATTACTTTATGTGTATACCAGGACTGAAGAAATAAGAAAATATTTTGTAGAACGCAAGAGTCAGATTTCTCACTGTCAGATTAAGAAGTTAAAAATAAGGGACAAAACTAGAATGAACACTGTGGTGTTAGACTAGAAGCAAAGCTACTGGGATGAACTTTTGTTTTTAAAAAGTATATGGATAGATAAATACAGAAATAAATATAGATCTTTGTGTATGCATGGGTATGCATATGTATAGACTGGTGTCTTCTGTGGGGCCCTGGAAGCAATGTTACCCCAGTAGCAATGAGCATCCCCAGAGCACAGATCTTTGTGTTTAAATACTATTCTCCAAAAAAAGAAACTACGAGTTGTTGGAGAGTGGCTGATTATCAGGACTGAGGCACAGAAAACACAAGATGAGGCATCATATGGTACCAGGACTGGGGCATCATATGGTACCAGAAAATTAGGAAGTTCCAAAAAAGAAAAAAAAGGATGGAAGCATGCTGAAAAGCTACAGAAAGCAACCTGAAAAAAAACTCCCAATGATCAAAGCTGGAACAATTTCAAACATAAAATAACACAAGTGTAGGATAACAACCAATAGAAAAACATCTGAGTCCACATGGATACAAATAAATAACGGAATACAAATAAACAAATGGGAAATGGGCAGCTCATCCTTACAGAATAATTTCAATTAATAAAGAAATGAGGAAAGTAGAAAATCATCATTAGAGCACCATAGTCATAATAATTGCTGAAGGCAAGATCCCCCAATGGATGTGAAATTTAGCAAGGGAAAGTCTGAGGAGAAACAAGATATGCGTACAGTTTAAAAGCTCCCCCCAAGATGTCAATTAATTATAAGGAGAAAAATAAGACCTTTACATTGGAGAATCCCAGCAGACACTCTCTTACCAAGTGATCAAGATTAACCTCACAAGCAATAAGTCATATATATCAGCTATGCTCATATGATGAACTGAGAAGGGCACACACACTTTTGTGTTCTTAACAAAAATGTATAATCTTAATATAATCATGAGAGAACACTGGACAAACCCCATTAGAGGGGCACTCTACAAAATAACTGACCAGCATTCTTCAAAAGTGTAAAGATCAGAAAGAGTATAAAGACAGAAAAAGACTATCAGTGTAAAGACAGGAAAAGACTGAGGAACTGTCACAGACTGGAGGAGACCAAGGACCCAAGACAACTAACTGCAATGTCGGATCTTAGAGTGGATCCTAGAATAGAAAAAGGACATTAATACAGGAAAAAAAAAATCACAAGTTAGTAATTCAGTTAATAGTATTACACTAATATTAACTTCTTGCTTTTGATAATTGCGCTATGGTATGTAAAAAATTATTAATGGAGGCAATAGGGAACTCTGTATTACTTTTGAAACTTTTCTGTAATTGTAAAATTATTTCAAAATAAAAAAGTTTTTTAGTATAAGAGGATGTTTCACGTAAGACAGGTAAAAACATTTAGAAGTCAAAGAACTGCAATCGTATTCACTGCATTAATACTTGGAGAGAGGGGTGCCAGGACTGTGCCAAGTGCTTTACAAACTTTATCATGTAGTGCTTACAACTAATATGAGATGGTTACCATAATACTCATGTTTCCCAGTAAGTTACTTAGGAGGTTATTAATAAGTGAAAGACCCCATTTCTCAGAAAACCCAGCCCCCAAAATTGACGAACACCTTCCATCGGCCCAGAGGTCCCACTTTTCGGGATACTAGTGGCGCCCCATTTCTTCGGGCCCGCCTCTTAATGTTTCTGACTTATGGAAGAGATACTGGATTTGGAGAGAAAAGTCAACGTAAAGTCTCCTCTCTGAACCTCGGATAGCTACAAGGAGGGAGCCAAGGTGTGGGACCTTCTGCGAACCACCTCTGGGTTTGGCGAGCAGGGGCTTCCGGGCTCTCGCTCCCAGTCCTCCGAGCCTCACTACCATCGAGCGTCGCGTCATTCCTCGCAGTGTTACCCACAGCACACCTGCGCCACACACACCAAACGTCCCCACCAGCGAACGGATGCGCGGGGTCTATCCCGGGACCCAGACGCCAGCGACCCTGGCGACCCGGGGCCTACAGCGCGCCAGAGACAGGAGGCGCGCCGGAAACTTTTCCACCCCGCGACCCCGGGGGGCCGTCCTGCTCGCATCGTCTGCGGCCTCCCTATACCAGCTTCTAATAAAGCTTCCAAAAACGAAACCGAGAGAGGCTCCGCCACTTCTGAAAAACAAGAGGAGCCACCATGGCGCTCGCACTTCGGATCCAATGCCCTACTTGCCGCCCAGCGCCTCTTGCGCGCGCCACACGGGCGCCAGGCCCACCAAGCCTGTGAGGGCCCGACGCCCCCAAAGACGGCCTCCAGAGAGCCCCTTACCTCCCGCCGGGGCGCTCGAGGCCGGTCGGTGCGCACGGCGCAGGCGCAGGAGCGACGGGGCGGGGCGTCGCCAGGGGTAGGCAGGGTTGGGCCCCGCCCCCGACCCCGCCCCGCGAGGCCTCCAGGCCGGGCGCGGGAGGCGCGCAGGTGAGTACAAATGCGGACGCTGCTCAGAACAGCGAAAGCCTTTTTCAAAAGTGGTCTTGATTTACGTTATGGGGTTGTGACTCGAACCAAGAGGAGAGAGACGCACAAACCCTCTTTAGGTCTGCTTGTTGTGTTTAAGACAATTCATGCTTGTATGGCAGACTGCATTTTGCAGTTTTCCTGTCCATTTTCCTCTGTTCTTCCTAGAATTTTATTTGCGGGTTGGGCATGTATTCTTAGCTCTGTTTTGAAACTGAAGCTCAGAAAGGTTGTGCCTCCCCATCCCGTCCCCAAAAGCCCTGTGAAGTGGACAGGGCAGGAGTGCCATCTTAATTGCAACAGGTGTAAAAATTAAAGCTCAGCAAATTGTGGTTTCCTCCAAAAACTGGTGGAGGGCTTAAGGCAAACGTCTTTATCCCGATTTTATAGATTATGACTCTGGGGTTTAACAAAGAGTTTTAAGTGACTCGCTCCAGTTCAGCCAGCTTATGACAGAGCTGGAACTCCAACTGGGTGTCCTAATTTCCTTCCCAAGTTACTCCAGTTAGACCAGCTGCAACCACATGAACAAGCAGGTGGCCAGCCTTGTCCAAGTCACAGGTCCTTCTCTCTTCATGGCCTAACTTCCAGATCCAGCCCTTTTAAAAAGATGTCTGTTAATATTCAGATGACGTGCTTAGAATGTATTCACTAATGGCATTGTCTCAGAAGTGATCAGGATGTTCAAACCACAGTTAAGGAAACTCAGTTCTTAGGGTCTTCCAGTAGAGTAGGAGGTAAACAGGGAAGATTAGGGGCCTGTAGGTCCTTTAAAAAGCCTTGAAAGACAATTTCTAAAACAAAGCACCAAATCTACCAAGCAATTTGGATTTTCTTTGGGGACATAATGTATGCTGATGTTTGTTTTACAATGAGCCCCAGAATGTATTTATCAAATTTTGATTCTAAGGAGAAAAATTAAAGTATTAGGCAATACTGTGAGAAAATGTTTTTTATGCAAGGATCAGTGAAATAAGATCTTTTGAAATAAAAGATCATTTGTGTTAAGTTCTGAAAAAGCTTCCTTAGGTACAAAATCGGGAGGTGTGGTACTCAAAGATTCTAAATTTGGACCTGGACTTCTAGGTTTTTATATGTATGTTTGCTGTAAGTTAGGTGTGTCAAAGTAGTAGGATAAAACCTTTTTTTTTTTTTTTTTGGACAGAGTCTTGCTTTTTTGCCCAGGCTGGAGTGCAGTGGCGTGATCTCAGCTCACTGCAACCTCCACTTCCCGGATTCAATAGATTCTCCTGCGTCAGCCTCCTGAGTAGCTGGGACTACAGGCGTGTGCCACCACGCCCTGCTAATTTTTTGTATTTTTAATAGAGATGGAGTTTCACCATGTTAGCCAGGATGGTCTTGATCTCCTGACCTCGTGATCCGCCCGCCTCGGCCTCCCAAAGTGCTGGGATTACAGGTGTAAGCCACCACACCTGAGCAAAACTTTTTAATCTAACTGTTTGTTAGCTTGATTTATAATCTTTAAATATTCAAACATATGGTGTGTGGACCTCTTTTGTGTACTCTGGGTCATCAAGTTTTTAGGGGCAGGCCTGCTACTACTGGCCGACATTTTCCTGAAGTCCTAACTGAACCCAGCAAGTCCAAACAAAACATTAAGTGTATATGTTGGAAAGAAAATTAAAAAAAAATTCTTTTAGGGTATTATGATTGATTGCTTTCTTGGAAAATCCATGGAATAAATTGAAACTAATTCAATAAGATGGCTATAAAATACCTCTCCTAAACAACAATCATCAGTTTTAAAATGTAGTGGGAAGAAGACTGGGCGTGATGGCTCATGCCTGTAATCTCAGCACTTCGGGAGGCCAATGAGGGAGTATTGCCTGAGGCTAGAAATTCAAGACCAACCTGGGCAAAATAGTGAGACCCCATTTCTAAAAAAAACAAAAAAACAAACGTAGCTGGGTATGGTGGCATGTACCTATAATCCCAACTACTCAGGAGGCTGAGACAGGAGGATCAGTTGAGCCCAGGAGTTTGAGGCTGCAATGAGCTATGATCCCACCACTGCACTCCAGCCTGGAGAAAAGACTGACACCCTGTCTCAAAAAAAAAAAAAAAAATTGAAATGTACTGGGAGAAAGATTACATTCAAAAATAACAGAAATCAAGTTTGCGTTTATAAGGAATTACAAGACCTATTTGAAGAATTGAGAATAATAGCTAGATGAGGGATAGGGGTGGAAGGAAGGATCACAAAGGGGCATGAGGAAACTTTGGGGGTGATAGAAATGTTCATTATCTTGATTGTGGTAATAGTTGCATGGATGTATATATATGTCAAAACTTACCAAATTGTACACTGTAAATATGTTTATGTATAAGTGCTTATTGTGTGTCAATTATACCTAAATAAAGCCATTTAAAAAGGGAGGGGGGAAGAAGTAGCTTTTTATTTGATTGTATGTGATGTGTAAAGCACTTGGTTAGGCGCTTTACATGCAATGTGTTATTTAATACTGATGACAACCCATGAAGTAGGTATTACAATCACCCCCTTCATACAGACTAGGAAATTAAGGCTTAGAGAGTAACTTGACCAAGGTCCAAGTCCCATATACTACATAACAGGAGTAAGACTCAAATCTTACCCAACAGTATTTATACTTTAACCGACTTCCATATTTCCATAAAATATACAAGTAAAGACTTGAATATGTGGAAAAATAATACAGTCAATATTGTAAAGTTGTCCATTTCCACTAAACTAATTTAAAAATTTATCAAAATCCCATTATGATTTCTTTCTCTTTCTTTCTCTTTCTTGTCTTTCTTTCTTTTCTTTCTTTTTTCCTTCCTTCCTTCCCTTTCTTTTCCTTTCCTTTCTTATTTCCTTCCTTCCTTCCCTTTTTTCCTTTCCTTTCTTATTTCCTTCCTTCCTTCCCTTTCTTTTCCTTTCCTTTCCTTATTTCCTTCCCTCCCTTCCTTCCTTCCTTCCTTCGTGTTTTGTTTTGAGATAGAGTCTTGCTTTGTCACCCAGACTAGAGTGCAATGGGGATGATCATGATTCACTGCAGCCTTGACCTCCTCCCGCCTCAGCTTGCCAAGAAGCTGGAACCACAGGTGTATGCCACTATGATGGGCTAATTTTATTTTTCTAGAAATTGGGACTCCCTGTGTTGCCCAGTCTAGTCTCCAATTCCTGAGCTCAAGCGATCCTCCTACCTCAGCCTCCCAAAGTGCTAGGATTACAGGTGTGTGCCACCACACCAGGCTCCCTTTATGATTTCTATAATAAAACAATTTTAAAAATCCAAATTGATTTTGCAACTATTACTCTTTCTTCTTAGAATGCCATTTTTTGCCTGCTTTTCCCCATCTCTTTCCCCCCACCCCAGAGTAAAGAAATTACTCTTTATTCTGTTGGACTCAAAAGTCATCTCACCTAGGAAGCTTCCCCCACTGATATGGTTTGGCTCTGTGTCCCCACCCAAATCTCATCTTGAATTGTACTTCCATAATTCCTACATGTTATGGGAGGGACCTGGTGGGATATAATTTGAATCATGGGAGATAATTTGAATCATGGGGGCGATTTCCCCCATACTGTTCTCGTGGTAGTGAATAAGTCTCAAGAGATCTAATGTTTTTATCAGGGGTTTCCACACTTTTGCATCTTCCTCATTTTCTCTTGCTGCTGCCATGTAAGAAGTACCTTTCACCTCCCGCCATGACTCTGAGACCTCCCCAGCCATGTGGAACTGTAAGTCCAAATAAACCTTTTCTTCCCAGTCTCGGGTATGTCTTTATCAGCATCATGAAAATGGACTAATACAGTAAATTGGTACCAGTAGAGTGGGGTGTTGCTGAAAAGGTACCCAAAAATGTGGAAGCAACTTTGGAACTGGGTATCAGGCAGAGGTTGGAACAGTTTGGAGGGCTCAGAAGAAGACAGGAAAGTGTGGGAAAGTTTGGAGCCTCCTAGAGACTTGTTGAATGACTTTGACAAAAATGCTGATCATGATATTAACAATAAGGTCCAGGCTGAGGTGGTCTCAGATAGAGATGAGGAACTTGTTGGGAACTGGAGCAAAGGTGACTCTCGTTATATTTTAGCAGAGACTGGCGGCATTTTGTCCCTGCCCTAGAGATTTGTGGAGCTTTGAACTTGAGAGAGATGATTTAGGGTATCTGGTGGAAGAAATTTCTAAACAGCAAAGTATTCAAGAGGTGACTTGGGTGCTGTTAAAGGCATTCAGTTTTATCAGGGAAGCAGAGCATAATAGTTTGGAAAATTTGTAGCCTGACAATGTGACAGAAAAGAAAATTCCATTTTCAGAGGAGAAAGTCAAGCTGTCTGCAGAAATTTGCATAAGTAATGAGGAGTCAAATGTTAATCGCCAAGACAATGGGGAAAATGTTTCCAGGGCATGTCAGAGGTCTTCACAGTAGCTCTTCCCATCACAGGCCCAGAGGCCTTGGAGGAAAATATGGTTTCATGGGCTGGGCCAAGGGTCCTCCTGCTGTGTACAGCCTAGGAACTTGGTGCCCTGTGTCTCAACTGCTCCAGCTGTCGCTGAAAGGGGCCAATGTGGAGCTTGGGCTGTGGTTTCAGAGGGTGCAAGCCCCAAGCCTTGGCAGCTGCCACGTGGTTTTGAGCCTGCAAGTGCACAGAAGTAAAGAACTGGGGTTTGGGAACCTCCGCCTAGATTTCAGAGGATGTATGGAAATGCCTGGATGCCCAGGCAAAAGTTTGCTGCAGGGGTGGGGTCCTCATGGAGAACCTCTGCTAAGGCCGTACAGAAAGGAAATGTGGGGTTGGAGCCCCCACACAGAGACCCTACTGTGGCACTACCTAGTGGAACTGTGAGAAGAGGGCCACCGTCCCTCTAGACCCCAGAATGGTAGATTCACTGACACCTTGCACTGTGCACCTGGAAAAGCCACAGACACTCAACACCAGCCCGTGAAAGCAGCCAAGAGGGGTGGTATACCCTGCAAAGCCACAGGGACAGAGCTGCCCAAGACAATGGAACCTACCTCTTGCCTCAGGGTGACCTGGATATGAGACGTGGAGTCAAAGGATATCATTTTGGAGCTTTAGAATTTGACTGCCCCACTGGATTTCTGTTACAGGGCATGTGCTCTGTAACCCCTTTGTTTTGGCCAATTTCTCCCTTTTGTAACAGCTGTATTTACCTACTACCTGTACCCCATTGTATCTAGGAAGTAAATAGCTTGCTTTTGATTTTACAGGTTCATAGGCAGAAGAGACTTGCCTTGTCTCAGATGAGACTTTGGACTGTGGACTTTTGGGTTAATGCTAAAATGAGTTAAGACTTTGGGGGATTGTTGGAAAGGCATAGTTGCTTTTGAAATGTGAGGACATGAGATTTGGAGGGTCCAAGGGCTGAATGATATCGTTTGGCTCTGTGTCCCTGTCTAAATATCATCTTGAATTTTACTCCCATAATTCCCACGTGTTGTGGGAGGGACCTGGTGGGAGATAATTTGAATCGTGGGGGCAGTTTCCTCCATACTGTTCTCGTAGTAGTGGATAAGTCTCATGAGATCTGATGGTTTTATCAGGGGTTTCCGCTTTTGCATCTTCCTTATTTTCTCTTGTCACCGCCATGTAAGAAGTGCCTTTCACCTCCTGCCATAATTCTGAGGCCTCCCTAGCCATGTGGAACTGTAAGTTCAATTAAATCTTTTTTTCTTCCCAGTCTCGGGCATGTCTTTATCAGCAGCGTGAAAACAGACTAATACTCTCACCCTCTCAGGTCCAGGTTTAATGTCCCCTTATAAGCTACTACAGCAATCTATGCTTATCCCTATAAAGGTCCTTATCATAATTAGTCGAATTCTTCATCTTCTTATCTGTGACTCTACTAGATTCTAAGTTTCTTGAGGAAAGATATACATTATTATTTACTTAGAACCTAGTACGGTTCCTGGAACATCCTAGGAAAACGATGTATTTTACATGAATTAAGCAATAAATTTTCTAGTATCATAAAGCAAGTATATGAAGAATCTGAAATAAAATCCAAATTTGGCACAATGATATAGACCTAATAGGTTATCTTCCTGGCCCATTACTTTTCTGAGAACTGCAAAGAAAAGCCCAGGAACTGCTCCTCCCCTCCAGATCTGAATGCTAACAGTTATGAGTCTCTGTTGTACCAGCATGAACCCCTTCCTACCCTTGACCACAGGGAATTGGTCCAGGAGCAGACAGGGCCCCTGAGTGGGCTTTTCTTTGCTGGAAGCCTTTTTATTACAGCTTCAATCTCATTACTTATGATAGGTCTGTTCAGGTTTTGGACTTCTTCATGGTTCAACCTTGGCAGGTTGTATGTGTCTAGAAATTTGTCCATTTCTTCTAGATTTTCCAATTTATGGGCATATACTTGCTCATAGTAGTCTCTAATGATCTTTTGAATTTCTGCAGTTTAGATTATAATGTCTCCTTTTTTGTCTCTGATTTTATTTATTTGGGTCTTCTCTCTTTTTTCTTAGTCTAGCTAAAAGTTGATTGACTTTATTTATCTTTTCAAAAAACCACCTTATCATTTTATTGATCATTTGTATTGTTTTGTTCATTTTTATATCATTTATTTCTGCTCTGATTTTTATTATTTATTTTCGTCTACTAATTTGAGGTTTGGTTTGCTCTTGTTTTCTAGTTCTTTAATATGCATTGTTGGGTTGTTTGAAGTTTTTCTCCTTTTTTATTAGGTGGTTATTGCTATAAACTTTCCTCTTAGTACTGCTTCTGCTGTATCTCATGGCTTTTGGTGTGTCATGTTTCCATTTTCATTTGTTTTAGGAAATTTTAAATTTCCTTCTTAATTTTTTCATTGACCTGCTGGTCATTCAAGAGCCTATTATTTAATTTCCATGTGTTTGTATAGTTTCCAAAGTTCCTCTTGTTTTTGATTTCTAGTTTTATTCCATTATGGTCAGAGAAGGCCCTTGATATTATTCTGATTTTTTTTGAGTGTTTTAAGACTTGTTTTGTGACCTAATATATGACCTATCCTTGAGAATGATTCATATAATAAAGAGAAGAATGTGTATTCTACAGGCATTAGATGAAATGTTCTGTAAATATCTATTAAATCCATTTGGTCTATAGTACAGATTAAATCTAGTGTTTCCTTGTTGATTTTCTGTCTGGGTGATGTGTCCAATGCTGAAAATGGGGTGTTGAAGTCTCCAGCTATCATTGTATTGGGGTCTATCTCTGACCTTAGTTTTAATAATATTTGCTTTGTATACCTGGGTGCTCTCCAGTGTTAGGTGCATATATGTTTAGAATTACTAAATTCTCTTTCTGAATTGACCCGTTTATCATTATATAATGACCTTCTTTGTCTCTTTTTATGGACTTTGTCTGAAATCTTTTGTCTAATAAAAATATAGCTGCTCCTGCTTGTAATCCCAGCACTTTGGGAGGCCGAAATGGGCAGATAACTTGAGGTCAGTAGTTCAAGACCAGCCTGGCCAACATGGTGAAACCCCATCTCTACTGAAAATACAAAAATTCACCAGGCGTGGTGGCATGTGCCTGTAATCCCAGCTATTCAGGAGGCTGAGGTGGGAGAATTGCTTGAACCCAGTAGGGCAGAGGTTGCAGTGAGCTGAGATCATGCCACTGCACTCCAGCCTGGGCAACAGAGCGAGACTCCATTTCAAAAAAAAAAAAAAAAAAAAAGCACAAATGGCTACTCCTGCTCTTTTTTTGTTTGTTTGTTTCAGTTGGCACGGAATATTTTTTTCCATCTCTTTATTTTCAATCCATGTGTCTTTATAGGTAAAGTGTGTTTCCTGTAGACAACAGATCTTTGTGTCTTTTTAAATTAGTTCAACTACTCTGTGTCTTTTTGATTGGTGAGTTTAGTCTGTTTATATTAAATGTTACTATCGATAAGTAAGGACTTACTTTTGCCATTTTATAATTTGTTTTCTTGTTGTTTTGTGGTCTTCCCTCCCTGCCTGCCTGCCTGCTTTCTTTCCTCCCTCCCTCCCGCCCTTCCTTCCTTTTGTGAAGAGTATTTTCTCTGGTGGTATGTTCCAATTTCTTGCTTTTTAATTTTTGTGTATCTGCTGTAGGTTTTTAAATTTGAGGTTCTCATGAGGCATGGAAATAACAGCTTGTAACCCATTATTTTAAGCTGATAACAACTAAACACTGGTTATAAAAACAAACAAATAAGCAAAGAGAAGAGTAATAAAAACTCTACACTTCAACTTCACTTTACACTTTAACTGCTTGCTTTTTAACTTTTTGGTGTTCTTATTTATATCTTACACTGTCCGTGTCTTGAAAAGTTGTTGTAATTATTATTTTTGATAGGTTCATATTTTAGTATTTCTGCTCAAGACATGAGTAATTTCCATACCACAATTACAGTGTTACGATATTCTGTGTTTGGCTGGGCACAGTAGCTCATGCCTATAACCCCAGCACTTTGGGAGGGCAAGACAGTTTTGGCCATGTTGCCCAGGCAGTCTCAACACCTTGAGCCCATGTGTTTGAGACTAGCCTGGGCAACGTGGCAAGACCCTGTCTCTACAAAAATTTTTTTAAAAATAAGCCAGGCACGGTGGCATGAGCCAGTGGTCCCAGCTACTTGGAAGGCTGAGGTGGGAGGATCACCTGAGCCCAGGAGTTGAGGATGCAGTGAGCTGTGTTATTAATAGCACCACTGCACTGCAGGCTGGGTGGGCAACAAAGCTAGACCCTGTCTTAAGAAAAAACTTCCGTTTTTGTCTGTTTACTTATTATTACCAGTGAGTTTTGTACCTTCAGATCACTTCTTATTGCTTAACATCCTTTTCTTTCAGATTGAAGGACTCCCTTTAGCATTTCTTGTAGGACAAGTTCGGTGTTGATGAAATCCCTCAGTTTTTGTTTCTCTGGGAAAGTCTCTATTTATTCTTCACGGTTGAAGGATATTTTTTACCGGATATACTATTCTAGGATAAAAGTGTTTTCTTCATCACTTTAAATATGTCATGCCACTCTGTCACACCATATGTACTGCCATGTCAAACCTGTAAGTTTTCCACTGAGAAGTCTGCTGCCAGACATATTGGAGCTCCTTTGTATGTTATTTGGTTCTTTTCTTTGGCTGCTTTTAAGGTTCTTTCTTTCCTTCACCTTTGCGAGTTTGATTATTAAATGCTTTGAAGTAGTGTTCTTTGGGTTAAATCTGCTTGGTGTTCTATAATCTTCTTGTGCTTAAATACTGATATCTTTCTCTAGGTTTGGAATGTTCTCTGTTATCCCTTTTAATACATTTTCTACCCCAATCTCTCTCTACCTTCTCTTTAAAGCCAGTAACTCTTAGATTTGCTCTTTTCAGGCTATTTTCTAGATCCTATAGGCATGCCTTATTCTTTTTTATTCTTTTTTTATTTTGTCGCCTGTGACTGTGTATTTTCAGGTAGCCTATCTTCAGGCTCACTCATTCTTTCTTCTACTTGATCAGTTCTGTTGTTGAGATACTCTGATTCCTTCTTCAGTATGTCAGTTGAATTTTTTAGCTTCAGAATTTCTGCTTGGTTTTTAAAAATTATTTGAATCTCTGTTAAATTTATCTGATATGATTCTGAATTCCTTCTCTGTGTTATCTTGAATTTTGTTGTACTTCCTCAAAAGAGCTATTTTGAATTCTCTGTCTGAATGTTCATGTAATTCTGTCACTCCAGAATTGGTCACTGGTGCCTTATTTATGTTGTTTAGTGAGTTCGTGTTTTCCTTGATGGTCTTGATGCTTGTGGATATTCAGCAATGTCTAGGCATTGAAGAGTTAGGTGTAGTCTTTGCAGTCTGAGCTTGTTTGTATCTATCCTTCTTGGGAAGGATTTCCACGTATTCAGAGGGAATTGAGTGTTGTGATGTAAGTCTCTGTTCACTGCAAGCATATCTGCATTAGGGGCCACCCTAAGCCCAGTAGTGCTGTGACTCTTGCAGACTCGTAGATGTACTGCCTTGGTGGTCTTGGGTAAGAGCTAAGAGAATTCCCTGGATTACCAGGCAGAGACTCTTGTTCACTTTTATTACTTATCCCAAATAAATAGAGTCTCTCCATGATGAGCTTCCTGGATCTGGGGGAGGAGTGACACAAGCACCCCCGTAACCACCACCACTGGGACTGTGCTGAGTCATACCTGTAGCCAGCATAGCACTAAGTCTTGCCCAAGGCCTGCAGCAGCCACTGTCTGGCTACTGCCAGTGTTCACTCAAGGCTCAAGCGCTCTTCAGTCAGCAGGTGGCAAATCCAGCCAGCCTTCTGTCCTTCCCTTCAGGACTATAGGTGCCCCTCAGCCCAGGGCAGGTCCAAAAATGCTATCTGGGAGCCAGGGCCTGGAGCTGGGAACCTTAGGCAGCTCCTCAGTGCTCTATTTTACTGTGGCTGAGCTAGCACCTAGGCCACAAGACAAAGTCCTTTCCGCTCTTACCTCTCCTTTCCTCAAGCAGAAGGAGTTTCTCCCCATGACCACCACCACCCCAGGCCTATAGCAAGTACTGCTTGGTTTACTCAAGTCCCAAGGGCTCTTCAGTCAGCTTGCAGTGAATGCTGCCAGGCCTGGGTCTCTCTTTAGGGCTGTGTGCTCCCCTCTGGCCCAGGGTTAGTTGAGAAATACCATCCAGGAGCAAAGTCCTGGAATCAGAGACCCCAGGAGCCCACTTGGTGCTTTACCCTACTGTGGCCAAGCTAGCTGCAAGGCTTACTCTTCCCTCTCCTTTCGTTAAACCGAAGGAGTCTCTCTCCGTAGCCACTACAGCTGGGAATGTGCTGGGTCACACCTGAAGCTAGCACAGCACTCAGTCTCATCCAAGTCCTGTGACAAGTACTGCCTTGCTGCCGCTGGTGTTTATTCAAGACCCAAGTGCTCTTTAGTCAGCAAGAGATGAATCCTGCCATAACTGCGTCCTTCTCTTTAAGGCAGAGGGTCCCCTTCTGGCCCACAGTGTCTAGAAATGTTGTTCACGAACTAGGACTGGTTTGGGGGCTTCAGGACTCTTCCTGGTACCCTGTTCTACTGTGGCTGAGATGGTATACAAGTTGCAAGACAGAGTCTTCTTTGCTCTTCCCCCTCCTCTCCTCAAGTGGAAGGAAGGAGTCTCTTTTGGAGCTGCAAGCTGTGCTGCCCAGGGTTAAGGGGGTTTGACACAAGCACTCCCTTGGCCACCCCAGCTGGGGTCTCACTAGGTCACGTGCCCCCCAGGTCCACTGGCTCTGAGTCCAGCACAGTACCAGGACTTGCCCAGGAAATGCAGTCCTTGTTGCTTAGACTGTCTTTCAAGTTTATTTAGGGTCCTAGAGCACTTTAGCCCATGGTCATGTGGCTTGCTGGAACTCAGGTTCTGACTATTGGGATGGATGATCCCCCTCTGGCTAGGGCAGGTCTAAATGCTCCCTCTGTGAGCACCAGCTAAACTCTTTCTTGTGTTGCTTTCCACTCAGGCACCACTGAGTTCCAATGCAAAGTCTCACAATCACTGTGCTCTTCCTCCCCCAGGCATACAGATTCTCTCTCCTCACCACGCAGCTGCTGCTGGAGGATGGAGAAGGGGTGGTGTCAGCAATTCAGGACTGTCTTTCCTACCCTCTTCAGTGCCCTTCCTTGATAAGCTGTTTAAACCAGGTACTGTGATCACTCACCTGATTTTTGGTTCTTACAAAAGGGCTTTCTTGTGTGGATAGTTTTTCAATTTGCTATTCCTGGAGGGGAGATGTTCATTGAAGGTGTCTATTCAGCCATCTGGCTCCACCTCCCTCCAATCTATTCCTCATTTTTCTTTGTTTTAACTAGCTCAAATAAAGTTCTACTTTCAATCTAGATAATTCTAACTATTGTAGACACAAAATCCCATGTTTCTACTATCTTATGATATCAATTTAAACATATATATATAATGAATCCACTGACTTTAGTACTTAAACCTCACCACTATCTGCTTTATTGTCCCCTGCCACCACACACACCATCACCAAACAGTCTGTTCATATATATAGTAAGGTTAAAGAGGCTTTATAGCAAACCCAAATGAGTAAACACCTTCCCATTCACTACAGAGGAATTTGATAATCATTTTATAAATGCCCAGACATCTGCTTATAAATTTTGTTCCCTTTTCCCTCTTCCCCTTTTTGTTCTTTAGATTAGCTAGTTTAGTTATTCTCACAATTTAGTGTGCCTAAGATTATTGCATAAAATAGTATTTATAAAGTCATGCTTAATGAACCTTTTGGGCAATTTAAAGAATTTTCAAGGGTAATTTTGACTATGTAATTTTTGCTTTGTCCATTGACTTTAATTCCTCTTATTCACATCCCTTACCATCCTAACTCCTCCTCAAAAATGGAACTTTACACTATGCTTACAGTGAGAACACAGTAAACAAACAGCGTTAAAATTATATTAAATGTTATTTTTACCTCAGCAGTTTACAAGGCACTTTGGATTTTGTAGTACCTTAGTTATTATTATTATGAATGTCAATTAATATCACATGATAGACGTACAAACATGCAAGTTAGCAGAAATTTCACATGAGCCCAACCTTATTTTCTAACTTTATTTCCAATTACTTTCCATCACACATCTTTAGTTCTAACCAAATTGAAATTCTCAGTGTTTTTTAATCCCAGTCCTTTCCCCAGTCCTATCCTGTGCCTTCCACCTGGCATATTCTCTACCAATTGCTCTTCCTTCTATGCATGTCCAAATCATACTCATCTTTCCATGTTCATACCAAATATGGCCTCTCCTAATATTTCTAGAATTTCTAGATTTAATGCCTCCTTCCTCCAAATGACTACCTTATTGGTTTTTTTGACCCATCAGTCTACCTTTTAGTACAGTAATTTGGTATGTGTCCTGTTGTCCCGCCAGTGCTTTAAACCTTTCAGCTCTCTGTTTAAAGTAATAACAGTAACAATATATTGGGTGATGATACCTTATGGATAAGTCAAAAGAATGGCATAAATGCTTTAAGGGATGGGAGGGAGGAATTGGGAATAAGGTAACTGCACTACCTCTAGAGTGGCATTGTGTTACTTGAAATTGGACTTAGATCAGATGTGAACGTATATTGGAAACTCTAGGGCAACTACTTAAAAAATTCAAGAAGAAGTGTAATTGATATGCAAAAGAAGATAGAAAAGAAGGGGGAGCAAAAATAAACAAAGAACAAGTGCAATGAGTAGAAAACATTAGGAACATGTAGATGTTAAACCAAATACATCAATAGCCACTTTAAGTGTGAATTGTCCAAATATATCAATTTTTTGTGAGTGTGATTGTCAGACAATAAAAAACAAGACCCATATGTTGTCTACAAGAAACTCACTCTATAAAGACACAAGTAGGTTAAAAGTAATGAAATGGTGGAAGAGATACCATGCTGTATTCATTAGCTAGGGCTTCCATAACAAAGTTCTAGAAATTGGTGGCTTAAACAAGGGAAATTTATGTTCTCACAATCTGGAGGTTAGAAGTCTGAGATCAAGGTGTTGGCAGAATTATTTTTTCCAAGGATCATGAGGGAAGGATCTGTTCTTAGCCTGTCTCCTTGGCTAGTAGATGGCCATCTTCTCCCTCTTGAGAAGAATATAGAGTTCCCTCTGTTCGTGTCTGTGTCCAAATTTCCTCTTCATATAAGGACACTAACCATAGTGGATTAGGGCCCATTCTTATGACCTTATTTTAATTTTATACCTCTTTAAAGACGCTGTATCCAAATATACAAGTCACATTCTGAGGTATTGGGAGTTAGAACTTCAACAATAAAAATCTAGGGGAGGGGACACAATTCAACCCATAATATATGCTAACACTATTCAAAAGAAAGCTGGAGTAGCTCTAGTAATTGCAGTCAATGCAGACTTCAGAACAAGGAAAATTATCAGGGATGAAGAAGAGCACTTACCTAATGATAAATAGTTCAGTTCTCCAAGAGGACAAAACAATCCTTAATGTGTACACACCTAACAACAGAGCATCAAAATACATGAGGCAAAAACCAATACAAATGCATGGAGTAATAGACAAGGTGCCTTACAAATAGAATTCGGGAGCAACGGTGCAAAAATTAATTTCCTTAAACATGTTATTTCTTCCAGGGGCAACAGGATTGTTAAAGAACCAAGGAAGTATAACAATAGGGCAAAATTATTCCTGAGATAACAAATATTTCAAGATTCCTGTCGGAGAAGCTGTTGGAGCTCTCTTTTGCAGGATTATAGAATCTGTCCTCAGTCCTTTGACAACTGACACTCTCACCAGTAAACCTTTTAATCCTCCAAGTAGTGGAATACATTTAAGGAACTGGAAATCATCAAAATTCACAAAGAGCACCACCCTCTCTCCTCTTATCCCAGGAAGGCCCAAATTCTATTGTCATATCCCTTACGGGATTTTTTCCCCTTTTGTAGGCTTCAGTTGTTTTTAGGAGCTTTTTGAGTAATATTTATACTTCTAGCCAAAGATACATTAACTTTAATATTTCCTTGGCAGATTAGTACTAAAGAGAGAAATGTTGCTTCTTTCATGGAAATAAATTGATAGGTTCAGCAACTGTCGTTTTGCTTATATAAGTGAACACTTCAGAAGAGAAGTGTTTTGAACCTGAGCAAATGGTTTTAAATATGGAAAAAAATTTCCCGAATCCCAGTACCTAAACATTAAAGGACATAATTGGTAAGTTTAAATCTTTCCAACATCTGGTAAGTGCTTTCTCATTCAGTCATTCAGTCTGCACCACCAGCATGTCAGCCACTGTGCTGAGTCCTGGTGATTGAAAGTTTAAAAAGATCCTGTTTCTGTCTTCCAGGGGTTCACAGTCTGGGAGGGAACACAGACATTTTACTAAATACAGTATAATTAATAACTGTTAGATTAGCTGTCCCTACAAAAATGCTATAGAAAAACACACAGAGCTGGCAACTTACAAGTTTAGTCAGTACATGGGCATTATCACAGAAGGAAGAAATAACATTCTTAACAGAGAGAACATATGTGAAAAGCACAGAAAAAAAATGCAACAGTGGTGTGTCCAGCTCCCTCAGAGTAGTGGGAGTAACAAGAGAAGACTCTTAAACTCAACTTGATTTAGGATGAATAATTTAAGTGGCTTGTCTGTGCAGCTTTCTGCTTCATAGTTAGCACCTACAAGTGCTAAAGCATAAAATCAGAGAAGGCTGCCCGAAAACAGGATGAGTAACTACCTCAGAGGTATTTATCAAAGTTCATATAGATCATCTTTCTATTTGTTTCAGATCTTATCATGGCACGATTTGGTTTTTATCTTTATTGTGTTCTCTCCATCTAAGACACATACCGTATAGATTCACAAACTCATAATACCTACAGATTACTTGTGGGGGCTTCTGAGGCCTTCCACCAATTTTTTTTTTTTAATTTCAAAAACATTTTAAGAGACAGGGTCTCGCTATATTGCCCAGGCTGGAGTGCAGTGGCTATTCACAGGTGCAATCGTAGTACAAATGTGCCTGGCTTCACATTTAAATTTAAATCTCCAGCCTCACCAGGTGCAGTGGCTCACGTCTGTAACCCAAGCACTTTGGGAAGCTGAGGCAGGAGGATCGCTTGAGTCCAGGAGTTTGAGACCAACCTGGGCAACATGAGACCCCATCTCTAGAGAAAATTTTAAAAGTAATAATTAAAAAATAAAAACCTCCAGCCTCATAGGCTACTATTTTCTGAACCAGGTTCCTATAGTTCCTCAATATCCCATCCACTTTCTTGCCTCTATGCCTTTGCTCAAGCTATACCTCTTTGGAATGCCTTCTGCCTCTTTTCCATTGATCAGAACTTTATCCCTCCTTGAAGACCTACCTCAAATGTATTTTCTCCTCCAAAACCTTCCCTCATTTTCCCAGCCTGTGTTCCCATAATACCTTGATTTAATTTTGCTCTGTGTTATAGTAATTCACATACCCGTCTTCCCAGCTAGAGCAGAAACTTTTTGAGGGCAGGGACTTTGTCATAATTATTTTGTGTTCCCAGCACCTGGTACATGACTGGGAATGTGGCACTTGATAAATATTTGTTTTAAATGACCTGTTCGTCTCATTGCCTTTGTGTTCTCATTAGTGTCCCCTCCAGTTTCATAACTGAGTTTCTCCAGCTGAGCAAACCTTCTGAAGCTCAATTTATCACTGAGGCTGAGATTAGAGGAAGAATAAAAAACTACCCGAGGCACAGGGTCACCACCCTGACAGCACAGCGAATCACTTAGAAACCTTTTAAAAGATGTAGTTGCTCCCAGCACTTTGGGAGGCCGAGGCGGGTGGATCACGAGGTCAGAAATTCGAGAACAGCCTGGCCAACATAGTGAAATCCCGTCTCTACTAAAAATACAAAAAATTAGCTGGGCGTGCTGGGGGGCACCTGTAATCCCAGCTACTCCGGAGGCTTAGGGAGGAGAATCACTTGAACCTGGGAGGTGGAGGTTACAGTGAGCCAAGATTGCGCCATTGCACTCCAGCCCGGCGACAGTGTGAGACTCCGTCTCAAAAAGAAAAAAAAAAAAAAAAAAGATGTAGTTGCCTGGGCCCCACCTTCAGAGATCTTGACTTGTCCTGAAGTAGATGTCAATATATTTTCTGTAAACGTTTCTAAAGTATAGTCAGTTTTGGGAACTACAGACCTGAAGCGTGGATGGGAAATTATTGCTGGGCCCCATATATAAGTTAGAATAATTTCTAATTTGCTTTTCTCAAAAGGTAATGCTTTTCACAGAAAAACATAGCTAAAAGAATGGAGACCACAGAGTCTGGATGAAGTTGACCTTTTTTCCAGAGAAATCTTTGCCATCAGGAGCCTGAGTTACGCTATGGGAGGAATCACACAATTGGCATGATACTCACTTTTGAGTTCCTGCTTAGCATGTCTAGAGAATCCCAGTGCTCCCCATCATATATATCTTTAAAATCTTATTCAAGGAAAAGCCATAAAGTGAACTGAAATCAAAATGCCAAGCACCAAATCATGAAATGAGTAATGAAAGCTTGAAAGTTCCCAGTTCCCTTGAGGGTCTCGACATGGATGTCCCCTGTCGAGGGGGACATGCAGTCAGTGGAATGGGAGAACCGGGCCAGATACCATGAGGAGGACCCCATGTTGCATAACTCCAAGGCCATGTGCACAGTGTGGGCCATGTGAAGAGTGCCCCCTGGAGTTGTGTAGTGCTGCATCTTAACACAGGGACTTTCCAGTCCTCAAACCCAAAAGATTTCTGGTGGTGGCTTCCAGTTTGGTTCTGTTCTCCAGCCTTCTTCTGGCTTGGAGCTGTCACTCAGAACCAAGGTGAAGGATGAAGAGTCACCTCATCAAAATCTCTCTGCTGGGGTCTTTTCCTACCTGAGGGTGTCTTCACCAGGAATTCCCCTAACTGGCAGCTCTTGTCAACACATTCTGGATCCCCCTGATGGACTCCAGCTAGACTTGGTTCTTAAATCATTCACTGTAGCAGAGTTTCAGAAAGGATTTAAGTTCCTTTTCGTCACCACTACTCCTGTTCTCTTTCCCATTGGTCAAAGTGTCCATAGAGCAGGAGAGTACATACTTTATTTTCAGATTAGGGCCGTTTCAGGGTGTGTGTGTGTGTGTGCACGTGTGCATGTGTGTGTGTGAAATTTAACAGTCTAAGGGCAAAGAAGTAAAATAAAGCAGTATTATCTATTTAAAAATTATCCCAGAACCTTCCAGAGAGTAGAAACCTTAAAAATGTTAGTTTCTATTGTTCTTGGCAGATGATAAAATGAATGCAGTGATGGTGATGAAATCTACTGAGTAGCTTTCACTTTTTATATTTTTAGAGAGAGCGGAGAAAGCAGCAGGGTCCTCACAGTAAGGGGAGGATTAATTTTTTCCAAATGAAGTTGTAAAAATAAAAAAAATAGGAATTTTGGATGAGAATCCATTTTTTATAAACTATAAAGGACTATATAAAATGAATGGAGTTATTTTGATAAGAGATGCCAAACTGAATGCCACAAGGGTTTGAAGAAGAGAAAAAGACCACAACCTGTTGTGGAAATCAGGAGGAAATGTTATCTCCCATATAATAAGCATGTGATCTTGTACAAGATGTGATTTTTTGCATTGTGGAGCTGGGACCATGATCCCTGCCCTGACTACAAAGCAAGGCTGATTATGAGAATAGAATTGGATTTTTTGTGTCTGCACTTGTGTCTGCACTTTGTGTCTGCACAATACAAATACAAAGTGATATTATTGTAGCTATTATTGGTGATGAAGATATTATTATTGATTTTGAAGAAATTGGTCAGCATTTAACTGGCAGAGCTGGCAGGGGAAGGCCTTACAGGTAGAGAAAAGATGACTGGAGAGGTTTCTGCCAATTTTCTTGGGTGATTGAGAGTCCCTGTATAAAAGAGTTGTTTCTGAGCATCTGTTGACACCTACATTGTCACTGGACCTGTGACAATGCTAGTAATATGATAATGAATAAGAAATGCTATCTGCCTTCAGGGAGCTCACCTTGACTTGGTTTTAAGGATGGCTTCAAATATCAGATCAAGAAATGTATAGTTAATGTATAGGCAGCGGAGGGCCACTGAAGGTTTTAGAGCAGAGGAATGACATATTTTAGGCCCTCCTGACAAAATACAGTACTTAATTCAGCTTTCAACCAGCTTACCATCAGGAAGTATTTTTGGCTAGCAGATGATTGAGCTTCGCAAGCCTCAGGCTTCAAGAACCTGGAGTGTTGTACCCCTCTAAATAGCACTTTTTAAAAAACTTGTGAATAATGGAACTGATTGTTTCCTTCTTTGCAATGACTGTTAGAAAGCCTAAGCTAAATTTAACCAAGTACATAGGACTTCAAAGCATGAATATGAATCCCTGCTTCAGCCCTGGCTAATTTTTCCCACATTCAGTTTATTTTTAATCCTTCCCTTGCTTTTATAAAATGTTGTTGAATTATATGTAGTTTTGTAAATCAGGAAAAAGATTAATTATAAATAGATAAATATCATTTCTTATTTTTTATTTCTTATTTAATTAACTTTTGGTGAAGATTATTTGAAATGTCCACAGGAGACATTTGCATGGATGAGATATATTGGAAAAGTAATGTTACAGATGTTACTTTCTAACATTACTGCCCATCTCCTAACTTAAAATTCTGTTAAAGTCACGTATAACATAACACTTGAATATGATGTGACAATAAATGCAACAAAATTTTTGCATTTAAAGTTTGAATTCTGCTTTCAAAAGAATTTAACAAAAGATACAAACTGAAAACTACCTAAATCTTTGTTCCCATGTGTTTTTAAAATTCTGTTTAAGTTTAAATAAAGGAGCTATGATTTATAGCCTATCAGAACATTAGAAGATAAAATCTGCTATCCTGATTTTTAAAATCATACATATAAAAATTCATTTGAAATGAAATGAAATCTGTTCTGTAACTAAAAGTTACTTATAATGCTTGGATTACATTGCTAGATCAGAAGAAAGGAAGGTATAGAAAAGTCTGTATGTATTTCTGTGTTCAGTCTGCCTTATCATTTTAAACTTACATTTTTAAACATTTGAAAGCAAGATAATATTTAAGAATTTGAAAAGTATTAAGGACATTTTTCTCTATTAAAAATTTCTCTTTAGCGATTGCTTTTAGGGCCAATTTACAAGACCCACAACTAAACTTTTTTTTTAATTTTTTTTTGGTTTATATGTATACCCTAATCTTTGCATTCCTCTTTCCCTCTACCCCGTCCTTCAATTGACTAGGTGATCAAAGTTTATCTCTTTTTGTTTCTGATAGAACTGACTGTTTCTGGAAAAGGTAAACATCTACTCTCCAAAGGGCAGTGACTTTCTACCTGTAAAAATAAAAAGTAAACTTCAGAAGAAAATTCTTAAAGAGGAATTTAGAGATGTTCCAAATAAAGGCAATATAGTTTCACTGGAACTGAAATGTTGCCTTCCAATTCTACTACAGAAGGCAGAGTGGCACATGTGGCACCTGGTCGGGATGGACTCACTAAAGGATTTAACCCAGACTTCTGATCAACAAATATTGCTGCTACATTAACTGATTTGCAACGAAGAAAGAAAATATCATCCAGTTGATTTTATTATTTAAATATGGGCTCAAATCTTAAATCTGACAAACTAATAAATAAATATGTCTGAAAAGTAAATAGTAAATGGTGAGCTGGTATGGCTGAAGCATTTGTACTGAACTCATGCTGCTTACTGGAGATCACTGCATTCTTTTCTGTGCTCAGTAATCTACTTAAACTATGTCAGAGATTCGCCTGAGACTTACTTTCCTGACCTTTCTGGCTCAGATTATTTCTTTATTTAGGAAATCAGAACATTTGTTTGTTTTTAGGGTTCAAGCACCTCTTCTCATCTCTATAATGTCTCCAAATGTCTCAGAGGATTCCTAACACTATCTGTGTTTCTTGCACATTATGGTATAATTTATCTGTGTCTAGAGATCTGAAGTCAGGCAAAGTAGTTAAGGGCACTCTTTCTTCTTCCTCATATATCTTGAGACACAGTTCTCTGCTCTTGTGGTTTGTCTGACCCTTTTGAGTTCCTGTTATGCTTCCATTTGCACCAGAAGACAATGGAAATCAAGTGAAATTAAATACAAAATGTCAGAACTAGAAAAGCTATTAGATCAAGTTTAGATAAAGAAATGAGAGGGATTTAATCTGGTTTGTTCCTTACTAAGACATGTACATGGGGCTATATCCAAGAAAAAGCTATGAAACACTTGAAACACTAACTCCCCTTGTACTGAGTCTATGCTTATGTGCAACAGACTTTTGATAGTAGTTTGGCTTTCTGTGTAGATCTGCCTATAGGTAAAAAAAATATATACTTACCAGAAGATCCAAGACCCAGTTATAAGTTAATAGATGAACTTCCTGATTTATACATCAGAGCTTGTTAGTGGATGTCCATCTGGGGGTCGGAGAGAGGGAGAGATTGATCCACTGTCATTATGCTGCTAAATCAGGTTCCTGAGATATAGCCCTTGGAACATGGAGATCACACCAGGGTACTGCCCCTTCAAAGCCTCTTTGGGCACCTAGCAACCCTTCTCCATGGTGTACTTTGACTCCATCTTGTTGCTAGTTGTCCAGAAATGCCTGTTCTGTGAGACAGTCCACCTCTTGGTTTGTAAGGCCAGACATAAACACAGCTACTTCTCAAGAGGCTGTTACTGATCACAATAGGTCTTTTCTGTTTTTTTGTTTTGTTTTGGATTTTTGAGACAGTCTCACTCTGTTGCCCAGGTTGGAGTGCAGTGGTACGATCCTGGCTCACTGCAACCTCTGCCTTCTGGGTTCAAGCAATTCTCCTGCCTCAGCCTCTGAGTAGCTGGGATTACAGGTACCCACCACCCTGGCCAGCTAATTTTTTTTTTTTTTTTTTTTTTTTTTTAAGTAGAGAAGGGGTTTCACCATGTTGGTCAGGCTGGTCTTGAACTCCTGACCTCAAGTGATCCAACCGCCTCAGCCTCCCAAAGTGCTGGGATTACAGGTGTGAGCCACCGCGCTCGGTTGGTCTTTTCTTCCTAAAGGCAAAACCCAGAATCTTTCCACCTGTTAACACCTGTAAATCTTCTGAAATACTCCTTGGAACAAAGACTGCCAATTCTTCTTTAAACGTATGACATGAAAATCCATTTTTACAGCCATGCAGTGAAATATGCAGCTATGTGGAAAGCTTCAAGAATAAAGAAAGATTACAATAGACTTCATTCAAAACTTTTTAGGGATTCTTCAAATAATGATATCTAATTGGAGAGTCTGATACATGTTCCAAGGCTGAATCCTGGGCCTTTATAGCAACCAGAAAAAAAGGATTGAAAATGCCTAAAAGCTCTAACACCCACTTTAAAAAATGCTTTGAAATTATAATTATTGAAAAATACTATTTGGAACTATATCATGATTAAGAAAGCATCAGAAAATAAAGTAGCTTGGCAATTTTGAGTTACTCTCCAACTAAAAAAATCTGTTTAATGGACTTTGAAATGATTTTGTATTTGTGTTTAAAAAATATGCATCTCTATCCAGGTTGACAGCTTAAGTACCGGGCTCTAGCCAAACAAAATCTGAAGTGACTAAGGCATTGCTTCTTAAATAAGAGCAAATTGGAACTGCCATTTCAAATCACTACCATGTCTTCTGGCAAGACTAGATTAGCACTCACACTCACATCTGATGAGGGAGTTACCTCAAGCTTGCAAACAGCCAATTTGGATTACCCAGCAAGGGCATCTTAAAACCAGCAAAGGGTTGCCAGGCCTCTGTTCTTTGGCCAGCCTATATAGAATGTAGAATTTTGTAGAGGTGATGTGTTCAACACTTGGATACGTTTAAGAAGACAGCTTGAGTCTAGTTTCTTTGGTCTCTAGGCCAGCTCAAAATAACCAAGCACATTCCCTTGCTGACTTCTAAAGGCAGGTCACTCTTAAAGTAAGAGTCTTACTGGCTCTTGCTTGACATCTCTTCGTTGTTTCATTCTGCTACCTGACTTTGGTTCTGCTTCTGGCCCTTTGGAATTGGTGTTTGAACTTGGTCTCTGTTCTTTAGGCCCTGGATTTTCCTAACAGATTCCAATTGGTTTTATCCTGCTGGCTGTCTATGAGCTAGGCTACCCTACTTCTTGCTCTTCTGAGTCTAACTTCCAGCATAGTCTACTTGGCTGACTGGTTCTTCTCTGTGTCTGCAAGAGTATATGTGAGTGTTTATTGGAGAGGGGAATAGGATGTATGCTCAATTTGAATAATCACTCACTAAAATGAGAGAGAGAGAGAGAGAGATCTAAACATGGGGAGTAGAAAGTAATACAATTGCTTCTCCTTATTGACTATCCTTAGGTTTGAGGTAAATTCTTAATTAGGTATTTAGTGCCCTCCCAAGAATTTTATCACAGGCCTCAGATTCTGCTGCCACCTGGTGCTAAAATGTTCCAGGTAGTGATGACTAAATAGTTTGACAAACTCCAAGAAGTATCACCTAGATTCAGAGATAACACATTCTAATTAGGAGGCTGGATATTTAACATAGTAAGTAAAAGATATAACATTTAAAAAAAAAAACAAGAATTGCTTGGTGTAATACATAATGAATGTGTTATACCTACGAACAGATATATAAGATGTAATAATAGTGGATTACTGTATAGTTCTGAGCTATCACTATCTCTTAGAAGTATGGTCCATGTCAGGGCCAGGCTCAGTGGCTCACGCCTGTAAGATCCCAGCCCTTTGGGAGGCTGAGGCAGGCGGATCACCTGAGGTCAGGAGTTCAAGACCAGCCTGGCCAACATGGCAAAACCCCGTCTCTACTAAAAAAAAAAAAAAAAATATATATATATATATACACACACACACACACACAATTAGCTGGTCGTGGTGGCGCACACCTGTAGTCCCAGCTACTTGGGAGACTGAGGTAACAGAAACGCTTGAACCCAGGAGGTAGAGGTTGCAGTGAGCTGAGATCATGCCACTGTACTCCAGCCTGGGCAACAGAGTAAGACTCTGTTTCAAAAAAAGAAAAAAAAAAAAAGAAAAGAAAAAGAAAGAAATAAAAGAAGTATGGTCTATGTCTAATCCCCATTTGAGCTGTCACTTCCAAATATGACAGAATGCTTAGTGTTAATACACATTAACAACAAATAATTTCACTTAATGGCCTCCCTAACTGAAAAAAACTTTCTTCCAGCTTCTAAATTAAGATTGGTTAATTTTGCCCAAGGTTTATTTATATTTCACAGAAATTATTTTTTTTCTTTTGTGGCGTTTATTGATCTGCCGTTTCTCCCCAGTCTTCATTTTGCCACCATTTTTCTCTATTGCTCCTCCAAGCAGGGTCTGTTTCCATTGCTTCTGGTTTTTCCAAAATTGTTTTGTTTCTATTCTTTAACTCTCTGTCTTGTGAGATTTTCATATTCCCGGTAATTACATATCATCCACTCAGTCTTTCCCAGTGGAACTTTTATAGAAATGCTGTCCTATTGGACTCCCAAATACAGCAATACCTTACTCATTTGGCTTTTGAGTCCCAACTATTGAGGGACATAAGAAGAATTTTCCAAGGTTCAGGCAAAAGAGAAATTCAGTAGGACCATTCATCTAAGACAGATTATATTTTCCAGAGATGATCAAAAGAATAATTCCCACTCCACATGTTTTTTTTTTTTTTTTTTACAATATGACTTCTGTTCTCTTTTCATAGAGAAGTGGAATCTAAACTCTCTTCCCTAGAATCTGGGTGGGTTTGTGACTTTGGAAGAAGTGATGCTGTGTGACTTCACTTAGATGTGACTTAGGTTAGATGATAAAAAGTGATAAAATTTCACCACCACCAAGCTGTGAGGAAAACCAAAGTAGCTCATACAGAGACACCACATGGAGAAGCCACTGTATTTTTTCCAGCTGACAGCTCAATTGAAGTCCCAGCCACAGCCAGCATCAACTGCAAAGACACCTCCAGATGACTGCAACCCCAGCCATCAAGTCATTCCCAGCCTTCAAGCCTTCCCAGCTGAGGCCCAGACATCAGAGAAGGGAAACAAGCCACCTCTGCTGTACTCTGTCCACATTCCTGATCCACAGAAACCATGAGGACAATAAGATTGTTGTTTTATGCCACTAAGTTTTTAGAGTGGTTTGTTACATAGCAAGAACAATAGAAATGGTGTCATATTTAGTATGTTCCTCACAAATTGTGAGCAAGTATCCCAAGATGGGTGCAGAGCCCAACTTCCTTCTAGTTCATATATAAGTTTCTTGTCATCCTGAGGCATTTTTTGAATAAAAAAATTAATTCAAAATGGATTAAAGACTTAAATGTTAGACCTAAAACCATAAAAACCCTAGAAGAAAACCTAGGCAATACCATTCAGGACATAGGCAGGGGCAAGGACTTCATGTCTAAAAGACCAAAAGCAATGGCAACAAAAGCCAAAATTGACAAATGGGATCTAATTAAACTAAAGAGCTTCTGCACACCAAAAGAAACTATCATCAGAGTGAACAGGCAACCTACAGAATGGGAGAAAATTTTTGCAATCTACTCATCTGACAAAGGGCTAATATCCAGAATCTACAAAGAACTCAAACAAATTTACAAGAAAAAAACAAACAACCCCATCAAAAAGTGGGTGAAGGATATGAACAGACACTTCTCAAAAGAAGACATTTATGCAGCCAACAGGCACATGAAAAAATGCTCATCATCACTGGCCATCAGAGAAATGCAAATCAAAACCACAATGAGATACCATCTCACACCAGTTAGAATGGCAATCATTAAAAAGTCAGGAGATAACAGGTGCTGGAGAGGATGTGGAGAAATAGGAACACTTTTACACTGTTGGTGGGACTGTAAACTAGTTCAACCATTGTGGAAGACAGTGTGGCGATTCCTCAAGGATCTAGAGCTAGAAATACCATTTGACCCAGCCATCCCATTACTGGGTATATACCCAAAGGATTATAAATCATGCTGCTATAAAGACACATGCACACATATGTTTATTGCAGCACTATTCACAATAGCAAAGACCTGGAACCAACCCAAATGTCCATCAATGATAGACTGGATTAAGAAAATGTAGCACATATACACCATGGAATACTATGCAGCCATAAAAAAGGTTGAGTTCATGTCCTTTGTAGGGACATGGATGAAGCTGGAAACCATCATTCTCAGCAAACTTCCACAAGGACGAAAAACCAAACACTGCATGTTCTCACTCGTAGGTGGGAATTGAACAATGAGAACACTTGGGCACAGTAAGGGGAACATCACACACCAGGGCCTGTCGTGAGGTGGGGGGAGTGGGGAGGGGTAGCATACCTAATGTAAATGACGAGTTAATGGGTGCAGCACACCAACATGGCACATGTATACATATGTAACAAACCTGCATGTTGTGCACATGTACCCTAAAACTTAAAGTATAAAAAAAAAAAAAGGCAAAAGTGAAGCCATTGTCATTATTGTCTTAAGGTTGCTATAGTCAGATGTGGTGATGGACAGATTCAGAGGAGTCCAGTGGGTCCATCTTGTTGTTCCTCTCCCATTTGCATTTAAACATGTCTTTTCCATCTTTAAAAATCTCTCCTTTAACCTCATGTCTCCTTCCATACTACCTTCTTTTCTTTCATGCTAGCTGTGTCCGTTTTCATTTTTCTACTCTGTCTTCTGCTATGGGTCTCTGCCACCTCCTTCCCCCTAAAACTGTTCTCACCGTTCTTCCCACATACTCATTATTTCTGGATATCTATTACTATCATATGCTGATGGCTCTCAAGACTATATCTACTGGCAGGGTGCAGTGTCTCACACATGTTATCTCAGCACTTTGGGAGACCAAGGCGGTCGGATGGCTTGAACTCAGGAGTTCGAGACCAGCCTGGGCGACACAATGAAAACTCGTCTTTACAAAAAATTCAAAAATTAGCCAGGCGGTGGTGACATGCGCCTGTGGTCCCAGCTACTCAGAAGGCTGAGGCAGGAGGATTGCTTGAGCCCAGGAGGTTGAGACTGCAATGAGCTGTGATTGTGCCGCTGCACTCCAACCTGGGCAACAGAGTGAGGCCCTGTCTTAAAAAAAGAGAGAGAGAGAGAGAGATAATATATCTACCCAGATGTCTCCTCTGAGTTTCATACTTTCATATCTAATGATCTCTACCTCTACCTGGGTGGCAGACAAGCGCTTAAACTCAGAATGTTCATAATTAAACTCATCATATTTCCAGTCAACGTACCTTCTTCATATCTCAGCGAATAGCACCATCATCCACTCAGGTTTCCAAACCAGAAATCAGGTTCGAAAACTCCCATATGTCTCCCTCCCACTGTCACTTTCCTAGTTGAGGTTTCCTTTATCTCTGGCCTGGAAGAATGCAGTAGTCGTTCTTCCTGAAGTGAAGATCCAATTGTATAATACAATGAGAAGCTACCATACAAACATTATGGTTTATCTTCAGTACAGACCCATATTATTACATGGGTTATTGCCTACTCTGAGAATGTGGGCAGTAAATCCATTTTATGGGAATAGTTACAACCAATAATGGTCTAAGAGGAACAAAAGGAAAACACATTTGCACAACAGTGGATATTTTCAGTGTGTTAGACCTGGTGGCAATGCTGTCCATTTCAAAAATTATTTATAATTTCCTACCGTGCACTAGGAACTGTGCCTGCAGGAGAAGCTTCCAAGGCATTGATCCACTGTGTACTTTTTTTCTGGCCCCAGCACTATGTGACATGTAGAGGATCCAAAAATGAAAAATTCATGGTCTCTATTCCTAAGGGACACTCAACTTTCTTCAGTCACTACCCATGTTGAATGATGTCCCAGATGGTCCCACCTAATGCTGAGGTCCTTCTATAGACAGTGTGGTAGTGAAGTTCCCTTTGTGGACTTTTATTTTTAGAGAGTAAATTAAGTGCAGAGGGAGAAGAAGTTTCCCATTTTGAAGTCAGTCTAGAGACACGTGGAAACTGTTGTCTAGATGCAAGGATTCTTTTCCAGTGACACACAGGAACCACCTCCTTGAGACCTGAATTAAATTGCAAGCAATTTCAGTAATGAATTCAGCCTTGGGATCAGCCCATTCCCAGAACCTCTGGCTTAATTATGAGAAGAAAACCTATTTATTCTGGGACATCACCACTTTGGGAAAAATTCCTGGAAGCCATCAGAAAAGCAAAGGGAAGATCTTTCTCAGAGTGTCTTCTCTGAATTTCTGAGAAAGAAGCGTTTCATGTTTGGCCTGTCAAGTTGCTTTTAGTTTCAGCCCATGGACTTGCCCCTTATTTAATTATCTCTGAACTTAGGTCTCTCTGTCCATCCAAAGGCCTAGGTCACCTGTGGGAGACTAAGTCAACCTTTCTTTGGCCTTCCTCAGATGCCATCTTCCTCTGAGCACATTCTTCATATTACAAGTTACAAAATACAGTAAGAAAAATAATAATATGTATACAGTACTTTACATTTTATCAAACTCTTTTCAGGTGTTTTAGTTCACTTAATTCTAATAGCAACCAAGAAAGGTGCAGATATGAGGAATCTGAGCCTCAGAGAAAAGTAACCTGTCCATTTCATCATGCTACTGAGAATGAAAAAAAGAAAGAAAAGTAACCTGTTCATGATCACACAGCTATTGCATGACAGACCTCACTAAGAACCAAGATATTCTAACTCCTATCTTCTTTCCACCTTTTCTCCCTATGTCTGTCCAGGGGCCAAAGTAATTTCTGTATCTGATCTGTTTCAAAATTATTATGAAAACTGAGTAAACTATGTTGATACTGGCAGTCAAGGAATACTGATGTCTGTCCTGGGACTAGCTTGGTTGTGGGGACCCATTGAGGCCCCTATAAGCCAGGGTCCCAAGGGGACCTATGAAGAGCAAGGAAAGACAAGGAAAGCTCCCCTGAGGCAGTGGTTCACAAACTTGGCCACACATTGAAAAAATCCCAGGAGCTTTAAGCCTTGGTTTCAGCCCCAGAGATTCTGATTTAGTTCGAGTCTTGGGAGCAGCCCTTCCATTTAGACATTTTAAAATCTCCCCAGGTGATACTATAATAATATGCAGCCAAGATTCACTAACATTGCCTGAGGGCACCCACAGTTTCTTTGTAGGGCTTGGGGACTCATTCTTTCTCTTTTCTATATGCTTATTACACTAGTTACATTTAGTCATTGAATAAAATCTAGAAAATACTGATTAATTTTTGGAGGGTAATCATAATTATTCCACATAGAAATAAATTTTGTTAACAATTGGCTGTATATCTTTCCAGGATTTGTCTACATACATACACATAAATAAATAATCCTATGCTTTTTATTTAATCAAAAATGATATACATACTGCTGTATAATATGCCTTTCATCTTTGACTTTTTTTTTCCATATCAGCAAATTCAAATTAAGGCTATTTTGAAAGACTTTATAGTATTCCATTGTGTGACTGTACCTCACGGAACCTCTAATAACAGAGAGGAGTTTTCTTTTTATCCCCATTATCTGTTTCCCTTCCAAGGAGATGCTTGAAATCCTAGAATCTAGTAGGGAGGATCAGATTTTGTCAATCCTCTTGGCTTCTGCACCATTTCAAGTTTATCCAGAAGATTTATAATTAATCAAACAATATACTAATTTGGGAAAATTGGTTTTTGGAGAAAAGTTTGGAAACTACTATTAATACCCAAACCGTAATAATCTTAGAGAATGAAAGAAACTGAGGGTTCTACAGCTCTCAAAATTCCAACTTGTCTTCAGTTGTTTGAGGTCCTTTCTCAAAATTGTTTAAGTCTAGTCAGTTACCTGGGTAAGTTCTTTAAGGGAGTCTATGACATAATGCTAAAGATAATAACAACAATTAGCGCTTGCATAACACTTTAAAGTGAATAATTCTAACATAAAACCAATATGAACTAACTACCATTCATTAAGTATCCTTCTAGAGAATCAATGTGCCAGGCACTGAACTAGGCACTTAACATAGTCTTCTATTTGATATCTGTCATAAAGTCTATACACAGTGGTATTATTATTTCAGTTTTACAGATAAGACAGCTGAGGCTCAGTGAATTGCCTGAGCTCACTTATTAAAACTAGACTGTAAACATGGATTGTGTCATGGTTTTACTCAGCATTATATCTCAGAATCTGGTTCAGTGCTTTGCACTGTGCCTAGGAGAAGGTAGGGACTCAATACATAATCGATGAATGAAGGAATAATTAAATCACTAGCTGTTTCTTTAATTCATATTGTCTCTGGGTGATGCAGAGATGCTCTACCCAGAGAAGACTTGCTTCCTATTTCCATCCTCCAGCAATAATTCATATAGTAATGATTTGGTGGCTGATATGGTTTGGCTCTGTGTCCCCATGCAAATCTCATCTTGAATTGTAATCCCCACATGTTGGGGGAGGAGCCTGGTGGGAGGTGATTGAATCATGGGGTGAACTTCCCCCTTGCTGTTCTCATAATAGTAAGTGAGTTCTCATGAGAGCTAGTTGTTTTAAAGTGTGTGGCACTTCCCCCTTCTCGCTCTCTCTCCTGCTCCGCCATGGTAAAGATGTGCTTGCTTCCCCTTTGCCTTCTGCCATGATTGTAAGTTTCCTGAGGCTTAACCATGCTTCCTGTGAAGCCTGCAGAACTGTAAGTCAATTAAACCTCTTTTCTTCATAAATTACCCAGTCTCAGATAATTCTTTATAGCAGTGTGAAAACAGACTAATACAGTGGTTTATGGAAATGTGCCTTCATTCTTTACATTCTCTAGGGTAATGCTTCTCCAAATGTGGTCCCCTTCCCAACAAATTCATGGACCCCACTTCAGACAACCAAATCAGAATCTCTGATCACGAATATCAAGAAACTGTTTTAATAAGCTTTTCACATGTAATCCGAGCACTTTGGGAGACTCAGGTGGGCTGATCACGAGGTCAAGAGATCAAGACCATCCTGGCCAACATGGTGAAACCCCATCTCTACTAAAAATACAAAAATTAGCTGGGCGTGGTGGTGCACACCTTTAGTCCCAGCTACTCGGGAGGCTGAGGCAGGAGAATTGCTTGAACCCAGGAGGCAGAGGTTGCAGTGAGCTGAGATCGCAGCACTGTACCCCAGCCTGGCAATGGAGTGAGACTCCGTCTTAAAATAATTATAATAATAACAAGCTTTTCAGATGATTCCAATGAACATTAAAGATGAACATTGAAGTTTGAAGACTTAATAAATAAATGGCCTTTCTGTCCTGAGACTCATAGTAGTAGTTTAGCCTGGATGATTGGATGGAGAAGCCATTTACAGAGATTGAGGAAACAAATGGAGGAGCACGTTTGGAAGGAGGTCATGAATTTGGGTCTGGTTTGTTTAATTTGAAGTACTTTTGGGATATCCAGGTGAAGGTATCTGGAGGCATCTGGAGCCTTGAGGTCTGGAGCTCAGAAGACAGGACTGAGTCGGAGATACAGATTTGGAAGTGGTCGCTGGAGCCATGAATAAGACTGCTCAGGAGAATGGGAAGCATTAGTTTACCCTAAATAATAGCATTATTTTAAGGTAGTTGGGGAGGGGTCCTGAGAGAATGAAGAATCTGAGGACAGTCATTCTTCCTTGTGAGTGACTTGCATTGGAATGTTTGTCTCATCTTCTCCTCTGGATTATAAGCTCCGTAAAGGCAGGGACTGTGTAAACTTTAATAAGTCCCTCAAACAAAAGTACATTGCTGCACAGGCTGTGAATAATCAGTGAATTCCTTCCAGGATTCTGCTTTGCAGAAATCCAGTGTGATCAGAGCCACCAGCAAGATGTTTTCCCAAAAATCACTCTATCATTTCCCAATGGACGGTATGGCCGATTAAAAATAAGTGAATAAATAAAGGGTATCATGTGTAATCCACTGATATCTATGCTAATCACATTAATCAGTGAATTAATTATACCTGAAAACAGATGCAAAGTTAAATTCCTCAGAAAATCAATTCATTAAACTCATATTGGAATGCACAGTCAACATCCCCCATGTTTAGAAACTATCAGCATGATTTGTGGCAACTTCTGATTTACTAACGAAACTGCTTAAAACATTTTTAAAGGCAATTACAATTACTGTCTGGCATTTGATGGAAAGAAATCTTGTCAGCATTGTCCCTTGTGTGTCAACTGTCACAATTTTCTAAAAATTTTGAGGCGAAAAATAGGCAGGCTCTACTATTTGCTAGCCTCGATTAGGGTTAATTCAATGTGTGTCTGCAAATAATAGTGTTTAATGTAATCTCTCTAATTACAGATAAAACGCATTTTCAGTCATGCTCATCACTGACAGTATTTTGGGATAAGTTAAACTGACAGCTGCTTTCTGAAGGAAAGGAAAAAAATAAACCTTCCTTGGGGTTGTGTTGATTTTCTCTCTCTCTCTCCGCCCCACCCCCCTTTCTTTTACATTAAAGTTGAGAAAAAGATGAAACTTGACACTTCGGCTCTGGATACCAATTTTGGAAATTATGACATCATCTATCTCTTGGGAGTTTGACATGTTTTCCGGCTCCTACTCCCATCAATGAATATCTAACTTGAATTCACTCAACAAGCATTTTCTAAGGGTTTCCAGTGAACCAAGTATTGTGCTAGGCAGTAAGGGAATCAAGAAGGAATGATTCTACCAAACCTGCCCCCTGCAATTGGCCCCATGAATCAAGTCAAGCTTCCTACTATACCAGATTGATAGTCATAGAGCCCTTTTATTCTCAGTCCCTCCAGAGTGAAACTATTCAAGTCAGAATATTTTCTGAAGGACCACAGCTGACTGGATCAGGGACTCCCCAAGGATACCTACTCCTCAGATTGTCCAGGCATCTGTAATGTGGCCTCGCATGACAAGTTGAGCCAGATCAGTCAGATTTTCTTTCTCAGGAATAGAAATTGGAAAATACTAGATGAGGTGGTTAGGGGTGAAGGTGAAATTAGAAGGCAGTAAGAGAAAAACCACAAGATAGAATTAAGACCTTGAGAGGGCAGGCATCATTGGGTCTATGAGACTATGAGGAAGCTGAAACACAGGGCCTAGTTTAAGGTTGAATGAATCAAAGGATGAATAAATAAACAATTAATTGTGACCTAAGATGTCTTTGGCTTTTTTTGGTAGCCTCAAAACATGAGTGATTCACAATGAGTCACTATCCTTGATACTCCTGACTCTTTTTTCACCTATGCTGTAGATGAACCATGTTTCTTGCATAGTGTGTGTCTCAGTTGGGATATAATTCAGCTTTGAGTAATGGAAAAACTCAAAATAACAGTGGTTTAACAAGGAGTTTATTTTTTTTCTCATGAAAAGTCTACTTATATGCAATTCAGCTCAGATAGGGTTGCTCTGCTCCATAAAATCCTCAGGGCTGATTCCTTCCAACTTCCTTTGCTACAGTTCTTAGGAGGTACCCTTATCTCCATAGTCTAAAGTGGCATCCACGTTCCAGATAAAAGGATGGAGAGATGGATGAAGAAGAAGGGGTAGAAGTCACCAGCCATCGCTTAAGATAGTTTTCTAGAACCTGGGAAAGTCTTATTCATGATGTTTGGGGGGACATTTTGGAAAAGATCTGAATTCTACTTCCAGAGCAACACCAGAAGCAGAGATGACACCAGTGGTACAGAAAAAAAAAATTGTTAACAGAGCTAATATCAAACAGAATTGGAAGCCTGAAGCCAGAGCTAATATAAAAATTGGCAGAATTTACAGATATCTTGAGGAGGACTTTCAACCTCCCTGTTTGTGGAATAAAGTGTTTAAAACAATCCCTTCTGGATCCTAAGGAAAAGAGGCCCCAGCAACCTATGGGTTACAATACAAATGAGACATATTCCAAGACCAACCCTACATCTAAGCCATCCTAAAATATCACCTATCATGATACCACCGTTGACTCTCTCCAAGTTGAAATTTTCATACATAGAGCCACTCTCTGGAGCCAGACAGTAGTGATGTTGTCACTAGAAGGCTACTGTCCAATGCCTTCTGGAAGACAGAGAGGCATATAAAACATAGTGCCCATATTTCTAGCCCTCAAGATGGTAGAAATTACACCATCTCAGAAGTGGGGGAGCTGGAAAAGAAAGGAAAGGAAAGCTAGTTCTGAAAAGTAAGGGGTTGTTTTGAGTATATTGACTTTGTTCTGTAAAAAGTAAGATATAAAGCACAGTAAGATGCCATTTTATAACCACTGGATTCACAATAATAAAAAATTCTGGGCCAGGCATGGTGGCTTATGCCTGCAATCCCAGAACTTTGGGAGGCTGAGATGGGTGAATCACCTGAGGTTGAGAGTTCAAGACCAGCCTGACCAACATGGTGAAACCACATCTCTACTAAAAATACAAAATTAGCCGGGTATAGTGTTGCATGCCTATAATCCCAGCTACTTGGGAGGCTGAGGCAGGAGAATCGCTTGAACCTGGGAGGTGGAAGTTGTGGTGAGCTGAGATCGTGGCATTGCGCTCCAGCCTGGGCAACAATTGTGAAACTCCATCTCAAAAAAAAAAACAAACAAAACATTCTGATGAATCCAAGTCTTGAGGAAGATGTAGAACAGTAGGAATTCTCATTGTTGGTGAGAGTGTAAATTGGTGCAATGCTTTTGAAGAAAATTAATATATCTAGTAAAGGAAACAGCATGTATGCCACATATCCTGCCAACTGTACTTCTTGGTTGGCCTACAGCTGTTGGTCTCAAACTTTGGTATGCATCATAATTACCTGGAGGGCTTCTAAAACACAGATTGCTGGGCCCTCCGTCAGAGTTTCTGATTCAGTAACTCTGGAGTGGGGCCTGAGAATCTGCATTTAGTAAGGTCCCAGGTGATGCTGATGCTGCTGATCCTAGGACTATACTTTGAAAACCCCCAGCCTAGGGAAATTATTTCCTGTGTTTATTAGGAGATGTGTACAAAAATTTCATAACATCGTAGCTAGTAATAGCAAGAACCTGGAAACAAATATCCCTTGACAGGAAAATGAATAGAGAAATTATACTGTATTAAGAGAGGTACTACAGAGCAGAGAAAATTAATGAATTAGAGCATACAACATCATAGATAAAACAAGTTGCAAAAGAATATATGCTTTATGATACTAAATACAAAACTCAAAGACATGTAAATTTAAACAAGAAATTGTTTAGGAATATATACATATATAATGATAAACCAAAATTCAGAATGGTAGAGGGAAGAGGGAAATGGGATTGGGGAGCACAGGGATTCCGATAGTTATTTAGTTGGGTGGTAAGCTCAAATATGTATGTTCTATTATTCTTTCACTTGTATAAAATATTTAACAATTATTTTGTGCTTTAAAATCAGTTTCATAGAGTGTGGTGGCTTATGCTTGTAATCTCAACACTTTTGGAGGCCAAGACAGGTGAATCACTTGAGCCCAGGAGTTTGAGACCAACCTGGGCAGCATGGTGAAACCCCTTCTCTAAAAAAAAAAAAAAAAAAAAAAAAAAAAATACAAAAATGAGGTGGGCGTGGTTGCTTGTGCCTGTAGTCCTAGCTACCTGAGAGGTTGAGATGTGAGGATTACTTGAGCTCAGAAGGTCAAGGCTGCAGTGAGCCATGATTGCACCATTGCTCTCCAGCCTGGGTGACAGAGTGAGACCCTGTCTCAAAAATATAAAAATCAATTTCACTTTTGTATGTATGAAATATTTCACTTTTTTCTTTTTAATCAGTTGTATATTTTCAACTTCATATTCTTTTAGTTTCCCATAGAATCTTCACAATGTGAAAAGCAAAAATAAAAATATAAAGATATATCTTTTTTTTTAAATAAGGAAAAATCCCCTGAATATGTATATGTGGACGAGGAAGCATGTAAGCAGCTATGTTACAATAGTGTGTGTGTGCATGTATGTGTGTATGTGTATTTATACTTAAAATACCTTTATGTAGTTCTGAGCAATTGATTAAAAACTGGCAGGAGAAAATCAGCAAGGGATGAAAGTGCTGGGGGGAAGAAACTACGGTTTTAGGAACAAAAGGTAGAAAGTGTATTTGTGGACATGTAAATTCAAAGGGCAAGATGGAGGCCAGGCTGCCAGGAAGGGAATGGCTCTGAGATGAGCAAGGATTGCCTGCTTCTCTGCATTTGTTCCAGCATCTTTTCTCAGGGATAAAAAAGGCAGATCTCGGGAGTGATGGCTTTGTGGGGTTTATGAAAGTAACCAGAAGGGGACAGAGAGGTGGTTGTAGAGTCCAAAGGAGAACAACTTGGAAGATGTGGACTACAGAGCCTGAGTGGAAGTTTTAAATCACCTGGAAATTGGGAGGTTGGCTGGAAGCAGAAAAGAGTCATGAGGGGTTGAATGATTGAAGCCCACTCTGAGGATAGAGAATGTTTGTGTTTAGAGATGAAAGGACTAGAAAGGGATTCCAAAAGTGGAGCAGGGCCTCATTATTACAAGGCTCAGTGGGACTGAGGCTGGTGACGGACAAGCTTTGAGTACTGTGGGGACAATGATGGGGACCTGTTGAGTCAAGAAGTCTGAAGAATTCACAAGACAGGTGATACGTCTGGCAGGCAGGAATGATGAAGCTGAGTCAGAGTATTGGACAGTAGCTGCGTTGCTTGGGTAGAGTTCTTACCATTGCTGATGAGCAAGGAACTGAGATTAGAGGACCCCTGTGTTCTAGGAAGGAACGGAGGTCTAATCACAGCTCCATGAATGCAGCTGGGGGCAGTAGAGCCATATTGACCTGTGTTCAAATCCACTTACTAGCTGTGAGTTCCTGCTGCTAAATACTTAACCTCTCCTGGCCTCTTTCCTCATTTTCAGACAGATGATATCACCTCCTTCCTAGAAGTAGTAACCATTAAATGAGAGCATAGATGAAAGGGTTTACTGGAATATCTGGCACACACCATAGATTATTAATAAATGTTAGTGAGACAAAGCAGCAGTCCTTCTTAGGGGCCTAATGGGCCCCCCAAGCATGGAAATAAAGGAAAAATCTTGAATCTCTTCAAGGGAAATTCCAGGCACCCAGCTATCCCTGAGAAATAAATAAGCAATCCCATAAGCAAAAAAAAAAAAAAAAAAAGGAATAGCATAAACAATAATCTCTAGCAAGTTAGAGTCACAAGGTGTTTTGGTTCCTTCTAGAAACTAAAATATAACACCGTAACATATATTCTTGAGTTGTTTATTAGAAACCAAGACTCCCACTGATGAAAAATGCTGGCCATTGTCAGGGAGACCTTAGATAAAGTGGACCTGAAGATTGAACACTGACCACCATTCTTTGTTCTAAATTTCTTCCTGTGGGACCTGGATAAGAGTCACACCCACAGGCCAAACATTAATCTTCCTTTCTGCTGAACCCAAGTTTTGAGACAAAAGCTTGTTTCCTCAACCAATTGCAAATCAAAGAATTTCTGAATCCACCCAATGACCTGTAAGCTCCCACTTCAAGATAGCTCATCTTTTCAGGCCAAACCAATGTATAACCTCCATGTTTGACTCACAATTTTGCCTGTAACTTCTGCTTTCCTGAAATGTACCCCTGCCTTTAAAAACCTTTGCTTGTAAGCCATCAGGGAATTCGGGTCTTAAGTGTTAATTGCCCGATCCCCTTGCTTGGCACCCTGCAATAAATGCCTCACTTTCTATCACTGCAAATCCCAGTGTCAGTGTTTGGCTTTTTCTGTGCACTGAGTGAGCGGATCAGAGTTTGGTTTAGTAACATTAGGTCTGTCTTCTCTTCCCCTCAAATCAAGTACCCTTAGAGGCCCAGCATGGGGGATGGCGAGCATCACAGGAGGTAATCAGAGAAGGGGCTGATGATCCCTGAGCTCACTGATGGAGCCATGAAATGAGTCAGACAGAGACAGAAAAACTAAAACAGGAAGGACAGTGCACTTGCAACAAAAGCCAAACAAAACAAGCATTGCCCATGTCAGTGTCACAGTGCAACTCAGAGACAACCCTGAGGAAGACTTTGCTGAAGCATTTCGTGAAGAATTTTGTACATGGTGAGGGATGGTAAATAATAGAAGGTGCAAAAGCCTTCTTTGAAACTGATGGGATTTTCAACTGGTTGGGCAAAGGATGGGCCTTCTTAGGGAAGAGCGTTCAGAAAAGATGATGAAGCCTCTTAGATTTTAGTCCTTTCAGTTTTCAGCCTAGCCCTGGAACAACGGTTTATAAACAGCCTTGTTCATGGAGATGCCTCCTGAGATAAAGAAATGGGGAGGCTCTGAAATCAGTGCCTAAGGCAAAAAAACCCCACATAAAATCAAGATTATTCTTGAAAAGCACTTAAATCACACTTAAGCTCGAAAGTCAACAATTACTCAAAATAATGGAAAGAAGGATTTGAAAAGATATTTGCACATCCATGTTCATAGCAATATTATTCATAATAGTCAAGAGGTGGAAGCAACCCAAATGCCCATTGATGGATTAATGGGTAAACAAAATGTCGTATGTAAATACCATGGAATATTATTTAGCCTTAAAAAGGAAGGAAATTCTGGCACATAATACAACATGGATGAACCTGAGGACATTATGCTAAGTGAAATAAGCCAGTTAGAAAAATACAGATACTGTATGGTTTTACTTACATGAGTAGTCAGATGTATAGAGACAGAGGTAGAATGGTGGTTGCCAGGGGCTGCAGAAGGGGGAATGGGGAGTTGTTTAATGGGTATGGAGTTTCAGTTTTACAAGATGAAAAAGAGTTCTGGAAATTGCTTGCTCAACAATGTACTTAACACTCCTCAACTGTACACTTAAAAACAGTTAGGATGGTAGATTTTATGTTATGTGTATTTTACCACAATTTAAAGTCAGAAATTAGTTGCTTGTGTTTATCTTTGCATTTAACCTATAGGAATTCAACCATAGGCAAGTGCCCCTTTATTTAGCCTTGTTCTTCCTGGTCCCCTCCCCATTCAAACCACACCTTTGTCCTTACTGTCCCTCGAGGAGGGGCGTAACCCTCTCCTTTTATTTATTTTTTATTGTAGCCAAGCACTTACTTTTGTTTTTTATTGATAAGAGCACCTATATTTGAATTTATGTCAGATGGCACTCCACTATAGCTGTCATTCTTTTCTTACTAATCATAGTTTGTGGTTGAGTAATGAAGGTCCTGTTGAGAAGCGGGAGGAAGTGTTTGGCTCCTAAACCAAACACTTGCATAAAGTATTGTCTGTGACATCTAAGTACTGTGTCTGCACAGTACACAAATAATATATTTATAATTTAATGCTGAATAATATTCCGCTGTATTTATATACCACATTTTGTTTATCCATTCATCTGTGCTTAGATGTCACAGACAATACTTTATGCATGAACTGATGAAGTAAGTCATGAGAACTCCCACACTTTTGAGCCATCAACACCCAAAAAGCATATTTGCACTAACTCAGAACACATGATGTTTTGGGTAGAGTTGAATAAAAGTTGCATTTGTATTACTCACAAAGAAGGGGTTTCTAAGTAATGTAGTAGTGATGGCTTAAACAAAAAGGCAGAGAGCACTCATCCATCTTTGAGAACTGTAACCTTGATTCTTGGAAATGTTGGTTCACAAACTGTATCATATTGTCTTGATATAGAAATGAATCTTTCTTACCTCTAAAGAACACTTTTAGCCAACAAATTTTAGCTCCATTTACATTATATACAGTTGAAAGAAAAATAGGAGTTTCACACACTGTGCATGTTTGTATCTCCTCAAAGCACTCAGCAGTGGTTTGCCCCTAGGAAGCAGTCAATAAATGGTTATTGAATTTAGAATGTCCTTCTTTCTAATCAGTAAGGTTTAATACATATCCAATTCAGAAATCCTATTAATTTTTCAGCATTACTAAGCCTTTAAAAAAAATCAATTTTGGGAATGTGCTTAAGAGTTCACAGCAAATACTATTACATAATAATTAAGAGAAAACTGTTAAATGAAGCAGGCTTATTCAATACACCAGTAGCCATTGATAAAATGTAATTTAATTTAATCATTTACATTTACATTGTTAATGTACAAGAGCATTTCTTTCAAACCACAGGTTAACACACACTAAAGAGCAATGCTGTTAGAGGGGCAGAGAAACTTTGGAAAACTCTGCTGTCTGAAATAAAAGCAAGGCACTCTCCATTAACAGCTGGTGGCTTCCTGATTTCCGCCCACAGAAGGCATGTTCACACTGAGAGAGCTCTCCCGCAAGGGGAGGAATCACCTGCTTTAATACATGTTGTTCTCTTCTGTGCTAGTGTGGTCATCCACTCTGTATAAACTCATGTGCAACATTAAGACAAAAAAAAGGGAGTTGAGTTGATAGATGACTTGGGAGGCTCTCATAGTTGTAATAACTATGGAAGACAGAAGAACATGCTATCATCTTTATTTTTAGCACTCATATCTGGACCTATTACTAAAAAAGCTTCTTCATTCCTTCCAACCACTAGATTATAATGGCTAAAAAGTCTTTTCCTTAAATCTGATGGGTGTAAAAATAAAAAGTAACAGCATTTCTCTAGGGCTCTGTTTTTGTTTTGTTTTGTTCTTCCTTTATAGACATGACAAAAACAAGGATTAACTTTCCAAATACTCATGGTGCACAAGAAGGTTATGTATGCACAGTATTTCTAATGTATTCAAATTCAATTTGAATTTGGTCTGAAGCTATCTTGTATGAAATGTTAGCTTTCCTGATATTTAATAATATTTATTATGTTTGCATATAAGCTCAAAGAATTAATGCAAAAGTATACTTTACTCATGGTTATCTTCAGGTAAATATTAGTGGTTATGTTTAAAAGCCTGATTTTATGTAGATGGAGTAAGCTGAGAAAAAAGACTATGGAAAGGTAAATTAGGTCTTAGTCTTGATTCTGTTACTAGCTGTTTGACCTTGAGTAACTCCTCACCCTTCAATGGGCCCCAGTTTGCTCCTCTATGAATTTTAAGGGGTTGGACTAGTTGACAGGCCAGGCCCCTTCCAAGTCTAACATTTCAAAATCCTAACATTCCAGGTTCTATCATCTTGATATATAAAAATAACAATCTTTCATAAAAGCACACATAAACATAACACATAGTCAAATATTAGAATGACTCTTGGAAAAAAAAACATATGATTTCCTATCTGGGTTATACTTTGCAGCAATTAGGCAATTCATTTGGCATTTGTTTGATTGTATAATTTAATGACAATATAAACAGCATAGTTTTGTTATTTTCCTTTAAAAAGACTAAAGCAAAAATGATTTAAAGCTAACAAAAACTACTGTGATATCAGTTTGACATTCAAAGTTTGTTTCTTAGCAAAATGGCCAAAGATATTTTGACTTGATACAGAGTATATAATATAAAGACTTTTAGACCTAAAAATCTTCAAACATTATTCGAATTTAGCAAAACATAAGCAAAATTTTAATATCAAAGTGCTAAACAGTACTGCCTTAAAAGTCACTGCAAATGAACCATAAAATAACGGCATGGGAAGTGACATTTATTGTACAAATGGTTAATAAAAAGACACATTATAAATATATATATGTAACCTGCTATATTTATATATATATATATATTTGCTTATTTAATTTCTAATTGGTGTATCCAAGTCACTGTGAACACCCCATTTAATTACTCTGTAACTCAGCTTCCACGAGCTGGTGGTCTTGCAATAAATACAGGCAAAGCTATTACAATATAACGTGCATACAAATGTTTATACAAATAAGGACACTATGCAACAAATTATCTCATAGTAATATGGCATTAACAGTAGAAACATACAAAAGGGAGTACGAACACGGAATGTTGAAACGCAGCCCACTAATCCTTCCTAGTACTCACACTCATACTATTTTTTAAATCTTTTCTAGTATTCACATTCATACTATTTTGTAAAAAGAAGATTTGCTTGCTCTCCAAAATTGTCTCCTTAACCAATAACAAAAATTAAATTATATCTATAAAAATCCTTATTGTCCCTGGTGCTTACCCTGTATGACCCAGTTCCTGCTGATTTGCATGTTCTTATCTAGGGATCAAATACTCGACTGACTTATGGAGTTTCTGAATGAATATACCAGTCAGTTACTATAACTGAAGCAAGTTTAGGGAACTCTGGTGGGGTTGATAGAACACAACCAAAACAGTTACATGTAATCCAGTTTATAATCTGATCCGCTTTCAGGATAGCTGGACAGTCAGGGCAGGGATCTGGTTCCATCAAGAATGGCCTAAAAGTCTTGGATGGGCCATACCTCAGAAGGGATCGACAGGGAAGGTGAACGCAGCCTCTCCTAGGGATATTAACATGTGTCATTTGCTAACATGACTGCCTCCTTTTTATTTCCATATAGAATAAAGGAGAGTTAATAAACAAGACTTAGTAAGACAGCACTTTAAAAAATTGCACTTGTTTATGGAAGCAAACAGCCATTACTGTTTTGCTATGTCTGATTTGTAGGTAATCCTCCATCTTTCACCATTTGTTAAAATAAAGGAAGAAGGAAATTAAAAGGAAGTTTCTGCCTTGTTTGCACCACATATGTACCTTTGATACAGGAAGTGTATTTTCAAGGGACCAATCTTTAAGACACATCCTACCCTGGCGAACAACCCTTGGCTGTTCTTGTTTTTAAACACAAAGCAACTATAATTTTATTCCCCAGAAAGAGTTTTAAAACAGTTATATTATCCTTTTTTTTTTCCTGCTGGGATAGCATTGTCCAAAAGTGCTTTGTTAGCAATTTCTTAGAAAACCCTCATGAACTATACCCCCCTCCCACCCCATCCCCCAATGCCTAAATATAAAACACAACCCCAACACAATACTCTGCAAGTTTTCTGGCTTTAGGCTGTAAGGAAAAGAGCCAGAAAAAAAAGAAAGTCTTTGCTTTCTACAGGAGCTGCTTTTCCTCTTAAGGAAGGACAGGAAATGATAGGTTTCCAAACCTATCCCTTTGCTGCGTAGCAAGCAGGTGCTAGGAGAGAAGGCAGCTCACTGCTCCACTGCTCCTGATTAGAAAGGTAGGGTGTCCAGGAAGAGCTTGTCGATGATGGAAGGTGGAGACACCAAGTCTTCCAGCTTCAGGTAGAAGATGCGCTGGAGGCCCAGGGTACAGATCTTCCTCAGTTCTACCAGGGCACCCAGTACCTTGGACTCGGTGGGTTCCAGAGCCTGTCCCTTACTCTGGTGGTCTTTTAAACTGCTTGTGATCTTGTTGCATAGCTCCTCGACTCTCTTTGGTTCTTTTAACCCATGTCTTTCTGCAGAGGGATAGAGAAGGGCAAGAAGTTTAGGAGGCAAATACATCTTAAGACACTTTGAATCCCTAATTGAGGTCTGTGTCTCATTCTGCCAGTTTGGATAGCTTCTTTGCAATCAAAGTGCCCTCCCTGTTAGAGATAGCTCATGGCCTTTGGTATTAAACAACACCAAGGTTTGAATCCCAGTCCCAACACTTACTTGCTGTGTGCCCTAGAGTAAGTCTCTTCTGAGCACCCATTTCCTTATAAGATGAAGAATATGATCATACCCAATTCGGGGTTTCTGGGATGGCCAGCTTAGGTAAGTAACACAAGGGAAGCACAGTTCCTGGCACACAGCCACATGGAATGAATGGCAGGGTGGTTATTATTTTGCATACATTATCCTACTAAGCTCTCACAAAGCCTTGTCAGTAGGCAACTATTTTTCAGAGTGACACAGAAACACATCCAGGCAAATGAATTAATGTTTCTATCTTGACAGACTCATTTAAGGGAGGTGGGGAGGCTGTAACTTCCATTTGCTAATGCAATGGCTGCTCGAAAAGACCCAACACAGCAAAGTGCATTCCTGTGTTTTCATGCTAACCAGCACTGAGAAGAATTCAGCTTTTCTTTTCCTTGTTTTGTTCCCCCCCACTTGAAACCCCTGTTGACCTACACCTGGCACTCTGTACAAAATACACATGTCCTCCTGCTGTGGAGATGGAAAAGCCAAAGAGAAGGGGAGGAAACCCAGAAGGATGTGGTGCAGGCATATTATAATGTATCAAGACACAAATACCAGTATCTTATATTTTACAAAACAATATATAAAATGATTTCCATGTTAAATACTATGATCTATTTTATGTATAAGGTTAAATGAATTTCCCAAAGTCACCCAGCTGCTAAAAGCTGGGATTAGAACCCAGTTTTCTGAGGCAAATACTGGTCTCTTGTTCCAAAGCAATGAGAAGGGAGCCTGACATCCACAATAAATCACTAAGCTTTTCCTCAACATTTAGACTTCAGAGCCTCATTTCTCTTTTTTTTTTTTTTTTTTTTGAGCCAGAGTCTTACTCTGTTGTCTAGGCTGGAGTGCAGTGGTGCGATCTTGGCTCACTGCTCCCCCACTTCCTCCTCCGACCCCAATTCAAGCGATTCTCCTGCCTCACCCTCCCAAGTAGCTGAGACTACAGGTGCGCACCATCATGCCCAGCTAATTTTTTGTATTTTCAGTAGAGATGAGGTTTCACCATATTGGCCAGGCTGGTCTCGAACTCCTGACCTCAAGTGATCCTCCCACCTTGGCCTCCCAAAGTGTTGGGATTACAGGCATAAGCCACTGTGCCTGGCCTCAGAGCCTCATTTCTAAGGGAAGAGCTTGGCATCTGTTATCTCAAAGTTTTCTTCTCTCAGTACATGTACATGTAAAATCATAATTCTTGAGAGATGGAAGACATCCTTCTGATGGGAAATCAAGCAATAGTTTCTAATTTTTGCGAAATTAATTTTTTTTTTTTGAGTCACGGTCTTACTCTGTTGCCTGGGCTGCAGTGCAGTGGTGCAATCATGGTTCACTGTAGCCTGGAACTCCTGGGCTTAAGTGATCCTCCTGCCTCAGCCTCCCAAGTAGCTAGGACTATAGGCATGCACCACCATACCTGGTTGATTTTTAAATTATTTTTTGTAGAGGCAGGGCCTCACTATGTTGCCCAGGCTGGTCTTGAACTCTTGGGCTCAAGTGATCCTCCTGCCTCAGCTTCCCAAAGCGCTGAAACTACAGGCATGAGCTACCGTGCCTGGCTCTAAATTAATTTTTTAAGTTGGGGGCATTTTTGTTAGAAAAGTGATTTCCTTGAAGCAAAAGCCAATAAGAAAAATGAAGAACTATCCAGACACTTTTTTCTTGTCCCAAATAAGAGGCCTGGGAACCAGAAAATTTGCATTATCCTCAGTTTGGCTAGTTGTGTATGATTTGGGGAAGTTTCTCCCTCTTTGGGGCCCTGTAAAAGGACACGGTTGAACTTCATTATCTGTAAGGTCCCAAAGCTCTGATGTGTCCTTCCTTCCTTCCTTCCTTCCTTCCTTCCTTCCTTCTTCCTCCCCCCCTCCCTCCCTCCCTCCTTCTTTCCTTCCTTCCTTGACAGAGTCTCACTCTGTCACTCAGGCTGTGTAGCAGTGAAATCTCAGCACACTGCAACATCCACCTCCCAGTTTCAAAAGATCCTCCTGCCTCAGCATCCCAAGTAGCTGGGATTACAAGTGTGTGCCACCACACCTGGCTAATTTTTGCATTTTTAGTAGAAACAGGGTCTCACTATATCAGCCAGGCTGGCCTCAAACTCCTAGCCTCAAGTGAGCCACCCACCTCGGCCTCCCAAAGTGCTGGGATTAGAGGCATGCACCACTGCACCTGGCCTGATATGTTATAATGATATTAAAATACAACCATGAAGACTGCCAGCGGGATCTCCATGGACTGTAAGTTGCAGGCATCTTGTCTCAATGCAATATGCTATAAAGAGATGGGCACTGGCCCTGGAGTTAGACAGACCTAGGTTCTAGTTCTGGTTCTGTCACTTACTAGCTGCGTGACCTAATTTCTCTAAGGCTCAATGTTTTCACAGGAAAATCGGAATTATTGGGTGGCAGATACACAGCCTTTGCTGTATTATTCCTGTGTGTCTTCAGTGTTATGTAACAAATTAAAAGTACAATGATAATAAAACCCAACTCCATGGATTGTTGTGGCTCAATTAAGATAATGTTATGGAAAAGTGGTCTGTCAGCTGTAGAGTGCTATACACATGGAATAATCAGAACCAAAGACAATGCTTGCCAGTGGGCAAGTGGCTGGTAACTACAAGGTCTAACAAAAGGCAATTTGTGGCCTAATTTCCAAGCTTTGCAGTGCATCATTTTGCTTTCCCTGAGAAACTATTAGCTAATCAGCCCAGGTGCAGACCTGTCTCCTACGGCTTATCATAGGCTCCATGTTTCAGTCTCAGAAGAAGCACCTGAGAGTGAATTTTAAGAGAATCCTGCATGCAGTGGTGTTTTGCCTAAAGTTTTATTTTTCTCCGCAAAACAAAAGAACAGGCTGTAAATTTGGCAGTAAATTTCAAGAGCTATAAATCGTTCATAGCCTCTGACCAAGTAATCCCACTCTTGGGAATTTATCCAAAGGAAACATTTAACAGAAGAATAAAACTGTATACATGGAGACATTTGGTTCAGCATTATCTATTACCAAGACAAAACAAAACAAAAGCAAACAAACAAAAAACTGGAAAAAGGCAAAGGGCTGAAGAATACGGGAACTGTTAAGTAAATAATGGTATATGGAAAGGAAGATTCTGGAGACATCAAACAGAACAAATATGAAGGCCATGAAGCAAAATTAAAAAAAAGTTTACAACATTAAATAAAGAGTAGAATATTAAATACTAAAGCTGTGATTCCATCTATGCAAAAATTATTTCTTCATATAGAGAAGGGTGAAAGAAAATATAAACGTGAAAATACCTATGGGGTTTTGGGATAAATTTTCCTTCCTTTTAAAATGTCCAGGTTGTGCTCTTTGTATAATAATGTTAAAATAGAACGAGATGGATTTCGTCCTTTGTGAAGCCCTTGAGTAGCTATAACATGATCAAACATCACCTTGCTGATATTAAATTCAATTAATACTGAAAAATATTCAATTAGATTCATAACCTAGGGAGAGATGCCTTTCTCAGAATAAATACCAGTCTATTGATTTAAGCTTTCTCTTCCTTTCAGTGTCTCATGTCTTACATAACATTCAAGATCTCATATTCATCATCAGGATACAGGAACTGAGTAATATGTTGGCTGGATTTGGGGAGGGAGCTGATTGTGGAACCTTGTAACCAGACTTTCTCATGGCCAAACTCACAGAAGGTGCTGCAGAGTTTTCCCTGCTCTCCAACCAGTTGCGACTGCTCAATAACTATGGCAACCATTATTTATTCAGTGAATTCAAGTGGAGATCGATACCTCCTGCCAGCTGGATCAACTCTAGGCATGGAATTCCTTGAGGAATTCAGAGACACTCCTGTTAGAAGCCAAAGGCACCTCAACTCTCTTTGTTGTTTTGAACAGCCACTGGATTTGTAGCTTCTTTACTTTTTCAAAAGGGCTGAGATAATATTCAGTCTCCATGCAAACTACTGCCAGCAGCCAGGAAGATTTTCAAATCACTAGGGAGTCACTAAGTGTCTGGGTCCTTCCCTAGTAATTTGAAATCCCTTAAAACCTAATCACTGACATTTTAAAGGGATCTCCTTTCTTCTTGTAGCTTGGTATACATGGCTACAGAGCTAATATACAGAGTTCATAAATTCGGGGGGAAATCAGGCATTTGGACTATCCCCCTTCCTAGAGAATTTACACAGAAGATTTTAGTTTAAGGTCTTTGTCCGCCATTAAACAAAACAAGCTTCTTAATATTTCTTGCATTTTAATCTATATAACTTTCATAGAATGCTTTAGTATTTTAACTCTGGCATTATATATTCAAAACTTTGATATATAACATACAGAAATGGTTAAGTAATAGACTTATGTGTCATAATCATTGTATATATAGATTGGAAAGGGTTTGAGTTATTTAGTTCAAATTCCTATCTAAGACAAGAATCTCTACTACAAGCTACCATAAAGAGAGTGTCAGGTAGTGGCTGGACTGGGAGTTAACTATATTATGCCATAATAATACAAATATATTTAATAGTACTCTTTCACTTAGATTATTTTATCTCACTCTCACAACAATCCTGTGAATTAGGCAGGACAAAGATTATCTTTAAGTAACAAGTATGGAGGGTAAGACTCAATTAAGTGACTTGCCCATAGTCAAAATTTGCAAGGGGCTATTTTCTTTCACTCTAAGTCCAGAGATATTTCTCTTATAAAAGATGCCTTCCATCTCTGGACGTCTCTAATTGTTAGAAAGTTTCTCCTCGTCCTGAGATGAACTAGCTTTTCTATAACTCTCTCCTATTTTCTGTGCACCAAATTAACTAACTACTTCTTTCAACAAATATTTATTGAACACCTATTCTGTGGCAAGCAATGTTATAACCACTGGGGTTAGAGACGCGACAGACAGATCACACTTCTAATCTTTGTGTGGTATGAACATCTAAAGACACTGTTGGATTACTGTGCATTTTAGCTATCCAGGCATAGACATCTCTGCTTAGAGCAAGAGGGAGGGGTTGGGAGGTAGAGGGAACCAGGGAAGAAGGAGTAAGGGGGAGAGAGTGATGGAGTGAAATAATAGAGCTATATTTAGGTCTGTGCTTATGTTTTCCCATCTTCATCTGGTTAAGATCTACTCATTCTTTGGATCTCAGATCAAATATTTCTTGAAGGAAGCTTCCCTTTTTACCCCCATTCTAGATCATGTTCTCCTCTGGCATTCTAATCTTTCCCTTTGCAGGACACAACAGTTTGAAATCAGATAGTTATGTGATTTTTTTCTCCTCCCATTAACTGTAAGCACCATGGGGGCATGAACTGTATTTGCTCAACATTGTATCTCCAGCACCAAGCCTAGTACATAGGAGACATCCAATAAATATCTGTTAAATGGATATATAGAGGATCAAGAATCTGTGAAAAATGATTATATAAGCACTAAAAATGTAAGCTGCTAAGAATAAATATACAGGTTGGGAGTTATTAAGAAGCTAACAACAGTAAAGAACTTTACAAACTCTAAAACCTACCACATCAAAGCTTTGGAATTAGATTTCCTGGCTGTAGACCTGAACTCTACCACTTATTTATTTATTTATTTATTTATTTATTTATGAGACGGAGTCTCGCTCTGTCGCCAGGCTGGAGTTCAGTGATGCAATCTCGGCTCACTGCAACCTTCGCCTCCTGGGTTCAAGTGATTCTCCTGTTTGGCCTCCCAAGGCCCAGGTAATTTTTGTATTTTTAGTAGAGAAGGGGTTTCACCATGTTGGCCAGGATGGTCTCCATCTCTTGACCTTGTGATCCGCCCGCCTTGGCCTCCCAAAGTGCTGGGATTACAGGCATGAGCCACCGCGCCTGGCCTCGACCAGTTATTAACTGGGTGACTTTGGGTCTGTTTCCACATTTGTAAAATGGTGCTAATAATGGTAGCTGCCTTATGGGTTGTTATGAGAAGTAAACGAGTTAATACATGTCAAGTATTTGGAACCATGCCTAGCATATAGTGAGCACTTAGTGAATATTTGCAAGTATCCTCTCTATCTAAAACTCAAGCCCTTACCTTCCCCTTCAAATCAGCCACTTCTCTAAGCTTGTCTATTAATGATATTACAGCCTTTCACATCACTCTCATAAATCATCTCTAACAATTCCTTCCCCCCGAGCCATCGTATTTAATCCACTGCAAGAACTTCCGTTATTATCTCTGTGATGTTCCTTGCATTTATATCTCCCTCTCAATACCCATGGCCTCTGGATGAGGATCTTCAATATCTTTGCTATCTAGATTATTTTAATAGCTCTTGACTGATCTCCATGCTTCCTGTATCTGCTGTAATCCATTTCAGGTACTTCCAAGTTTATTTATTAAGCAACACTAAACAAAATAACACATGTAAGCCCTTGGCACAGTGCCTGGCACTGAGTATTTTAAAATGGTAGCTATTAATTTCATGGATTCCTAATTACCAATAGGTTCCCTTATTCCTAGATACTTAAGGTGTGGGCCCCAGACCAGCAGCATCAGCATCACCTGGGAACTTGCTGGAAATGCAGAATCTGTTTAGGCAGGCCCTGCCCCAGACCTACCTAACCAGAATCTGCAATGCAACAAGATGCCCAATGATGTGAATGCTGGAGAAGCTCTGCTCTAGTCAATCCTAGTCCCCATAAGATGCTTGACTCAGTCCACGCCTAGTGTTCATCTAGTCTCTGTAAGCCTCATTCCCCAAAGCGGGAACTCACTCCTCAAGGCAGCTTATTCCAATTTCAAATGGTTCTTTCTATGTGAAAGTTTTTCTTACACTGAGCTAAAATTTGCCATCCTACATATCAGGGGTCCCCAATTGGTATTGGTCCATGGCCTATTAGGAACTGGGCCACACAACAGGAGGTGAGCGGCGGGCAAGCAAGTGAAGCTTCATCTGTATTTACAGCCACTCCCCGTTATTTGCTTTACCACCTGAGCTCCGCCTCCTGTCAGATGAGTGGCAGCATTAGATTCTCATAGGAGTGTGAATCCTATTGTGAACTGTGCGTGTGAGGGATCTAGGTTGCACGTTCCTTATGAGAATCTAATGTGTGGTGATCTGTCACTGTCTCCCATCACCCCCAGATGGACTATCTAGTTGCAGGAAAATGAGCTCAGGGTTCCCACCGATTTTACATTATGGTGAGTTTTATAATTATTTAATTTTATATTACAATGTAATAATAATAGAAATAAAGTGCACAATAAATGTAATACTCTTGAATCATCCCGAAACCATTCCTCTGACCCCAGTCCAAGCAAAAATTGTCTTCCATGAAACCAGTCTCTGGTGCCAAAAAGGCTGGGGATGGCTGCTATATGTAGTTCCCAGTTCTGCCTCTTGGGCTTATATGAGAAATGTCAAATTTTCTTCCTCATGGCAGGGAGTAGGGGATAAAGAAAGGGATGATAGTAACCATCAGGAGCCCCACCAAGGGGAAAAGTAACTCCCCTTTCTGAGCAGGTGTTAGGGCAAAGGCTAACTTGGTGACAACAATGCTGTTCCAGCCAAAGGGGAAGGAAAGGTGGGCCCCTGGAGAGAGAGGTATGTGTAGCTCAAACACAAACAAACAGGACTCCCCACTCTGAGCTCTATCTCCTTCTCTGGGAATTCACCTTATTGCTATCACTCATGTCATACACAACATCCTTTACTGATGGGCAGTCCCAAAGACATTGAGCCCACGCTGGTCAGGAAGCCACAAGTCAGTCGGCAGTCTGTGTTGAGGCTGATTTAAATGGTACTTTTCAGTCTGACTGTCTTTGATTTGGTAGAGTATGTGTCTGTCTCTCTCTCCGGTGAGACCACAGACTCTTTGAGGGTAAGGGAATGTGTGTCTGGTGCACAGTAGATGCTCAATAAATATTTACTGAATTAATCTGAATCAAAATAAGGCAATTTTCAAGAATTCATACTTTTCTCATAACAGTGGTAGGCTAAAAACTATTAATTCAGATTTTTCTAATTTGGGAGACTTTCTGATACTCACAATTGGCCCATTCATTCAATGAATATTTGTCATATGCCAGATACTTGTAAATGCTAAAGTCATTTTAAAGATAAATAAGACTCTCCCTGTCCTTAAGAACCCCACAGTCTAGCTGGTAAAGAAAGACACATAAAGAAATTCCTTAACACAATGTGTATATTCAATTGCAGGGATGAATGAACACTTTTATGATTCTTAGAGAGCAAGACAGCTGGCTCTTCATGGAAGTGTGTAAAACAAATAATATAATAACAATGAAGGTTTGTCTAATTTTTTTTCTGCATAGTACATATTAGTTCATTCAATCTTTATAAGAAACCTGCAAGTAGACATCTTTATCCCTGTGAGAAAGAAGGAAATTGAGATTCAGAGAGGGTAAGGAAGTTGTCCAAGATTGCAAAGACAGCACATTTCAGGGTGAAGACCTGAACTCAGATCTCCAGTCTCTAAATCCTATGGCCTTTCCCCTCTCCCACCATTTTTGTTTTTAACTATTTTGCCCTGCTAAGTTTTACATTTAGTTTTCCTTGCGATGTAGCTGACGGCTTTATTTGATGCAAAAGCAGGGGTAACCAGGTAACCATTTACAGTGAGCAGTGGAGCTCTGGAAAGACAGATGGTGGAGGGTGTGGCATGGTCAGCCACCTGTCTAGTCCTGCTGTGTCACTGTTTCACTACTTTCTGCCATGGTTCTGCCCTCCTTCCTCCTTCTCAGTTTTATTGAAACATGTTTCAATAAGACCAGGAAAAAGACTACAGTCAGAAGAGAAAGGAGTCATTTTCTCACCTGACAGATGACCTGAGTAGGGAAAAGAAAACCATGGGGAACAACAAAATGGCATTTGAGCATTTGAGATTCCCTCCGCCATCTGGTTCAAAACTATCTTTCCAATCTTATTTCCCCTATTTCTGTACAGGAAAAGCGTTTTGCTCTGAGGTTAGGTCATCACATCAAGCCAGAAAGTAAATATCACATAGAATTAGTTTTATCCCTGAAAATCACTTAACTTTCCCAAAAGCACAAGACATGATCTCAACATTCATCACCAGAGGCAGAGAAACCATGACCTACAGTGGATTCGTATCTTCTCTATCATGCTCACTCCAGGACATACAGTCATCGAATGCAATAGCCTGCACTCTTAATTTTTCTCCTCTTTCTACTTGGATCATATGTGTGATTTTAATATATGCACAATGCAACTCCACTGTAATTGTTTTAACCCTAAACTGTACTAAGGCATTCAACTGCCATGCCCTTGCTGTTCTCTTTCCTTCATCTGGAATGTTCTTTATGTCTTCTCATGTCTAGATGCTACCTCTTTGGGAAGTCATTCGTGACCAACACTTCTACCTTCCTTCACCTCAAAAAAGTTATCAGTAATCTGGACTTACCCCACACTGCATCTGTTCCTTTTCAGGGCCTGAGCACTAATTGCTATACATCAAGTCCATATATCATAATCTATGACTTCCTAGTAGACTGCCCACTTCTTGGCAACAGAATGCGTGCCTGGCTCATCTTTGCATCCCAAGAGACTGGTACAATGCTTGGTACATAGTAGGCCCTCAATGCTTATTTAATGAGTGGATATTTATAAAATGGTAATTCCACACTAACTTTCTGTTTGGTGAGGGGGCTTCTTATTTATGAAACATTATTGACTGCAACCAGATATCAACTCATTGGTATCCCACCAGATTCAAAGCACTTGCATTACTTCAGAGATGCAGCACTGGCAAAGGGCAATGGTTAGGGTAGATAAACAGGGAACCTGAAAAACGTTTGAAAGCCAACCACTGTGGGGAACCCCCTGTTTACTGCAGGAAAGGAGAGTGATCTGAATGAAACCATTTCCTGCCCCACTTCACCGCCTAGTTTTTCATGAAGGGGTACAGAGAGAGGAGGAGGACAAAGAAAAAAATCAGAAAAAAAAAAAAAAAGCCATGTTTGTACAAACCACCAATACTGTCCAGATTCTTAATACTTTTCATGGAAGCAAGCCTAGTTAAACTTGTAAGATGCCATTTCCTTTTCATGAGCTCTCCTCTGTGGTTTAAGAAAAGACAATTTTGGGATGAATTTTTTAATGTAAATAGCCCAGCTGATACTCCACAATCACCATTTATGATCAACGAAGCTTATTCAGAAGTCAAGATCCATGGCAGCTCATATTCAAATAAAAATTAATATTCACAGCAATGCACACTGTTTCCCAGGCATTGCCTTTTCTGCCATTTCCTGATATTTTCACACTTATCAAACCCACTTTCAACCAGTAAGTCACAAAGAGAGTGTTGTAAGGTCCAGAAATGAGAGAAAAGGGCTTATTTTTGTTGTAGGCTAAAACCACAGCAGGAATGAGGGCAGGAACGGGAGCTACCTGGTCGGGGAGGCCCAAAGACACCACTGTAGAGTACTTGGCCTATTTTAAGTGCTTGTTAAGTGCAGCTTAATTACTTTATCACTGTCCTCCTTTGAGCCTCTCTCTTAAGCATCCAAGGAGACTGTCACCAAACATACTGCCTTCTAAAGCCACCACCTGTTTCCTCATGCCACTGAGTTTGATGCTTCCGAGGGGTAGGGGAAGGCATATGCCTAACTTGAGGGAATCTGTCACTATCACTCCAAGGGGGACCATAGGTGAATTCAGAGTTGCCTATCCTGAATCCAGTTTGGTTACATCACCAACTAAATATTCTGTAATCCTCACTGCTGCCCTGTGACATAGACATTGTTATCCCCATTTTACAAATGGGGAAACTGAATTTCAGAGAATTGAAATGTGTTCCCCAATAGCACCTACTTATTAAACATAGGACTGAAGATTAAAATCTGGGTGTGCTCGACTCCAAAGTCCATGCTATTTCTGCCATGCCAAACTGCCTCCTCCCCCAGCCAATCTCCACATAAATGGGCAGCGGGCTGAGCAGCTGTAACTGCAGGGAATAGAACAAATGGGATGCGGAAAGAGGACCAGCACCACCCTTCTACTAATTTCTACTTTGCATTCTCTGCACTGAACTGCCCAGTCTCTCCAGGTTGGGTCTTCCTGGCACCCAAACGTCCTGGCCTCAGATATCTGTCAGTTTCCATTTAAAGAGTGAAACAAAGATGTGGCCTTCAGGGATGGACCCTCCTCTTGAATCATGGCTCTCACACCTGGACTGGCCTTTTTCCTCTTAGATTCTTTCTCACTCTAATCTGTGCCCAAAATGCACTGACAGGGTAAATCTTTCTAAAGCGCAAACCTGACCATCAAGCTCCTTTGGACAAAACCTGTGGATCCTCGTTGTGCTCAAGATAAACTCTGCTCCCCTCACCTAGGCGTGGAAGGTTCTTTATGTCCCACCCCACCCTGACCTATCAGACCAGTCACATCTCCTGTCATTCCAATTTTCAGCTGTTTCCTTTCGGAAACTTAGCCATATTTTCAATGGCTTTTGGCAAATGTTTACGCCTGGATTCTCACTTTTTCCATTTTAGCCTGGAGACATCCTCTGCACTTACAAAGGACCAGCTCCTGTGATCTCTTCTGAGAAGACCACCCCCACCTGCTGTCTCTGAGCACTTTGAACTCACTCCCTTGTCTCCATGGTGGCACGCAACACCTTGCATCACATGTGGTACTCTGCATGTCTGTCTCCTCTAGGGATGTGTGTGATCATCTCTGAAAACCCAATGACATGCAGCATGGTGCCTAGGTCAGTGAATATTTGTTGATTAACTAGACTCAACACTCGTTGCCATAGAGATGAAGCAATGTACTGGTTTTACTTGTAGGAATCCAAAGCTGGATTTAGTTTTTTGTTTTTGTCTTTTTAAAATGAACTAAACTCCATACTTGCTAGTTTTGAATGTTTAACTGACTTAGGAATTGCTGAATGGTTTTGAAATTGAACTAAAGAGCTTTAGTTCAAAGGCAGCCTTGAACCAGTTTCCTTCCAGTCCTGATGAAGTAATATGCTTGTGCCTTAAATCTGTTTATTTTCTTCAGATGCTCCAGTATGCCATTTGAAAGCACTCCAAATGGAATCCATACTCTTTGAGACTGCCTTGGTTTTTGTTTCGTTAATGGCTCTCTTGGAAGTCTAGCAGCCCCATTAAAAAAAAAAAAAAAAAAGTGAGTTTCTTATCCTGGACCAAAGACCAGGAGGAAGTCAGTTTCCATTTGGAATACTGAAGGAACAGCTAGTGTCTGAGTCCTCATTGCAGCCATACCATTTGCTTGTCTTTGCCTGCATGTCAACCATCAAATGATGAACCAGCCTAGCCTCTTAAGGCACAGACACATCTAACTTTAGCTAATAGGAGATATCCCAAGAAATGCAAGCAAACAATGCTTGGGCAAACCAATGTACATTTCCAGTGAAACAGAAAGAAGGGGCCATCTGTACCACAGGATGCATCTGATGCTCTGGAAACTCACCACCTGCCTGAGAAACATGTTTTCTATAGCCAAGAGCATATTATTCTGATCTTGAACTCTCAGTTCTACAGCCAAGCCTGTGCTTGTGTCTGACCAAAAGGACAAGGATGAGCCCGTCATTTGGCCACTTCTGGAGCCCCCACCCTCTGTCACCACCTCCCCAGGCCCCAGTCTGACCGGAAAGAATGAGGTCTAACAGGAAACTCTCCCCCAGGGCAAAGGGAGCTGGGGCAAGGGCCTCCATGGCCACAGGGAGATGATATTCTTTCCCTTGCCCAACACGCGCCTTTCTCCATCCCACCCCACCTTGGGATCCTTTATCTCCCAAAAGATAGAAAGACAGAGATCTATAGCGGGAGACAGGCATAAATCAAATATATTTTATCTTTGTGGTTAAAAAACTGCTGAGTTGGCCGGGCGTGGTGGCTCACGCCAGGAATCCTAGCACTTTGGGGTGCCAAGGCGGGTGGATCATTTGAGGTCAGGAGTTCGAGACCAGCCTGGCCAGCATGATAAAACCCCGTCTCTACTAAAGATACAAAAATTAGCCGGGCATGGTGGCAGGTACCTGTAATCCCAGCTACTCAGGAGGGTGAGACAGGAGAATTGCTTGGACCCAGGAGGCAGAGGTTGCAGTAAACCAAGATCACATCATTGCACTCCAGCCTGGGTGACAGAGTGAGACTCCATCTCAAAAATAATGATAATAAAATTTTAAAAATAAAAATAAAAAACTGCTGAGTTGAGCCATTTTTGCTTTTGCTCAGTCCTTTGCCAATCGAAGTTATTAAATCAAGTTGTATTTGATATGTCTATAGTGTTTTGGTTTTACTTTAGGTCGCTAGCCAAGAACTGGGTACGGGGGGAAACCTCATCACCTCTACTCCACAGGAATGGGCTGGGTAAGGCAATCTTCCTAGGAAAGGCTTTGTAAAAAGAACGCTGAACCAGTCTGGGCAACAGGGTGAAACAGGGCTACAAAACAGGACAAACATGTGTGGTGGTGTGTGCCTATAGTCCCAGCTACTCAGGAGGCTGAGGTGGGAGGATCATTTGAGTCCAGGAGTTCGAGGCTACACTAGGCCATGATCACACCACTGCTCTCTAGCCTGTGTGACAGAGCAAGACCCTGTCTCAAAACAAACCCTGAAGCAGCTAGTCCCACTGTCCACAGATCTCTGGTAGGAAGTTAGATTTTCATATATTGGGCTTACTGACAATGATAATTCAATAGACTATGGATCCTCTTTCCTAGAAGTTTATGACAACAAATTATAGATGCATGTTTCTTTGCTTAAACTAGGTTCAACTTAACAGATTTCAGAAAAACGGTAGTCATTTTCCCACTTTTCTGGTATGTGTAGTAGTCAAGGCCAGATTCCACCATAACAAAGGGAAGGAGAGAAATGAGGATGTGGTTTTGGCAAGGTGGTGCTTACCTGTGATCATGCTCAGTGCTGACAGGCAGGCTAAGGCTTGGATATCAAGGTTTAGGCTCTGCAAATTTAAGGAAAAGTCTTTAATAGAGTCGAGCCACTCCCCAAATCCACGAAGGCACTGAAGTCGATGCAGGACAAGTCCGTTGCAGAACACAAACTTATCTTCAGCAGTGTTTGACCTGGGAGGTGAGAGGAAGAGAAACATTAAACAGGTCTGTCCAGTCTGTCCAACATGATAACATTATGACACACAGGCACCCAGACAGCCATGGGGCAGCATTGGGACCCCAGTGTGGTGCTATGAAGCATGCCAGATACCCACAATGAATAAGACTATGTTCTCTGGGATAAACAACTAGCACCACTTGTCTGTGCTAATGTCTTTGGTGAACATCAGCCCAGGGGAAGATATGGGCTGTGGCACCTGCTGTCTTATTACTAGAATCAATTACTGGCTTTCCTTGGGACAGGACATGGGGGAGCAGGCACTCATGGGTTCCAGAGGTGAAGCCCAGTGCACCCCTCTCTCAGCAATGAACATGAGACTGTTCCCTCCAGGGCTCCTGAGACAGGGCTTGTCCTTTATTTTCTTAAATATTAAAAACTGCCAAGGCCTGAGGCTAGACACTACAATTCCATTGTGCAGACTTTAAAAATACCAAGTCCCTGGCCAGGTGCGATGCCTCACGCCTGCAAGCCCAGCATTTTGGGAGGCCAAGGCGGGTGGATCATCTGAGGTCAGGAGTTCGAGACCAGCCTGGGCAACATAGTGAAACCCCATCTCTACTAAAAATACAAAAATTAGCCAGGCTTGGTGGCATGCACCTGTAGTCCCAGCTACTCAGGAGCTTGAGGAAGGAGGATCACTTGAACCTGGGAGGTGGAGGTTGCAGTGAGCCAAGATCGTGCCACTGCACTCCAGCCTGGGTGACAGAGTGGGACTCTGTCTCAAAACAAAACAAAACAAAAATCAAGTCCCTGTAAGTGCCAGAAGTCTATCACAAATTAAAGGGTGGCCTAACATAAAACAAGTCCTTATTTTGTATTACCTTCTCTGCTTTTAACATTGGGGCTGCAGAGGGCTATTTCTAAATCTGTCCTGATAGTTTATATTATGTCCATCACCATCTCATTCTTCTTTCATGATAGGTGCCCTGGAACTTCCAGGTGGACATGATGACTTAGGGGTGTGGCTTTGGGTGCTCCTTAAATCTCTCTGGACTTCTTTTTCCTTATTTATAAAACAAAAATTCTAATTTCTACCTCCTAAGATTGTTGAGGGAATTAAATAAAAGAAAGGATTTGAAAGCCCATGCATGGTGCCCAGTACACACGATGGTTCGACAAATATTGGGTATAACAAATAAGGGGCTGAATTATATGTGGTTCTTCCTTTAATCTTAGATTTCCTTTAACTTTCAAATCTCTTGCCACATATGTATCTATCTTGGCCTGTTGTATTCACAAGTCAAATATCTCTTTGTGCTTCTTGGATGAATAGCTTCATTCATTCCTTCACTCAGCCAAGTGTCTACTGAGCATGAAGTATGTGTTATTCCTGGAGCGAGGCACTGGGAGAAAACATGGTGAATAGGACATATATGGCACCTGCCTGCATGGAGCTTACAGTCTACTTAATCCTTTGTTGCATGCCTAATAGATGACAGTCATATTGCTAGCTCAGCTCTGGTGTACACTAGACTGGCTACAAATTAAGCTATTACTGGCACTCTAGTTGTAACTAACTCCACCCCATCTCTCCTACTGATCCCTCCACAGAAGGCATACACAGGACAGAATGATTCAGTCTCAGAGTATAAAACATGGACCCTGATGACATCAGAATCATTAAAGCATGAGTTAAAATGCAGACTTCTGGACTTCTCCCACAGTCTACCAAACCAAAATAGATGGCAATGAGGCCTGGCAATCTGCACTTTAAAAATTAAACAGGAGTTTCTGGTAATGACGTGAAATTGGGGAGGTGATGGCAGGAAAGAAAAAGAGGGGAAAGATGGATTTTTCTGATAATATTTGGTAAAAAGTCAGTATCATCTCCTAAAAATATATAACTGAAAGGAAGCAAGGAAGATGGAGTTAAACAGGCTATTTGTGAATAAAAACAATAATAAAATAAACTTTAAAAAATCTACATGTGGAACTTACCAGAGGAGCTTAGTTCTATGTTTTTGAAAAATCACTTTTCCTTTTTGTGTTTGGTGTCACTGAGTATGATAGGATGGACTAAATCTTTCTATCTAAGAGTGTTCTCTTGGAATAAAACTGGGGGTTGAGAAGGTGTGGGAACTCTTTAGGGCCCCATCAGGTGTGCTAGAATAGTAACTTGTTAAACAGAAACCCACGCGGTAAATACAATGTTCCAAAGCAAACACTTGCTCCCAGGAAATAGCTTATGCACTATGAGAATCTTTCCAGAATCACAGAATGTTGGAGCTGCAAGGGACCTCAAGAGATCATCAAATCCAACCTCTTCCTTTTAAGGAGGAGGGAATTGAACTTCCGGTCAGGCAAGTGACCTGCTCAGGGTGTGACAGCAAGTCCATATTAGAACTGGGACTAGAACCCACGGGTCCTGGCGGCAAGCCTAGTGCTCCCTCCATGACTCGCTGCTCAGTTTTTTTAGTGCCTGATCATATTTCACATTTGCTTCTTGAGAAAACGTTTCACCAATGATTCAGTTACAAACACAGAAGGTTTCAGGCTTCTTCAAAGGACGTAGACTGAAGATAAAATAGTAGTAATTACCTGATGGAAAGTCTGAGGACAAACAGCTCCAAAAAGGCTGATTCAATAAGTAATGTCTGATCTTCTTTGGGGAGATCAGTAAATCCCGGAATCTTTTCTGCCCAGCTTCTGGATACATCAATGGAAGCTGTCAGGAGGTTGTAGAATTGTTGCACATGCTCAGCATCTGTGCCTGCAGCAGCCTGGTCAGTGGGACAGTACTAGAATGCAAACCAGAGAGAGCAGCATTATCCTGCTTCAGTGGGGATGATGGCATCATTTGCAAACAGGCCCTTCCAAGACCATCAATGCCTAAATTCTTACTTTTAGGTGTTACAGTTTATAAAACCCCTTCACATTCACAATCTCATGTGATTCTCACAATGGCCCTGTGATACAAATACAGCAAATTTTATCGTTATCACTTAATAGACAAGGAAATTTGCTTAAGCCAAATTGGCAAAGTGGTTTTCACCCTTGACTGTGCAGTGCAATCACCTGGGGAGCTTGAAGAAACAACTCTTGTCTGGGTCCTGCGCCTAGAGATTCTCATTTAATTGGTCTGGGGTGGAGCCCAGGGGTCAAGAATTTTAAAAGCTCCCCAGGTGACTCCAAAGTGGAGTAGCCTAATTGAGAACTACTGCCCCAGGAGTTTGTGTCCAAGTAGATCTCCAGGGTCTACTTATTTCACTATAGCACAGCTGTCTCCCCATGAGATGCTAAATTAACCCAGTGGTTCTCAAAGTGTGGTCTCCAGACTGGCAGCATCAGCAACACTCAGGAATGTGTTAGAAATGACAATTTCGGCCTGGGTGGTGGCTCATGCCTGTAATTCCACCACTTTGAGAGGCTGAGTCGGGGGATGAATCACCTGAGGTCAGGAGTTCGAGACCAGCCTGGCCAACATGGTGAAACCCCATCTCCACTAAAAATATGAACATTAGCTGGGTGTGGTGGCATGCGCCTGTAATCCCAGCTACTCGGGAGGCTGAGGCACGAGAATCGCTTGAACCTGGAAGGTGGAGGTTGCAGTGAGCCAAGATCGTGCCACTGCCCTCCAGCATGGGTGACAGAGTGACACTCTGTCTCAAAAAAAAAAAAAAAAGTGACAATCTCAGGCCCTACCACAGACCTACTGAATTAGAAACTCTGGGGGTAGACACAGAAAACATATAAAAAAAATTTTTTTTTGTAGAAATGGAGGCGTGGGTTGCGGGTAGGTATCACTATGTTGCTCAGGTTGGTCTTGATTTCCTAGACTCAAGCAATTCTTCTGTCTCAGCCTCCCGAAGTACTGGGATTACAGGCATAAGGCACCGTGCCTGGGCCACCAAACTGTCTTATCAAGATCTCCAGGTGATTCTCATACACAATGAAGTTTGGGAATCACAGAAATAATCAACAAGAGAAAGAATGATTTTTGCTGGCTGTTGATGGATTTCTGTGAGATAAAACAAACCAGGAAGTGGTGGAAGGAGAGGTCTCTTTGGCAGAACCCAGGCAGCTGTGTGCCATCAGACTCAGGACTTGTGGCTATTTAAGTTAATAAAAACTAAATGAAATTAAAAATTCAGTTCCTCAGTCATGTTAGCCATATTTCAAGTGCTCAATGGCCAAATGTGGGATAGAACATTTCTATCACCGAGGGGAGGTCTATTGGACAGCATGGATCTAGAGAGTCCGAAGAGCAGAAAGATATAAGTAGGAATAAAGTTTTCACCCAGCTTTCAGAAATTCTGGTGGAACCAGAGTTTTTCTTGAATCACCGGAGGAAAGACTTTTCTGCTGCAGGCAGGAAGATTGATACAGCAAGATACTAATCAAGGGACAGCCAACAACACAGAGATTTAAGAGATACACAGAAACACGTAAATAGGCACATCATTTCCTTCACATTAACATGGCTGTGCATCATTTTGCATTCCTTTTCTGAATTGATCCTCATGGGGTAGGGATTTTAATCTTTATTTTACAGATGAGAAAACTGAGGCTCAGAGAAGCTAAGAGATTTTCTCAAGTTACACAACCAATAGTGGTACAGCCAGGACTTAGCTGACCCTGTGATTTCAAGTTTTACCCCTCCAAGCTATTAAGTATGTCTGATGTTACTAGCTGGTGGGATCTTTTTTTTTTTTTTTTTTTTTTTTTTGAGACGGTGTCTTGCTCTGTCTCCCAGGCTGGGGTGCAGTGGCACGATCTTGGCTCATTGAAACCTTCACCTCCTGGGTTCAAGCGATTCCGTGCCTCAGCCTCCCGAGTAGCTGGAACTACAGGAGTGTGCTACCATGCCTGGCTAATTTTTGTATTTTTAGTAGAGACAGGGTTTCACCATGTTGGCCAAGCTGGTCTCAAACTCCTAACCTCAAGTGATCCACACGCCTTGGCCTCCTGAAGTGCTGGGATTACAGGCGTGAGCCACCACGTCTGGCCTATGAAATCTTTAAAAAGCATTTTGCTTTACTCTCACTGGAGCTCTCCAGGTATGTATTCATTGGTCCTATGTTTCTGTCAACAGTACAGTGACTGGCACATAATTATACCTCAATAAATAACTGTTGAATATTTTTTCAATGAAAGAATAGTCAGAAGAGTGCTTAGGTTTGCTGTAATACCCTAACCTGGTTGGAGAAGAAACAGCTCATAAGCAACTAGGTGCTTACTGTGGAGCTACCTGGGTGAGAGGAAATGAGACGCTTATTTAATTGGGTCTTTTTTTCTTTGTGTTTTCCCAAGAAGCTGTATTAAATAACTAAAAAAAAAAAAAAAAAAAAAAAAAAAAAAAAAAAAAAAAAAAAACAGAGAGTCCAGCTACTTTAATCTCAATTTTGTTCTGGCCCCTAATATGTGAAATAATGTAGGATCATTTTGCTTTTTTGAACCTCAGCTTTCTACTCTGTAAAATGGGGATACCTTCCTCAAAAAAAATTTTTTTTTGAGACAGGGTCTCGCTCTGTTCCCCAGGCTGGACTGCAGTGCTGTGATCACGGGTCACTACAGCCTCGACTTCCCCAGCTCAAGCGATCCTCCCACCTCAGCCTCTTGAGTAGCTGGGACCACAGGCAGGAACCACCATGCCCATCTAATTTTTTCTATTTTTTGTAGAGGCAGTGTCTCTATATTGCCTAGGCTGGTCTTTAACTCCTATATTGCCTAGGCTGGTCTTGAACTCCTGGGCTTAAGCGATCCGCCTGGCTGGACCTCCCTACAATCTCTGCTGGGATTACCAGGTGTACCATGCCTGGCCTTCCTCAAAATTTTGTTGTGATGATTAAATGTGATAACATATGTGAAGGGCCTGATATATAGTACGTGATTAACAAATGACAGTGACGATATTGATAACAGTTATGATGTCTGAAATAATCACCATCCCTCAGCTTCCATATTTATGAAATGGAATGGGTTGAAGTAGAAAGTTTTTGATTTTCAGCCCTGATGTTCTAAGATCCTATAACACCTGGTCCAGTTCAGAGCCCTGGCTTCTCTGTTCCCAACAATCCTACACAGTGCCTGGGATTCTATGAAGTCCTGAATATTCTGTGTTGTAATAGACCATGGGAGCAAAGTCCAGGAGAAGGAAGCATGGCGGCACGATCCTATGTCATAGACACTTCCTACTACCTCCTGGCACACAGACTCCTTTTTTTTTTGGAGACGGAGTCTCGCTCTGTTGCCAGGCTGGAGTACAGTGGCATGATTTTGGCTCACTGCAACCTCCGCCTCCCGGGTTCAAGCGATTCTCCTGCCTCAGCCTCCCGAGTGGCTGGGACTACAGGTGCGCACCACCATGCCCAGCTAATTGTTGTATTTTTAGTAGAGACAGGGTTTCACCATGTTGGACAGGATGGTCTCGATCTCTTGACCTTGTGATCCACCTGCCTTGGCCTCCCAAAGTGCTGGGATTACAGGCGTGAGCCACCGTGCCCTGCCAGCACACAGACTCTTAACTGGAAGAGAGTGGGGAAAAGGGAATTAACTTTCCTCTTTTTTATTTTCTCCTTATTTATTAATCTATTTAATAATTCCACAGGCTCTCCAAGAGCAGAATGAAATTCAGGGCAGATCCTCCCTTTCAAAAGCTGAGGGAGCTACTTGTGAAACTCCCAAATGAGTGGGAGTAAAGGAAAGTGTGTTGGACCAAGCAGCAGGTCATGGGGTCCTCATCCAGGCTCTGCACTGACTTGCTGTGCAGTTCTAGACAAGGCATTTAACCTCTCTGAGTCAGTTTCAGCCTCTGGAACAGGAATCAAGTGGACTAGCTGATCCCTAAGATTACTTCTGGCTCTTGCATTAAATGATTCTACATATTGCTAAATCATACCAGGTACGATGTTATTGCCTGGAACTTGACACTGATTCAGCATTATTTTGTTCTAAAATAGTGGGTTAAATGGAGAGAAAAAGACTAAAGAATGAATAGTTTCCCCTGAGAATGGATCTACCTCCTGCACTGACTCCCCTGAATCCATGGCTCACAACTCAACAATCTCTCTGCTTCCAATATTTGTTCAGAATCCATCAAAGTGTGTAGCTTTCACCCAGGTCCTCTGCAGGCTTCTGCCCCTGGTGGGCTCACATTTCATGCCTTCTGCACACAGGGAAGTGAAGTCCCTGCCCACCCTGTGTGTGTACTTTTCTCCAATGGAGCCCAGCAAGAAGGAAAGCCAGCCGGCCCGGCCTGCCAGACTCCAGCCAGATCCTCTGGGCTTCACCTGCAGTGGTTTTGGTCCAAGTCTCAGAATTTTGGAGCCAAAGTGAATTCAGCCTGAGCTACCAGTAACTTGGGGGTGACTGGAGGGTCAGCATCCAATGCTGCAGGAAAAGAAAAATCTCCTCTATTGGACATAAGATGTAAAGGAACGGAACAAAACATTTTAGATTTTTTCTCTGCCTAGCCTACCAGTTTAGAAAAACCTCACCCAAAGAATACTGGTCCTACACTTGGAAGGACTGGACCCCCAGCTCTGCGTCTCTGCTGCCCTACATTGATTGCTCTGTCTCTGGGATAAGTAGGTTTGGGGTTTGACAAAGAAAATCTAGAAATATTTGCTTACTGATCATGCCAATCGAACATAGGTCAAATGCAAAAAGATTTTTTTAAATGAACTTTTTTCCTGTTTATACTAATTTTTTTCCACCCTATGGGTTTATTGATCTGTCAGAACTCTGGCTTTCTCACTAGTCAAAGACACAGTATTACATTTACTGATAGCCAATGCCTAAGGAAGGTTTCTCTGAAGCACCCAAGAATCTAGAGCTGCAAACAACAGCAATGGATAATATGTAAACTAAAATGGGTCTGTGTGTTTCATATGGCAGTAACGCAGCTATACAAGTCAGACTTCAGCAATAGCCCAGGCCCCAAATGAGATATTTGTGTGGAAATTAAGTGAGACCCATGGAAAACACCACCCCTCAAAAATTAGTGATGTGAGGCTTTAATAGCAGTGTGGAATCTAATATTTACTCTTTCTCACTTTCAGCCCTGGCTAAATATGTAGACTATGCTAAGGACACTTTTTTCTTCCCTTAAAATGTTACTTTTCTCAACTATAGCTCTAAAAATTTTAGATGTGATCATTGTATAAGTCAAACTATGTATGCATATTCTTAGGTTTTTACACTTTAAAAAGTGACATTTTAAAAATTGGCAATGAATATATTTTCCCCCCAATTTTTTCTTTTCTGATCTAACTCTATGCCCCCATTTCAAAAAGCAAAAAGCAAAAAATTCCTCTCCCCCCACCAATGACATCACTGCAATTGTATATTTGTTTACTCTTTTTCTCCTTTACTGGTATGTAAGGTTCATGTGGATAAGGGCTTTGTCTTGTTCAGCTACGTGTCCGTTGCCCTGGAACAGTGCCTACTACCTAGCAGCCATTCAGTAAGTATTTGTTAAATGAATTGATTGCTTTCAGGAAAATTTATATCTCTATTGCTCATCCCTTCTCAACCCCAGGAAAAGCTGGAAAATTCAAGGTAAAATTGAATTGTTATTATAAACTATATCGATGGTTCTCAAATCTTAGTGTGCCAAAGAATCATCCAATGGCACTTTTTAAAGTACAGATTTTTGCCTGCCTCTCCTTCTTCCCAGTTCTGATTCAGTATGTCTGAGTGGGTGTGGGCTGGGAATCTGCATTTTAAAGCAAACACCCCAGCTCTTTCTCGTAGGAGCAGTCTGGGCACCATGTTTTAGGAAACGCTGACCTGTACTCATAGTGGAACTATAGCAGGTATTAATATTATGGTCAGAATATCAGGGAATGAGAAGCCTGGAGGAGATAATGGGAATTAATTTAGCTTAATCTCTTTACCATTTGGATTAGGAAACTGTGGCCCACAGAGGAGCAGGAACTGGCGTGAAATCATCTAGTGAATTGGTAACAATTTGAAAGGGTCTTCTGAGATGCTCCATGAAACCACTCTTTTTGCAGCTTCATTCAGTTTACCTTGTAGATTTAACGTGTCTTAAGCCACATTGTTTCATAGGCTATCTTGTGAACACATTTAAATGCCATTTGCTGGTGCCTGGTTTTATCTGAGCAGCATCTCTCGTATTTGCAAGTCTGTTACTCCGTTAAGTGGCACTGATTACCAGAAAACATCCTAGTATGCTGAAAAATACTTGAAATGATCAACTAATGAGGACACTAAGTATGTTTTCTCATTAGTAATTATGCAGGCTCTGAAGCTCATCCCAGTATCTATACATACTTGTATTGCTAAATTAAAAGCAACTGTGGTGCAGAGAACAGAAACATTTTGAGGAGAGACAAATCAAACGTGACATGTTTTGACTGCACTGATGTACAATGATCTGAGCTCACTTTTGAGGGAGAGAAGTTTGGCCCAAAGGAGAACTGAAGGTCCCAGAGCCAGGAACGCTTCACAGAACTCAGGAGCTCTTTCTGGCCTCTAAAACATTCATTTCCTCTGTGACTTGGAACAAAACCCCTCCACCTCCCATTCCCACAAATGGAGAAAACTGCTCACTTACTACCTTAAAGGAACACATGCTAGTACATGAAGATTAAAACATACTGGGCTGGCAACACATTTCCTCCTTTTTCTATTGACCTGACTCATTGGGGGAAGCTAGCATCTTTAATAAATTATAGGGCTCAAATCAATTCTCAAACTTGACAGGGCAAATTCTTCTTTATAATGTAATAAATTATGGATACACACTAAAACACTGCTAAGGAGTGGGATCAGGCAGCTATAAATGAAGCAGAGACTTTCATTTTTCATTTTATCCACTTGTAAATGGTTGCCTTTAAAAAAAACCCCAATGGATATATATTACTATTATTGTAATTTAAAAATATTTAATAAAGTTTATATGTTCAAAAATATAATAAATTGTCATTAAATAGAAGTGACAGTGTGATGAAATAGAAACATATTACTTTGAGTGATGAGATCTGGATTTTGTCCTCTACTCTGTCACCGACATTAGGCAAGCCAGTTAACCCCTTTAAACCTTAATTTACTCTTCTGAAAATATGGGACTTGGATTAGATGATCCCAAGGTCACTCCAGTTTTATGAATTTGTATATGTAAAACTTTAAGAAGGAAGGTATTATGAAAATTGAATTTCAGTGAATGACATTATTAAGAAAATTACTCAAACCATAAATAATACCACACAGAGCTGGAGTCTTAAGTGAAATTATGTAAGAATATATGTGATGGTCAGCAAAGGAAACAATTTAAAAAGTGAAATACTACAGAATGGGAGAAAATTTTGCAGACTATCCATCTGACAAGGGATTAATAACCAGAATATATAAGGAATTCAACTCAACAGCAGAAAAAAAAATCTATTTAAAAATAGATAAAAAACCTAAATAGACATTTTTCAAAACAAGACATAGAAACAGCCAACAGGTATGTTTAAAAATGCTCAACATCACAAATCAACAGGAAGATGCAAATCCAAACCACAAGGACATATCATCTCACCGCAGTTAGAATGATTATTATTAAAGAGACAAAAAATAAATGCTGGTGAGAATGTAGAGAAAGGGGAGCGCTCATATACTGCTGATGGGAATGTAAATTAGTATAGCCATTATGGAAAACAGTATAGGGGTTCCCCAAAAAGCTAAAACTAAAACTACCTTACTTACTCCTTGTGTTGATGAACTCACACTTCCACAGCAGCTAGTATGGCCAACACTTGTTATCAGACAAGTGAGCGGGAAGAGGCCCCCGTCCTTCTCTCTCTAGATCTGTCTTTGGGAGAATAGTTCTTTTTGCCATAGGGCAAAGGAGTGACCCAATTTCACCAAATCTTTTCCCTTCTTGCCTACATATTTCTGTTTCCCCCAATCATCCATTACAAGTTCCCAGAAACAGTAAATCCTAGCTTAGAACTGGACTCAATCCGCGAAGTACAGTCTGACAGGACAGAGTCCATGCAACCGTCATCAACTTGGGTCTGCCCATACTTCTACTACTGCAGCTGAAGGTAATGTGGCATCCCTCCCTTCTACCACACACGTTCTTTGTTGGTTCATTTTGAGTGTATATGGAATAAACTCCCCAGATCTTCTTAACATGAACCACTGACAAGCCAAGGCTCTCCCATTTGTTTAAATTCTAAATGCTGAGCTTCAGATTTATTTTTGTTAACTTTCTTTGTGATGGTTTCAGCCCTTCCTGTTCCAACCTGTCGAGATCACTCTGAATGTTGATACTGACATCCATCATATTAGCGATCCCTCCCAGCTTTCTGTCATTTGCAAATGTGATCAGCATGCTCCTATGCTTTCATCCAAGTTTTTGATGAAAACTCACTGTATTTTTAAAAAGTCTTTTAATTTAGTTGATTTGGGTCCAATTTTTGATAATTGTGTAATGCTATCTAAAAGCAGGGGAATCCAAGTTATGAGGTTCAACCTGATTCCAAAATAATGCAATTAAAATAAATATGCTTTGCAAAATTGAGCCAGGCCCCAAAGGTAGTACCAATGTGACCCAGATGCTGGCATGGTCAATCTGCTATTTTGGACAAAGCTAACAATTAAATTGGATAAATGTTTGTTGATGAGGATGATGACTCTAGACTAACAGACTGAATGGTGCAGAGGCAAGCAAACACACTAGATTGATTTTTCAGTGTGGAGACAGTTCCCAGTTGGGACAACTCAAAGTGCTGGGAACGGTTTGCCATTGAATGACTAATTAGGCCATGTAGACTGATAATTGGATAATTTGGGGCCAAAAAATTACTTTTGAGGCCTAAATTATCTGTACTGACCATCTATTGTGCTTTCAAATGCCCTGGAGCAATGTCAGATTGTGTGCTATAGCCTTAGCCTAGGCAGTGCTAAGAAGCTTCACTAATTCAAATGAACTGCATATGGAGAGGCCAGGGTGCTTCTGGGAGGAGAACTCTTCATTCCTGAATACTTTTCTAGCATCTACTCTCACTGGAACCAGAGAGGCAGTGAAGCTTGGTATTTAGAAGCCCAGATTTTAGGTTCAATACACTTGGCTCCTAATATACTTGGCTCCTAATTCTGTCTCTGCTGCATATTAGCTCAGTGACCATGGGCAAGTCAGCCCTTTAGCCTCTCCCAGTTTAAATTTCCTTATCTGTGAAACAGAGAGCATAATACTTATCTTTAGAGTGTTCTGCATGATACCTAATGTGTAGTGTTCATGCTTATTAGGACATTGAACAAATGGCAGAGTAAGAAAGTTTGGCCAAGGAAATAACATACAGGGCACTGTGCTAAAGCTTTGACAAGTATAATTGTAATTAATCTTCACAAACAACCCCAGGAAGTAGATATTACTATTACCCCAAAACACAGATGAGAAAACTGAGGCATCAAAAGGTGTAATCAGTTGCTCAAGGTCACTTAGCTAGTAAATGACAGTGTTGGGATTTTCATCTAGGCCTGCATGATTCCAAAGAAGCCTAAACTGTTAACTTAGTTTTATTATTCTGCTTTATTCTCCTACACTATTATTTGAGACTTGATTGTAGTCAAGAGCCACTACTTATAATCAGAATAAGAGTCCTCAACCTTTGATGCTAAGGATCTACCATGCTTCTCATATGACGTTTTGTTATCAGGTGCAGAGAGGAGGCTTCGCAGCCTATAATGAGGGTGGGGAAGAGGGAAAGGGGATCACAGCAGGTACACTAATCATTTCTATCAACACTGCAACCTAAGAGAAGGGCACATAGCAGGGACACACTCACACTGTTTGCCAGCCATTCAGCCAGAAGTTTGAAACACTGATTAGACCTGGGGAGGGCAGTTTGGTAGTAGCCACCAAGACAGATCAACCGACTGGGGGCCTCTGGACTAGTATTTCTTTATCTGAGTGCAAGCTGTGTTTCTAAGGTTTTCTGTTTTTGTTTTTGTTTTTTTTTTCCTTCAAGTAGGAGGGATAATGATTCCTACAATTCATGGTGGTTTAAAGGATTAAATGAGATAATGTACCACAATGTCTAACATATAGAAACTGCTCAATAATTGTGATTTTTTTTTCCTTCCCTTCCCTCTTCATTGAGACCCTGTTTTGCTAGAAGTTTACTTTTCTAAGTCCTTTAAAGAAATTGCCTTACAAAGCTGTTTATTCATTTGCTCAGAAAATCCTTTCTCACGGTTCTTCTCTGTGTTATCTAGATTTTGAGGAATTTGCAGGGTTCAGACTGATGGGATTTTACTATATCCCATATGAAATAAAAATGTTGATATGTTTTGGTTGACTTAACTATAACAATACCAATCGTCATTTATGGTCTTAAAAACATTTTCACAACCATCATTCTTGTGTGACTGGTGTTCAGAACACCCCTCTAAGGTTAAATATTGTAGTCATTTCCACTGTAGGCAGGAGAGAGCCAAAAGCAGGAACCAGGTGACACAGGCAGGAAGTAGCAGAGGTGGCGTTCCATCCCAGTCCTCCTAACATCTGATGTCACAGCCAGAGCTCGCTTCTCTCCACCAATGGTCTAATCCCTCTGAATAAGCAGCAGGTCAATCAATGCTGATGCAACTGGATAAACTGCTTACTAATAACTTGAGGCTCACCCAGATGGTTTGAACACAATATGAAAAAAAACAGTAGTCACTTTGTCTAGATCATGAGATAAATCTACAAATTGTAGTTCATCTGTGCAGATTTTCATTGGCACAACCACCAGGAATCCTGCAACAATGTGTATGACAGGTGCAGCACTGTCAGGGTTACTTGTTAAGGCATTTAGAGATTCAATAAGGCAAAAATTATTTGGTGCAATGGATACATTGAATTGCTAAATGAAGTGAGAAATATAGAAAAAGTATGAAAACTGTCTAACGTGGTACCAGACACCAAATCATTCAATCAACTCTTATTACTAGTAGCCATAAATAGAGACCCTGATCATTCATTTGAAAGCAGGAAATCATAAAACTTACTCTGGAATAATCAAGATCTCTGGGTGTTGAGTCTGTTAAAGCTCGGACAAGGGCATTCATCATGCAGATTGGAGGAGAAGGTGGAGAGGGCTGAGAAGGTTCCTGTTGTAATGGGCTCTTTGGTTTGGAAGGCAGACGACCTCTCCTCCCTTTCAGACTATCTGTACGGACAACTGATGCCAAAAGAGACAAAGAAAACAATCTTCAAAGATTATGGAATGAATGACCATAAATCGCAAAAAGGAATAAAAACACATTACAGTTGAGCAATCATTAATGAGACCAACCATTTAAAAGTGGTAATAAGTTTGGAATAATATTCACACAATGATTTCCTAAGAGTTGAAACAAGCAACATAAAAGCCACCGATATTTACATTTGGCAATGAATTAGCCCTAAAAGTCTCCTTCTTAAATAGAACAAAGATGTATGTATACAAGTCCTCTATTAATTTTGAGAAATTAGAATAAATAGTCCTCAGTTATTTTAAAATGTAGATATATATGATAAAAATAAAATGTTGAAAGGAAAAAGGAACTAGAAAAATTCACCATCCCAATGTAAATATTAACTTTTTTTCAGTGATTTCTGAGAATATGTATAAGCAAACTGGGTAAAAAGCATTATATCCATACCTTCTTTTACCATTCCAACACTGAGACACTTCTGAAATCGACAGTACTGACATCGGTTTCGACGTCTCTTGTCTACTGGGCAGTTTTTATTTGCCAGGCAAACATATTTTGCATTTTTCTGCACTGTTCTCTGAGAAAATATAATACAAGATAGTCAACTGATAGTTTCTGGAAAGAGGTAGGACCTGACAAGATGTATTTTAATTACAATGTGAAAAGCGACAGTGCAATTCGTATAATTCAATACATTTAATTTCCTAACACGCTAGCCTGCAGGAAAAACAATTTTATTAGTGTTAGCTGCTGACAATGAAAATCATCTTGGATTGTTCTAAAGCAAGTCTCAGGAGACACCCAACTCTGAATGATAAAATCATATCTGAAATTACCAGGTCAACATATCATACCTTGGAGAATTAGATTATCTCCACTTTTAATATCCCTTTGGGAACAATTTTCTACTTGTTCCACTCCCCTGATTATTGCTGACCTTATTAAAATAAAATCAAAATTATCTGGGATGTACTTTGTTTGCTATCACTATTGTAAGTCAAATATCACAGTAACTGACTTTGTTACCCAACAGAGATGAAATCATAAAAAGCAAAATCAGGGTTTTTCTAATTAAAACATATAGGAAATAATGTTTTAATGCAAAAAAATTCACTTAATCAGCCTGTATAGCTTATTTTATCTTTAAAGATCATACATGATAAACAGTCCATTCCTGATTTTTCAAAGCAAAATCTTAAAAGTAGTTATTACAAATCATTATTATATCCAAGGAAGAAAACAAAAAACCCCAAGGGACAAACAAAAAATGAGACAAAGAAAGATATATGACAGCCATATATTTTCAGTGAAAATTCCTATTAATAGGTCATTTCATAAATGTCTATTGACATAGACACAGTGACCATATTGTAAAAAAAATCATAAAACTTAAGGTTGGATAGAAAAATGATGTATTTTTCAGAATCCATATAATTTGGAAATGACACATGGAGAAATAAACATATTTCATCCTTCAAATTTAAACAAATGCTTGCTTTTTAAATTGAAAACATTTGTGCAAATGAATGTATTTTTACCACTTAGGGTGAAACTGTTCAGAAATTACCTGGATCTATACAACTCCAAATAGAGCAGAAAGTTGAAATTTATTTGGGAAGCCTGGGCTGCATTAAAAAAAAAAAGAAAATAAATCCAGGTAACTTGGGCTTCATGATCTATTTTGTGTTCAAACATCTAGATTTGCTTTTAACATTTACTTTCAGTCATTCTCAGCCCCCATGTTTCAGTTTTACCCTGTTACCTTTTAATTTCATTTTAGGGGATAGTTTCTAGATTGCTTATATAAAACAATATAACAAAGCCAACCTATCTCAAGTCTAGGACATGTTTCCCCCACCATAGTAGGTGATTTTAATTTAAAATGCAAAATTCTGAAACACAGGCATACTTCTGAGGTTCCAGCATTTAAATTCTTCGCAGTCTGTAAGGGTAGGAAACGTGTGTTTCCTGAATAAAGCTTTCATTGAACATGCAGTAATTTCTAACACTCTATTTCTTGCCATCATCCTCAAAGCTTTATGCCAATTTGAGTGCTGATGGCATTTTGCTTCAGGTATACATTTTCCCAATAACCTGAAGCCTTCCCTACATTTGTGTGTGTGCACAGTTTAAAGAAAGGGAGAGATCATTATGGTTCAATCACCGAATTCCTATCATTAACTGCACTTCATGTCACATTTTTAAAGAACTCAGTTTAATGGTAGAAAGCCACTGGGTAAAACCTGCTCCGGCTCCCTTAATTAACAGTTCTGTGGGGTGGTTCTCCCCCATCTTGCCCCCACCCTTTCAAGTATAGATTTGTTTTCAAGGGATTGCTGCAGAAAAGAGAAGCTGTTGGGGAACACTTAATTGACATTTCTAGACTCAGAATGTATTACCACTCTGGTATTTTGGTCAACTCTCAATTATTTAGAGACAATTATATTTGTAGATTATTCATAATTCTTGTTTTTTTATTTTTGCCCTTTCTGCTGTCAGTTTCGCTGTCGTTCAGCATTTTCCACTGAAATCCTATAAAAATCAAATCTGCTAAAGGAATGCAGTTACTTGAAAGTAGCTCTGATAAAGCTTGAGTAGTTAAAACAAAAAATGGCTAAACTCAGTGGCTAAAAAATAAAATAAAATGACCAAGATTCTGCATTTAAAACATCATAATTCCAAATATCTGTAGGGCACTTAATATATTGCAGTCTTTCCCCAAACATTTTCTCATTTCTCTGCAGAATTCAGGTAGTGATATTTACAATCTGAAGATCAAAAATAATTGTTGCTTGTTGCTATGTATATCCCTCCACAAATGTGCATTTTACAAAACTTTATAGCTTTTGTTTAATAATGAACTATTTGTACAGCCCTTTAAAGATTATAAAGCACTTTCATATATATTTTTATCTCATTGAATACACAGCTCTTCTCTGAGTTTTATTCACTGACAGGGAAACAGGCCTAGAATGAAGTGTCATGCCCAACATGATACAATTGGAAGGTGGAAGATCAAGGTCTTCTATTTCAGTCTTCTCTCTCCAATTCTGGTGTACTCCCAGATATATCCTATTGGCCTCCCAAATCCAAGTTACCCAATCAGCATCCTGCTTCCTCTTTCTCTCTACCCTGTCCAGCACTAGATGATAAGGAATAATTTGTGTGGGTTTGTAAATGACTGAAATAATGGCCAGTGGGGTGAGGAGTGAGAAGGATGGCACAGAAGTGTCTGATAAAGTCTGGGAGTCAATAGCAAAAGGTAGCACAGCAAAAGAGCAAGGTCTTCTCCCTAAGTGGCAGAAATAACACTGAACTCAGGAGTCAGGAGAAATCAGCTGGAAACATCTCATGGGCAGCTAAATCACTGCTTACAGCCTGCCTAAGGCTTCACCGCTCCAGGCCTCAGCTTCCTCGTGGGTAAAATATTGGGGAGGCTGATGGCCCTCCCACTGTAAAATTTCTCCGTTAGGCCTATGAGGGAATGAATTATGTCTACACCTGGCACCGCATGTGGTACAGAGGTAGGGAAAGGTTCCTAGAGGACACAAGACCCCAAGTTCTATCTTCTATGGAAAGAGATGCCTCTTTCCATAGAAGAAGACAGTTGTCCCTGTCTCCCAGAGCTGCAGAGCTGTGAAAAGGGAGTGGACTTTGGGGTCACGCAAACATGGGTTGGCATCCTGCCTCCATCTCCCTTCTCTGAAGGTGTGTCCTGAGGCAGCTGATTAACTTCTTCAAACCTCAACATCCTCATCTACAAAACAAGGAAAATTAATATCTACCTTTAAAACACTGTTACTAAAAATAGCTAGTGAGTGGCCAGAATTCAATCTTAGATGTGTCTGACTCTAGAGCCCCAGCTCTTACTGTAAGGATTAAATGAGACACAAATGTCCAGGGCTTGGTACGCACACACTATCCCCTCAGACACCCTGGATGGAAAGACAAAGCAATGAGGTTTTTGCATTTTCGAAGTCACAGGTCCTTTTAAGACTCTGCTGAAAGCTCTCCAGAAAAATGTTCATAGGGTAGTGTCAGGCCAGGAGGTTCACGGACCGCCGGAGTCCGTCTGGGGTGGCCTGCTGCACATGGACCTCAGTAGAAAGCCCCTGAGAAAATGGATGTGAAGGTGCTAGGAAGGGCTGTAGGAAAGCATCATGTACCGATTACAGCTCTCAAACCGGGAAGAACAAGGATGCTCCTACACTCACTTAGAAGCTCCCTTCAGCGCGGGGGCTGGGTGCGGAGGGGAGGGGGCGGCGTGCGCTCACCTTGAAAAAGCCCTTGCAGCCCTCGCAGGTTCGCACGCCGTAGTGCTGGCAGGCGGCGTTGTCCCCGCACACGGCACACGTGCCCTCGCCGGAAGACGAGCTCCTGTTGGGCGGCGACGGCAGGCTGGGACTCTCGCCCAGCAGGCTGGACGCGGTAGGCGAGGGCGTGAGGCCGAGAGGCGGGAAGGCCAGCGGGGCCGCCCTCTTGGCCAGCGGCAGCCCGTACGGGTGGCCCTCAAGCGCGGCAGCCTGGCTGCCCGCGGCGGCTGCGGCTCCCAGCGGCAGGCTGAGCGCGGCAGCGGCCGTCGGGTCGTAGCCGAGGTGGTGGCCGCCGGCCGGGCTGGGCGCGGGGGGATGCGGCGGCGAGGGCTTGAAGTGGAAGAGCGGGAAGCGCGCGCCGGCCACCGTGGGGACCGCCTTCATCGGCGGGTCCAGCAGCGGGCCGGGCGCTATGCAGCCGGGCGCCGAGGGCAGTGCGTCGTCCCATAATGTCCCCGCCTGTGGGGGGAAGGCCGGCGTGGTGGGGGTGGACGGTGGGGACTGCTTGAAGTACATGGAGGTGCTGGGCAGCACCTCGTCCTCCGGGCTGGAGGCGGGAGGAATGGATGGCTGCTGATGCTGCTGCTGGTGATGATGGTGGTGGTGGTGGTGGTGGTGGTGATGGTGGTGGTAGCTGGGTGCCCGCCCCTCCTCCACTTTGATCAAGGGCCGCTGCATTTGGTACACGCAGGAGGGCTTGAGTTCGTAGTTGCTCGAGTAGCCCTCCACGAAGGTACTGATGCTGGGCAGGGACGTGGTGGCCGTGGCCGTGATCTCAGTGCTGCCAAGGTCCATGGTCAGCTTGGTGTAGTCGGGGTTCATGATCTCCGTGGTGTATTCCGAGCTGTATGTCTGCGCGGCATAACTGGAACCTGGAGGCGAAGGGCTATATTGGGCTTGGACGCAGGGCATATCTGCAGGGACAGAGAAAAGGGTCTCTCAGAAGCAAGTTAGCACTTGTTTTCTAGCCAACAGGCAGCATTGGGTTCACTGTTCTCTAATCTGGGAAACAGAGAGGAAGTGTCATCCTCTCCTCCTTCTGGTAGCATAGACACAAAGCCCCACACTTATTTTCTTCATCCCTAGTAAGGAAGCTGAATTCCTGACAAAGGGGTGCCAAAACCTGGCCTCTTGTGGACTTCTTTACCTATCTTCCCTCCCTTGCCCTGTCCTCCACTAGATTTAGGAAACTTGAAGTCTTTCCTCATAAGCTCAGAGATGTTTTTAAAAAGAGGCTTTGAATCCTATAAACTAATTGGAGTGGCCTCCTTAGCTATAACCTAGGGGCACAAAGAGAAAGCCAGTGGTTTATTTGGGGGGAAAGAGGCCATTGGTCCCCCAAGGCATACACATTGATTTGTAAACCTGAGTTAGTCAAGAAAAACTACCCTGTGAGAGATTTAGTGGCCAAGGGAGAGAGTTGACATTCTAACATTTTATGAGTGCCAATTGAGGCTGCCCACACACGTTGTGGTTGCTTTCTCCCACCCCCTCCCCACTCCTCCAATAGGGCTAGCAGCCCGCACAAACTGGACCCCTGTTGATAACTTCAGTCAGCTAGGTGGGGACATAGGCCCAGGAAATTGACTCGGGGGAGTTTGTACCATCTGCAAAGAAAAGATCAGCAGCTGCAACAAAACACCCACCCATATATATATATATATGTATACACACACACACACACACACACACACACACACACACACACACAGAGACATATATATCCCAATTCTAACTAATAAAACATATTAGTGGCTGTTTGGTGATAACGGTTTACAACTATCATAATAGGCAAGTTAGTATAGGTATTTCCTTATGACACTAGAATTAGTACCCATGAAAAAAAGCAGTTTCTCAATAGACTTGATTTCTCTGCCAGTTTGACTATGTTGCCCCCAAAGTGGCTGGTATCCAGGGTGCTTACTATTGTTCAGAGAGACTGAAGTGAGTGAGAAGGCTCTGAGAATTATTGGATGTAGTGGATGATTTATCTAATTATTTTCCTTTCTTTATGGCTAAATATAAATGGTAAAAAAACGGCGGTTTCTGGTGGTTGGTTTTTCTGAGCCAAAGGAAAACCAGGTGCCTCTTTGGAGTCTATGGTGTAAAAGGTGTGACTAATAGAGAAGTGAATACTTCACATTTCCTTTGACATCTTTCTCTTACCCACATTTCCAAATCTGATTGAGTCATGCATGTATGGGATGAAATCTTGACTTGAAAAAAGGTGATGAGGGCCTGTTGGAAGAAGCGGTGATGAGGAGAGGCCAGTTCAAGCCTTTCTTTAACAAGCAGGGCCTTAAAAATACACTCACTAGTTTGAAGTCCAGTTACTTATCTTGCTGTCCAGTTGTTGGGATGAAATGAAAGGCTAATCATTTAAAAGAAAGAACACTGCCTGATCTTTCATCTATTCTCCTTCTCCCTTCAGCACCTCTAGGATTTCTCCATTAGTCTTTTCTGTCATTCTTTCCGGCCAATCCCTTTCTATTGCTCTTATTTGTGTCTTTCTGAGGTTTCTAGCTAGAAGATGAGCTTGCTGGGATTCTATTCTATTTATCTGCATTATCTATGGTGCCCACACAGGCTTGGCACCTAGTATTCCTTTAACAAATTTGTAAAGAGGTGGTACAAACCAAACGTGCAATCTGTTCTTTTGCCAAACTCAAATTTACTCTTTGGTTTTCAGCTCAAATGCTTTTCTCCTTCCCTCCGAGCTTCAATCATCCAAACTTCTGCACCCAAATGATTTGGGTTTTATATAAATGAAAATGCTCAGTATTGCTCTAAGTGATTCCATAACTCTTACATGTGTACACTGGCTATAAAAGAAGAGCAAAAATGAAATTAAAAATGTATAAAATACCCTAATCTATTGGTGTATTTGTATTTCTCTAAAGAAAATTAATTTTGAGCAATGCAAGCTTAATTTAATTTGGCTGCTCCACTCAGTAGCAACAGGGTGTGGTATACAGAGGAGCTTGCTGTGAGGAAGCCACCTGTGTTGTGAAATTCGCGGCCAGCAGTCACTGTCTTGGCACTGGGCAGGTCGACCACGCTGCCCGCCGAGTGTGTGGTTCCCCCACCCACTTTCCTCAGCCAGGGAGGAGAAAAGGGTCGTGCCTTCGAACCTACCTGGAGGGTATCTTGCGCGCTGAATGGTGGGGCTGGGGGTCTCTCCAGCGGAGGCTGAGAGTGTAGGAGGAGCGGACGTCCGGCGAGGCGAAGCGCGGGCAGTGCTGCCCGGCACCGCTAAGGGTCCAGGCTCGGGGCCCGGGCTTGCCGGGCTGCGCTCTTCCGCAGTGGGCTCTACAGGCACGGTGAGAGAGGACATAGGTCACAGTGAGACCAGGATGGGTCACTACGGCCCGGGCTGGGCGCATTGGGGACTGGGGGAATTGGTTGGCAACCTCTAGAAATGCTACATTAATTACAAAGAATTATCATAAAATTAAGGGTGATTAATGGTACAGGAGTCCCCCTGGGCAAGAAGCATCACACGGCCTCGGGGAAGCCGAGGAAAGGTTGTTGGAACCCACTGCGCCTACCACCGTTTTGTGGCACCAGAACCGAGGCTAAAAAAAACGCGCAGCCTGTTATCGCCCAGAAATTGATCTCTCTGCCCCGAGAATTGATTCCGAGCTTACGAAGTCAGGAAAACCACAGAAAGCAGAACACTTGAGGAACGAGCTCCGCCCGAATACGGGGGGTCAGTGAGTGTTCACCAGCGGAAAAAAGCCATTTTCCAGTTCTGCCCGCCCCCACCCCTCAAATACAAATTTTACACGTTGCATAGGAAATGCACAAGGTCCGGAACGAATGCATGAATGCCCCGAGGAATTAAGAAAGTCTGCGCTTTTCATTCTAAATGCTAATGGAGCTTCGCTTCTACTAGCCGCGAGTTTCGAGGGCCAAGGGTCAAGCAAACAAAAGGGCACAGCGAAGAGAAGGCTGGCGCTGGAAGCAAGGGGACGAAGCGGACGGCGTTAGCGGCTGATGGGACGAGCGGAGGCAGGTCCCCTGCACCCAGAGGGCGGTGTCTTCGAGGGTGGGCGGCTTGGAGGCTCCTGGCCACCCAGCGGCCTAGCGGGGGCACATTCCTGAGGGCGCCGAGCGCGGCTCCGGGACCAGCGTCTCAGCGCACAGCCTCAGCGAAACTTTGTAGCTGAAAGCGCAGCTCAGCAGGCCTCAGGGAAGGAACTGGGTGCCCCAAACTCCGGCCTATAGCGCCCCCTTTGCCCGGGGTGGGCGCAGCTCGAAGAGTGGGAACATGGACCGAAAAACCCCAAATCAAACCAAGCCAAAAACCTCCGAGGTGCGCGGGGCCACGAGGGTCGTCTCCTGGCGCCCCTGAGCCCGGGGCTTGCCTGCAGGGAGACAGAAAGGGACTCGGAGTCCCCAGGTCCAGGAAACCCTCGACGGCCAGGAAATGGGGTATTCCCTTGCCACCCCCAGCCCCAGCTGGAGCTGCTCCGACGGAAAGCTTGCGCTCGATGTAGCGCGGGTAGAAGCGGATCTTCCCACGGCTGTAGCATGTGCTTCCCGTCTCCCCGCATCTTCAATGGGGGTCTCCAGCAATCCCCCACCCGCCCCTTCAGTGGGTGCCCGCATTCCCGTCCCGCATTCCCTGAGGGCCTTTCAAGCGGAGTCGTTCTCTGAGAGGCGGCCTCTGAACTCGAGTGGGCGGACACCGCCTCTCCCCAACGAAGGAGTTCCCCTCGAGCGCCCAGCGTTCGCGGGAGGGACCCACACAGCCTTTCCTCCAGCCCAGCCCAGCGCCCCGCCGCTCTCTCCGCCCCACAAACGGCCGGTTACCTAGGCAAAGCCTCAGTGCCTGGAAACACGTTCCGCCGCTCCGGCTTGCGGCCGCCGGGGCCGGGAGCACAGAGCCTTGGGGTTGTAAATTAGGAAGAAATAACTACCTCTGTCAAAGCCCCTTTCTTTCTCGTGGGCAGACGAAAGGAACACCCCCGTGTTCCCCTCCCCGTGGTGAAGCGTGTGGAGGAAACCGTGAAACGCACCATTGTGACCGGGGCTCCTCTGCGGAGTTTCCAACCCTGGGGAGCGGGGGCGGAGGTTGGGTGGGGGCAAGAGGAGCGAAGGAGAGACTGACAGAAAGGGAAAGACTGAGATTCTCAGAAAGACCGAGGGAGACGAGACAAACCGCGGGGAAGAATTTCTGTGAGCGCACGGTCCCAGGGAACGGGGTGGATGGGTGCCGGGGGTGGGGGGCGGAGCGGACGTGGAGGTTGCTGTGGCCTAAGGAGTCTTTGATACTAACTCTGCGAGCATCTTGTTCAGCGAAAATAACTCGAATAAAGTAACTTCATTCATTGTGCCCATTAGCCACGTTGGGCAGCTTTTTCTTTCCCTAACTTGATTCTATAAAATATTTCCCGGTCGTGGGAAAAGGAGATCCGGCATTGGACTCGCGATGGAATGACTGACGGCTCCCTGTTCTTCTCTCCCGGCACGACAAGGCCCTGGGATCACAGCCCGACATTTCTGATTACTAACTCCTCGCAGCTCTTCCCTCTGGAGAATCTGGACGCATAAATAAATAAAAGGCAATCTCCAAGAACGTTTTCGGAAATCAAGGGACAAATGCGTTCTTCCTCGCCACTGCCCCGAAGCTTCCAACAGGTTGGAGAGGTGCCTTTGGAAGTCAGTCTCCGCAGGCTGCGCTCGCATGACCGCTCTGGTCTCACCACCGAGAACTTTCATTTCTACTAAGAGTAAAACACTCGGAGCAACTTCTCCAAAAGCGCGAGTTCTGTCAGTGAAAAAGCATGCCTTTCCCACACCGAGCCAACGTCCAGAGGAGAGGGACACCGTCCCCACGCGTGTCAGTGTGCGGGAGTCGCCAATTACACCCGATTTACCTCCTAAGGGAAAAGTGTAAACCGGCATGTCAGCGACGCCAGGCAGACGTGCCTAGTGGAACCCCAGGCTCATTTCAATACAATAAGCCACATTCCTACAATTACGCCCTCTTTCCTGAGGTCCTCCGAGTGCCTCTGCAAACTCTGACCGCCGCTGCCTAGGCCCTTCCCTCCTAAGCTTCCTTCCAGAGAACCAGCTCGGTGCCACCATTAGGAACATTTACTTGGACCCACCGGAGCTCCTATTTTCAATCCTACTTAAAAGGCAGGAAAATTACTGCCGTTCATCACCGGAGCTGCAACTCCCTGCCGCTGCCGCCGCCGCCGCCGCCGAGAGCATCATTACCATGACAACTGGAGCCGAAATACCCTGAATTACATCGCTGGAGCCGCTATAGCACAAATCCCGGTCCTCCTCTTTGTTAGAGGCTTTTCGCCTCTTCGAGTGGGGGGAGGAATCCCACGAGCTCCAGAGATCCCCGCGGGCCCACTACAGGGGAAAAGTTTCAGATCAGAACCTACGGGCCGCTGGGCTAGCAAAGCCGGAGCCGGGCGGCAAGGTCAGGGGAGGGAACCCCACACTCAAAGTTGTCAATTTCAGGAGCGACGCTTCCCAGCAAGCCAACTTTTTTAGCAAGTCCCCTTATTAACTGGGCGAATCTCATACGTACTTGAGTGCTGTGGCGGTTCCGTCTTTAGAGCGAGTTTCTAGAGAGCTGTCCCGAAATCTGCACTGGGGGGGAGTCACAGCTGCTGTCCCGGAAGGGCTGCGGTGTACAAGCCCAGCGGCTCCCGGAGGCGGTGAGCGGCTGGTGGGGGATGCTGCGATCCCGACTCATGGGAGAGCACAGCCGAGAGGTTCCGCGGGCGTCCTGGCTCGGGCTGTGACCAGGGGGGAGGATGCCGCCGCTGTTCCCACCTCCACGGCCACTGCCGGCACCGTCAGCGTTGCAAAGTGAGCCCGGGAGGGGCGTCCGGCTGCGGCGCCGCGCTGCACCGGCAAGGGCTCAGGGCAAGAGGGGTGTGAGCGCGCGGGAGAGCGAAGTGTGTGTGCGGAGCGTGTGTGCGCGCTTGTGTCTGTGTGTGCGAGTGAGGGAGCGGGTGTGAGCGCGTCTGTGTATGGGGAGCGGAGGAGGAGCAGGAGCTGGAGGGGTGGGGGGCGGGAGGCAGGAGACTCCGCTCTCCCGGCTGCGCGTTCGCTCGCTCTCTCGGCACGTCATTTATGCCACAGGAGCCCTAGCGGCCTCTCCATAGAGTGCCTGGAATGCGAGACGTCAATGTGACGCCATGGGACGCTACGTCACCCTCCTCCTCCCTCCCCTGGCCCAGCCGGTTCCGCGTGTGCGAGGGAGGGTGTGTGTGTTCGTGTGCGCGCGCGCGCGTTCCTCGGCCAGTCGCATGGCCGCACAATGGAAACTCCGCCGCACTGCCGGCCCCGGCCTGGGGGCTTCTCGGACCCACGGTGCCAGCCCTTTTGCAGCGGAACTGCTCGCCAGGACGTGCGTCTGCGGGAGGGTGCAGCGGCCTGCCCACGGGTCAGGCGGGACCGCCCAGCTGTCAGGCTCGGGTGGAGTAGAGTTGGAGGAGTGCTGCTGGCGCGCCTCCGAGGCTGCCCCGAGGCACGGAGCCAGGGCGAGGGGGGTAAGGGAGAGGACAGCTCTTCCGAAAGGGAAGGCTCCGCCAGCCAGCTTCTGACCAGCTCCAGTGACCTGGCAGCCGGTGCAGAAGGCGTCTGGCACCAGCCCGAAGACGCCCTGAGGTGCAGCTGCACTTTCCTCATGCAAAGGTTCTAAAGCTGTTTACGTCTCTCCGGTCCTCTGCGCCCAGGCTAATCTCCGCTCCCCGCATCATTTACTGGGTGCGTGTTTCACACAGGGATGCAGATGGTTCCGGGGATAAGGTTTGATTTCTTCACACGTACGGCGTGGGTTTCTTAACTGGACACGTTATAACCCAGCGAAGTGCACATCCATCATGCACACGCGCGCTGCAGCAGAAACTACTCAATGTGTATAAAACAAACACACACGTGTTGAACAGCTGAGCGGGTCTGACTATTGCAAATCATTCCTCCTCCCCAGCACCGGGTCAGAAATGGAACTCTCAACTAGCACTTTCACTTTTTGATGGTCGTAGATGCCCTCCGCCCACATCTCCCAAATTAAACATTTCGAAATCAATCAACAGGATTTATTAGTCAGTCCCTCGCTAGGGGATTTGCTTTGGTCTCCTGGGACACATTTGTCATGAAATGGTGTGCCGAAAGCCTGGGTGACTGTATGAGGGAGAGCAGTTTCTTCCTGGAAATGATAAATTTTAGTGTAAATTTCTTGATGAAAACAAAATTTATCAGAGTTAAAGACCCCTAGTCCCACAGGTTGCTGCTGAGTGAACGCAGTCTCTTTCAGAAATGAATTTTTGGACAGGAGAAAATATTTGAGTGAAACAATGCAGATAGAGTGGTCCCCATGTGGTCCGCTTGAATCACAAACACCGTTTTATATGTTCGACCTGTCCCAATTTGTGTGTGTGTGGCGGGGGCGGGCGGCGCTGCGCCGAGGGGAGATACAGGATTCCTTTGTAGACAGCACACATTTCAGAATCGAAGAAGGTTCGAGCTAGGACCAGAAACTTGAAAACAAACCACATACAGGTAAATATGGCATGTATATCTTTCTTCGCCTCCACTTCCAATTCAGACAGGGTGGTGCGGAGAGGGTCGTGGGAGGATGCCCCGAAAGTTGACCCAGCCGAGAGCAACCGAGTCTTTGCACTGCGGCGGGTTCCAATCCAGCCTCGGAAGGAAGGAGGGCGCTGCTACATTGTATCCATTCAAAGGCTTGAGTGGGGGGAGCAGGACCTGGAGCCGCGCGGCGCTGACGCACGCGAGGCGCGTGATTGACGCAGGCGATGTTACTAAATTCGGCGGTTGGCCGGGACCCGCCGCCGGCGCGCGCCGCAGATAGCGGAGTAGGTTCCCCTCGGTCACCCCCGCCCCTTCTCCATTCAACGCCGCGCGGGGCGGGGCGGGGAGGGGCGGGGCGGGGCGCGCGCGGCCGCGCCAGGATCCGGCCGAACCAAATATAGTCGGGCTTGGCTATTTTTAGCCGGGTCTCGGGCGCGAGCCCGCCGCGTGAGGGGGCGCCCTGACCCCGCCGGGAGTGCGGAGGGGGCGGGGGCGGAGTCGCCATCTTGGACTCGGTTCGACCCGGTCTGGTGACCGGCGACGCGGGGCCGGGCTCGGCGCCGGGGGTCGGGGTGAGTGGGTGCGAGCCGTGGGAGAGAGGGGGGGCGCTGGCGGCTCTCTTCGTCCCGCGCGGGCTGTGAGGAGTGAGCAGGGTGAGGCACGGGCGACAGCGGGGCGCGAGGCCCGTGCATGTGTGTGCGCGCGGAGGTGGGGAGACGGTGATCCCCGCCCGCCCTGCGGAAGGCCTGGCGGTCCTACCACCCGGCAGCTCGGCCAGCCCCGAGTCGCGTGGGGGCGGAGCTGCCCGCGGTCACCACTTCCTGAGTGCCGGGGATACCCTTCCCGGACGTCACGGAGGAGCTGAGGCGGCGGTGGCGGCCTGGGGCTCATCCTGCACTTGCATCACGGGTGCAGCAGCAGCTGCTCTGCTCCTTTGTGGCTTTTTCCCCCGTTGAGTAACTGCTTTGTTAACTGAAAATACCATGACGGGCCAGTGTGATCACCAGCTCCAGATCTCAAAGAAAGTGAAGCTGTCAGGCAAGAAGAGGGAGACTCCCCCAGCCGGCTGCGATGGTATCTGGTGGGTGGATGTGTAGAGAAGCACTTGACAGTTTCCACGTATTACTTCTTGCCTAACTCTTCACCCCCAAGAAGATTTAAAAATACTTTTATTTCCATGCTGTAAAAATTTCATTTGTGTTCTGCACCTCCCTCACCCCCCAATCCTCCTTCAATTAAAACTCTCATGCAGAACTGGAATCACTGTAAGTAGGAACCCTAAAATTAGGTACAGTTTTTAGGAAACATGACATCTTTCAATGAATTTATTCAATAAACTACATTTCCTAAATGTTAATATGTATGAAAGGTCCTTGCCCACTCAGGGTTGTTATAAAGCTGCTAAATTGTTCATATGAGTTGGGCTCCAGTGACCGTTTCAAACCAGTATCCTTGTTTACCTAAATTTAAAACAAAACAAAACAAAAAAACTCTTCTCCCTGGCTGAGAACCTCCAAGCAAAGTTTTCTCTGAGTGGGTGTGTCTTCTGGACCTCTATCTTGGTTACTTCTGTGCGTCCTCCTCCCTTCTCCCCTCCACCTCCCTTTACATCCTTTTCTGTTTTTTACATCCTTACTCCTTTACATCCGTTCCTTCCTTTACATCCTTTTCTTCCTATCAAGTGGCCAGTATCTGTTCCTGGACTGCTCTGTTAGACTGAGGGCTGTTGTCTGACCTCCCTGAGCCAATCCACTATTCCTGGCTCAGTACTTCTCTGGGTAGGAAGGGCGACTGACTGCTGGAGAGGTCACTGAGTGGCATCCTTTTAAAACTCAAACGGAAATTCATGGAAGCAGAGACACAGCTCTGTCGCAGACGGAGACACCATCCTCTGCTTAATCTTATGTCCCTAAACATATGCTGTTGTTTAGGTGACCCAAACAGAATTAGTTTTTCCTCAAGTCTTTTTTTTTTAGAATTAGTATCTACTGCTCTATACCTTTTCAAAAGTCGGATTTATTAGAAACCAGGCATAATATTCTGTAAGGCACATGTAATGTGACTATTTCAGTAATCTCAATTTCGTTTTTAAGATTTTATTAACTTTTTTTATCTCTTCTTTTGGGAAATCAAATAAGAGTACCTTAATCTGTGAAACGTTGAAAACTTTCTTGGCTCAGTCCTTTTTCTATAACAGAAGAGAGACATTTATATGTCACTAGTTTACATACACGAAGTTAAGTTTCTGCTTTCATGATGCTTATAGCAGCCAGCCTGTTAAAGAACTGTTAAATTAACCATTACAGATTCACTGGATAGATACCTTTCATTTTGTTTTGGATTTGTAGGCCTAATCTGCCTGCAAGAAAGAACTATTAGAAAATAAAATATGAAATTTGGGGGAAACTTATGTGTGATATAAAGCAATTGTTTTAAATTGCTTTAAATGCTCTTCTGATGAAGTAATGACATATAATCTTGTTGCTTTTACTAATATATAAAGATGATGATTTCTTATTAATGCAAATATTGGGTGAGGAATGGTGAAATAAAAATTCTAAGCCAGAAGTTGTTACCTAGGGTGAAAACAGGAAAGAAAAGTAAAAAATTGTAAGTTCAAGTTTTGTGGAATCAATGTAGAAGTTCTATACTATATTTAAGGTACATATATAAAATTTAGTAACTTCAGCTGACATTGATTTATACACGAGATGTACCTGGCTCAGTAACCTGCAATCATTATAGTAAGTTTCTATCTGACCTACATGCTTGCCATTCCTTATCAATTCCATCATTGCCAGATTAGTCTTCCAAAAATTTAGATTTTGTTATATAACTTTTGGCTTCAAAAGTCTTCAGCAGCTGGATATTTTCTCCAAAACCAAACCTAGAGCCTCTTTTATTTCCACAGAATTTTCTTGTCCTAGTCAAACTGTTGTTCTCACTGTTCTTCAAACGTCCTTTCAACCTCCCACATTTGTTCATGGTTTTCCTTTTTATGGCATCCCCTCCTTCCTCTTCTTCTCCACTAATTGAAATTTACTCTTCCTCTAAAACTAGCCCAAGAAGTGAACTCCGATTTACTTTACAAAGTCTTTCACAGAGTCTTTCACAAAGTTCTTATTTTTCTGCCTTCTTTTTGTGCTCTTGTGTCCATGGTCTATTCCCTTGTCAAACTGTAAGCTTCAAAAGCATACCCCACACATCTTTGAAATCCCTGTGGCACCTAAGAATGTTCGATATGGACAGTAAATGTCCATAAAATATTGCCTCCTTTAATTTGGATATGAATAGAGAGAATAGCCATATTATAAGTAACAAATTATATGGATTAGGGTTTTTTTTTTTTTTTTGAGATGGAGTCTTGCTCTGTCACGCAGGCGGAAGTACAGTGGGACGATCTTTGCTCCCTGTAACCTCTGCCTCCTGGGTTCAAGTGATTCTCCTGCCTCAGCCTCTGGAGTAGCTGGGATTACAGGTGCCTGCCACCGCACCTGGCTAATTTTTGCATTTTTAGTAGAGATGGGGTTTTCACCATGTTGGCCAGGCTGGTCTCCAACTCCTGACCTTAAGTGATCTGCCCGCCTCTGCCTCCCAAAGTGCTGGGATTACAGGCATGTGCCACCATGCCTGGCTGGAATAGGGCATTTTTGGCACGAGTGGGCATATATAAGTTTATTTATTGGTTGCTTTCTTTACTTCAACTTGATACTCCGGATAGAACATACTTTATTAAGGTGCTTGCCATAAGCCCAGACAGCTGCGTGGTGATAACAACAAAATGGCAGTTTGTCTTGTGTCTATTGTATCTGCGTAGGAAGATTTGCTATGATTTTTTTTTTCCTGATAGACTTTTGGTTTGACTCTAATTCTAACCTCTTTCCCCTCTATTTGTACTTTCTCTTATGCTGCTTTCTCTCACTTATGGACTAGATGCTGTAGGCTAGGAAATGTTAATATCAACTTCTTTTAGAAAAAAATTTTTAGGTTTGGAAAATTGAGAACCATGACATTTTTGTATAACCAATTAAATATGAAAATTCTTGAATCTCTTATCTTTTCCAAAATATATTGAAATAGGTTTGCATGCTACTATATGCAGAAGTAAAATTAGCAAAACAATTTTGGATTACGATTTTTTAGAATTTTTAGATAGAAGCTCAATATGATTGAATATTAATATCAATGACAATATTAAAATTTACTTTAACACGGAGAAAGTAACATAGTAGATGAGGAAAGACTTTCTAATTGTAGAAAATTTTAGAAAAAGTAGAAACCTGAGATGGAAAGATTACTTAATAGTATAAGTGCCAATAATACTTTAAAATCTCATTAAATAATGTCTTTTCATCCATTAGAAATAATAAGAGTCAGGACAGGCTTGCAGTCTGGTTAAAAAGATAGTTTATTTCTTAGTCATGTTTTCCTCAATCATTGGTAAACTCTGGAAGACCTCAATAATCTGGGGGAGAAAAGTTATTACTCATGTGTGATAAACCAATTCAGGATATTATTTATGCCTATGAAACAAGATCTGCCTTTTAACTAGAGTTGATGGATGAAGTAAATACCTCTTTCCAAATATAACTGCATAATCCTTTCCCATAGTTTCAACTCTGAAAAAAACCAAAAAGATTGCCTCACATACAAGTTCAGTTCCTTCAGCATATTCTCCAACAGTGAGATGCTATATATCACAAAAAGCACTAGATTGCTTCTCAGAGGCCTGGGTCTGGCTTTGCTGCCATGAAGGTGCCCAGCCTTGGGTAAGTTCATCTTTTCGGGGGGCCTAAATATTATTTGTAAAATGATAGTGTTGGGCTCACTTTATGATCTTTAAGGAAATTTCAAGTTCTAAAGTTGAATGCTTTTTTAGACACATTAAATATTGTGAATCATGAGTCAGCTGTGCCCTGGTCTCCTAAAGTGATTGCTATGGCCAGGAGACTTATGAACTGTCTTGTATACAACACATGTGCTTTTAGTAGTAATGTTATATTAAACTGCTTTGGCCTGCATGGTAGTGAACTATAGCCACTGAGTGGGATCTTGGTGGCCTGAGAGAGTTAATGCTGCCAGCATCACAGCCTTCTGTCCATGAAGTAGAAACGAGCAGAAACCTGGATAGTCCAAAAGTCATTTTATATTTAGCTTTGGAATTTGTTTTTGTGCCTTCATTTGAATATGGATGAGTCACAAATTGACTTCATACAAATTAGCAAACTTTCATTGGAATGGATTCTGTTGTTTGCTCCTCTTCAGTTCCTTTCTGATCCTCACTGCATGCAAAGCACAAACCATTTCTTAAGTGTAGCAGTGGAGGCAGAACTGTCCTTTTTCTGCTTCTTCCTAGAAAAGGCTTGATGATGGTGGGGTTGCAAGTCTACATCTCCCTTCGGAGTGTAAATAAATAGTGAAATAGTGAGAAAGCAGGTCACAAGGAAAGTACCAAGTAGGTGTTAAGTTGAAAAAAAAAATGGCAAAACAACCAGGATGAATACAGTAGGCTGTATTTGCAAACTTGTTAGGTTTGTGGATGGATAGACCTTTATAGATAAATAAGAGCTGACTTTGTAGGCATTGGGAAGTATCTGAATTTTAACAGATTACAGGTTGAGGTATCATTTTAGTTAGGTTTAGATAGTAAAAACATGGTTGATCTATTTTTTAAATGCCTATTCTACATATTTAGGTATCTGGTTTCCTCTTTAGATCATGTAATTAGTAACTGATTCTGATTTTTTTACCATAATACATTTTCCAGTATTTATTCTGCGTGTTTATAGTTCACTACTGGAAAAATTCTTCCCTGACATCTGTTCTGAATTAGTTCCCTTTTCGAGTTATGTTTTCCTGTTTTATCAGTTGTAGTGAGGAGAATAGAAAGCCATATTTTAAAGATTTCTGGTACTTAAGTTTAGTAAAATTGAAATAAACTACGTAACTTTTTCTAAATTCTGGAAATTTGCATGTTAAATTACTGGTTTCATTTTTTAAAACAATAGCATAAACCAGACAAAATTTGAGATCCAATTACCGTAGTCTTTCATAGTTGTCAAATTGACTTTTCCATAGTTAAAAATTTTTTTTGAGAACAGCTTCTGTTGTCTCAATGTCTTTAAAAACGTCTTTTTGTTTCAATTATCTTGGATCTATGTATTCTTTGGGATGAATCTTCTTTGGGATGAACTTATTGAGTACTTAGCAGTTCTTGGCATGCTAAGAGTAGGTGTTAAGAGGAAGAGTGGTGCTCCGTAAACATTTGATGAATGAATGAAAGCAGTTTGCAGGAAGCTTTATCCAAAATATTCTATTTTCTTTATCTTAACCAGCCTCACGGCCTTAGAACTTTTCTGGGATAGTTTCACTCAGGGGTTAGGCATAAGAGAGGAGCGTACATCATTGTGCTGCTGCTCCTGCACTACCCTCTTCCACCATTGCACCGAGTCTACAGATACTTCTGGTTGCCCAGATTGAGGGAGGTACCCCTGAGTTATAGCACTCTGGGACATCTGTATTTGAACTGAGAACCGGTTCAGGTGTCCTAAGGAATTGTTATGCCTTACGTTTTGACCCCAGGTACCCCCAGGAATTAATCTCTGGCTTATCTCTTTATTTTGATATGCCACTTTTGCTGTGATACTTTCACAAGATTGTGTTCTTTTCTCTTTTCTTCACTGTCTCTGCCTGGGCGGCATATATAACCTGTTCATCAGTGAGTTCCTCGACTCTAATTGATTTCCAACTGTAATCCTCACTTTGCTTTCCAGTTCTGGATGTTACTATTCAAGGCCTCCAAGTGCATAGTTACTTGTCTAATATCTATCACCCATAGACTGAGAGGCTCACATGTGGGGTATTAACTTAGGGACTCAACTTATATCTACTTAACATATTTAAACATTTTAAGATTTAATTTTTGAAAATATAATACATTTACATGATTCAAATGACAAAGCATTTAGAAATGAGTTTAGTTTCCACTCCTGTCCCCTACTAAATGACCCTCCTTCCAGAGTTGTTATTGTTGTTGTTGTTTTTTTTTTTTTTGAGACAGAGTCCTTCTCTGTTGCCCAGGCTGGAGTGCAGTGGTGCGATCTTGGTTTACTGCAACCTCTGCCTCCTGGGTTCAAGAGATTCTCCCGCCTCAGCCTCCCGAGTAGCTGGGAGCTGGGACTACAGGCGCAAGCCACCAGATTTGGCTAATTTTTGTATTTTTAGTAGAGACGGGGTTTTACCATGTTGGCCAGGGTGGTCTGAAACTCCTGACTTCTAGCAGTCTGCCTGCCACAGCCTCCCAAAGTGCCAAGATCCTTCCAGAGTTTTTTAATGCATTTCCAAGACAGTACAAATATAAATTCTGTTTCCCTTTCCTTTTTTATACACATGGAAGCTTACACGTATTGTTCTGCCTTTTTCACTTAATAGTGTATCTTGGAGTTCTTTCCATAACAGTGGAAAAATGTCTGAGCTATATCTGAGATATATTTCATTTATAATGTATCTTGGAGATCTCTTCATGTCATTGTGTGAGTATATCATTATTTAGCCAGCCCCATATTGATGGACATTTGGGAAGTTTTTAATCTTTTTGCTGTTTTAAGTAATGCTACAATAAATACTTTTGTTATATAGATTATACTTGTGCAAATATATTTGTAGGATAAATTCCTAGAAATGGAGGGATACAAATTACAAGTAATGCTACAATAAATACTTTTGTTATATAGACTATTTTATACTTGTGCAAATATATTTGTAGGGTAAATTCCTAGAAATTGAATTACTGGGCCAAAGGGTATATATATCATAGTAGTTTGATAGGTACTACCAAATTACTCTCCATAGAGGTTGTACAGTTTACACTCCACTAGAAATATGGGCAAGTGCCTGCCTGATTACTCATATTCTTGCCAACAATGTGTTATTTAACCTTAGGTTTTTTCCAGTCTGGTCGGTGAAAATATTATCTTAGTGTAACTTTAATTTCTTTCTCTCATGAGTAAGTATGAACATCTTTTTCATATGCTTAAGAGCCATTTATATTTCCTTTTGGTGAAGTGTCTCTTATATCCTTTGCCTATTTTGGGAGGTGGGGGTGGTTTAAAAATCACTTTGTAGTTGCTGTTTATAATATGGAGATTTGCCCTTTGTTATATGAGTTGCAGCATATTTCCCTGTAGTTTGTCATTTGTCTTTCAACTTTGCTTATGATGTTTTTGCTATGTAGATTTTTTAAAAAATGTACTTGAATTTGTCAGTCTTTTATGACTTCTAGATTTAGTCATAGTTAGAAAAATCTATACTACTCCAAGGTTATGAAAGAATTCCCACATGTTGGCTTTTACTACTTTCATGGTTTCTATTTTACATTTAAATTTTTGATCCATTTTTCCTGGTGTATGGTATGAGAGGTAGGTCCAACTTTATTTTTTTCCAAATGGCTACGCAGTTGTCTCAGCACCATTTGTGAATAGTCTACCTCTACGCTGTTTTGCTTCTGACTCAAAACAAGACTGATTCGTCTCCTTTTTTTTTTCACACCTACTCTGCTGTGACTGAATATGAATACAGTTCTCTGCTTTCCTTCCTGTAGAACACCTTCTTCAGTGGCAGAGATGTCTTTCTCCCTGCTGCCTCCCTGCTTTCCTCAGCAACACCACACGCAGCCTGGCAGCCAGTTAACGTTGGAATGAATACGGGGTACTCAGAAGCTCTCCAGGATTTTTCATTGAGCAATAACTGGTTAAAAAGAAATCCTAACTGTAATCAGGTTCCTTAGAAGACTGTTCAAACTGGAGATGTCTTTGGGCTCTCTCTAGTCATGGTGATCAGTTATTCCAGAAGCTAAAGGTGTGCTACCTGGGTCCTTTACTCTAGAGGCAGTCCAATTTGGGTTGCTTCCCTCCATGCAAATTACTCTCATCTGCTACCTCTGCTTTGTCTGACAGCATGGGATATTACCTTCTGTAATTTGAGATGGGAGCCATAAAATGCCAACAAGGTGGTGTTGGATTCCCCATGATGCAATGGCCAGCTCCAGAACCTCATTTACTTGGAAAGTGAGACTGTGGATAAATGATTTTGGAAACATTCTTTCTCAGTTTTAACCCCAAGCAGATGTTGTTTCATCTGTGGAACCTAGGGAAAACCCTAGCTTTGTTCTACTAGGTGAGAGTGTCCAAGCAGGCAGATGAAACTTAATTTACTTGATACCTTTCCTTACTAGCATTCGCTAAGCTATGTGGGCTAGTTTTATAGCTACCTGATAAAAGACTTCCTTCCACTTTGAACCATTGCCCTAGGCTATCTTTCCTTTCTAAACTTGTCCAGGCCATCTTGCCTGTTCTTTATTATTGAGGCTTACCTTTTGATCCTGTTTCTTATCTCTGCCTTCAGACTTTCCCCCTGATGCTGGTAGTACCCTCTTTGTCCAGTACCAATTTGACTTAAAAGTTATTTTGGCCAAAAGCAATTTGGTCAAGTACAATTTAGCTGAAAGCAAGCTGGTTAACTGATTTGTTGTAATCAGCTATTAATTGAAACAATGATTTCGTCAAAACAGTGAGTTGGTCAAAATGAATATCCTGTTAATAGTTTTTGAGTAGTGGTAATTTCAGTGTAAAATGATTAGATACTTTTGGTCCATTTTCTAGGGACTTTTCCAGTATTTTTCTTCAGTTCAAGTTAACTTTCAGCTATGGCAGCATTTGATTGCTTGTGATTTCAAAAAGTTAAAGCAACCTAGCTACCCAGTAATAGGAGAATAGTTGGACAAGAGTAATCTTAACTAAAAGGCAATAAGAGGTTAATTGGAACAAACAAAACACCCAGTGATAAGATAAAAACATGTTTCCTGTATTATTTTTCTTTTCCCCTCATAAAAAAGGCGGTGCATATGCAGTACAGGACATTCAGAAAAATGTAGATAAAGAATAGAAGGAAAAAAGAAAAAAGCTATAAATTAATTCACCCGGGAATAACCACTGTTGTCCTTCCCTATCCTTCTAAGTGCATTTTATACACATAAACTCTACCTATAGTTTGTAATTTGCCATAATTTATTTAAGCATTCTCCAGTTATTGGTTAGTCACTTTTGTTCAGAATCAGATTTTGGTTCCTTTGTGCAACTGTGGGCCAGGCTACCTTTAGCTGGGGATAGATTGCCTTTCTCTTTTCCCTTCTGTCCCTCAATCCTGCCTAGGCCTGCATCCAGCCTGGGCTCTCAAGGCCCCCCTGCCTGCTTTAAGTGAGACACTTTGTAAATGAAACCATTCTGCCAAGCCTTTCTATGGTTACTAAAGAGGCCTGGTTCCAGAATTCCTGTGGAACTCTCTGGTTATATATAAAAATTTTTTTTGGAGTTCATGTTTGATATATGTTATATGTATATGTATGCAAATTAGATAGGGAGAGTGAAGAGATGGGAGGGATTATATTGGGTCTCCATTAAAAGAAGAATAAAGAGGCATTGCAGCAGAGAACTCCATTATCAGTGGAGGGAAATTAGGAGATTTTCTCTGAAACAGGGTTGGCAAATATGTGCTATGTGTTGTTGTGCCTGAACCTGAGTCATGGTAGACTCACTAATCAGTCATGGCACTATTTCTCACTAGATCCGGACTCAGCTTTAAGTCTTTCTCAAGGTTGGGTTCTAGGTGGCTGTATCCACTGTAGTTGCTGTGGGAGACAAATGAATTACTACTCTTGCTTCTAAGATGTTACATTAAAGTTATTGTTTTTTTTTACAGTGGATTGACTAAGAAAGTTTTTGTTTGTTTGTTTTTCTTTGAGACAAGGTCTCGATCTGTTGTTCAGGCTGGAGGGCAGTGGCAAGACCATGGCTCATTGCATCCTTGATCTCCTGGCTCAAGCAATCCTACCGGCTTCAGGTAGCTGGGACTACAGGTATATGCCACCACACCGGGCTAATTTTTTTTTATTGTAGAGACAGGGGTTTCCCTATGTTGTCCAGGCTGGTCTCAAACTCCTGGGCTCAAGGGATTCTCCTACCTTGGCCTCCCAAAGTGCTGGGGTTATAGGTGTGAGCCACCATGCCTGGCCTGACTGAGAAAGTTTTAATAAAATGTTTTCTATCTGATAAATAAGTTCATGTTGAAGAATATGGGATGTGAGCAAAGAGTTATTATCTGGATCTCAGGCAAAGCACATGCCTTGTAGTTAAGATCATGGAAGCAGCATAATCACATTATAGATTTGTTATGGAGTGAAAACAATGTCATAATAATACTCATCAGTATAATTGTCCATGGTATGGTCATGGTGATTGACTCCCCAGTATTCATCCCACCACAGGTGATTAGTCTAAGCAGTCATGGTTAATCCCATTTCCCTTGCCAGTGAAGAGTTAGGAATGGCCTGTAACCTATTCTGGCCAATGAGATATGAAGGAAAAGTCTACAGAGGGCTTGAGTGCTTCTGGGAAAGGATTTATTGATTCTAAACAGAGAGAAAAGAAAGAGAAGAGGCCTCGTCTCCCTGTGATTTTATGTTTGAGTATGGTGGCTAGAACTGCTCTATCCATCTTGGGACCATAAGGGAAACTAGCTTTGGGGGGTGCAGCTGATCTAGATGATGACAGAACAGAGATGGAAGAAACCTGATCCCTTGATGACCTTCCTGAATTGCTGATTGTATTGTACTTGGTCTGCCTTACCTCTGAACTTCCAGTTCTGTGAGATAATACAGTTCCTCATTGTGTAAGTAGGCATGATCTGCGAATTTGTCATTTGCAGCCAGAAACATCCTGATGTTATACCCACTTTGTCCCAAGCAGATTCACGTCAGGTGGATTTGATATTATTTGGATAGGTTTCTTTTTGTTGGGGCTCTTCCCTCCCCATGTCTTCTGCCTTCATAAAGTGGATGCAGATTCTAACTGGCCAGGTCTTGTCTCTATCTTTTCTAAGGGGCTCTGCTTTAGACCAGGGATCTTCATAGGAAGCAGCAAGGAATCAAACAGCACTCATTATCTCTTCCGGAGTCTTTTGGGTTGTTGGAATATCTGGTGGTGTGACTGCTACCATTTGTTGTTCATTCCTTCTTTTTCTGATTCTGATTCTGATTTCTTGCTTAGATCTTGGTCCTCACTTTTGTATATTTTGTGTCTCGTGCCTGACCTCAAGATTGTTTGATAGATTTATTTTCTTCTCTTCCGCAACCCTTTCCCCTTATCTCCTTCATCCACTCCTTCCTCACCTTGTGACTTTATTTTGTGGCCAGTGGAGACTATTCTAAGCAGATGGGTATATGTTATTTGCCAGGAGCAATAGTGAGTTACATGAGTAATCATACATCTATTTGCTCTAGACTGGTAGAGTAAAAAGTAAGAGTAGTTCAGCCCTTGGTCTTCTCATCTAGTACCTTTCAACTCATGGCATAGAATAATAGAACTGGAAATGGTCTAGGAGTCAGAGCATTTGAGTCTTCATTATGGCCTAGCCATTTGCTACCTGAAATTTTGGGCAAGTCTCTTAAGTATATTTTTTTCCTTAAAGTTTGTTGCTATTGTCTGTCTAATTTTTAAAACAGTATTATAGTGATTCAAATGAAATAATGAACCTGGCAAATGAGAAAAATCTTTTTTTTAAAAAAATACTCAAACTTGGTTGGATTTTCTGTTTATTTTCAGTGAACTAATGTCAAAGTCTCTAAATTGTGTAGTTAAGTCTCTTTGTAGAGGCAACGGAGTATGATGTGGGGCATAATAGTACAAGTAATTAGGGATTGAAATTTATATTTTAGTGTTAACTAGGCCTGAAAAAAAGAAAAAGGCCACACGATATTAAAAATAAAGGTCAGGATGTTGATCTTGAAGCTTATTTCTAGTTCAACCAGAAATTCTGGTCAGCCGAATTAGGGGGAAAGAGAAACCAATAGAAGAAACACCCCCCTCTAGTGGCGAGGGGCCAGATTCTGCACTTGGTTGCTAAGATGGATGAGGGGAATGGATGACTTTAGGATATTTTTTGTTTCTTAAGAATTCTGAGGTTGTAGAGCTAGACTACTTAAGGGAGATCTTAGTTCAGGCTTTACTTGTCAGGGAACTTAACACATTTCCCAGGATAACTAGTATCTTGTCAGTCGCATGTGAAATTGGTTAAAAAATGTAGAGGCTACTGTTGTTGGAAGAGGTTCACAGTTTACTTTTATATAGGCCACATGGAGATCATGAAAATTAGGAGACATTTGTTGCTAAACTTCTTATTGGGTCTGAGATGATATAGTAGGTACCTTTATAATCCCATTCACAGGGGGATAAATATTTAAAGTTGTGAGTTATGCCATACAGTAGTATTAATCTATGTTTATACAAAATAGTGGCTGTGGATTTCCTAAGTTTTGATTTGAAATTTTTACTGGTGATCCTGAGAACCAAATGTTTAACTTGCATCTTGGGAATGATTTAATTGCTACCTATGGAAAGGCAGTGAAGTTAAGTATTTTGAGACAAGGCCTCACTCTATTGCCCAGGTTGGAGTGCCATGGCGCGGTTTCGGTTCACTGCAGCCTTGACCTCCTGGGCTCAAGCAGTCCTCTCACTTCAGCCTCCCGAGTAGCTGGGACTACAGGTGTGCACCACCACACCAGGCTAATTTTATTCATTTTTTGTAGAGATGACGTCTCCCTGTGTTGCCCAGGCTGGTCGTGAACTCCTGGGCTCAAGAGATCTTCCTACCTTGGCCTCTCAAAGTGTTGGGATTACAGGCATTAGCCACTGCACCTGGTGCACCTAATGCATTCTTGAAGGATGTTTCATCTTAAGGATATAAATCGTTAATGATAATGATTGTAAGTGATTGTTACATTTGCAAATCTCAAAGTCCATTGAAGTTTTTACTGTTTCAACTTCTGTTTGGGAAAGATTATTTTACATTTGTTTAAAGATTTCTGAAGAGGCAAAATTTCAGAGAATAATATTTTTATGATACTCTGTTAGATCTAAGTAAGACTGGAATGCCATTCAAATTCAATGTAGAAAAGAATGGTTAAAAGGCATAAGAAAATAAATTCTTATATCAGATTGCATTATCAACATGCCGTTTCTTTATTTTTAATGTCAAACTTCCTTTCTCTGAAGGAAAAAAATTGAAGCTTGCAGTTGACCAGCCATTCCATAACTTGGAGTATGTTTGGTGGCCTTTCTTATGAAATAGTAATGGAAGAATTCCATAGAAAATATAAACTTGTGTGTGGATGAAGTGAGATTTTAGAGTTATGAAATTAATTTTTGTGCATAACTTGTGGAGCTAATAGCCTTAATTTATTATTGTACTTCATAAATATACTTTACTTCAGGAAAGAAGAACTAGGTCTGGCAGTAGATCAGAATCTACCTGTTGGGGAAAACCAGAAATAGGAAGAAGAGTTATTAACTGTTCATTCTTAGCTGAGAAGAATTCAGTATGGAATAATTAAGGTTAGTTTAGAGAAATAATTATGATTATGTTAAGGAGTTCACAAATATTATTGAAAGTAAACTGGTTAAAACTGATTTGTTAATGTAAATGGGGCCAATAAACCAATTAGATGATCTCGCTACTAAATTGATGTGATAATAGAGGATATCTGGGGGAAGTAAAATAGATGATAAGGTTAGTGGTAATGAGACTTCATTAAATCTTACTACTAAAGAGATACTGTGTACATTAGTGACAGCTTAATTCTATAAATAAAAGTTGATGTTAAGAATTGATATGAGGCCTGTGGTGACTCACACTTGTAATCCCAGAGACTTGAGAGTCTGAGGTGGGAGGATTGCTTGAGGCCGAGAGTTCCAGACCAGCCTGGGCAACATAGTGAGACCCCCATCTCATTCACTCATAAATGAATAAATACATAAATAGCAAGCCCAATGTGGTGGTGAGTGCCTGTATTCCCAGCTACTTAGAAGGCTGAGCCAGGAGGATCGCTGGAGTCCAGGAGTTTGAGGCTGCAGTGAGCTATGATTGCCCCACTGTACTCTAGCCTGGGGGACAGAGCAAGACCCCGTCTCTAAAATAATAATAACTGATATAATGTTGGCACTGCTGAAATTAGGCAGATATTATTTGTGTAAAGGGTTGTAACAAAAGGACTTGAATAAAGAGCCCAGGCTTCAAACTCATTTGAAATTCCAGGTAAAGTATAAGAATAATAATTCATATTTGTATGGGACTTTATAATACTCTGAATGTTTTCATATACAAGATCTCCTTTGATTCTTATAAGAACTTAGGGTAATAGTAGTACAGGTTTGGAGGTTCTGAGAGGCTAACAGACTTACTGAAGCAAATAGGGACAAAATGACAGGAGCGGGACTTGAACCCAGGGCTCCCTACCAAAATGCTTTTGCTTACTGCGTTGCTTTTTTTGTGGTTGCTGTAACAAATTACTACAAACTAGGTCGCTTAAAGCAATAGAAATTTATTCTTTAACTCTTTTGGAGGCCAGAAGTCCAAAATCAAGGTGTTGGCTGAGCCACATTCCCTCTGGAGGCTCTTTGGGGGAGAAATCTGTTCCTTGCCTCTTCCAGTTTCTGTTGTGTATGGGCATTCCTTGACTTGTGGCTGCCTCACTCCAGTCTCTGCCTCTGTGGTCATTATAGCCTTCTTTTCTGTTCTGTGTCTTCTCTTCTGTGTGTCTCAAATCTCTCTCTCTGCCTTTTTCTTCTAAGGACTGACTTTAAGAGAATCTACTTGTCACTGGATTTAGGGTACACCTGGATAATCCAAGATGATCTCACCTGAAAATCCTTAATTACATCTGCAAAGACCTTTTCTTCAAATAAAGTAATATTCACAGGTTCTGGGGATTGGGATATGGACGTGTCTTTTCAGGAGCCACCAATTTAACCCACTAAATTCATTATATGCCATTTAATGCTGTATTTTCCTTTTGGATTGAAGAGATATGCTTCTGTTTGAAGATGGGCAAGTGGGCTAGGAAATTTTTGGCTAGTAGGTAGAAAGGAACTTTAAAAATATTTCTGGTTGGTGCTGTTTAGTAAGTGCTTGTTAAACTTTCAGAGGTCAAATATCTTGAACACAAATTGGAGAAGGAGTAAATCAGTATAAAGTGAAAAATATGATATTTTCTCCAAAAGGCAGTCACTGACTACTTTGGTGGAAAGAAGAATTGAAGTGATTACTCAAGAGTTCCACCAAATTGTTGTGCTAGCTTTTACATTTGTAAACTATAAAAAATGGGACTAAATTAAGTAGCAGCTGACTTTTTGTTATTAACAATATTACAAGTTAACTTTTTCATTTCTTGTGTAATTGAGATAAAAGGGGGGTGTGTGTGTATGAGAGAGAGACAAAGATTTTGTTAATGGTTTTAGTATGATTCATTTCTTATGTCATATGGGCATTCTAATTTGAGTCATATTAATTAAGGTGATCTATGTATGTAAACTCTTTGAGGGAGGGACTTGGCATGTCTTGTATACAGCTAGATCCCCAGTGTAGTTCCGGACACGTGGTAGATGTGCTCAGACAACATTAGCTGTATGAATGAAAGAACTTCTTATGATGCCCAAATCTGGCAGCCACAAGTCTCATTACAATTTACTTTATGGAGGGTCCCCATTGGTAATAAGGTCTATTAATTGTAGAATTGTCCCTGCTGACTTTAAGAGACTTCACTGTGCATCCTTTTACCCTGACAGAGCCTACAACTTTTTTCATCTCCAATAATCTTCAGCTCCAGGCCAAAAAACTGTTGTTCTTGCCCTGCTCACATTAATTGAAATAAGTCAATGAGGTTCCTTCTGCCCACCAGTTCACTTCTCACTAGCATGGGACTCAGCTACCATTAGAGATGTTAGGGTGGGGCTGTTGTGCAGTTCTTCAGACTATTAGTGCTGTATGCTGTGTTCTGAGGAGGGTTTGGGCTTTTATCTTCTCAAAAGTGTGTAAAATTTTGACTCACTCATACAGCTGTAGATGTTAACAGAAGTATACTGACTGTGTGCTAGGCTCTTCCATGTATTATATCGGATGTTGCTTCCAGCCAACCTGAGAAGCTAAGTACTAACATTGTCCCTATTTTACAGAAGCATAAAGAAGTTAAGCAACCCAATCTAAGTTCACACCAAAATTTGAAGCCAGGTAGCCTTACTTCAGCACCTGTGTTCTTAACCATGTCCAATGACAGCCTCAAGCTCATTTGTTTATAAGTAACTTGTTCTTTCTAAAAGCTTTTCTGTTTTCTTTATTTTGAAGCTCAGAAATTAGAAATCTGACTAGGATATATATATAGGCATATGCCCTTTTTCATTTATCCTATCTGGCACTCAGTGAGCCCTTTTGATTTCATAATTCTAGTCTCCTCCTGAGGGAAGTTTTCTTGTATTATGTTTTGATTATTACTTTTTCCATTATGGTCCTTGTTCTCACTCTGAATGCCTTTTATTTCCAATTAGACCTCCTGGACCTGCTGGTTAGTTCTCTCATCTTTTTATTCAAGAATTCCATTTCTTTTTTTTTTTTGCTCCAGATAATGTGATATACATTCACCTGCTTTTCCAGATAACAGATTTGTTCTTTGGAGGGTCTCCTGTACTTTTTACTTCCTCAATTAAAATTTAAAATTTATAAATCATGTTTAAAGAATTACCCAATCTATTATTTTGTTTCAGTTATTCCCTTGCATTCAACAGCATATACAAAATAAAATATACAAGTAAACATGGTTTATTTTAGAAATGTGAGACTATTTCAACATTAGGAAATATTAATGTAAGATATCACTCTAATAGATCAAAGGAAAAAAACTTAGAATCATTTTCACAAATACTGCAAAGGTATTTGATAAATCACTACTCATTCTTGATAAAAACCAAAGAAACAAAAAACAGCTCTTGTTAATTCAGGAAATGAAGCCTATTTTCTTAACAGCACAGCCAATATCATAGTTAACTTTGAAAGTTAATTTTGAAATACTTGAGCAACATTCCCTGAGTATCTTCAGAACTGTAGATCTGATGTTTATATAAAAAAGGGTATCTTGGTGTATTAGTTAGGGTAAAGTGAGATGTTACAACAAATACCAACATTTCAGTGGCTTAATAAAATAGAAATTTATTCTTCCCTCATGTAATAGTCCACTGCGGATGTTTCTGGTTGGCAGACAGTTGTTTTTTTCTGTATGGTGACTCAGGGACTTAGGCTCTTCCATTATAGGGATCCACCATTCCCTAGGGCCTTGAATTCTTCTGTTTCCAGTGGACAGAATTGCAGAGATAGGGTGGAGAATGCATACTTTATTCTCAGTTACCTTGGCCTGGATACGACACACATCAGTTCTGTTCACATTCCCACATTCCATTGGCCAGAACTAGATGCGTTACCTCACCTGTCTGCAAGATGTGTGTTCCAGGGGAGGGAAATGGAAAACATTATCTGGCTGGGAACCACAGGTGTGGAAACAGTCTCATTTGTAGTTGGAAGAAGTAGAAATTAGGAATGCCTTAATGGAGGATACTGTGTGATATCTGTCAAATTTTAAAACATACATATTCTTTGATCTCAAAATTCCACTTCCAGCAATTTTTCCTACAGATATACCCACAAATATATACATGTTTACACTTGGAGGATATACCTAGTAATATTGTAATAGTAAAAGATTGGAAGCATTCTGAATGTCCATCAAAGGGGACTGAGTTGGAAACATTCTGAATGTCCATCAAAGGGGACTGAGTAAATTATTGTATATCCATACATTGAAACACCGCAGCCACTGAGAGGCAGTGATATATGTACTGACTGGGGAGAGAAATGCAAGGTACAAAACCGTGTGTTCACAGCTACCATTTACTTAAAAAGAGAAATATATACATGTATGCTCATATATTCATAGAATATTTGTGGAGGGATCACAAGAAACTGGAAGGATCACAAAAAATGTAACAGTGGCTGCTTCTGGTTAAAATTATAAGGTCGTGGGTCATGGGATGAGAGAGTCAGGCTTTTACTGTGTACTCTTTTATACCTTTTGATGTGCACCTATTTAAATATAAAAGTCAGTTGTAGAAGTATAATAAATAACATGGAAAGATCGCTGTAATATATTATTGCCTAAAAACCAGCGTACTGAAAATTATGTACAATATGTTCTCACTTTTATAAATAAATAAAGAAATGGGATATACAGAAATGCAGTGGTTTGTGTTCTTTTTTTTTTTTTTTTTTTTTTTTGCTTATCTGCATTTTTGGATTTTCTATAGTAAACATGTATTACCTTTATAATTAAAACAATTATAAAATGAAGAAACACAATGAAAACTTTTCTTAGGAGTCCTTTTTGGCCCTGCCATGAAACTTCCTCCATTTCTCTTATTAAGATTAATGGATGACTTCTTTTTCCTTCCATGCTGCATTTTAAACATACTCACCACACTGTAAATTGCATTATCGTGTACACATTTGGCTCACCTACTTTGTGCACTCTTAGTGGACCTGGGTCATACCAAATTCCTCCAGGTATCCCTCTCTGTGCCGAAAACAGTGTCCTTCCTATAACAAGTGTGCAGTAAATACTGAATTGGCACTTTAACCAGGGAGCACAAAGAGTTCCAACTTATTATTTTTTAAATCTTTTTTTTTCCCCTTTTTGTGGAGAACAGGGCCTCACTGTGTTGCCCAGGCAGGTCTTGAACTCCTGGGCTCAAGCTATCCTCGTGCCTCTACCTCCCTAAGTGCTGGGATTACAGGTGTGAGCTACCGTGCCTGGCACAAGGAGTGAAGTAGTTGTGCGCTTTTTGCCCTTGTGTTGTGTAGCCTGTATTAAGTACTGTACCCCAAATATCACTGACTTGTTAGTAATGCCATTGGCTTATTAGGTGCAGTTTGAAGTCCCATGGGCCAAAGGTTTCCTTTCTAAAATGATACTGGTTGCCTCCAGGGATCTGTCTCTGCATCCTAAGTTAGCATGGGTCTGTTATATATGTAGTCAGAAATGAAAAATTTAAAAAGAGAGAATAATCAACCTGCTGATGACATGGTCTCTGCTCTTATACAGGTGAATACACTCCTATCTGCTTGGTATCATAATTTAGAATAGTTTCCTCCTATTTTTCTTTCTCTACTATTTTCCTTTCTCTATTTCTATCCTTTTGCTATGACCCCTCCTTGTACACACATAGTTGTATTTTTGCTATAGTTTATCAGGGGTCAGTTATGAATAAATGAGAAGAAATACAAATAAAAGAATTGGGAGCTGAACAAATTATTTGCAGCAGTAAGATTTTTAATTGGAAATTGCCTGAGAATAGATTCTCTGCACTTCCATTTTATTGGTACTATGTCCTTATCATTCATGTTTCTTCCCTATGCTCTAGTCACAGGGGTCTGCTTATACCCCAGGAGTTTTTTCCATGGACTTTTTTATTTGGAGGTCCTTTTTTATTGGAGGTCCTCTGCATGTATCCATTGATCCAAATTCTGTGATGGTAATTTTTTTTTTTTTTTTTTTTTTGAGATGGAGTCTTGCTCTGTTGCCCAAGCTGGAGTGCAGTGGCGTGATCTCAGCTCACTGCAACCTCTGCCTCCTGAGTTCAAGCAATTCTCCTGCCTCAGCCTCCCAAGTAGCTGGGATTACAGGCACCCGCCACCACCCCTGGCTAATTTTTGTGATTTTAGTAGAGATGGGGTTTCACCATATTGGGCCAGGCTGGTCTTGAACTCCTGACCCTGTAATCTGCCCACGTCGGTCTCCCAAAGTGCTGGGATTACAGGCATGAGCCACCACACCCAGCCTGTCATCATAAATTTTATATGTCAACTTGCCTGGGCCACAGGATGCCCAGATACCTGGTTAAACATTGTTCCTGTGTGTGTCTGTGAGGGTGTTTCCAGAAGAGGTTTGAATCGGTAGATGAAGTAAAGCACATTGCTGTCCCCAATGTGGATGGGCATTAGCCAATCGGTTGAGGGCCTGAATAGAACAAAAAGATGCAGAAAAGAAGAATTCTCCATTTCTGCCTGACTGCTTGAGTCTTCTCCTGCCCATGGGTCTTCTCCTGCCCTTGGATTGGGACATATACCTTCTGCCCTTCAGTTCTGAGGCTTTTGAAGTTGAACTAGAACTTACGCTATCAGTTCTGGTTCTTATGCCTTTGGACTCAGACAAATTACACCACCACCATCTTTCCTGGGTCTCCAGCTTGCAGACGGCAGATCATGGGACTCCTTAACTTCCATAGTCATGTAAGGCAGTTCCTCATCATCAATCTGTATCTCTGTCTATCTCGATCTCTCTCCTATTGGTTCTGTTTCTCTAGAAAACATCTGTCTTCCTATAAAGAACCAATTCAGATACCACCTTTGTCAAGTCATCGTAGACATTCAATTTTTTTCTCTTCTCATTCTTCCATTAAATTATACTTGCTGGGCGTGTTGGCCCATGCCTGTAATCCCAGCACTTTGAGAGGCCGAGGCAAGAGGATAGCTTGAGGCTAGGAGTTTAAAACCAGCCTGGGCAACAAAGTAAGACCCTGTTTCTACAAAAAGAAAAGTTAGTAAATAAGCCAGTTATGTTGGTGGTGTGCCTGTAGTCCCAGCTATTCAGGAGGCTGAGGTGGGAGGATCGCTTGAGCCCAGGAATTTGAGGCTGCAGTGAACCGTGATTGCACCACTGCACTCCAGCCTAGGCAACAGCAAGACACTGCCTCTACAAAACAACAACAACAAAAAAAACAAAACCATATACTCTATTAGAGCACTAATTATAGTTTGTTCATCTGTTCTACACATTCATTGAGTGTCTACTGTACCTGTGTTGTTCTGGGAGCTAGGATGAGATCACTAAGACAGTCTGCCCTTGAGCAACTCACAGAGTAATGGAGGAGGCAGATAAGCAGTTTCAGTATAATGTAATAAGAGCAATATGTGTGCAGAGGATTCTTTGGGAACACGGAGGAGGAACAACTAATCTAGAAGGAGGTGAGGAATTCCAGAAAGAGTTGAGTTGAATACTGAAGGTGGGGAAATGGAGGTAGGGAAGGGAGTTTTTCAGATTGATGGAACAGCACATAGGACACGGAGATGTGAAATATATGGCATGTCTGAAGAATGGTTAAGTCTCAAGCTGGACTGTGAACAAGGAAGTGGCAGGAGATGCAGCCAGAGAGTAAGAAAACTTGCAATTGTGTTGGGCCATTTGTGCCAACCTAGGGATGTAAGCTTTCCGAAAGCAATGTAGAACTGTTAGGATTTTGTGTAGTGGAGCAATGTAATAAAGCCTTGAATTCTATGAGCTTCTTGAGGGCAGGAATCAAAGTCTTATCACTATATCACCTTAGCACCTAATAAAGTTGAACTGGATTTTCTGGGTACTCCTCCAATGTTTAGAAGAATTCATTTTTCTGAAATAACAGTAATCGTGTTGCACACTTTTTTCACTCCATCAAATCTATAAGCATTATCTTAAACATAATTAAACCATTCTATGAGGTAGGTATTGTGGCTTAGAAGGTGTAAATGAGGGGACTGTGGTGTAGTAGTTAAGTCTGCTTAGATTTGAGTTTCACTTTCCCCACTTCCTAGTTTTGGATCTGAAAGTTAGATATGTGCCTCACCATAAAATGATAATGATAATAATGATACCTACCTCAAAGGGAGTTGAGAAGACTGACGATAACATGTTAATGCATGTAAAGTGCTTGACCCCATCCTTGCTACATGATTACATGCTCAGTCAATGTAATTCTTAGTAATTATTAAGACACATGCCCCAAAGTCACATGAACAATTTGTGGTGAAGTCCAGGGTGAACAAGGCAATCTGATTTCAGAATTCACACTCTCATTACTATACTATGCTATAACTGCCTCTGCAGTTACAGTGAGATGATCACAGATTGATCAATTCTGAAGCAGTGAAACAAAATGAAGAATTTCAGTCAACATGGGAAATGCTATTTGGAGTAGGGAGTTCTTAAGGGCTCTTCAGATTATCCCCACTTAAAGAACTCTTTCCTTGCTACCCTGCTGCACACGCGGAGTTATGTGAGAAATATATCTCTGTAATTTACACAAATGTCATTAATTCCAGGTTCATAAGGCACATGACCGATGCACCTGGAGAATATCTGAAAAAGCTCCCCCTTTGGAAATCAGTCTGCTAGTGCTGACATCTGGCATACTGTGTCAAGTCTTGTTGCTCTGTTCCCCTTCTTTATACTCCCCAGATTTTTCCAACTTTAGGACCCAAGTGGGAGTCTTATGTTGGAGGATGTTGTGCAAACCACATGCGTAAAGAAAATAATTTACATTTTTCCTTTCTTAGCTTCTGGAACATCAGTGATTCCATCCTCCCACTTCTATTGGGCAGAAATTGAGGTATTCTCCTTATGCTTCCCCATCTTCTCCAAAACCTACCACACACACACACAGACACACACACACACACACACACACACACACACCACTCCCTGCCATTCATGTCAGCAGAGATCCAGCATAACTACTTTTTTTTTTTTTTCCTGATTGAAGGGTCCAAGAACATGCAGTCTTTGGTAATAAAGGAACTCACTAACAATTCAGGTTTTCTCCTCCATTCCCACCTTTTCCGTTCACAACTGCCTTTAAGCTTTCTTTTCTGTGTTTCTCTGCTTACCATTTAATCTTTTTATCCCTCACACAATGCCTGGTACATAGTGGACATTCAGTAAATCGTTTTGAAAGGATAAAAGACAAGATGCATTCTATATTCAATATCTTAATATTCAGTTACAGAAAAATGTCCAAAAATATTACCTTTCTTTAAATGTCTTATGAGAGCGGATTGTTCTTAGCAAGCAGGCTTCACCTTCACCTTCATTGCTGCATTAGAGCTCCCACAACCTCTATGTTTGTTTGATTGTCCTGGTGAAGCTCTGAGTAGTAAAGAAACTGGAGGGAGGCCTCACAAATACTGAAAGAGATGTCTGGTTTGGAGGCAGGTCTGTCTCATGGTATGTTATTCCTCCAGATTCTTTTCCAATTTTCATGACTTCACAATGGAAAAGTTTCCACAGATTTAAGGCCATAATGGAAATTAATAAATTCTAGAAGACATACTGCTGAAAAGAGATGCAGAGAAAATCTGAGAGAAATAGAAGATATCCAGAAAACCCAAGTTAATTGCTTGACTTACTTTCTAGGCTTAAAATCTCCTTGGAAATCATTGGCTTCTACAGACTTCCAACTAGGAGAGCAACAGACCTAATTCTTTAATTCTCCAATTTATTTTTAGTTTTTTTTTTAAAGATGGGTCCTCACTATGTTTCCCAGGTTGTCCTTGAAGTACTGGGCTCAGGTAGTCCTTCTGCCCCAGCCTTTCGAGTAGCTCTTATTTTCCAATTTTTGAACCCTTTGCTTACATCATCAGTTGTGTTTGAAATCATCAGTTGTGTTTGAAACTGTAGTAGTCTTCTTCCCTTATTTTCCTCTTATCCCAACCTGCCCATACACCTTTTCTCCCACCAACTCAAATTTTAGAATTTTTAATTATCTCAGATTGGTTGACAGCACTTGTTGATCAGGGTGCTAAAACCTAAACAATTATAGCTGTAGGTATCCATGGTCCATGGTCCAGAATAAGTAACCTTTATATCTAAAGAGCTCAAATTTATGTAGACAGTGATGCAGAGACAACCCTCTCCCTGCTGGTTTCCTAGGAAAGCCTTTAGAAATGTGAAAGAGATTTAAACTTTAGGACCTTATCTTTGCCTGAAAGTCCAGACTCATGTTTAGTCTGAGCCATGATGATGCACTAGTGGACTTTCTAGACATGTTCAAAGCAGTGAACCTGGTCCTTCAGAACTTTGGCCCTGGGTCTTGTACAATGTGCTGCAATATGCAGCAGAAACAGTCAACGTGGGAAAGATGAACATTTGCTCCTGAGCTCAGGCAAATCGTGTGTGTGTGTGTGTGTGTGTGTGTGTGTGTGTGTGTGTCTCTACAACCTGGAGGTAGTCTCCAAGACTTCCAGTGAAAGTGATAACGAAGCTTGAATTTGGGATGCTTCCTTCACACACAAATCTTGCTGTCTCTAAACTTCCTTAAGAAATTAGAAAAAGACCAAACTGAACCCAAAATAAGTAAAGATAAGGCCAGAAAGCAGCCAAATAGAGACAATAGAGAAAGTTTAAAAAGTCAAAAGTTTGTTCTTTGGAAAGTATAATAAACTTGATGAACCCCCAACAAAACTGATAAGGAAAAACAGAAATGACCAAAATTGGGAATGAAAGTTATATAACCATAGATCATACTAACATTAAAAGAATAATAAGAGAGGCCGGGCACAGTGGCTCCTGCACTTTGGAGGTGGAGGTGGGTGGATCACTTGAGGTCAGGAGTTCAAAACCAGCCTGACCAACATGATGAAACCCCATCTCTACTAAAAATACAAAATTAGCTGGGCCTGGTAGTGCACACCTGCAATCCCAGCTACTCAGGAGGCTGAGGCAGGAAAATCACTTGAACCTGGGAGGCAGAGGTTGCAGTGAGCTGAGACTGCACCATTGTACAGCCTGGGCAATGAGTGAAACTCCATCTCAATTAAAAAAAAAAGAATAATAAGGGAATATTATGAAAATTTTATACTAAAAAATTCAATAAATTAGACATGTTCTCAAATTAAGCTAATGCAAGATGGAGTAGAAAAAATGAATAGCCCTATATCTATTTAAAAATTTGAATTTGTGGCAAAAAAACTTTACCCCCATGAAGAAAACTCCAGGTCCATATGGTTTCCTTGGTGAATATCACAAACAAGTAATAATATTAAAGTTAGGTAAATTCAGAAAATTGAGGAGCCCATTTTATGAGGCAGACATTACCCAGATACCAAAATCTGAGAAAAATATTTCAAGCAAAGAAAATTAATCAATATTCCTTATGATCATAGACACAAAAATCGTTAATGAAATATTATGTTGAATACAGCAATATATAAAAAGGTTAATACATCATGACCAAGTGGGGTTTATCCCAGGAATACAAGATTGCTTAATCCAAAAATTGATTAATGTATTTCACATATTAACATAATAAAGGAGGAAAATGATATAGTTCTCTTAATAAATTCAGAAAAGTTCAGAAATAGTTCAAATATTCCTGATTCAGCAAATAAAGAATACAAAGAGGCCAGGTGCAATGGCTTATGCCTATCATCCTAGTGTATTAGTCTGCTTTCACACTGCTATAAAGGAATACCTGAGATTGGGTAATTTATAAAGGAAGGAGATTTAATTGACTGAGTTCCGCATGGCTGGGGAGGCCTCAGGAAACTTACAATCATGGTGGAAGGGGAAGCAGGCACGCCTTACATGGTGGCAGGTGAGAAGAGTGAGCAAGAGAAGAACTACCAAACACTTATAAAACCATCAGATCTCATGAGAACTCACTCACTATCATGAGAACAGCATGAGGGGGAAACATCCTCAAGCTCCAACCACCTCCCACCAGGTCTCTCCTTCAACACCTGGGGATTGCAATTCAATATGAGATTTGGGTGGGGACACAAAGCCTAACCATATTATCTAGTACTTTGGGAGGCTAAAGGCAGGAAGATCAGTTGAGGCCAGGAGTTAGAGACCAGTTTAGGCAACATAGCAATATCCTGTCCCTACAAACAAAAGTTTGCCAGGTATGGTGGTGTGCATGCCTGTAGTCTTAGCTACTTGGGAAGCTGAGTCAGGTGGACTGCTTGTAAGCATGGGTGACAGAGTGAGATCCTGTCTCTAGGCAGAAAAAAAAAAAGAATGAAATTTTTTAACCTGATAACATCTACAAAACCTATAGTGGCATCATATTTAACACTGAAATATTACAAGCCTTCCCCAATGACTGAGAGCAAAGCATGGATATCCTTTCTTACTACTTCTATTCTATATTGTACTGGAGGTCGTACCTGTTCTAATGAGGCAAGAAAAAGAAATATTAGCAAAAACCACAATTACTTTGCGCTAACCTAATAAAAGCTATAAAGCTTGGAAAGAAAGTACAACCACCTCTTTCTCACAGACATGATCAGACATGATTTTTTTACATAGAAAATCTTCAGGAATCTACAAAACAACTACTAGAACTAATAAATGAATTTAGAAAGGCCGCAGGATACAAGGTCAATATAAAAAGTGTATTTTTATAAATCAGCAGCAAGCAATTGGAAAATGGAATGAATAACACAATTCTATATGACAACACCAAAACCCACAAAGTACTTAGGGATGAATTATAGACCCAAAAGTGAAATTAAAACTATAAAGCTTCTAGAAGAAAATGCAAGAGGATATCTTCACAAATTTGTGTTAGGCAAAGATTTCTTAGGGCATAAATAGCACTAAACAGAAAGGAAAAAAGTGATGAGTTGGAATTACAAACTTTTGCTCATCAAAAGTTACCATAACAAAAATGGAAAAGGAAAAGAGAGTGGGAGAAAATATTTGCAATACATATATTGGAGACAAAGGATTTTTGTCAAGAATAAATAAAGACTCCTACAAATCAGTAATAGTAACAACTTAATAGAAAATGAGCAAAGTACTTGAGCATGTAGCTGATCAAGGAAAATGTACAAATAGTCAATACGCTATTTGTGAAATTGCTCGATATCATTAGTCTTTGGGAAAATGCCAATTAAAATTACGAGATACCATTTTACACCCACTAGAAAGGCTAAAATTGGAGAAGCTTCTGATGAGGGTATAAAATTGTACTTCACTTTGGAAAATATTTTTTGCAGTTTCTCTTAAAATTAATCATATGCCTATGCTGTGGCCCAGAAATTCTACTCCTAGGTATTTGTCCAAAAGAAATGAAGATGTATACCCACAAAAAGACAGTATAAGAATGTTCACTGCAACTTTATTCATACTAGCCTCAAACTGAAAGGAAGTGTCTGTAAGCAGGAATATAAATTGTGGTATAATTCATATAAAAGACTACTACTCAGGAAGAAAAAACTATGTAATACTGATATATGCAACAACAAGAGCAAATCATGAAAACATATAGAGTGAAAGAAGCCAGGCATAAAAGAGCACATATTGAATAATTCTATTTATATAAACTTCTAGAACAGGCAAAATTTATGTTGATAGAAGTAAGAACAGTGGTTGCCTATGGTAGTATGTGGTAACTTTGGAGTGGTGGATATTTTTGATCTCTTGATCAGGATAGTGGTTACATTGGTACATACATTTATCAGAACTTGAATTGTATTCTCGAGATTGGGCATTTCATAGTATGTATATTTTACCTCTATAAAAACAAAACTAACAGCTTTATATATGCCATTATAACAATGACCTAAGAAGGTTAAAAATAAAATTTGGGCAAAAATTGTAGTAAAGAACAAACAGATGGGTAGCAATATTATTATCAGACATAGTAGATTTCAAGGCAAAAGCATTACATGAAACATTAAATGAAATGATAATGCATTTTGTATTGGCAAAGATATACTTCATAAGAAATGTTTATATCTGAAATATATAAACAAATTTATATCTGAAATATATAAACAAAACTATTATAAATACAAGAGGGATTTGCAATGACCACAGTAACTGCAAGAAATTTCTGACACAACTCTCTCAGTAATTGACAGAATGAGGATATAAAGGAAATAAGGTTATAAAGAAATGAGGATATATAAAAATCAGTGATAAATATTAAACTTTATAACCTACAAAGAAACAATATACATTTTTTCCCAGTGTCCACTTTAAACATTTACAAAATATGATTATATGGTAGTCCAGATAGAAAACTGTAATTTCCAAAAGCAGAAAATACAGAGGCCACAGTTTCTGACAGTGTTATAAAAATTTGAAATTGATGGTTAGCGGTTAACAAACAAGAGTGGAAAAACCCATAAATTCTTGAATATTTTAACAGACACTCTCCTAAATCACTTTTTGGGGCCAAGAGAAAATGTATACATTAATGACATGAAAATTACTACAAAAATGTAGAGTATGTTCATTGAGGTAGAGAGTAGAATGGTGATTACCAGAGACTGAGGGGTAGGGGAGATAAAGAGAATTTGGTTAAGGGGTACAAAAATATAGTTAGATAGGAGGAATAAGTTCTGGTGTTTGATTGCACAATAGCATTACTGTAGTTAACAATAACTTGTATATTTCAAAATAGCTAGAAGAGAAGAATTGTAATGTTCCCAACACAAAAGATAAATGTTTGCAATGATAGATATCCCAATTACCCTGATTTGATCACCACACATGGTATATTGGTATAAAAATATCACAGGTACTCCCAAAATATGTACAACTATTATTTATCAATACAAATACAATTCTAAAAAAGCCTATTAAAAAAACCTTATAAGTATGGCCAAAGTAGTATTCAGAGCAGATTTATAGCCTTAAACATATTTTGATATTAAAGATGAGAAATGAGGAGAATGAATAAAGAAATTAGGATCAATGTGGTATATATACACCATGGAATACTATGCAGCCATAAAAAGGAATGAGATCATGTCCTTTGCAGAGACATGGATAGCACTGGAAGCCGTTGTCCTCAGCAAACTAAAGCAGGAACAGAAAACCAAACACCGAATGTTCTCACTTATAAGCGGGAGCACATGTACACATGATGGGGAACAACACACACTGGGGCCTGTTAGGGGTGGGATCAGGGGAGGGAGAGCATCAGGAAGAATAGCTAATGGATGCTGGGCTTAATACCTAGGTGATGGGTTGATCTGTGCAGCAAAATACCACAGTACACCTGTGTAACAAACCTGCATATCCTGCACATACATGTACCCTGGAACTTAAAAGGTGCAGAAAAAAAAAAAAAGAAATAGAACAGTGAATATAATTGAGAATGTAGGATGTGAAAACCAACAAAATTAAATGCATAAGTTACAGAATTGGTAAACGCAGAGAATGGAATGGTAAGTCCATTTTGTATGTTGAGATAAATAAGGCAAATCAAAGAAGAAAAACAGACACAAAAATAAGACTGGAAATGGGCATGAAACCACCGATACAAGGGAGATAAGAAATTGCATATGAACATAACACTCATTTTTAACTAATGGATCTGAAAGTCATGATAAATGGATGATTTTCCTTATCAGTTTTGTTAGGGGTTCATCAAGTTTATTATACTTTTCAAAGAACAAACTTTTGGCTTTGTTAATTTTCTCCATTGTCTCTATTTGGCTGCTTTCTGCCCTTATCTTTACTTATTTTGGGTTCAGTTTGGTCTTCTTTTTCTAATTTCTTAAGGAAGTTTAGAGACAGAGCAAGATTTGTGTGTGAAGCATCCCAAATTCAAACTTCGGTATCACTTTCACTGGAAGTCTTGGAGACTACCTCCAGGTTGTAGACACACACACACACACACACAAACACACACACACAATCAAATTTCTAAAGGTAATTAAAGAAGATCTGCATACACCAGCAATTATACAAGAAATTGTAAAGATTGTTGAAGATCTATTCTATCCAGAAAATGTTAGACTGATGATTTTTGTGGATAATTCTTAAAAATGTTCAAGGAGCAGATATCTCTTTTATTAAGTAGATATTTTGAATATTAGAAATATGCAGAAATTTTCTCAATTCAGTTTTTTTGAAGCAGGCATAATTCTGATATCCAAATCTGACCAAACTAGCATGCCCATACAAACACACATATGCAACTGTATCAATCTCACTTATGAAAATAGATGTAAATATTCCATAGAAATATAAAAAATGATTTCTATACAATATTAAATATATCATAACTGTACAATGTAGGGTTTAATTCAGGATTTTTGGATGAACATGAAATTTATTAATGTAATTACCTACATTTAATGAGCTAAAAGAGGAACAAACATGATGCCTGAAAGGCATTTAGTAAAATATATTTTATATTAATTAATTCAAACTGCCGGTAAGGTAGGACCAGAAGTAGATTTTCTTAACATACTATTTATAAGAAACTCAGAATAAACATCTTACTTAATGATGAAACCTTAGGAGCATTCCATTAGAGGTGCCAAATATCACTGAAAATATTTAATGCTATTATGGCGGTTCCTAGCTATTATTTTAAATTAAGAATAAGTATAAATATTGGAAAGAAGGGATGCAATTATTATAACCTAGAAAATATTTAGAATATATAAGGTAATCAAATGAAGAGGTTTTAGGGCTAATATGAATTTCTGGTAGGCTATCTGGTTAGTTATGTATGTATGTACACACATATACATACATATGTACATATGTATATACACATGCATGTATATGTGTGTGTGTGTGTGTGTGTGTATAGTAGCATTCTTAGAAAACAAAAACCAGCTAGAGAATATAATGGAAAAAATATCCCTTTCACAATCACAATTAAAAATACAGAAACCCGGGAATTAACTTAGCAGAAAATGTGCTGAACTACATGAAAAAAGCAACAAAACTTTCTAAAGGGTAAGAGAAGACTTCAATAAGTGGAGAGACAGACCATATTTCTGGATGAAAAGACTCAAAATTATGAAAGTGTAAATTTTCTCTAAATTCCTCTACAAATTAAATTGTAACCAAATTAATTGTAACCAATGACAGATGTTGAAAATTTGGCAACATGATTCTAAAGTTTAGATGGAGTTGCAAACATTCAAAAAAATAAAATATATCTAACAAAAATATTTTAAAAGGTGATGAAGGGAGACTTGTCCTATAAGTTATTAAAATGTTACAAAGCTGTAATAATTTGTTCTACTTAGAACTGGTTTAGAAGTAGACAAGTAGATCACAGCAATAGAATTAAAAGTCTAGAAAGAGTCACAAATGTGTATAACATTAACATACAACAAGTTATGTTATAAATTCATTTTAAATCAGCAGGAAAAATGCTGCATTATAAAAACTTGAATTGAGTGAGCACTAGTTATCTTAGAAAAAGCATTGTATGGCCAACAGATATACATGAAAAAATGCTGAGATCAGAGAAATGCAAATTAAAACCACAATGAGCTATTACATTACACTTGCTAAAATGGCTGTTATAAAAAAGATGAAAGATAAATGTTGGCAAAGATGTGGAGAAAAGGGAACCCCTGATGCTGTTGGAAGAAATGTAAATTAATATCACCATTATGGAAAATGTTACGGAGGTTCCTCAAAAAACTAAAAATAGAATTACTATGTGATCCAGCAGTCCTCTTCTGGGTATACATCCAAAGGAACTGAAATCAGTATGCTGAAGAGATGTCTGCACTCCCCTGTTATTGCAGCATTATTCACAATAGCCAAGATATGAAAGCAACCTACGTGTCCATCATCAGATGAGTGGATAAAGAAAATATGGTATTGTACCTATGAAATGGAATACTGTTCAGCCTTAAAAAAGAAAATTCTGTCATTTGTGGTAACATGGATGAACCTGGAGGACATTATGCTAAGTGAAATAAGCCAGGTACAGAAAGGCAAACACTGTATTATCTCACGTGTGGAATCTAAAAAAGTTGAACTCATAGGAGTAGAATGCTGGTTACCAAGGGCCTGGGAGACAGAGGTGGATGGGGAAAGGGGAGATGTTGATCAAAGGGTACAAAGTTTTAGTTAGGAGGAATGAGCTTTAGTGATCTGTAGCACAGAATAGTGACTATAATAATGAATAATGCCATGTGTATTTCAAAATTGCTAAAAGAGTAGATTTTAAATGTTTTCACCACAAAAATGGTAAATATATGAGGTGATGGATTTATTAATTACCTTTATTTAATCCTGCCACAATGTATACATATATAGAAACATCACATTGAACCCCATATATACAATTATCATTTGTTGATTAAGAATAAAATTAAAAAATTTTAAATCATGGAAATGCAATCAGATTCAAGCAATGATACAAAATGTACTTCTTCATAAATTAATAAAGAAGAATTTGATTTTGGATGGGAAAAAAAGAGGAGAAGCATTTTGGAACTTTCCTTATCCAGCTGTATTTCACAATGTCAAATACCTCTAACTCCCAGTATCTTTCCTGTTCTTTGCAGCTGCTTCCAATTCTCTCCATTACTTTTGTCCAAAATTTATGTCAAATTCTTTCTTGTACCCAGCATTATCTTCTTCCTCGTCAACTTTCCGTTTCCTGTGTCTGTTTTCTAGCTGCTAATTCTTTCCCTTTCTAGTGTAAGACCTCACAGAGTCTCTTTGACTTCATGTCAAAAAGACTACCTAAAACATTTCTTTTTACATTCTTTATTACTGAATTGGACAAAACAATCCCTTTTGAGGGATATTTGGGGTGAGCTGGGTGAATGGAGTCAATTTTGATCAGACAACTGCAGGATTTCCTTCAAGGGTGGAAAATAAAGAAGAGGCTGCGAATACTCAAGATGTTGACATTTTTGTTACTCTCAGAGTTAAATTGTGGGTCACTCATGAACTGGAATCCAGTTATTAAAAATGAAACTGAGACAGTGATTTTCAGACTACTTGGTACCATTATGATGGCTCAGAGGCTGCCAGAGGAGGGCAAAGAACAGGAAGAGCAGGAAGGCATGACTTCCTAAATATGTTCTCACTGGAACAATATCTGTATGTTGGGGGCTCACATAAAATTTTGTTTCAGGAAAGATTTCTGCTGCTAGAAAGTTTGAAGATCACTTCTTATAAAACAATTAAATGATAATGATGTTAAATAGAAAAGAGCTGATTTAAAAAGCAATATGATTTATAAAATTAAAAAAAAACTACAAAAATCACTTAGTAGTTATATCTGAACGGTAGGAAGTGAATGATTTTATTCACTCCTTTTGCTTATCTCTATTTAAAACATATTGATAACATATAGATGTTATTTGCTTTTGTTTTACACCTTTGGGGTATAATTTAGATACAGTAAAACACACAAATTTTAAGTGTACAATCTGATGACTTTTCACACATGTATAAGACCAAGTGACCACCACTGAGATACAAATATAGAATATTTTTATCACCCCGGAAAGTTTCCTTATGTCCTATTCCAGTCATAAGCCCCACTCTCCACATCCTGCCAGAGTTAACCACTACTTTGATTAGTTTTGCCTGTTCTTAAATGGAATCACACAGTATGTACATTTTGAGTCTTATGTTTTTTGCTCAACATAGTATTTCTAAGGGCCATTAATATTATTATGTATATTCTCTTTGAAGCAATTGTGAATGGGAGTTCACTCATGATTTGGCTCTCTGTTTGTCTGTTATTGATGTATAAGAATGCTTGTGATTTTTGCACATTGATTTTGTATCCTGAGACTTTGCTGAAGTTGCTTATCAGCTTAAGGAGATTTTGGGCTGAGACAATGGGGTTTTCTAGATATACTATCATGTCATCTGCAAACAGGGACAATTTGACTTCCTCTTTTCCTAATTGAATACCCTTGATTTCCTTCTCCTGCCTAATTGCCCTGGCCAGAACTTCCAACACTATGTTGAATAGAAGTGGTGAGAGAGGGCATCCCTGTCTTGTGCCAGTTTTCAAAGGGAATGCTTCCAGTTTTTGCCCATTCAGTATGATATTGGCTGTGGGTTTGTCATAAATAGCTTCAAAGAGAATAAAATACCTAGGAATCCAACTTACAAGGGATGTGAAAGACCTCTTCAAGGAGAACTACAAACCACTGCTCAAGGAAATAAAAGAGGATACAAACAAATGGAAGAACATTCCATGCTCATGGGTAGGAAGAATCAATATCATGAAAATGGCCATCCTTCCCAAGGTAATTTACAGATTCAATGCCATCCCCATCAAGCTATCAATGACTTTCTTCACAGAATTGGAAAAAACTACTTTAAAGTTCATATGGAACCAAAAAAGAGCCCGCATCGCCAAGTCAATCCTAAGCCAAAAGAACAAAGCTGGAGGCATCACGCTACCTGACTTCAAACTATACTACAAGGCTACAGTAACCAAAACAGCATGGTACTGGTACCAAAACAGAGATATAGATCAATGGAACAGAACAGAGCCGTCAGAAATAATGCCACATATCTACAAGTATCTGATCTTTGAAAAACCTGACAAAAACAAGAAATGGGGAAAGGATTCCCTATTTAATAAATGGTGCTGGGAAAACTGGCTAGCCATATGTAGAAAGCTGAAACTGGATCCCTTCCTTACACCTTATACAAAAATCAATTCAAGATGGATTAAAGACTTAAATGTTAGACCTAAAACCATAAAAACCCTAGAAGAAAACCTAGGCATTACCATTCAGGACATAGGCATGGGCAAGGACTTCATGTCTAAAACACCAAAAGCAATGGCAACAAAAGCCAAAATTGACAAATGGGATCTAATTAAACTCAAGAGCTTCTGCACAGCAAAAGAAACTACCATCAGAGTGAACAGGCAACCTACAAAATGGGAGAAAATTTTCGCAACCTACTCATCTGACAAAGGGCTAATATCCAGAATCTACAATGAACTCCAACAAATTTACAAGAAAAAAACAAACAACCCCATCAAAAAGTGGGCGAAGGACATGAACAGACACTTCTCAAAAGAAGACATTTATGCAGCCAAAAAACACATGAAAAAATGCTCACCATCACTGGCCATCAGAGAAATGCAAATCAAAACCACAATGAGATACCATCTCACACCAGTTAGAATGGCAATCATTAAAAAGTCAGGAAACAACAGGTGCTGGAGAGGATGTGGAGAAATAGGAACACTTTTACACTGTTGGTGGGACTGTAAACTAGTTCAACCCTTGTGGAAGTCAGTGTGGCGATTCCTCAGGGATCTAGAACTAGAAATTCCATTCGACCCAGCCATCCCATTACTGGGTATATACCCAAAGGACTATAAATCATGCTGCTATAAAGACACATGCACACGTATGTTTATTGCGGCATTATTCACAATAGCAAAGACTTGGAACCAACCCAAATGTCCAACAATGATAGACTGGATTAAGAAAATGTGGCACATATACACCATGGAATACTATGCAGCCATAAAAAATGATGAGTTCACGTCCTTTGTAGGGACATGGATGAAATTGGAAATCATCATTCTCAGTAAACTATTGCAAGAACAAAAAACCAATCACCGCATATTCTCACTCATAGGTGGGAATTGAACAATGAGAACACATGGACACAGGAAGGGGAACATCACACTCTGGGGACTGTTGTGGGGTGGGGGGAGGGGGGAGGGATAGCATTGGGAGATATACCTAATGCTAGATGACGAGTTGGTGGGTGCAGTGCACCAGCATGGCACATGTATACATATGTAACTTACCTGCACATTGCGCACATGTACCATAAAACCTAAAGTATAATAATAATAATAATAATAATAATAAAAGAAAAAAAAATATTATTATGTATATTCGTAAGTTTTTTTTTAAATGCTGGGTAATATTCTATTTTATAACTACACCACAGTTTGTTTATACATTCTTCTATTGAATATTTGGGTTATTTAAAATTTTTGCTATTAAGAATAAAGTGGCTATGGACAATCTTGTATTTATTTATTGTGACCATATCATTTATTTCTCTGGGGACAAATACCTGGGAGTAGGATTACAGGATACATGTATCTTTAACGTCTAAAGATTTTGCTAAATTTCTCTTCAGAGTGGATGCATGCATTTACATTTCAATTAGCAGTACTTGAGAGTTTCTCATTCTCTTTTTCCTTTATCATTTGAAGTAAACAAACCAGGCTGACTTTCCTCTATGGGAAGACCAAAACTAAGCCTAGGGGAATGTGGCAAAACTAACTCTCATCTGGTCCAGTATCCAATCCAAGAGAAGCACACAGAGAGCAAAAAAGGGTCTTGGGTCAGCAATGGTTCTAGGTGTCAATGCATGTCTTGGTTGCCAGCCTGAGAGGAGTGTGGGAGACAAAGCGAGAGGTGTGGAAAACCAGTCTCAGCACAAGGCTACAGACATTAGACAAGAGGTCAGCTTCCCCTGGCTGACATTAGGTTTTCGGGTTTGGATTCCAGTTCCTTCAGGGAACTGGAGGATCTTGGGTAGCAGGGGTAGATCCGTGAACCAGCCTAGATAATTCCATATTTATACCAGCAGCAGGGCTGCTGCTGCTGCTTTGCCTTTCTGGAAACACAGGGTAATAAGCTTTTAATGTGCAACTAAACCTGGGATGACTTGAACTTATGAGTAGATCTAACAGAAAGATATGGCAGAGTGGATATAGAAAGAGACAGGCAATACTCCAATGCCAAGTGCTCAATTGAGCCTAATCCTGGGGCACATATGTATGTCAATTTTTTAGGTAGGAAGCTGTCTAAGTGCATGGGAGAAGCTATGTCTATAAATGTGTGAAAGAAGTAGGTGTTTTTTGCCAAGATAAGTGGAACAGTCTGAACTAAGCAGTGTTGGTGGGTCCTAACGATGACAGTGACAATGAGGGCAAATTTTCTTACTCACCTTTGGTCTGTTTCATGGTCATAGACTGAATGCTTAGACTTTCCTGGAAGATCAGAAATTCGTAACTGATGATCCGGATGACAGAGTAGAGCTGATTTTGATTCTACTTCCAAAATATGTCTTGAATTCTTTTGCTTCTTTTCAATTGTATTGACATCACTTGAGTTGAAGCCAACATGATATATATTCTTTGGTATATTTCAATAGTCTCTTTACCAGTGTCCTAACAATTTCTGTGCCACTCAAATTCATTGCACATGGCATTGTGCATCTCATAGTGTTATTCCTTTTTTTAGCTATCTTCAAATGCACGCTCTTGAAATCTCAGCAAAAATCATGTTAAAATTTCAGGAGTATATATTTGAAGATAGATAATATGGATACTGTAACTGCCCAGCAGGTTAATCTTGCCCATTGCCTAGACAGAGCTGATTTATCAAGATGGGAAAACTGCAATGGAGAAAGTGTAACTTATGCAGAGCTGGCTCTGCAGGAGACTGGAATTTTATTATTACTCAAATCAGTCTCTCCGAGAGCATTTGGGGATTAGAGTTTTTAAGGAGAACTTGGCGGCTGGGTGCTTTGGAAGTGGGTAGTGCTGATTGGTCAGGTTGGAGATGGAATCATAGGGGGTCGAAGTGACTCCTTGCTATCATCCGTTCCTGGGTGGGATTGCAGAACTGGTTGAGCCAGATTACTATTCTGGATGGTGTCAGCTGGTGCACTGAGTGCAGGGTCTGCAAAATATCTCAAGCACTGATCTTAGGTTTTACAATAGTGATGTTATTTCCAGGAGCAATTTGGAGAGGTTCAGACTTGCAGCTGTGGAGGCTGCGTGACTCCTAAACCATAACTTCTAATCTTGTAGCTAATTTGTTAGTTCTACAAAGGCAGTCTGGTCCCCAGGCAAGAAGGGTTTTCTGGGGGAGGGGAAAGGGCTACTATCAATTTTCCCAAGGTTAGTTCGGCCTCTGCCCAGGAATGAACAAGGACAGCTTAAAGGTTAGAAGCAAGATGAAGTTGGTTAGATCTGATCTCTTCCATTGTCATAATTTCCTCAGTTATAATTTTTGCAAAGGCGGTTTCAATACTAAGAAATGTGCCAACTTGGGGATTAGAAGACTCAGGTTCTAATTCTAGAACAACCACTAGCTAGCGTATGACTAAGTGATTAGTGATCTCTCCACTCCCCAGATTTCAGTTTCCTCATCTGTAAATAAAAGGATCCAACCAAACTAGAAAGCCTTTAAGGGCGATTGTAGGTCTAACATTTTCTGATATTTTGTGGGGCTGATTCAGAGGATTTTTCTTGAGTTCATGCCTGTGATGGAGAGAAATGAAGTCCTGAGATGCTATTTCAGTCTGCTCTCTCTAAAGAGAGTTTAAAGAGTTCCCATACACTGAGGAAAACCATATGAAAATGTTTAAAGAGCATTTCCTCATTTGAGCAGGTGTGCCATGAGGACTGAGCTCCCAGCAGGGTAGGGGAAGTGTCTGTGGTGGTGGTTTCACAATTCTGGTGTAGGTTCTTGTCAAGTTCTCTGTGCTTTACTGTATACTTGACTACTTGACCTTAAGGTTGTGTCACTCCTTAAAAGCCACCCAATGTAGACCTCTTGGTAGGAGGTGAATCCACAAGTTGTATGGAGTGCTGCTACCATCTTTGTAGGATTCTGACTGAGTGGTGGATATTGGAATATACATTTGTCCAGTTATATTTTTAAAAATGTTAAGTCTTATGGCATAGAGTTATACACACATGTTGTGCAAATGTCAGTTTCCTAATTTTGATATTGTACTTTAGTTATGTAGGATACAACCATTGGTGAACTGGGCAAAGGGCATGGGGGACCTTTCTGATCTATCTCTGTAACTTCCCCTTAAATCTTTGTTTAGAAGTTTAAACCATTTGACCCAGCAATCCCATTACTGAATGTATACCCAAAGGATTATAAATCATTCCACTATAAAGACACATGCACATGTATGTTTATTGCAGCACTATTCACAATAGCAAAGACTTGGAACCGACCCAAATGCCCATCAGTGATAGACTGGATAAAGAAAATGTGGCACATATATAGCATGGAATACTATGCAGCTATGAAAAAGGATGAGTTCATGTCCTTTGCAGCGACATGGGTGAAGCTGGAAACCATCATTCTCGGCAAACTAACACAGGAACATAAAACCAAACACTGCATGTTCTCACTCATAACTAGGAGTTGAACAATGAGAACACATGGACACAGGGAGGGAAACATCACACACCAAGACCTATCATGGAGTGGGGGAGGGCAGTGGAGGGGTAGCATCAGGAGAAATACCTAATGTAGATGACAGGTTGATGGGTGCAGCAAACCACCATGGCACGTGTATACCTGTGTAACAAACCTGCAGGTTCTGCACATGTATCGCAGAACTTAAAGTATAATAAAAAACAAGGAAGTCTTTCACGGTGGTTACTAGGACTCTCTAGGGCTCATTCCATAACATGTTTCACAGCTGTCTGAGTTGGGCTTTTTTTTTTTTTATGTTTTTTCCTAAAGCAAAATGTAGATGATTCTACATTTTGGGCTCTCTAGGGCTGATTCCATAACATGTTTCACAGGACTCTCTAGGGCTGATTCCATAACATGTTTCACAGCTGTCTGAGTTGGGCTTTTTATTTTTTGTTTTTTTTCCTAAAGCAAAATGTAGATGATCTGACAATGCAATTGATTTTTATAATTTTGCCTATGAAGGCTGTTCCTAAGGAATTTCCTTTTGAAGTCTCAACACACATGCTCAGTGGCCTGTGTGTTCATGTTGTGTTTGATCAGGACCAAGACCAGCCTCAGCAATAGCACTGTGTGTACTGGTCTTTCTGGGTCCTTGAATTTTACACTATGTCCCAACTTTCTTTTCCTTATTCTAGTGTCTTCTGCCCTGCCTGCTTCTAGGAAGTTCAGGCAGACAGAAGATCATGGGGTGGCCTGGCCGGTGGCCCTCTCAGACCTTTGAGGAGAGTAGATGGGACAAAATGGGCCCCAGTGATCATTTGGGGATTCAGTCAATCCAGAATCCATTCTTCCCTAGATCAGGGATGGGGGGTGTGTAGGGATGAGGAGAGTGTGCAGAAGGGAAGAGGAAATATTGAGAAGTGACACTTGTGTAGACAGAATAATGGCTCCCCCAAAATATTCACTCCCTCATCTCCAGAGCCTGTAAATACATTAGTTTACATGGCAACAAGAATCAATGTTGCTAATCAGCTGACCTTAAACTAAGGAGATTATCATGGGTTATTCTGGGGGGCCTAGTGTAATCACAAGAGGCCTTAAAAGCAGAAGAGGGAGGAGAAGAAGACAGTCAAAGAGATGTGATAATAAAGCAGGGTTGGAGAGATGTTATGTTGCTGATTTTGAAGATGGAGAAAAAGAATGTGGGTGACCTCTAGAAGATGGACAAGGCAAGTCAGTGATTCTCTCTAAAGCTTCCAGAAGGGAATGCAGCCCTACCGACACCTTGATTTTAGTCCAGTGATACCCATGTTGGGTTTCTGAGCTACAGAACTCTAAAATAATAGATTTGTGTTGTTTTAAGCTACTGGATTTGTAGTAATTTGTTACAGTACAATAGAATAGAAATAAAACAAAAAGTGAATAAAATACTGCAGTCCATCAGGTTTCAGAGTAAGTATTGATTGAGGGAGCTGGCGCTCAGGAATCAAGAGAATGGGATGCTGGGTCTGGGTGGAGTGACATTCTAGGCAGGGGTAGCAGTTAGGAAGGAGAAGAAACCCAAGCTTTAAGGGGAAGGGTCTTAAACACTACCATCGCTACTATCAAAATAATGAACATTTCCATTCCTCTGAGTTTCCTTGTGCCCTTTGTAATCCATTTCTCCCTTCACTCCTTTCCCCAGACACTGATATGCTTTCTATTGCAATAGAGCAGTTTGCATTTTCTAGAATTTTATAGAAATTGAATCATACAACTAAAAGTAGAACTACCATTTGATCCAGCAATCCCACTACTGGGTATATACCCAGAGGAAAAAAAGTCGTTATTTGAAAAAGATACTTGCACATGCATGTTTATAGCAGCACAATTCACAATTGCAAAATCATGGAACCAACCCAAATACCCATCAATCGATGAGTGGATAAAGACACTGTGATATATATATGTGATGGAATACTATGCAGCCACGAAAGGAATGAATTAACAGCATTTGCAGTGATGCAGTGACCTGAATGAGATTGGAGACTATTATTATTCTAAGAGATGTAACTCAGGAATGAAAAACCAAACATTGTATGTTCTCACTGATATGTGGGGGCTAAACTATGAGATACAAAGGCATAAGAATGATACAATGGACTTTGGGGACTTGGGGGGAAGAGTGGGAGGGGGCGAGGGATAAAAAGACTACAAATATGGTGCAGTGCATACTGCTCGGGTGATGGGTGCATCAAAATCTCACAAATCACCACTAAAGAACTTACTCATGTAACCAAATACCACCTGTACCCCAATAACTTATGGAAAAATAAAATAAAAGAACTGAATCATACAGCATGTACTATTTTTTAAAATCTGAGACTTTGATTTACCATAATGATTTTGAGATAAGTCCTTATAGTTGTATATATCAATAGGTCATTCCTTTTTTTAATGTTGATGGTACTTTATTGAAACTAATTAAACAAAACTATTGTTTTTGGTTGATTTTTGCATAAAAGACACCTATTCATTGATTTATTTTACAAATATTAATTGAGTGCCAACCATATGCCAGGTACTTTTTTTAAGTCTATTTTTTTCAGAGCAGTTTTAGGTTCACATCAAAATTAAGAGAAGGCAGTGCTGGGCCAGCAAGGATTGTGCTAGGAATCGGAAAAAGAGATATTCATTCAGCTCAAGCAATCAGAGGCAGCTTTGATAATTTGAGGTATATGAGTGGTAGCACAGAGGTGAGACTTGGATGGGAAAAGTGTCTGTGGAAACAGTGGGTTTGTATTACACTAGGCAACAGAGAAAGGGGGTGAGGAGAGTGCAAGGCTAGGAATTTAAAAGTCTAGATTTTAGGTAATCTTGCTATCTGATTACTTGATGCAGGTAAATCTTTAAAATTCCTGGGCCTTAGTTTTCCCATATGTAAAATGGGGGGCTCAGAGTATCAGGATTGCTTTTCAGCATGAAATAAAAATTACAGGATTTGGTGAAGGACCTTAGTGAGTTCTTTAGGAATAATATGACCATGGTCATGGCATTTCAGTTCGCTATGTCACTAAGCCACCTTAAGCACAGCTTGATCTATTATGCGTGATGACAGTGGAATATGGCTTCCCCCTAGGCAGAATGACATCACTCTACTTATGAGTATTCACTGCACTGCTTAAATGTAGAATAATGACCATGGCAGATGCCAGCCTCCCAGTGACCGAAATTATTTTATATTTACAGAGTTGTATGTATATGATGCTTTTCATGGGGCAAGTTCAAAGTCTTCACAAACTGCCATCTCTCATTCCTTTTGGGGTAACCAGGTAGTAACTATTTTGCAGTCACCAAATACAGAAACACAGGGCTATGGATCCTCAAATCTTTCAATTCTTAAACATTAAGTATTCTAGAATCCCAAAATACTAAATTCAGTAAAAATGTCTCTGCATTCTGTTTGATTTTGTACACTTTTCAGTTTCTCATAAACCTTTTACTGACAGAGCATCGTAGCATCTGCCAGTGATAGGGCAACCAGAGGGTTTGGCAGCTTGTGGGTGGGAGTTTCAGGGTTTGGGGACTTGGCGGCAGTTAGATTGGGCTGTTGGTGTGGGAGGATGAGACTGTGTATTGATGATGGTCTTTGCTTTTCCTAAATCACAATTGCATCATATGAGATAGCTGAATTTATGTTGAGCTTTACAAAAGCCTCCTGGGAAAAGGGCAAAACTGGTTTTAGTGCGTAAGAAATTTATTTATGGCAATTATGGTATCAAACTGAGACTGGAGACTGTTGGGAATCTGGACCGTTTTCTGGTGGAGGAAAAAAAATCCATTTTACTTTTATAAGTAGGAAACATAATTGAATCACTGTAGTTACAGTAATTTTTGAAAGTTCTTATTGTCCTTTTCTTAGGGTAGTAGGTAGGATATTCTTGTTATACTAATTCGTAATTCAAATAAGAATGAATTCTGGAAAGAAATATGAGAAAAAAAAAGAATAAGGATGAACAGAAAGAAAATGGCCAGCTCCATGGGAGGTGGTTTGAAGCTGTCAAGCATCCTTGGCCAGTTTTCTCATGACTCATCTGCACAGCAGAGTGATGGTTCTCCTGGAAACACCGGGTCACAGCTTTCTGTAGTTATTAAGATGACTCACAAGGAAGGGGGTTGTAGGTCCCATTTCAGGTTTATCTGCTGTGCATAAATATGACTTATTTCTTTGATTTGATTTCAGACAGAATATCGTAGAAGGGAAATTGTATTAACTAATTTATTTTTCAAACAAGAAGACGAGAAAACTAGAGTGCACCCCAGCCACCCTTGCACACGGTCCTCTAAATTGGGTTACTTTTGGTAAGGTTCTGAAATGAGTCCGTTCAGTAGAGTGTATTAGAATGTAACCTATCTAATGACAACTTAGTTGGGATATATTAAGAACTTAATTTTTTCTCCGTCACTTCTTTATACTAAACTCTGTAGACTCTCCTTTTCCCGGCATCTTAAGTAGGTACCCAAACGTTCTGATCATTAAATGTTTTAACTTTTAATTGAGATATAATTGACTTACAATAAACTGCACATATTTAAAGGATACAATTTGATAGGTTTTGAATAGGTCTACACCTGTGAAACCATCACTACTATCAAAATAATGAACATTTCCATTCCTCTGAGTTTCCTGGTGCCCTTTTGTAATCCATTTCTCTCTTCACCCCTTCCCCCAGATACTGATATGCTTTCTATTACAATAGAGCAGTTTGCATTTTCTAGAATTTTATAGGAATTGAATCATACAGCGTGAACTATTTTTTAAAATCTGAGAGAGACTTTGATTTGCCATAATGATTTTGAGGTCAGTCCTTATAGTTGTATATATCAACAGTTAATTCGTTTTTTAAATGTCGATAATACTTCATTGACACTAAACAAAAGTATTGTTTTGGGTTAAATTTTGTGTAAAAGACATCCATTCATTGATTTATTACATAAATATTAATTGAGTGCCGACCACGTGCCAGGAACATTTTAAAATACTTTATTTTTTTGTTTTTTATTTTTATTTTTGAGACTGAGTCTTGCTCTATCACCAAGGCTGGAGTGCAGTGGCACAATCTCAGCTCACTGCAACACCCGCCTCCAGGTTCAACTGATTCTTGTCCCTCAGCCTCCCGAGTAGCTGGGATTATAGGCGCCCACCACCATGCTCGGCTAATTTTTGTGTCTTTAGTAGAGATGGGGTTTCCCCATGTTGGCTAGGCTGGTCTCAAACTCCTGACCTCAAGTAATCCGTCTGCCCCGGCCTCCCAAAGTGCTGGGATTACAGGTGTAAGCCACCGTGCCCGGCCCAGACTTTATTCTTGTAGAGTAGTTTTAGGTTCACATTAAAACTGAGAGGTAAGTACAGTAATTTCCCATACGCCTCCTGCCCTGACACATGTATAGCTTCCTCCTTATCAACATTTCCCACCAAAGTGGTATGTTTGTTAACAGTCAATGAACCTACATTGACACATCGTCAACCAAAGTCCATAGTTTACATTAATGTTTACTCTTGGTGTACATGCTATGGGTTTGGACGAATATAAAACGACATTTATCTACCAGTATAGTATCATATAGAGTATTTTCACAGCCCCAAACATCCTGTGTACTCTACCCGTTCATCCCTCCCTCCTCTGTAACTCCTAGCAACCATCGACATTCCAGTCATTTTTGATGAGCACAGTTCCATCCAATACAGTTTGAAACTCCAAACTCATATCCAATTTAAAACTCTTCCCTTAACCTATTGCTTGAGGGACCCAAAGAGTGGATTGGAGCGGGTATGAAGAAAGAGAAGGGGTGAGAGACAGAGAGACTGCATCTAAGATATCTCTCCTCCCCTTCTCTCTGTACACATAGGTTGTCCAGGATTGGGGCAGGTAGGGGGTTCTTAGAGGAGATAACAAACTCTTAGACACTTGGCCACCTGCCAGTTGTGGGAAAGTGCCCTGGATCTTACTCCGGTTACTCTGGTTCTCTCTGCTTCTGGTGGACTCGCTGATATAATGGTCTTCTTATGATGATTTCTTGTTCAGGTCAACCTGATCCCCTGTCAATGAGGGCTTTCTTAGCGGGGGAGGTGGAGGGCAGCACAGATGTGGTCCCTACCTTCAGTCCCCTCTTTGGTAGGATGCCACCTTGTTTGTCCTGTCTGTCTGGGTACTCCTTTTTGTCCCTCCTCTGCTCTGTAGTCCTTGTTGTAGTCTGATGGAAACCACTGAGATTTTCTTCCATACCTTCTGTCATGAAGCCAGGGTGGAGATGCCACACACCCTTTTCTTCCCAGGAATACTATGCTATACCTTTTCCTTGATGTGCTGCTGCAGGACTACTTCAATAAGCCTCTTGCCTTCACGAATCTGCAGTGAAAGTGGGCACAAGTCTCTGTGTTCAAGTGTATGCCTCCATCTTCAGGCCAAGGTCTCCCTAGAACTCTCTCACTGGGCTTCACTCTGCTCTACTCACTGCGTAGTGAGATGCTGGTGGGCTCCCTGTCTCATAGCCACCCCCAAATCTGCAGGGTATTCTCCTGGAGCAGGGCATTCCCATTCCCCTGAACACACTTGGCTTTATGGGAGAGGAGAAAGATTTCCTTACTGCCAACACTATACTCTACCCAAGGCTGGGGACTCTCACCACTCTCCTCTGCCTCCCAAGGCTTCTTACATGGACTGTGAGGGTAGGGTTAATGGCTGTCAGTGATAGGGTTGGTTTTTACTTACTAGTAATTTCTGGGGGAATACGACTTTCCCTGTAGATATGGAGACCCAGTACCTGTAGACCTCATCTATAACTCCTGTGCCAGTTCTGGAGGCATAGGAAAAGCTTCACTCAACATCTGGGCATACTACTATCTGGTTTCATAGTTGACTATGCCCTCCCGCCAGTCAGTAGCCTTTCAGTATTATGGGATAATACGGCATTTTTTGTTTGTTTTTGTTTTAATCTGTTAGTTACTATTTCTAGAAAAGCCACAGAAAATAATAGGGTTTATAAAAAATAATATAAGACTCTGTTTATTTCAGTACAGACTTGTTTTCCAGGAAATACTTGATTTCCCTACAGCTAGATGCTGTAAATACAGTAGGGCTTTATACGTACATTGTTTGCTATAATAGAGATTTATTCTGTGACTTAAATTGTGGCCTTCAGCTGTGTTCTATGTAGTAAAAGCCCCTGCTTCCCAGGGAGGCTGTAGGGAGCACTTTGAAGTCAAATGGATTTGGGTTACAATCAGCAGCTGTGTGAGACTGGGCGCGTCTCTTATTGTAGCCCTCATAGATAAAATAAAAATATTTGTACGTACTCATCTCAGAGGCTTATAAAAACTCAATTGAATAATGTATGTAAAGCATTTAACATGATGCCTGTATCATAGAAAGTATACAATAGAGTTAGCTACTTTTATTATCGCTATGGTATAGATAATGCCATACTACAATTTGAACAGGAACATGTCAGGTTGGGCAGAGGAGGCCAAGACTGGGCATTCTATTAGATAGAAGGAGCATATATCATGTAAGCAGGAAAAGGAGTCAAGTTCAGAACAGCCGGCAGAGGTTAGGACTCCATCAAAATGACTGGGAGATACTACATCAGGTATTAAGGTCAAAGAGCATGGAAAACTGACAATTAGGTATAGCATGGATAAGGCTTGATGGTTATGGATTTGAAAGGCAAGGTCCAGAACATACTTCTGAGGGAAGGAGACCTAGGATTGTAGATGGAAACAAAACAGGACCTCTGACATCAGCACTGCTTAGAGCGTGAGAGAAGGTAGTTAATTCCCTATGGCATTTCTCCTTTTGCCGGAGGAGATCCTTAAATATTTTCCCCTTATGATCAGCATGTCTCATTTCCTCTGTTTCTTTCTTTTCTACTAATTCTAATAGGGGTGAAATAGAATTGAATCTTCTTTTTAAAAATTATTGCTAATTGGGTAGGCAAAAAATAATCATTCAAATTTTTATTTTTTGATAAGTGGGATTTAACATTTTTCAATATGTTTATTAGCTGTTTGCCTTTTTCCCTTTGTGAATTACCTACTTCTGTCACTTATAATTTATTTATTGAAATTTTAGGGTTTTTCTTACTAATCTGTGCATTCTATGGATATATCAACTCCTTTTCAGTCATATTTGCTGTATATTTTCCCATTTATATTTGCCTTTTATTTTTTGATTTTGCACCTTTAGGTAATATGGAACTTTTACAGTTTTATGGGGTTAAATGTATTAATCTTTAAAAACTTCAAAAACTCTTCCAAGACTTTTAAGATTAGTTTCGTAACCTTTTCCCATGGCACATTTTTTACATATAATTCTTTATATATTCCAATAGGCATTATCAAGTTTGATTTCTACATATAACTATTATCCATCTGAAATCTATTTATGAGATACAGATATAGTGCACATTTATAACAGCATTGTTTATTGTATATTCTTTTCTGCACTAATTTGTGATCTTTATTTATCATATATTCAACTCATGTATAATAAGCACTGTTTATATGTAACTTCTGTTGTTGATTAGCAATGGGATTTTTTTTTTTTTTTTTTTTTGCCTCATAGTTTGGAGATGTGAACAGACAGCTGCTGGATTGTATATTTACCTAAGGCATCTCTTTGAGTATCATGGTTATCCCACATTAGCATAAACTCAGTTTTCAGAATGTAATTATCATGTGATGCTACAGCTCATTCAACATTATTTATAAATATTAGTCTTTCCACATATGGCCAAAGCTCAACACCACGGGTGTTGACAAGAAATAATGCATATCATTTTCAGTTTCATTAGCAGGGAGAGGTGAATTAAAAAGGAAAATCTGTTTCTATAGCATTTGTAGAGCCAGTAGTTGTGATTATGTCATATCTGTTCTTAATGAGTAATGTCCTTCTACACTACCCTCCCAACAGGCTGGTGGCTGCTAATTCAGATAATTTAATTTTCCAAGTGAGGAAAGTTGCTCTTGCATCAAGCTTATAATACAATGCTTGTTGGTGGATATAATTCTTCCATTATAAGCTCCATCCATCATGCCAAGGCAAGTGGCCAGAACTATGAGATTAGACATGGCAAAGACTGGTAATAATTTCACTAATGGATTTTATTTCTTCACTTTAACAATGATATGTCTATCTACATATAGGACTATATTTAGATGGTATGTATTTTCAATTTTAAGCAATTTCAGACCTGTTTGAGAAGAAACACTTTAGTTGACATCATTCTCTAGATATTATTTATCAACTGACCTTGTTCATTTGAGCATGCTTGTCTGTGGGCAAAGGTCCTGCTTTCCTAGTGATACTCAAGCAGAGTTTTCCAACTATTAGATCATGCCAGGGGTTCAGGCTTATAGAAGTGTGCTCTAAGACTATCATGGCTTTCTTGAGATTTGACCATCCTATCCCATTTCTGCCTCCATTTGGATTCTTGGTCTCTCACATGTAAGGGATCCAAAGAAACATAGAACATTATATTTATTGCTACTGAGTTGATTGTTTCTTAAATTTCTCTGAGCAAAGTGGTACTGAATTTTCTACAAGCTCCTTACCTTCCTGGTGTGACGTGCACTAATTTTTCCAGACTTGACCAATTCACCAAACCATTGTGCCTCCTCTTTCATTCCACGGAAGCAGGAACACCAAACGGGTTAGGAAATCTGGCTGAGACTTGATTCATGGGCTCTGTGGATACATGATATTTATTGGAGTCAGTGCCTGCAGATTTGGTGAGTTATGGTAACAGCAACAGAGTGCTTCTGTGCAAAACAGGCAAAATGAAATTTAGGAATCAGACAGAATTGGTAGCTGAAGGGATAGAGCTGTTTAAACCTGCAGGGACTTAAGGAAAACTAGGTATATATTTTTGGAGGTTTGGCATTTCTAGAATTCATAGGGAAGAGAGGTTTTTATACCCTTATCTATATATCAGAGGTTTTTTCAGTGGGTTTAGAACAGAATGGAGGAAATAGATAGAACCTGTTTCAAAGCCTAGTAACATGGGGGTTGTAGGCTGAGCAGTAGCATCCAAGCAACCCAGGAAGAATGGTTCTCACCCCTTGGAGATGTAACTGTGATTGGGCTCCTAGGCCATGGTTACGAAGTGATCAGAATAGAGGGTAAGTGAGTAAGAAGAGGGTTGGACATAGCTGAAGCCTCACTTGGTAAATTCAAATCTTGTAATTACAGTTGATTCTGCTAAGGAAGAGTTCTGTTTTGTTTTATTTTGTTCCTTTGGTCTAAGATAAGTGCTTACCTGCACTTTATTCCATTGGAGGAGTGATCACGTGAAGCTGAGCACATCAGGTCTTAATCATGTCAAGTCTCAAGAGAAAAGCAGTAGGGATGGGAACCCAGGATTAGAGACTGAGGAATAGAGGGTTGAAGTAGTAAGACAGTCCAGTGTTTAGATTAGAGAGGAACAGCCAGATATTGGAATCAAGCAAGGTTATGCCTAATAGGTGTAGGGTACTAGCAATAAGCAGCCAGGATTTTGGGAAATTGTAGTTCTGTTTGATTTTCGTTTTTTAGAATAAAAGACTAGTATGTATCAAATAACATATAACCCCAAAGATTCTTCTACTAGATAATTTTAAATGAAATTTGGTCCCTAGAAAGTTTAAGTATTAATAATAAAGTTAAAAACTGGCTGGGCACAGTGGCTCATGCCTGTAATCCCAACACTTTGCGAGGCCAAGGTGGGCAGATTGCTTGAGGTCGGAAGTTTGAGACCAGCCTGGCCAACATGGTGAAACCCATCTCTACTAAAAATACAAAAATTAGCTGGGCATGGTGGCACATGCCTGTAATCTCAGCTACTTGGAGGCTGAGGCAGGAGAATCGCTTGAACCCAGGAGGCAGAGGTTGCAGTGAGCCAAGATCATGCCACTGCACTCCAGACTGGGAGCCTGGGTGACAGAGTGAGACTCCATCTCAGAAAACAAACAAACAAATAAACAAACAAACACACACACAACCCAAAAAACCTAAATACATTATCACTGCATATTTATGAATATTCCTGACAAACTTTACTCAAATTATACATATGTATGAATTATATACTTAATATATGTATAAGTATATATATAAAGATTTTATATATATATATAAGGAGAGGGAGAAAGAGAGTGACAGAGAATGGACTTCTGCTACTCTGGAAATAAGGAGTTTAGTGTGTGTGTGTGTGTGTGTGTGTATGTGTGTGTGTGTATATATATATATATATAAAACAAAATTAGCTTGATTCCTTTCCTGATTGTGTGCTTTTATTTTTGGCCTGCTATTTTCAATAAGTGACTCAGAATCGGAAGTGAAAAATCATTTTACAGTTTGACTAGAGTTTTTTTTTTCTCTTAGGATAGTTGTAATCCTTACATAATATGAGTACAATCTCTGAATGTTTATTAAATGTCTGGTGCTAGGTTTCTGTGTAAAACAGCAATACCAGCCCCCTAACTTCCATGTCTCTCTAATTATATGTAAACTTGTTTAAGATCATCAAGTATAATGATTCATCACTTCAAAGTGCTCTGCTAAAGGCTACATTGTTATAAGACTATTGTTCTCTACTGAATATATTTATTTTGAGCTTTGCTTTTTTTTATTTTTAAAATAAACTCCAGATCTCTATCTGTACTTATTATGTAAGAAATAATAAACACTTGAATGTATTTATCTACTTTTACAAAGTTACTTATAAAAATAGAAAGCTCTTGCATTCTTAGAAATATCTGCTTAGATTTATTGCTGTCATTATCAGCAGCATCATCATCATTGTCATCATCACCATTCCTTAGGATTGGTTAGTACTAGTTGCTAACCACTGAGTTCAGGAATTATTGTAAATTCCAGTAGCATTTATAAATAGTATATATTAAATAACAGACCCTTTGCCCTTAGAAAAAAGAGAGAAAAATGAAGAATGGTCAAAACTATAGGCAATTCCTAAATTTCAAATGAATTGGTTGCTAAAATTTAGTTTGTAAGGTAGTTTGTTTGAACTTGGAGCCCCTTTTATTGACTGATTGGTAAACACTATTATATATGGTATATATCTACCTAGTTTTTCTAACAAAAGCCTGCTCAAGAGCTGAAACTGTGTGTTTAACTCTGTGGTAAGAGTACTTAAATCAGAGTCTATTGGTAAAAAATGTATCAAGGTTCAACATGGGGACTTCCACTAGAGTTAGTGGAGACCGATCTTTCTCTTTGTGCCATCCTAACCTGTACACCCAAGGAAGACAAGAAGACATTTATACCCACTGTTGTGGATTGAATTGTGCACCCTCCCCCAAATATATGTTGAAATCCTAACCCTAGATACCTCTAAATGTGACCTTATTTGGAAATAGGGTCTTTGACATGCAATCAATTTAAAATGAGGTCATATTTGATTGATTAAGGTGGGCCCTAGTTTAGTGACTGGTGTCCTTATAAGAAGAGAGAAATAGAGACAAGAAGAATGCGATGTGACAACAGAGACAGAGATGGGGTGATGTGTCTACAAGCCAAAGAATGCCAAGGATGGCCGGCAACAACCAGACGCTAGGAAGAGGCAAGGAAGGACCCTCCCCTAGAGCCTTCACAAAGGGCATCGTCCTGCCGATACCTTGATTTTACGCTTCCAGCCTCTAGAACTGTGAGATAATAAATTTCTATTTCTCATGTGTCTGTCTGCTCTATGATTACTTCAGTTACTTCAGGAATGGACTTACTACTAAAACAAAACTTGGCAGGCATAAGTTTGATGTGGTTTAGTTTGCCATCTTATAACACAGTTGTGGTAATATTTAAACTACTTTATTACTAGTGTTTTATTTGTTTGTTTGTTTGTTTGTTTTGAGACAGAGTCTTGCTCTGTTGCCCAGACTGGAGTGAGGTGGTGCAATCTCGGCTCACTGCAACTGCTGCCTATTGGGTTCAAGCAATTCTCATGGTTCAGCCTTCCGAGTAGCTGGGATTACAGCCATGCATCACCATGCCCAGCTATGTTTTACATTTTTAGTAGAGGTGGAGTTTTGCCATGTTGGCCAGGCTGATCTCAAACTCCTGGGCTCAAGCGATCTGCCTGACTTGAAAATGCTGGGATTATAGGTGTGAGCCACCACACCTGGCCAGCTAGTGTTTTTACTATAAATCCTTTAGTTCAATATGAATTTTAAGATATGTGATGACACACAGTGAGTCCTACAATTTATAGAGTTACCATGACAAGACATGAATATGTAAAAAAATACTAAACCTTGTATACAATAGAAACCTGTACATTAATCCTTACTTTAAGTAGAGAACATATATCAAATATAGAATAGCTATAGTTAAGTTTTAAAAAGAAGATCTCTCCGTTTACTATTCTTCTATTTTTTTTTTCCAATTGAAACCTGGCTAAACTCCAAATTTCCAGAGTAGTAGGAGTCCATTATATTTCTAGGATTCTCCTTCTCTCCAAGATGGTCCAAGAATCCAGCTGTCTTAATGAAGCCAAAGAGGCCAGTTATCTTTCCAAACACCTCACAGAGAAAGAAAGAGAGAGAAAGAATTAGAAAATTTGATCAGGCTTTCATTGGTTTCAATGTCATTGTTTCTATTGTCCGCATGTTACTGGCAATAATGGGTCCTTGGGGTTTGATGCATCCTTTTTTACTCCAGTGATGCACTTTCTGATCAATAACCTGTTGCAGTGGTGGTGTGTCTCACACCAGGACCACAGTTCTTTAGTTCATCCTCATATAGGCTAAGAGGATGGGCTTTGAAGTCTGATAACCCTGAGTCCTAGATCTGCCGCTTAATAGCTTAAGCTCACTAAGCCTCTGTTTTCAGGACCATAAATGGGTATACTATTGTATTTTCCTCATAAACTAGTTGTAGGAATTAAATAAGAAAATGCATATAAAATACTTAGGAAAAGCCTAAAGCGATGATTTAGGAGTGGAGGCTTTTATATGTATGTTTATGAAGAGATGTAATGGCGTGGGGAAAAGCCTATGATATATCATATCTAATACAATTTTAAGGGCAAAGAGAGGAAAAATTGTATATTAGTGTGATTTTTAGTGTGACAAAGAGTGGTGCTCACAAATGTCGCATTTTAGCTCCTTGAGATTTTCTAACCTCCTCCCCATTACAGTTGCCTGTAATTATGTAACTAGTTCCAGACAATGGACTGTGGTGAAAGTGATGTGTGTCATTTCTGGGCTAAGCATAGAAAAGCCACTGTGAGACTCTTAAGCTGTTGCCTTACATCTCAAAGTGACTTCTTTAGGTCAAATGTTCCAAATGGAGCTACGAGATGGTGGAGTTTCCATCAACCTATAGCCCAGGCTGGAGCACAGTGGTGCGATCTAGGCTCACTGCAACCTCCACCTCCTGGGTTCAAGAGATTCTCTTGCCTCAGCCTCTCAAGTAGCTGGGACTACAGGTGCGTGCCACCATGCAGGGCTAATTTTCATATTTTTAGTAGAGAAAGAGTTTCACCATGTTGGCCAGGCTGGTCTTGAACTCCTGACCTCAGGTGATCCACCTGCCTTGGCCTCCCAAAGTGCTGGAATTACAGGTGTGAGCCACTGTGCCCTGGCAACAGCCTATTTTTATAACAAAGTTTTATTGAAACACATCACACTCTTTCATTTCAGTATTGTCTATGGTATTTTAGTGCTACAATAGCATATTTAAAGAGTTGCAATGGAGACCACAAGGCCCATGAAGCCTAAAATATTTACTATCTGGCCTTTTTCAGAAGAACTTTTCCAACCCCTGTTGTAGATCGTAAACTCTGAGCAGGGTTTGATCAAAACCTGCCCTTTTCAGAAGAATTTTTTCCCACTATTATACTATCCAACAATAACCACTATTACAATTTTGGTAATAATAAATTCACCCGCAAATCCCAGTAAGATTAAACAAAAGTTTTTTTTCTCTCTCATGCCACCTGTCCGTCATGAGTTAGCAGGGGGGCTTGGTACATCAAGGACCCAGGGCAATGGAAACTCCGCCATCTCTTAGCTGCATCTGGAACATGTGACCTAAAGAAATCACTTTGAGACAAGTAAGAAGAGAGTGGGCCACTTGTCTAGTATAGTAGTTAGGGTTCTCCAGAAAATAGAACTAACAGGATTTATTTATTTATTTACTTACTATTTATAGGACTTGACTCATGCAGTTAGGGAGGTTGAGGAGTCCCAAGATCTGCAGTCAGCAAGCTGGGGACCCAGGAGAGCCAATGGTAGATAGTTCCAGTCCAAGTCTGAAGGCTTGAGAAGCAGGAGTGCCCATGGTGTAGGTTTCAGTCCAAGCTCGAGTCTGAAGGCAGGAGACCAGTGCCCCGGCTTGAAGGCAGTCAGACAGAGAGAGAGAGAGAGAATTCTCCCTTACTTGGCCGTTTGTTTTATTCAGGCCTTCAGTGGATTGGATGAGGCCCATCCACATTAGGAAGGACAATTTGCTTTACTCAGTCTACCAATTTAAATGCTCATCTCTTCCAGAAACACCCTCTCCCATACACCCAGAAATAATGTTTAACCAGGTATCTGGGTACCCCATGGCCCAGTTGAGTTGACACATAAACTTAACTGTCAAACCTAGGGTGTAAAATTTAAAGGGAAACTGAAAAACTCAGTTATTAAGGTTAAATAACATTTTAATGCAATATTTAAAAAATCAATGCGAAGATCTATGATAAACAAAATGTTGACATTTTAAATAAAGATAGAATCAGTAATAGTACCTTGCCAAGCCATATCGGAGCCTAAGGCAATACTAATTTTGTCTTTACTTAGAATTTTGATATTTTGTTCATCATGTAGGGCACAGAAGTGCCCTAAGTTCCCTAACCCAATGATTAACATGTAGTGGGCCTGTTAAAGTTTTAAAAAATCGATTATGAATTGGTTAGCCCATGATACTGCAAAAGAGGAATGGAAAATCTGTTAGTGGGAACAGTTTGACCTAGTTGTTCTGGTAGAAGGTAGAACTTTGTAATCCTAAATTTATGTACTAACTCTATTCAGCAGTTTGTCTCTTCACCGACAAATATTGGCTATGGGTTCTGCCTTAGTCCTAGACCTGTGGGCGCCATCCTAATTTTTATGACTGTTTTAAGGTGATATTTTGGGATTTATTATACTTCAAGCATAATTTTGAATATAATTTTTTGAAATTTAGATTTTCTGTAAAGGCTTGCTTGTACAATCTAAATACTTGCCGTATTACTTTTTAGCCAACTATTTCTGGCATCCTCTCCCATTTCTTAGTTGATGTATTCGTCAGATAGAATAATCTCATCCTCCTCTTCCAGGTTCTTCTTGTAATATCTCCATTATGACTGGAAGATGGAATGTTCATTCCAAAAGTCAGATTTGTTGGGATTCTAAATCACATTTTTCAGAGTTCAAAGTTTCATGTTATACATGAACTTGAACTTTTCTCCATATAATATTTGGATGTAGCTGCTCCCAAGGACTAAACATAATGTTGTTTACTTCTTGGCACAGAGACCCATGTTGATCAGTACAGAGACTTGGATGAGAATAAGGAACATTCACCTTTCTCTTCCAAATACCCATTATTTGGTAGAGAGAGAGAGATTTTGGTAAAGGCTGGTGAAGGAAGCATTATGTGAGTGGATGCTAAAGTAGCATAATAGTCATTAGACAAAATATTTTAAGGGGAGTATAATAAATGTAGAAATAGAAAGCACAATTATACATTTAGTTTACCATTGAAAAGAAAAATAAATATACCAAAATGGTAGTTACTCAAAGGCAAAAATAAAAGTGTCCGTGAAGTTCCAGTAAACTTACACATAGTTTAGTCTGAGATACACTTAAAATGTCAGCTGGTTTTTTGTTAGATGCCTTCATTAGCAGACTTCTATTACCCAGAGGTAAAATGTACAGTTATTCTTCATGTAGGGAAATAGAGGAAGAGCAAGAAACGTTCTCCTTCCTCACCTCAGTTCTTTGATGTGTATGGAGTGGGGGTGAGGTCGTAGGAGAGAAAGAGGGAAAACCCAGAAATGAGGTTTGAGGAAAGAAAGAAGTGGAAAATATTAAGCGAAAAATGTGGAGTGGTGAGGAGGAAAAGGACAGAAAGAGACTATGAGGAAGGAACAAGAGACAGGAGTCTGGCTCTAAAAGCTCCATTTTGTGTACTACTTGGAGACAAGGTGAAGAAGACAAAAACAACAATTTTGGGTAGTGGAGACTCACCTGATTCATTATTTACTATACAGGTGCCCTCCAAGTTGTGGGGAATAATTTGGGTTTGGTGCCACTATGAGAATTTTTTTCTGCAGGTACTAATATTCTAAGGTGTGATAGAACTTCTTCTCTTTTCCTGGGACAGGAATAAAGTGAACTAAGAAGAAATAAACATTTATCAAGTATGAATGGCAAGATCTATGACAAAATTTCCTGGGAATTAAGGTCTCTAAATCTTCATTTATTCCCACTATGCTAGTTTTCCTGTTATTTTTCCAAGTTTTTATTTTGGTGAGGACTGCCTATAGCATGTTCTCTAGTAGGCGAAAAAATGAAAGAGTTTTTCCGAAGAAAAATTCACTACTTTCTTAAACTTTACCTTGAATAGCTGGTATGTTAACTTGCCTCTATTTTTATAAATTTTTAAGAGAAAACTTGAAGGTTTTCTGCATAGGTAATTTTTTAATATTACTTAGCTGAGCCATGTGGAGAGATTATTTCTACTGTTGATAATAATTGTTTTATCTCTGGAAAGCATAAAAAAATGGAGTATTTATTTGTATCTGTCACAGCACGTGCTTGGTTTACAGAGGATTCTTTGTAAAAATTCACAAAATTATCAATTTAAGGTCTTTGTAGCATACATATATGTATATATATGTATATTCCTCCGTAATTATAAGAATTGTGGGCACTTAAACTAACTTGTATATCTGCTATATTTCACATCTGAATGGTACTGCTGGTTTTTATTTTTAATTTGATTTGTATCTTTATCAAACCAACATAAATGCATAGTTTAAAAAGTCAAAACAAACAAGACTTATGATGAATACAGCAGTATCCTGTGGCATATTTTCCCACACCTGATTCCTGTTCACTGTTCCACTTTATCAAGTTTTTCACCTCCTTATTTCTAAACAACGGACTTATACTAACTTTAAAACTCCTTCAGTTTATGCACCAATGACTTTCTGCTATGGATAGTGGGGCTTTAGTTTTCTTACACTATCTATTCCTCCTTCCCGCCCTTCTTATTCTGTGAGGTCACAGTTTTGGTTAAATTGACATTTAGAAGTACTTTTTAAAAATTCTTTTAAATATTTGTACTCAGAATTTATGTTAAGAGAATAATCAGAGGTGTGCATAAAAGATTTACATACAGGGATGGTCATTACAGTATTTCAGTAATAATGAAAAAGAAGACAAAATCTGAAGTCTAGCATTAGGAGTTTTTTGTTAAAGTCTATCATCACCGATTCATGTAATAGATTACTATGCAACCATTAAAAACAACGTTTTTTTAAGACTGTTAATGACACAGGCAAAGGTTCATGATACTCAGAGTTAACAGTATACCTAGTTTGATGCAAATTTTATTTAAAAAAAGAAAAAGAATAAAAAATATATATAATATGAGACTATGGAATGCTGTGTACCAAAATGTTAAAAGTGATTTTCTCTAGATGATCAAATTGGAAAGGAATTTTATTTTCCTGTTTAATTTTTTCTGTATTTTCCAAAATGAATCATGTTGGTAAATTGCTTTCTAAAAGTGTTCTACTATTTTGCAATATCATCAGCCATACTGTATTCTCAATATTACTTGATATGGTGCTATTATTTTCAAGGTTCTTGATATTAGATGTGGTCATCTTCTTTTTATTTATATTCGGACATTTTTGTGGAATTTTGACATGAGTTAAATGCATTTACCTTTAGCTATATTTTATAGGAAGAAATAAAACTCTCATAATGTACATTAATCATTCTAAATTTATTTTTGCTAATTTAATTGACAATATCCCACATTATTTTTAGTTTTGTTTCTTTGATTGTGCTCAAATAATTTTTATAGCTTTCTTTTCTTGTTGTAGATTGACTGTTTTCTGAATTACTTTTATATCCACTCATATCCTTTGGCTAGTACATTTTGAGATGATAAGACAGGGGTAGAGATTATTCAAAGCAGAGAGGACAGTGTGAGCAAAGGCATAGGATAATGAATTGTGGAATGGGTTTGGGAGATAACAATTCCATTTCGAAAGGAGTGTGGTATGCATGTAGGAGAATAGGCAGGAAAATGTAATGCCCTGGAGGTGTTGAACATTACTTGTTCTTCCCCACCTCCTTCTCAAAGAATCTCTTCTGCTCACGGCCCTGCTTCCAATGAGTCTATTCTCTAAACCTGTTATCCTGCCCATTCCCCATGTGATTGGATCACAGCTGATTGGAATAGAGCGGGCTTCTGATGCAAGTACCCATCATCCATAGGCTGTACTGTGACATTTCTATGGTCTAGCATGAAAAGACGGGCCATTTGGAATTGGTAAATTAAGAGACTGAACCAATTAGTGGGGGCAGAAACTACAAGGAAATGTTGAGAGTTATCAAGGTTTAAAAGGTATTGGGAGTGACCACATTGTGCTGTGTTAGCCGAAACTATCAGAGAATGGAAACTGCATAAACAGAGGAAGCAGAGTAATAGAGAGAAGGGAAACTGAAAGGAGAAGCAACAACACGGATAGAAAGAGAGAGTGGTTGAGTTTTAGAGCTTTCTTGTTTTCTGACAGTTATCAGTTGAACAATGAGTGTGCTTTAAAACATCTTCTTACCTGGGTGTGGTGGTGCATGCCTGTAGTTCCAGCTATTGGGGAGGCTGAGGCAGGAGGATCACTTGAGTACAAGAGTCGAAGACTAGCCTGGGCAACATAGCAAGACTATGCCTCTTAAAAAAGAAAATTCCAGGCATGGTGGTTCACGCCTGTAATCCCAGCACTTTGGGAGTCTGAGGCGGGTAGATCACCTGAGGTCAGGAGTTCAAGACCAGCCTGGCCAACATGGCGAAACCCCATCTCTACTAAAAATACAAAACTTAGCCAGGTGTGGTGGTGCACGCCTGTAGTCCCAGCTACTCGGGAGGCTGAGGCAAGAGAATCACTTAACCCAGGAGGCAGAGGTTGCTGTGAGCCAAAATTGTGCTGCTGTACTTCAGCCTGGGCATCAGAGCAAGACTCCGTCTCAAAAAAAAAAATTTTTTTTTGAGGTAACGAGTAGATCTCTAGTCCTTCCAAGCATATAGGCATTTTGGGGGCCATATTATGAAGAACTTTGGAATGCTAAGGAAAGACATTTGTAATTACTAGGCAAGGGATAAATATTAAGAATTTTTGAGGTGTGGAGTAATATATGAGAAGTATATTACATGAAGATTAATCTGGTAGTAGTATGTAGGAGAGACAGAGGAACTGATTCTGGAAGCTATTACAAGAAAATATGTGGGAGGTAATTAAAGTTTTGAGGATATGATAGAAGGAAGGTAAATGAGTGGATAGATGTAAAACATATAACAAAGGCAGGATCAACAACATACGATAATTTATTAGATACAAGGGACCTGGAAAAGAACAAGTCAAAGTTGAAACTCAGATTTTAAATTCTGGGGATTAAAAGTTGGTAAGACAAACAGGAAAGTCCTATTAAGAGAAATAGGAAAGTCAGGAGGACCAGACCGCTGTTAATTTCATGTTGGCTGAGTTTCACGTGCTGGTGGGAAGTACTGTTTTGTTTTGCTTAAATAATGTTTATTGAGTTCCTAAACCTTGTTTTAGGCTCTGGATGGCGGAGATGAGAGGTTAAAGTATAAAAATGAATAAAATAAGGTTTCTGCCTTTGAGGAAACTCTAGTGTTATGGGTGAAGTTATCTTTCAGGTAGAGATGTACGTGTGGAGCTTGGGAGAGAACTTTTGGATAGGAGATTCAGGTGTCAACAGAGTTCCAAAGAAGTGGATTATGAATGGATAGACAGAGGGGATGCAGAGAGGAGGACTAAGGCTACAACCATAGTGAAGAGCTTGTGTCACAGGGCAGGAGAGTCAAGAATAATCAGAGGCATGGCCAGGACATTCTCAGGAGAAGCAGGATAGTACAGGGTCAAAAGAAAAACCATAGGAATGGAGGGTTTCAGGAGGCATAAGGCCATCAATAGTTCTAAATGGGGTGCAGCACACCAGCATGGCACATGTATACATATGTAACTAACCTGCACATTGTGCACATGTACCCTAAAACTTAAAGTATAATAATAATAAAATAAAATAAAATAAGAAAACATAGGACTCCCAAATTAAAAAAAAAAAAGTTTTAAATGTCATAGGAAGCTTGAGAGAATGAAGTTGGTTTGGTGTGTAGGAGGTCATTTGTGATCCTAGAGGGAATTTGTGAGTAAGGGGCAAGTGAAGAAATGTAGAAAGCAAAGGTAGACCACTCTTCTAATAGTTTGGGTTTTGAAGGGATGATAAGAGGAGGAAACTTGTGGGAGGGGGCAGAGTCCAGAGAAGGTTTGGTTTGTTTGTTTATTTTTAAAGACTTCATCTACATGAGGAGGCAGAAGAAGAGATCACTGGTCTGGAGAAATCAAAGATTCAGGAAAAAGAATGGAAGGAGCAACGAAGTAAGGATTTGGGAGGGTTCATGATCAAGAGTAAAGGTGAAGGACATGACCTTGCCAGAAGGAGAGACATTCATTTCATCCTGGAGCCAAAGATTGAAAGGCAAAATACAATATACAGTACGAAGGAATTCAGAGGGGAAGAGAAAGTAAGTACAAAGAAAAACACTTCAAATGGCTCCAGTTTTCTCAGAAAAGTAGCTAACTAGAAGTGGAGTCTTGTGATTGGGGATTTTAGGAACCTAGAGGAAGAGAAAGTTTTGAAAGGCCACTGAAGAGAATGGAAAAGGGAATTAATAAGGTAAATGAGAGGATTTTTGAGTGGTAATCAAGAGACAAATAGGGATGAAAAGTTGAGAGAAGAATCAAGAAAATGAAAATGACTTCAAATTCTAGCAGTACTCTTAGAATTTTACAGAATTCCTCCCTCCCCCACCTACACGATTTTACAGATGAAGAATTTAATTCCAGGGTGGCTAAGCAACTTACTGTGAGTTTGTTGGAGTTCTAACTTCTGCCCTCCTTCTTTCTGAATGAAAAGAGATGTGACAGTTGATTATAAAGTTAATTGAAGGAATTGATTCAAATTTGAAATCTGACTAAACCTGGAAAATATGAAATTGACCCAATCAAAAGATCAGAGCCTATATATATTAAACAAGTGTGATAGTTGGTCAGTGAGTCAGAAGAAATGATTCAGGAATATTCTCTTCAGTGTGTATTCTGGGTTAGAATATTTTGTCAAATGTTTACATAATTATGATTTTGCACATAAATATTTAAATGTCTGGTTGATACAAAATAATTGTCAATTCACTTACTGTCTAAAGAAAACTCAGTTGTCACAGTGCCATTCTATAATGAGAGTCCAGTTTCCAGGGTGAAAGTTACAGTTGTGGAAGATAATCTGGAAAATTATTACATATTCAGAAGTAATCAATCATTTCTGGTAATGGAATGAGAACATTATTTAAACTGTTTTTAAAAGTATTCAGTTTATTCCCAGATCTCAAGACTCTGTTCCTTAAATTTCTATAAATCATCTTACAGATGAGGCTTTGACTTTCTGAGGACTCGTTTTTTCAGCAGAGGTCCAAGAAAGGCTGAATTCTCTCATAGGTGGTAGGAGTGAAATAATACTCTTATTTCCTTGTGGACAAGATCAAATAATAACTTCATATTGACTCTCAAGAGTGACCATTAGGGAACAAATGATATAATCACAACTCTTCTCTGTCATTTCCATGTGCAATTTTAGTAGTTACAATGAATAGACACTTCTCAAAAGAAGACATATATGTGGCCAACAAGCATATGAAAAAATGCTCAACATCACTAATAATTAGAGAAACACAAATCAAAACCACAATGAGATACCACCTCACACCAGTCAGAATGGCTGTTATTAAAATGTCAAAAAATAACAGATGTTGGTGAGGTTGTAGAGAAAAGGGAACACTTAACTGCTGGTGGGAATGTAAATTAGTTCAGCCATTGTGGAAAGCAGTTTGGAGTTTTTTCAAAGAACTTGAAACAGAACTACTATTTGATCCAGCAATCCCGTTACTGGATCTATAACCAAAGGAATCATGCACTCATATGTTCATCACAACACTATTCACAATAGCAAAGACATAGAATCAACCTAGATGCCCATCAACAGTGGGCTGGATAAAGAAAATGTGGTACATATGCATCATGGAATACTATGCAGCCATAAAAATGAATGAAATCATGTCCTTTGCAGCAACAGGGATGCAGCTCAAGGCCATTATCCTAAACAAATTAATGCAGAAACAGAAAACCAAATACAGCATGTTCTCACTTATAAGTGGGAGCTAAACACTGAGTACACATGGACACAAAGAGGAGAACAAAAGGCACTGGGGCTTACTTGAAAGTGGAGGGAGGAATAAAAAAACTACCCATCAGGTACTGTGCTTACTACCTAGGTGATGAAATCATTTGTACACCAAACCCCAGTGACACGCAATTTACCCATGTAACAAACTGCACATGTACCTGCTGAACCTAAACTAAAAGTTGGAAGAAAAAAATTTTTAGTAGTCATAGAATAGACAATGGCCACAGTATTAGGGAGAATATTATTATTACCCTTGCATATTACCAAGCACATTGTAATTGTTGATATTCTTTATCCCACTGTGACAGCAGATGGGAATGCCATCAGTGATATCCATAGGCTTCAGCATGAGGTGGGGGTCAGTGATTGTCCTGGCCTCTTGCCCTGGAGGTAAAATGGAAGAACTCAGGTTTTTTTGGGGGCTGAATTCCAAGGAAGCCTCAGGAGAGTTCTTCACACTGAACTGGTACTGAAATCTTCAACACTTTTCTGAATTGGTAGACTTTGTCCTCAGGGTGGAGACAATACTAGTGGTATACCCATCTCTATTAGTGTGTGTATGTGGGCACACATGTGTGTGTAAGTATAAATGTATGTATATACACTGCTGCTGGCAGTCCAGACTTAGAATTCCACAGGGGACTGTGGGTCTCCCACTCTTACTGTTTTTTAAGTCCCAGTTTAAGAATGGGTGTTCTGCATTTCAGAGGTATTCCTAGCCAAGGATTCTAGCTTCCATGATGAAGTATTGGGCAGCTCTGTGGATGAAGCCTTGTTTTAGCAGGCCAGGCTCTCTATCTGACTCAAAAGCTCAGACATTGTTCATGGGTGTCCTTATCTGTGAGGCCACATTCTGAAGAGAAGGTCCTCCTTAACCTGTATCTAAAGAGTTAGTCAAGAATGCTTGTGTCTACTTTTCACTGGATGTTCAAGCTACTTTAACTTCCCCCTAAGTATGCCCCAGACATGTTTTAAGTCACTTCACATTTCTGCCACTAACATTTGCTTGTTCCCGGCTATGTGCCATTCCATTTGCCTCCTCTCTGACAGGAATTCTGAACAACTCTACCGCAAACAGGTGAGAATTCTCATGTGGGAAGTCGAAAGACTTGGCCTCCACTTTCTGTGCCCATCACTGGGATGGGATGTGATAGAGCTTGAGCCTGGATTTTCTTTTCTTTTCTCTTTTCTTTTCTTCTCTTCTCTTTTCTTTTCTTTTCTTCTCTTTTCTTTTCTTATGGAGTTTCGCTCTTGTTGCCCAGGCTGGAGTGCAATGGCGTGATCTCGGCTCACCACAACCTCCGTCTCCTGGGTTCAAGAGATTCTCCTGCCTCAGCCTCCCATGTAGCTGAGATTACAGGCATGTGTCACCGTGCCCGGCTAATTTTGTATTTTTTAGTAGAGACGGGGTTTCTTCATGTTGGTCAGTCTGGCCTCGAACTCCCGACCTCAGGTGATTTGCCCTCCTCGGCCTCCCAAAGTGCTGGGATTACAGGCATGAGCCACTGCACCTGGCCAAGCCTGGCATTTCTGCTGCCACAGACCCAAGGCTGTTCTCTCTTTTCAACTCAAGACTGAAGTCCTTTTCAAGTATAACAACACTTATGGTGGAAGATTTATCATCTCCTACGGGGCTATCTTGGTTCTCTTTTATAATAAAAAGAATAGTGGAGTGGTGTTCACCTTTTCTGGCAAGACAACTGTTACTTCAGCATGCTCATCATATACAACACTTACTGGCTCTCAGCAGAACAGGCAATATATAATATAAAGTGAATAACGCAGATATTGGAGGATCAGGCTCTGATTTCTGACTCTACTACTTTCTAACTATGTGACCTTGTAGAAGTTGCTATAAGTCTTGTTTATCTACCACAGGGCTGTTGTGAGAATTAAATTAACTAATATGTGCACAGTTCTCAGCATAGGGTTTGGCACATTATAGGTACTCAATAAATGGTAGCACTTATCATCATTATCACTATTTTCTTGAACATGGGGAGTAAGTCTTTATGAAATTTGACAGCCAGGACAGTTTTATCATTGTTCCTAGAAAGGTGGCATGTAGATGCCATCCTTGCAGGTGTATTTTGATGAGTCCGAATACGTGGTAAGACTATTTGGCATATAAACTCCATGGCCATCTTCCGACATCCAATGAATTACATCTTGGATGAATGCTGAAGCATTACGGTCTTCTTGGGTAACATGATCTACTTATCTGACTTACTGTCACATAGATCCCTGCTTTGGATGGGCTTTATAAGCCTCCTGCAGTATATCTAGACCAACTCTGAAAAATGTTTGTTTGAGAACACAAGGGGGAGGACTCATTTTTCCCTTCAGAGATTTGCCATGTCAGAGAAGTATATCACGCTAGTAAAAGGTGGTTAGCTTCATGTCCATGCCCATGTTTCAACAATATAATTCTTCCTATCATTCAAGTCATTGTTAGTGGGCTGCAGAAAATTTTGAGATCCACCTTTCTTACTGGGTCATAAGAAACTCATTCCCCAACTTGCTGCTTTCTCATGGCATTTCATCCCATGGCAACTGTTGTTTGCAGCCCTGTTACTTACCTTTAACTTAGTGCATCTCTCACATCATGGATGCCTTTCATGACCTGGGCAAATGGCCCGTAGGCCATTCAGAATGGCCTTCAGGACACTCTGTAGCTATCTAGGCATCAGTACAAAAAGTTCTGTGGTTAGCACTTGGCCTTCAGAGAGAATGTGTGTGAAAGATGCCGTCTGTGTCTTCCCATATCCACTACCCACTTGAGCTGAAAGTAGAGGGTTTTCACTCAAGATCCTTTGAGGGAGTTGTGCTGTTGAATGTAATTACCCCCTTCCAAGTGAATTAACCACATCTTCTATGTGTGTACTGCATTGTATTTTTCATGTAACAAATTATCCCTTTATGTCCTATGCTAATTTTTCAGTTGAAGTGCATTTTTTATATCTTTAATTTTTATAAATAGGTACCTTATTGAGAAACAGGCTAAAGAAAAAATAAATTGAACATAATCAGGCTTCTGTCCTAGGGCCTCTTCTTTTTTATTTCTTATGCTCCCCTAGATTGTCTCATGAAAATTGATAGCTTCAATTACCACCTTTCTGCTTGTAGTTCCAAATCTTTTTCTCTAACTCAGTTCTTTCTCTCAAATGATAGACACACAATTCCAACTGCCTCCTGGGCCCATGACTCACCTGGATATATCCCAGGGAACATACTATGTCCTAAATTGAGCTAATTGCTGTCCCTTTATAAACTTTCTCCTTGCCTATTCTTGATCTTGGATAGTGGCACCAACATAGTCTAGTTCCCAGACTAGAAGCCGGGAACTTCTAGTCTCTTCATCTCCCTTATTTCCAAGATTCAAATGCTATCATTTATTCTGACAAAATACTTCATAATCTCTCAATTTAGGCCTTTCATTATTTAACTCATAAATTAATATAATACTCACTTATAATTACTCTCCTGAACTTCTGGCTTAGAACTCTTCAATTTGTTTTCTCATGACTCAAAATCAAAATTCAACATCCGACATGATTTTTATAAAATGTGAAAACTGGCAAATATTATTTTTTCCTCTCTCTCACCTGCTCTCAGCTTAAACATCTTTAGAGGCTCCTCATCATTTTTAGAATGAAGAATTAATTTGTTATCATGACTTATAAAACCTTTTATGATTTGACCTCTGCCAATTTTTCTTACTGCATCTCTCACCACTCTCTCCCATTTGTCCTCTCTATTCTTATTATAGTGAGCTAATTGGCATTTCCTGGCTTGTTCAGGCCAATGTTTTTGCACATCGTCTTTAGTTATCTACAATTTCTTTACCCACCTTGTTCCTTTAATGAACTCACGAAGCTTTTCTTGACCTCCTTCCTAAAGGAAGAGGTATGTTTTTCTTTCTTTCTGTTTCCATGGACCCTGCATCACTTATTTGACAAGCATCTACTGAGGATGCACCACACAGTAGAAATACCAAATAATTTGAGTTAAAAAATCAAATATTAAACCATTATTGGATTCAGCACATAAATATATTTATTTTGGTTAAAAAATTAACCTAGTCACTTAGAGTGGGGTAAGTTATTGTTTTAGCCAACTGTCAGCCTAATTATAATTTCTGTTTGATTCAACTATTTCTGCATTTTTTTCTCTAAATCATTTAGGATACATCGGTGTTGTTGAAAAATAAATTCAATCCACCTCAAAGGTGGTTATCTTTGTTTTAAGCAAATAATGTGTCTTAAAGTTGTGACTGGCTTCCTTTGTTTTTGTTTGTTTACTTATAATTATGTCAGAAAGTGGAAAGTTGGGCTTATTGGGCTACATAAAATCTTATGTGGTATTTTGGCATATTAGTTGAGGAGAAACAGCAGAAAAATGGACTGGAGATGGTTGAATGAAGGGGGGTTAGGATTTTCCTTGTGTTACACTAAGTGTTTTTGTTAGGTGTGGGGAGTGAGGAGATAGGATATTTTAGGACTATTATTACATGTTTATTAAAAGATCTTATCTAAAGAAGGTGACAGAGAGAGCTCTGTCTCCACAGAAATAGGCTTTTGCTCTTATCCTCCCACATTAAGCTTTTCCCTCAATCCTTCTCTACCTTTGTAGCTTCATTCTCCTTCATCTGCCTGAATCATTTTGGGGCTCTGGTTATACTATCTGTTGCGAATCTCCATTATGTTGTCTGCTTCACGGGTTTCACTCTTCTTTCATTCCTGGGAAATGCTCCTTCCAGCACTCCTTTCAGTTGGTTTGAATGTGAGCTGCCGTGTTTCCACAGACATTACACCTGGTTCCAGTTGATGGCTAAAAGGTGGTCAGAACTCATCATTTGGATTTTTGAACTAGGAACCAGTGAAAGAATGATCTGTTCTTCTTTGGAGGTAATGGTAGCTCTAGGCAGCCATTTTCTTCATCATCTGCTTGCAGCTAATTTAAAAGAATAAAATAAACTTGCAGAGAAAAGCAATGATGAGACAGGGAAGTCCTGGCGGAATCCAGATTTCTGGTTGTGAAGTTGCTTATATTCAAGTCTCTGTCTTGAGGTCCAGTTGTAGCCTTGCCCTTCTTATAGCACTCAAACTAATACATTTCCCTTTTTGACTAATCTAATTCCACCTGGGTTTCTGTTATCTTGCAACTTAAAGAATCCCAACCATTCTACTTTACTCATCTCTTCTTCTGTATAACCTCTTCTGTGCATATTATTAATATTATTTTATTCATGCCCTTATAATATTAAGGATTTGCATTGACAACACTTTTGCTGAGTTATATACTGAGTATCCAAAGTGAGCAATATCATTAGGAAGTCAGGTGGAACAAGCGAGGTGGTTTACAAATACCTAGAAGATTAGTCAGGAGAACTAATTCACATATAAGGTCAGTCAAGACTTGTTCTTTAGAAGATGAGATCAGGATCTTGTCTGTAAAAAAAATGGAAAGATATGGAATTTTAACTCTGAACTTCAGAGATCCTAGAAAACACAATAGATCATCAGAATATTATAATCACTGATGTAGGATGGGAGGAAGTGATATATCTATCTATACGTGTAGAAATATATAGATATATATTCTTATAGAAATGTGTACATAGACCAGGAAGTTTAACATTTTCCTAGGAGTTCAATATCTATATATACCCGCTGTATATACAGGTTCATCACAAGGAGGAGGCTTAAATGTTTTTGTCTTAAAAAAGAGTTCACTGAAAAGTTGGGTTTGAATTTCTTTAATGAGAAATTAAAATTTTTATTAATATAGGTACTAATATACAGACAAAATGTGACCTGGGGCAGCCCAGTTCATGTATTTTTTGCATTATGGACTTGAAAGCATTCTTTCCACTTAGATCTTATAAAAGATATTATGATAATAAAAAGGCAAACAACCTAAAATATGAGTAAAAGATTTGAACAGACATTTCACAAAGGAAGATATATGAATGGCCAATAATAAGGGCATGACAATGTGCTCAACCTCATCAGTCATCACAGGAATGCAAGTTAAAACCACATGGGCTAACATTTAGTATCCGATAGAATGGGTAAAATTTAAAAGTCTGGTATTACCTAATGTTGGATAGGATGTGGAGCAACCAGCACACTTAGTCATTGTTGGTGCATGTGTAAAATGGTTTAGCCACTCTGGAAAATGGTCGGAAAGTTCTTACATAGTTAGGCATACGACTTATTTATGATCCAGAAATTCCACTCCTACGTATTTACCCAAGATAAATGAAAAATATGTCCACAGAAAAAACACTTGTGCAAAAATGTTCATAACAGCTTTATTCATAATAAATAAAAACTGGAAACAACCCAGATGTCCATCTATCAGAGCATGAATAAAACAAGTATGGGATATTCAAATAACAAATACTACCTAGCAACAAAAATAACAAATCACTCAAACATGCAACAACATTAAAAAAAAAAAAAAACCATAAAAACAAACCCCAAACTCAAAAGCTATAGTGGGTGAAAAAACTGTACAAAAGAGTAAATATTTTACGATTCTACTTATATGAAGTTCTAGAACAAGCAAAGCTAATCTATGGTGAAAATAATCAGAACAGTGGTTGTCTCTGTGGTAGTGTGGGCTGGGATCAGCTGGGAGGGAACACAAAGGAACTTTCTGGGATGGTGGTAATGTTCTATAACTTGATAGAGGTTGGGTCATACAGATATGCATTTGTCAGACTCATCAACTATTGCATTTCATATTTTTGCTTTTCACTGAATGTACATTTTGCCTTAAAAAGGAACTATAAACAAATGTTAAACTCTAGTTAATGATATGCATGTCAAGGCATTTGGAGAGAAATATCCTGGTATTGCAAGTTACTTTGAAATGCGTTAGAAAATAAGATGGATTGATGGATGGATAGAAGGACGAATAGATGGACAGATACATGATAAAAGCAAATATGGCAAAATGTTAATTGCAAAAATCCACGTGGTTGGTGTATGGATGTTCACTATAGAGTTCTTTCAACTTTTTCTCTATGTTTGAAAATTTTCATAATAAAATATTTTTAAAATAGCAAAATGGAAAAAAGAACATTAAGTATAATGAGAACTGATTATATATTACTGAATGCATTTCATTAAACAACCAGCTTAAACATAACTATATTACCACCACATGAAAAATTACAAATAATATGTAGGTACACCTCATTTAGGGCTGCCTCAAACAGTGCTGATTTGATATAGTGATGATTATCTCAGAAATGTTTTTATGTCAAAAATACATATGCATGAACATATATTACAGTACTGAGGACAATGGTAATATAGAGACTTTGCAGGGTCCGTCAGTAAGTGCAGCAGACTGAGATCCATCAAATGCTTAGGCAGCCAGAGGTGGCGAATGGGACTTGCCACCCATTTCTCTGGTTTGATCCATGTAAGAGCTGATAAACGTGTGCACGTGGGAGTGCTGGAGGAGCCACAGATGTACTAGGCTGGATGTGTAAAATGCTAATTTTCTGTAGTGGGTGATCTGACCAAGGAAATAAATGAAAAAATAAAGCCATCATTCAGCCCATTAAGGCTTGCTGGAAATCCTCTCAAAAGAGAGGCAGTGGAGAGTATGGTTCTGCAGGCAGACTGTCTGGTTCCAGTCTGGGCACTGTTGTGTGTCCTTTGGCAAGTTAAGTATCCTCTTTGCCTCACTTTCCTCATCCATAAAATGAGTATGATCATAGTATCTACTTCATAGGGTTATTGTGAGAATAAAATAATTTAGTACATATAAAGCCCGTAGCACAACTCCTGATACTTAGTAAGAACTCAGCACATGTACCATCATCATCTTTTTTTTTGAGACAGGGTCTCACTCTGTTGCTCAGGCTGGAGTGCAGTGGCACAATCACAGCCCACTTCAGCCTTGACTCGTTGGGCTCAAACAATGGTCCTGCCTCAGCCTCCCAAGTAGCTGGGATTACAGGCATGCACCACCATGCGTGGCTAATTAGCTAATTAAATTAATTAATTAATTATTATTATTATTTTTTTTTTTTGTAGAGACAAAGTCTTACTAGCTTGAAATCCTGAGCTCAAGCGATCCTCCTACCTTGGCTTCCCAAGGTGCTGGGCTTACAGGCCATGGCGCCTGGCTCCATCCTCATCACTGTTATGAAGGGCATCCGATGCATCAATTATTGCAGCCTGGGAGGAAGTAATTGACAAACATCTTAACTGTGTGATAAGAAATTATGTCCATAGGCATGTCATAACTTCAGGACCTCTGAAGGGATTGAAACTATAATCGCCAATTTACAATGTAGGAAATCGCCTTCCTGGGACTCTCGTGGTAATCTCCCTCTACAGTGCTGATTCGGTGCATCCTGCCTTTTCCAGTAATGCATCCCTCCCGCTAAAGGGAGTAAGCCTGGAGGTGTAGCTTCCCATACTAGATTTTTGGAAACTTCCTTAGCTGGGAGGCCAATCCTAATCTAGTTCTAGATCCTTTTCTTAGATTATGATTTTGTAATAAATACATATCTTTCTGTTGTGATCCCCTAGCATCAGCATTCACTTTCTTTTTTTTGAGACGGAGTCTTGCTCTGTCACCCAGGCTGGAGTGCAGTGGCGTGATCTCGGCTCACTGCAAGTTATGCCTCCCAGGTTAACGCCATTCTCCTGCCTCAGCCTCCCGAGTAGCTGGGACTACAGGCGCCCGCCACCATGCCTGGTTAATTTTTCTATTTTTTTTTAGAGACGGGGTTTCACCGTGTTAGCCAGGATGGTCTTGATCTCCTGACCTCGTGATCCGCCCGCCTCGGCCTCCCAAAGTGCTGGGATTACAGGCACGAGCCACTGCGCCCGGCCTTGCATTCACATTCTATGTCTGGGGAATCTTGGGTGCATCCTGGGGAGAAGCAGGGCCCACCTCATTACAGAGCAAAAAAATCAGGCATTTGTTCTCCCTCACAGCTTAAGTTTGGGTTTGCTAACCTCAGCCATAGATTCTCCTGCCCAAGAATTTGAATCCTCTGGGAGTTAACCTAAAGAAGCAGGGACGGTTCAGACTTTCTTAAGGTGATGGTGGTAGCTGTGGCATCCAGCATCCACAGGTGGTTGTGTCAGCAGTTTTAGCAGGGTTCCCCAAGTCGCAGGTGGTGGCAGTGTCAGGGATGGCACCCAAAGTTCAGTGGTGACAGCTCAGCACCTAACCATGCATTCTTGGCATGTGGCCTTTGCAGGGGTTCTGGTTACCTGTATTTTCCTGCTTATATTTTGAGCCTGGTTCTTCAGCCTGTGTGTTGATTCTGTGAATTATCCAGTAGCTTTCAATGAATTCATTTTTCCCAGTAATTAGCCAGAGTTCATCACCATTGTTTGTCCCGTGGAACAATGCACTGGTTTTCTGTGATCCACTGATCCTGTTCTATACCTACTAGTACTACACTGTCCATTCCTTTATGTCACAGGAAATGTGTTGATTGTAGAAAAGTCTAACCTTTGTCTGTTGCAGTCCTTGAAATTCAATTTTTAAAATACAGGCTCCATGTATCCAGCCATAAGCAACTGTGTTTCTTGTCAGAAATTTACTGTGTTGTACAGTATGCATTGTATTTATTCAATTCATGTCTATTGAACGTTTGAACATTTACCTTGTGCTAGGGAATGGCTAGGCTTTGGGTACACAAAGGAATAAAACACGGTCCCTTTTGCACATATTTAGAATTATAGTTGTTTAATTTGTTATATCATGGTAAGATGCAAGCAAACCAGTTTAGCCTCACTCAAGGGATGGTGGGGAAGCAAAGAGTCCAATTAATGGGTAGGAGTGAGGGTGGGGAAGACAGTGTAACATGTTGTGTAAAATCTTTACCTGGAAGTTTGGTTAGCATTAAGTCATATTCAGACTTTTAGTTGCTTTGTGAAGTAGGACAAATTACTTAACCTATCTACAACCTCAGTGTCTTTATCTGTAAAGGGGTGATAATAATACCTACATCCTCACATTATTTTGAAGTTTAAACGAGATAATGAATATAAAGTGATTAGCACAATGCTTGGTCCATGATTAAGTGCTTAGTAAAATGGTAGCCATCTTCACATACTGAAATAGGCTGCCTAAAGTGATTGTGTAACTTCTAGCTTAAGTGCAACTCTCAAGCACATAAACTGTGCCTTGAGTTCCATAATCTCCTTGGCTATTTTAGGCCTTCCTTTTTTTTTTTTTTTCCATTTCTAGTCAAGTTCTATTATATTATTCTTAACATCAGTAGTCAGAAATGTATGTTTTCTTCCAGCATGGATCAACCACAGTTTTAAATAGAAGTAGGCAATATTTCTGCCTGTTTTTCAATATTCTGCTTGATGCTGCTTAGTAGCATTTTAATTGATTTTTTTTTTGGCTGTAGTATGTTGAGGCAGTGTCCTCCAAGAAATATCTGTGTCCTTTCCCTGCATTGACACAGTGTCTTAATATGAACTTGAGGATATTTTTTCCCTCAATTGCATAAATATGTGCTTTACACACATTAAAACCTCTTTGCCTCTTTCCTGCTTACTCATGGGCATTTACCATTACTTAACATAGAAGGCCTGACTTGTATGTTTCAAAAGAAACTCATGATGCATGAGTCTCCCCTGTAGTAATTTTTTTCCCCATAAAGACCAAGAGAAATGATTAATTTACCCAATTTGCTATCTGATCTCCCTGAGCATACCTCTTGTAGATCCTTATCATTTAATTGTTATTCAGATCATTCAGCCCACTTTGTTTTTAAAAAATGTGTTATAAAAAGTGATTTATTGCTTTTGGGGTCCTTTTCAAAGTATTTCTCAAATGATATTTGGTCTAGTTTTCAATTTATGACTAACCTGCTATGTTTTGTGGACCTCATTGTTTTCCTTATACGGGCGAATTTTCTGTTATTAAAAACTGATTTTTTTTTTTATCCTGTAATTGTTGTTTTGGACATCAAACAGGTGAAGTTTTTGTTTATTCTTGGAAGAGTTTTTACTTAAAAAAATTTTTTTTAAGTACTCCCTTCTCAATCTTATATATAACTTCATTTTTCGTTGCGTGATTTCTGATGGGTTGTTTGAAAACAGTCTCCAGGTTTCTAACTCATTTTCCCTTTTCATTCACTTCTCTTCCCACCCCAGCACCTGCATTTGCTTATGTTGAAATCAGCAGAAATGACACCAAGTAAGAGATAGTAGACTGAAGTTCTAGTGCTAGGATGGCTACAAAGTCACTGCATGGCTTTGGTTAGGTCATTCTGTTACAGGAAAGGGGTCCCGATCCAGACCCCTAGAGAGGGTTCTTGGATCTCACTCAAGAAAGAATTCAGGGCGAGTCCATAGAGTAAAGTGAAAGCAAGTTTATTAGGAAAGTAAAAGAATAAAAGAATGGCTACTCCATAGAGAGAGCAGCCCCAAGGGCTGCTGGTTGCCCATTTTTATGGTTATTTCTTGATGATATGCTAAACAAGGGGTGAATTATTCATGCCTCCCCTTTTTAGATCATATAGGGTAACTTTCTGACATTGCTGTGGCATTTGTAAACTGTCATGGCGCTGGTGGGAGTGTAGCAGTGAGGACGACCAGTATTCATACATGTACCTATGTGTACATATGTGGCCATATTGGTTTTGGTATGTTTTGGCCAGCTTCTTTACTGCAACCTGTTTCAACAGTAAGGTCTTTATGACCTGTGTCTTGTGCTGACCTCCTATCTCCATCCTGTGACTTAGAATGCCTTAACCATCTGGGAATGCAGCCCAGTAGGTCTCAGCCTTATTTTACCCTGCTCCTATTCAAGATGTAGTTGTTCCAGTTTACACACCTCTGAGCAGTTTACACACCTCAACTGCTTTGGCTTCCAGTTTTTGCATCTATGAAATTAGGGTAGTTTATTTATTCAGCAAGAATTTATTAGACACAGATTATATGCTAGAGACTGTGCCAGGTGCTAGAAAATCTACAGTGAACAAAAGAGTGAAGGTGCTTCCCCTCATAAGATGTATATTCTAGTACTGTTAAATTATGTAAACTCCAAGGCCCTTTTGAGTTTACAGTGCTGCATGTATACTTCTACGTAATTCCAATTCTCTTTGGAATAGAATAGAAAACAAACAAACAAACAAGCAAACCCTGTAATATATCTAAAGTTTGGTTTTTGGCTTTTTGGGTATTCCTTTGACTTAAAATAAAGATCTTATAGTTTGTCCTAAAGGGAATTCCATGGAAACCAGTGTGAGATGCTCTACCTAGAAAGGATTCAGGTTGAAAGTTGCATCCTCTATCCCCCTCTTAAAGTGAATCTTAAAATGCGTTTGGAAATAAACTCCAGAACTCTGCTTTTTTTGAAGCACATTTAAAAAAGAAAAGAATTACTGGAATAATCTGACCTTTATTTAGATGTGGGAGTCAGCATCAGTGAAAGAGGAAATGAAAGCTTTTTTGGTTGCTGCCAATAAGACAATATTTATTGAGTTATAAGATTGTTTTCAGTTATAGAATATAAAGCTCTTTACTGGGATCAGTAGTAATTCATAGATGATGAAGAGCAAAAAGTATACATTTTATTATTTGGTGGATTATATAATATGTAAACATATGCCTTGGAGAAATAATGCTGCTGTTACACATCTAAACACATTTGCCAGAGGGTTATTAATGTTACAGAAATTATCGTAATAGGAGTCCTCAAAAAGATATTTAAGCCAAGTCTTCTTCTCTCCCTGTATTTTCCATTTAATATAAAAGTGGGCTATTTGTGGGGATGGTATATGCCAGGTAGTAAGGAAAGGCTGGACTTATATCAAGGTAATTTTGGAACTATTATCAGAATGGAGCCATCTAAAAGGAATGTTTATAACAGATAATGGTTGTCAGAAAAAATAAAATAGAATGAAATATGCAAATAAAGTGACAGAAAATAACTGATGAGCTAGTAGAAAACTCAGAAAACATCTTGCATGGAAATCAACTCATAACAGGGTTTTGCTTGATTTTATGGGAAAAATTTAGATAGTAAATGTTAATTTTTATTGTTTCTCAGATTCTTTCTTATCAAGGATAATTCTTTCTTCAACTCTCAATTACACTTATAATTTTTTCTGTTCATGAGTTCATATTACATTTTCTTAATATCATGGCTCTAATTTTACTTTTCTTTCTAGAATAATTTTCTGAAATGTTCTAAAAATTCAGGAACAATAACCACTGTTACTGAGAGGAAGTAGGATCTAGTATTCCAAAATTTTTCCTACATCTACATATGTGTACATATGTAAAAGTAGCTACAAAAATGTAAAGTAATGCCAAAAGAAAAATGGGGGCAAGAGCTATTAATATTTCAGAGGTGGGAAAGATTACTTCTAAATTGGAGGAAAAGGTAAAATTTTGTGCATAAGACTTGTACTGGTCTTAAAAGATAGTAAAATTAGGGCATTCAGAGATGAAACAGACACTTCCTAAGCGGGAGGAACAGTAGTGCTATATAGGAGAAAGTATATCGTCTTGAAGTTAACTGAACTTTGGTTCAATTTTCTCTAATTCTTAGTTTCATCTGTGAAAATGGGAGCGGTAACATCAAAACCTTGCTGCAGGCTTGGTGTAAGATGAAAATGGTATACTCAAGTGGAATTGCTTGGCAAAATCCCTGGCAAAAAGTGGGGTAGGGGGCTTTGACTAAGACCTCCTCTTCCTTTTTCATGTAAATATGAAGATCAGCCTCACGCCCCCTCCTCCACCCTGCCCCCACAAGGAGTTTGCTGGAGACTTAATCCTGGTTCCAGCCTAAAGGACCTTAGAAAACTTATTTAACCTCCCCCAGTTTCAGTTTTCTCATCTTTAAAATGGAGGCTGGGCAGGCGGCTCACGCCTGTAATCCCAGTACTTTGGGAGACCGAGCGAGGCAGGAAGATCGCTTGAACCAGGAATTCAAGAACAGTTTGGCAACATGATGAAACCCCATCTCTACAAAAAATGTAAAAATTAGCCAGGCGTGGTGGCACATGCCTGTAGTCCCAGCTACTTGAGAGGCTGAGGCGGGAGGACTGCTTGAGCTTAGGAAGTCAAGGCTGCAGTGAGCTGGGTCGTGACACTGCACTCCAGCCTGGGCAAGAAGGCAAGACCGTGTCTCCCAAAAAAATAAAATAAAAATAAAATGATATAATAATGGTACTAATTTCATGAGGTTGATGTGAGGAGTAAATGAGTTCACATGAGGTGCTTATAAATATGTGGCACAAAGTATGTACTTTTTAACTATTATGATTTTTTTTTCCATAGGCACTGAGGAGCCAGTGGAGGGTTTTGGGATGGGTGTGAGGGGTGGGGTTGGTGGTGGGATGGGGCTGGGGGTTGCAGAGAGTAGCTTAATCTTTTCTTTAGAGGAATTGATCTGTTGGTGGTTTATAAATGGGAATTGTACGAATAGGAATTGGGTGGTGAAGGATTGAGGAGAGAATAAAAGTGGGGCAGACTAGTTAGGGGATTAGTAAACACTTCTGTTCAGAGACACAGGGAGCCTGATGAATAATTGTGGCAGCAGCGACGAGAGGGCTTAGACTAGAGATATGCTTTTCAACCTTCAGCGTGCCCATAAATCACCTAAGGATCTTGTGAAAATGCAGATTCAGGTTCAGTAGGTCTGGGTAGGGCCTGAGATGCTGACTTTATAGGATGCAGGTGGTACCAATGATACTGGACCACACACCACACTGGCAAGGGTTTTGAGGGTAGGATTGATAGGATATGACAATTGCTTGGTCATGAGGGAGAAGACAGAGGGCTCGTTCATAGGTTTCCAAAAGAAGGAGCTAAATTGAGAAGGAAAATAGTGAACTCAGGTTGACCTACTAAGCTTGATTTCCTGAAACTGGAGTTGCAGGAGATAGAACAGTATAATGACAAAAAGATAGATTTATTATCAGAAGACCTGGATTAAATCCTGGCTCTAACAATTATTAGAAAGATGACTCTGGACTCTTGCTGTTCTTCTTCCTCTCTAAAGGAGAGACCACAACGACTATTTAAAAGGACTGTTTATATTTATAGATTAATGGAAATACATTGTGAAAACCTCTCACATGTTGGCCAGCACATAGGTGGCACTTCCTGAGTGAATACAAATCACATCTATAGACTTTATAGAATTTATAGATGAATCCAGCTCTTGGCAAAGCTGATCTGGGCTTTAACATATACGTTTTTCCTACCACATGCATACTGATACTTCAAATTGTACGATAATTTGACAGCCTTCTGAACTTTATGTTTTCTAAGTATTCATTAGCTGACATAATTTCAGGGGACTTGAATGCCTGGATTGGCAGCGGTTCCACCAGAGCTACATCCATCAGAAACCTGCAATTGTCAGATTCTTCCTTTTAAGGCACTTTTCCAGGAATAACTGTCTGAATCAAAGAGGAAAATATCTGGTCAAACTCATTTATAATCATAGTCCAATAATGGTAAATGGCAGGCTGCGGGATAAATCTGCGGCCTTTCACTTACATTTCCAACCAGAGGCAACATTATTGATGATTGAAGAATTAGTTCTTCTGAGCTTTTCTACATCCTTAAGTTGGACATAAAAGTAAATATTTTCCCCTTAAACTTAATCTGAACTTTCAAAGTGGTCCTTATGTCTGTCCCTATACATTATTCAATCAGTGAGATTTTAGAGATAAGGTTAAAATAAAATGAACAAATATATTTATGACATACAAAGAGCATATTTAGCCTACTAATAGGATAAGGGTCAAAAAAGAGGAACGGATAGCACATATTTTACTTTGGGAGGCTTGCTAATAACTATTTGTAATATTAACAAATTGTGGTTACACTATTATGTCATGGGACTATTCAAGAACTACCTCTTTTATTTCTTGTTCATAAAAGAGATTAGAAATCAAAAAATGAAAATAAGTTTAAAAAATTACAGGCCATATTATTAAGCTATTACCTCAAATATAATTGAGCTGAAGTCATCTAAAGTCTCATTAAGTTGCAATTATTTAAAAACAGCATATCCTTTCCAAAAATTAAATTACATCAAAAGATCCTGGTATGTTTTGGGCTCCACTGCAGGGACATTAACAGTGCAGATTTGGGGACTTATCTTCCTTGGTATCAGTTCAGTACATGGAAATTCAGAATCACATGTATGGATTGATTACTAAACAAATTATCTCAATTTCTACTGTACCTCTCTGCATTTTGTTGTTTCCAGTAGGCTCCATAGCTGGAACCCAACATTTTCATTAACTTCCCCCCCAAAAATCCAATCTTTCAATACTGACAAGAGCTCCAGAAGAAAATCTCTCTTGCCGGAATTATTTTAATCTTGCTTGAGTGGTTGGCTGAAGTCCTTGCCAACCTATTTACCTTAGTTAATGCCACAGGTATATTTCTCTCAAGATGAATTCTAAGTGTGGTTGACTCCAGATTCAAAAAGGGAAACCCTCCATCTCCTGAAATTATAGAACCATTAAGGCTCTTAGAGACCCTGCTCAAAATAATACCAAATTTCTTCTTAAATTGAAAGGTGAAGTCTCAATCTAATAGTTTGCTTGCAAATGGAGCTCACTAGCTTTAAGTGTAAATAATTCCCTGCTGACAATTGCTGTTAAAATGTTTGTTGAATGAGCGGATTCTCTTACCTATCTTATCTCCCCCAAAGAATAGCTGAGACCTTTGTGCACTGTTATCTAGATACGTTATGTTTTTTCCATGCATCTCTTCCTGTATTCAGTAACTCCAACAATCATCTTTCCAATAATCTGAGAGAGAAACCTGGGAGTTATCTCACAATCCTCCCTGCCCTTCCCATAGCCAGGCAATTCCCATCTTCTGACTTTTACATCCTAAATATGTATTGACTTTGTTGTCTCCCTTGATCTCTTCTTGTACTATTTTAGCTTAGGCCCTCACATTTCTCTTTGGGCTTTTATAACAGTATCCCAAGGGCTTTTTCTGCCTCCAATCATGGCCTCCTCTGATGTACCCTTCAGAGTACCTTCAGAGTGAAAATGTATCTTTAAAACCCAAATTTTATCATGTAATTTCCTTTCTGTGGCTCTTCATCATCCACAGTAAAAAAAGTCCAAGCTTCTTGGTATAAAATCCAAGGCCTCCCATGATCTGGCTTTTACAAACCTCCCAGGTTCATCAGGTTAGCTCCTATCTGCTGCTCACTGTTTCATGTTGCAATGGGGTGCCTCAACCTTGGCACTACTGCCCTTTTGGGTCCGATAATTCTCTGTTGTGTGGACTGTCCTGTGCATTGTAGGATGTTTAGCAGCATCCTTGGCCTCTGCCCACTAGATACCAATGGTATTCTCTTCTTCCAGTTACGTCAACTAAAAGGACAAAACCCCCAAACCAAAAAACTTCTGATACTTAAAAATGGCAATTGTTTTTTGTTTGACATAACTGGAAGAAGGGAATGCCATTTGTATCTAGTGAGCAGAGGCCAAGGATGCTGCTAAACATCTTACAGTGCACAGGACAGTCCATACAACAAAGGATTTTCAGACCCAAAATGGCAATACCCTTATACACATAAAGGTATAACCCACTCCTCAATTTTTTAAAAAAATTACCTAATTAATACATGAATCCATGCTTGTAAAAATCCAAATATAGAACATAATAACATCACTTTTAATAAGAATTAAAAGTGAAAGCTTTCAAGAGTCAAAGCATTATGATTAAAAATATTTTTTTGGATATATACTACTACAACATTATCACCATCAGACATCCTCTTCCTTTGTGGCCATGGCCCTTGGGTTTCCAGGGTTGTATATAGAGGATTGAGGTTAGGTTGGTTGGCTCATTGAAACATAGGAGCCTATTGACTTCATGAGGCTTGCCAGAATTGTTGGAACAGGTGATTTATGTTTCAGGCTTACCTAGCTCAAAAAATTTTCAACAAAGTTTATATAGGCCATTTGCTTCTTCCATGTTACTGTGCCTTCTCCAATCCTTACAGTTCTTTTCCCTTCCCTCCCTGGAAAAATCCACAACCCATACAAATCAGAGCTATTATCAAGAAAGAGAGACCTCTGACATCTTGTGATGTACAATGGTTACCAAACATTAGTCTCTAGATGAACCCCAGAGATTCTGCTTCACAAGGTCAAGGATGGGTCCTGGGATCTGTGTTTTTACCAGCTCCCCTCCAGATGAGTCCGCTGTGCAGTCTGGTGTGGAAGCCAGTGACTAAAGAAGTCCAAACTAAAATGTAAAATGATGCATCCAGGTACCCAACATTTTGACAGCTGAGCATGCCACTTCGCAATCATATGGATTCGGCATCTAGTATCCACACTTTGTAAATTCCAAGTTATACAAATCTTTTATAGCAGATGGAGGAAAAGATGTCTCTATATGCTTATGTCCTAAATACTAAGCAGGTCTTCAAAACAAACCAGGTAAAGTGGAAATACCTGCAAAAACTCTTTTTTAAGATAACAGAAACATGCCTGATGGTGGGGAAATTGACAAATTGACTATTTTCATAAAGGTTTCAGGGGAACAAAAGGGTAAGAGAAATCCTTTCCACACAAATTTAAATCTAGGGACCCTGTCCCTTAAAGAGGGAATTTAAAAATAACCCTTTTTTTTCTAGTTATGTTGATTATTATTCTTTATAAACCTTCCTCACCAGTTTGGATTGCATGGAAGGTCACTAAGGACGATGGGGTAAAGCATTCCTAGTAGTAGAAACAAAGATGATGGAGTAGACTATAAAAATGCTTTAAAAACTCTAATTGAGACAAACCTGAATACAAAATTGTATCTGTGCTATGATTACAACTATAAAAATTCTGTCTGCATATGGACAGGGACTGAAAGGGAGCATGAAAAAATGTAAACAGTTTGGTTTGTAGGATGGCAGAATTTTGGGTGGATTTTCCTTTATTTTATTTTGAATTTTGCTAATGTTTTTATAATGTTTTGTAATAAACAATACTATAAAAGGAGCAGCTGAACCTGCTGACTAATTATTGTTAGAGTAGCTTAGCATCGACTGTATCAGAGCTAAAATTGCTGCTTTTGGCATATGCTCTCCAACATTTAAGTTGATCATATCAGATAACCTTAACCAAGAAGTCAACTCATTCTGGTCCATAGGAGCATTTTTTTCACCCCAGCTAACTCATTCTGACAGGCATACTAGGTATTACTTCAACTGGGGTCATAATCAGGGTGGATTTTTTTTTTTTTTTTTTTTGAGACACGTTCTCATTTTGTTGCTCAGCCCTCCTGGGCTCGAGTGCTCCTCCTACCTCAGCCTCCCATGTAGCTGGGACTACAGGCATGTACCACCATGCCTGGCTAAATTTTTAATTTTTTTTGTAGAGATGGGTCTCACTATGTTGCCCAGCCTGGCTGAGGGTGTTTTGTTTTGTTGTTTTTATTTTAAAAAATAATTGTAAAAGTTGACTGGTATACCTGCCCTAAGAAAGGTCTTAGACCAAATCATCTTCTGTAATAGAGTAAAAAATTCAGGATCCTCAAAAGAGCGTTTGTCTAAGTATGTGAGTGGATTCAAACTCCATTTTGGAGGAAATACTGTGTCACCTGCAGGAACCCCTGCAGCTTATCTGTGTGCAGAAATAGAAAGGCAAGAATACAAGTCAGGTTCTTAAAAATTTGACAACAGAATGTCAGCTTCACTTCCTGCACATCTGGTGTTTAAAGCATATGGATAATCAACAGCATAGACTATTGGCACTTCAGGCACTTGTCAGCGAATTCAATCCTGAAGTGACTCGTAACCATGTGCTTGACAAAGGCTCACCTAAGACATATAATATCAGAGAGAGATAATTTAATGGACAAGCCATCTTTCCATTTCTCTTCTCTAATCTCTATTCAAGAAATTTGTTATTGTATCAGGAAGCAACATATCTGGACTGGATTACCTCTGTTCCTGATAAAAATGCTCTCACTGAGTTAAAAATTTAGTATTATGCTTTGAGCCTTTATCAGAATCAATACAGGAATTGTCCATTGGAACAATGATTTTGCATTTTTTGCAAATAGTGTTGCTGAGGAAGTTGTGCTTACATTTCCTAAAATCTATTATGAAAAATTACATGATAAATTTCTTCTGGATTTAGTACATTAGCTTTTCTTTGCCTGTAACATAGACATACTCTGTGATTTTCTTTGTGCCTTAGCTACTGGGAAACTTGTGCTTAACTCTCCCTGATACTCCTTTCTGGCAGTTTCTTACATATCAGAGAAATTGACGTGCTCAGAAAGAGTTGGGCACAGGGAGAAAGATGCCATTTGGTGCCCATTCATTTGCTATGCTTGTTATGGCTATGTAGGTACAATGCTTCCAACTTTAATGATCTCATCAAAAATTTTTTCTCCAAGAATTTGTTGTTTCTAAAGTGCTAGATTTTCATAAAGGAAAAAAATGCATTTCATTTTCTATAAATATCAAAATTAATTACTCATTGTTATAACTATTCATTAAAATTCAAAATTAGATAAGAATGTTCTTCATAGACTTTTTTTAAGCCTTGAAGAGATCCGTTTTATTATAGCATCGACAGCTCCACTATTTAAGGAAATCATGACATAAGGTTCCTAATTGAATTAAGCCAATCCCTTTGCCCAAATCCTAAGAAGAAATTAGTGAAAGATGGTAGGTAAAACTATGGTGGTTTGTTAGGTGGAAAGAAAAGTGTGAGCAACTGATAGAATTGTTTTTGTAGATCTCACCTCTACAAACATATTGGGAACAGATTTGCTCACTAGTTGGGAACATATTTGTTCATTCACTCATTTATTCTCTCAGTCATCCAATATGTGAGTCTAATCAATCTTTCAAGGACCACTTTAGGTGTGTAGCATACATCAGTAAACAGAACAGACAGAACTCTCTGCCCTTACAGAGTTTATGTCTAGTAGGGGAGAGAGTCAATAATAAATAAATAAATAATACATGGTGTGACAGTTGGTGTTCAGTGCTATGGAGAAAAGTCAGGTAGGTAAGGGGGAGAGAGGGTGCACTGGGTGTGGGGGTGGAATTTGCTATTTTAAACAGTGTGATCAGGTGGCATCTGAGCAGAGATCGGAAGGAGGGAGCTATGTGAGTCTCTCCGGGAAGAGTTTCCATGCGGAGGGAACAGTTTGTGCAGAAACCCCAAAGCAGGTGTGTGCTGGGTGTGTTTGAGGAAAGCGAGGAGACAGGTGTGGCAGGAAGAGAGTATGAGACCAGAGTAGTGGGAGGCCATGGAGGTAGCCAGATCACATAGGCCTTTTTAAAGGGCCTTCTAAACGAGATGGGGAATAATTAGAGAGTTGGAGCAGAGGAGTAATATTATCTGACTTACATTTTAAAAGTATCATTCTGGCTGCTTTGTGGAGAATAGAGTGTGGTAGGAGAATGGAGGAAGAGTGGAAGCAGGAAACCTAGGAAGGTGGTTACTTTAATAATCCAGGCAAAAGGTGATGGCCATATGGGCACGGGTGGTAGTGGTGAAGGTGGGAAGAAGTGATAAGATTCTGGATGTAATTTGAAGGTAGAGCCAGTAGGATACCTGATTGTTAGGACAGGAGATATGAAAGAAAGTTTTTGGTCTGAGCAAGAGCTTCAAAGAAAGCAAAAGGTGAAGTTACCATTTACTAGATGAGGAGGGCTGTGAGAGGAAGATCAAGAGCTTGGTTTTGAACAGATTAAGTTGGAGATGTCTAAGTGGTGATATCTAGCAGGTAGTTTGATAATATAGACATGAGCTCAAAATTAATGTTACATTTTTAATATTAATATTATAAATATATTACATTTTAAATGTATAGATAATATATTACTAGTAATATAGTTAGGTATGAATAATATTTGTGGTACTACATTGTAAAAGGGTCACTGACAAATTAAGTGTATTTTAAAGAGGATGACTGAGATAGCAAGGGCAGAAAACTATATTGGACAAAGAATCAAGGAAGGAACTGGAGATGTTTAACATGAAGAACAGACATCCTAGGGTAGATGTATCTCTTTTCATGCTGAAAAGGCTAGTGAATTTCACCTGTACTTCTCTGGGATTAAAAGAAGTTACAGGAAGCCAGGTTTCCGGTCAATGTAAGATATCTAGAAATGCGCATGTATGTGTATAAAAAATATATATAGTGTGCACACACATATATGTTTACAAACAGAATTTTCGTTTTCTCCTATAGCAGGGAAGATTCTCTTCTAAAGTAGTGGATTTCTTATTGCTGAAAGTCTTCGACTAGAGAGTTGCTGAGAATATTGTAGAGAGAATTGGATGGAAGTTAAACTTGAAGCCCTCTAATTTCTTTCTTTTTGTTTCTGTGTATTTTTCTTAGGGACCGAAGCATTCCATGTACCAATACATCATCAGGAATATTCTTTCTTGTATTGTATTTTAAGATTTCACGGTCTATGACTTCCTCCTAAATTAGACTATAAACCCCTTGCGGACTGGAACATGTTTTATCCTCTTTGTAATCCCTGAAGCACTTGGCACAAACTTTTGTGTAACAAGTACTCAGAAAAATACTTTGCTGGTTGAGTAATTTTGTTTCCAAGGCATCCCTCCTTCTCTAAAGCATAAACACTACTGGGATGAGAAACTCGTACCCAGCTTAACACTTTAGTGTGGCTGAAATAACAGAACCAGTTTAATCCTTGGAATTCTGAGGGTCTGGATTTGGGGAGGTTAAATGGGGAGGTTGTTAAATTTGACAAGTATAAAGTCTACTTGTCAAATATTGTGGTACTGGAGTATTAATAATATATTTTAGAGTGCTAAATGTCTGAATGATACATTAGTGGCTTCAAAGAATCAGACAACATCCAAGATAGTGACTTTTTCTGCTTTCAGAGGGTGCTTCCAATAGTGAGAGAATCTCATTAATTCATGTCTATAGACTTCACAGAAAATTGTTCAATGAGTTCCTTGTCACAGAAAGTGTTAAGTTAAAACATTAATAATCAGTCTCCTTACATCCACCCTCCTGCCCATCCATCCATGCATCCATGGATCCATGCATCCATGGATCCATGCATCCATCCATCCATCCATCCAACAAACATTTATTGAACACATACTATGGACTAAACACTGAGAATTTCAATGAAGGACTATGACCTTGAGAAGTTCAGTTGAATATCTAACATAGTACACTGTGCTAAATTCTTTACAGTGGCAAAACAAAGTTCCATGAGATCAGAGAGCAAAGAGCAGCTAATTTCTTGGGAAAGCTGGGAAGGCTTTCTGAGGAAAGTGCCATTTGAACGGTTAAAGCTTTTTTTTTGTGATCCTCACCCTTGAGCCAGCTGGGCATTTATTTTCCTTCGCTGTTTTCCCATATCACTTGCTACCTGATCCTAATTATAGTAGTACTCTGTTTATTATAATTATCAATGCACTGTGTGCCCTCTCTGCTTTGACATAGACTCTTCCAGGGCAGAGATTGTGTTTTATGCATCTCAGTCCCTACATGGTATCCAACATCTTCTAACCGGTGTTGGTTACAGACTCAAAATAAATTAATCTTGAAGAATAAGTTTAAATTTTCCAGGCCCTGGAGGAAGGAGAGAGGCATTTAAGACAGAGGCATAAGCTTGAGAAATTATGAAGAAATCTAAGGGTGTAGTGTCTTAGGAAAATAGTGAGTAGGCTTGGAAGACTGGCAAGGGGGGAACATTCAAGGGAGGGATAGGCGGTGACTTGGGAAGGAAGCAGAACATTTTGATGGGTCCACTGATGCAGCCGTATGAATGACTTAGTCTGAATGTGAAAGCACTTGAAAAACTACCAAACAATATGTGCTGCAGCTGTTCCCTGACCCCGAGTCCATCCTCAGGACCTGGAACTCACTCCACCCTTCACCCTGTCTCTGAGTCTTACTCCACCTTCAGCTTCACTCATCCCGTTTGAGGTCATGTTTGCTGTCTTTTGAAGGGTCACAAAGCAAATGTGAATTTTGGTTGTAGGTCTAACTACATTCTACTTATATCTTTCATATTCTATGGGTATGGTGATATCTTTGTTCTTTATTGAAAGAACATCATTTTTTCTCCTTTCTAAATTATTCTATGGAAAATTGAGCACTTTTTTTTTTTTCAATCACTCACTCTTCCTAGTGATTGGTTTCATCACCATTCACCTAGTTTCTGGTCAGAAATCTGTACTTTATCCTAATTCCTTCTTCTTCCACAGAGCTGGCTTCTAATTGCTACTAAGTCTTCCTGTGCTACTGCCCAAATGAATCCTATATATATATATATAATATTTTGTAATATATTATATTTTATTATATATATATACACATATATAAAATACAATGATGCACAAGGAAGGCATTGAGATTTATATTCCCCAGCCCTCAAACACCTGTAGGAGTTTTGGTACTTCCAGCACAATTCTAATCTTTCTCTCTTTTGGTAAATAATGCTTACACCCTTCCTGCCTCTATTCTCCACCAATTCTCCCCACTCTCCTCCTGCTACTCTGAACTTGGAAATAGATTTGTACATGCAATAATATACATATATATAATTTTAAAGTGTACAGTTTGGTAGCATTAAGTACATTCCCATTGTTTTACAACCATCAGCACCATCTAGCTTTAGAACTTTTCTCATCATCCCAAACAGAAACTCTGAGCCCATTAAATAAAAAAACCCTATTTTACTCTCTCCTAGCCCCTGGCAAACACCATTCAACTTTCTGCCTCTATGAATTTGACTGCCATAGGTACCTCATATAAGTGGAATCATACAGTATTTGTCCTTTTATGTCTGGTTTATTTCACTTAGCATAATATCCTCAAGGTTCATCCATGCTGGAGCACATGTCAGAATTTCCTTCTATCTTAAGACTGAATAACATTCCACTGTATATATGTACCACATTTTTTTTTTTTTTTTTTCAAAAGTAAACACTATTTTAATCATTATCTTTAACCGGGGTTAGGTGCACATAACATAAAATTTACTATCTTTTTTTTTTTCTTTTATTATTATTATTATTATTATTATTATTATACTTTAGGTTTTATGGTACATGTGCGCAATGTGCAGGTAAGTTACATATGTATACATGTGCCATGCTGGTGCGCTGCACCCACCAACTTGTCATCTAGCATTAGGTATATCTCCCAATGCTATCCCTCCCCCCTCCCCCCACCCCACAACAGTCCCCGAAGTGTGATGTTCCCCTTCCTGTGTCCATGTGTTCTCATTGTTCAATTCCCACCTATGAGTGAGAATATACGGTGTTTGGTTTTTTGTTCTTGCGATAGTTTACTAAGAATGATGATTTCCAATTTCATCCATGTCCCTACAAAGGACGTGAATTCATCATTTTTTTATGGCTGCATAGTATTCCATGGTGTATATGTGCCACATTTTCTTAATCCAGTCTATCATTGTTGGACATTTGGGTTGGTTCCAAGTCTTTGCTATTGTGAATAATGCGGCAATAAACACACGTGTGCATGTGTCTTTATAGCAGCATGATTTATAATCCTTTGGGTGTATACCCAGTAATGGGATGGCTGGGTCGAATGGAATTTCTAGTTCTAGATCCCTGAGGAATCGCCACACTGACTTCCACAAGGGTTGAACTAGTTTACAGTCCCACCAACAGTGTAAAAGTGTTCCTATTTCTCCACATCCTCTCCAGCACCTGTTGTTTCCTGACTTTTTAATGATTGCCATTCTAACTGGTGTGAGATGGTATCTCATTGTGGTTTTGATTTGCATTTCTCTGATGGCCAGTGATGGTGAGCATTTTTTCATGTGTTTTTTGGCTGCATAAATGTCTTCTTTTGAGAAGTGTCTGTTCATGTCCTTCGCCCACTTTTTGATGGGGTTGTTTGTTTTTTTCTTGTAAATTTGTTGGAGTTCATTGTAGATTCTGGATATTAGCCCTTTGTCAGATGAGTAGGCTGCGAAAATGTTCTCCCATTTTGTAGGTTGCCTGTTCACTCTGATGGTAGTTTCCTTTGCTGTGCAGAAGCTCTTGAGTTTAATTAGATCCCATTTGTCAATTTTGGCTTTTGTTGCCATTGCTTTTGGTGTTTTAGACATGAAGTCCTTGCCCATGCCTATGTCCTGAATGGTAATGCCTAGGTTTTCTTCTAGGGTTTTTATGGTTTTAGGTCTAACATTTAAGTCTTTAATCCATCTTGAATTGATTTTTGTATAAGGTGTAAGGAAGGGATCCAGTTTCAGCTTTCTACATATGGCTAGCCAGTTTTCCCAGCACCATTTATTAAATAGGGAATCCTTTCCCCATTTCTTGTTTTTGTCAGGTTTTTCAAAGATCAGATACTTGTAGATATGTGGCATTATTTCTGACGGCTCTGTTCTGTTCCATTGATCTATATCTCTGTTTTGGTACCAGTACCATGCTGTTTTGGTTACTGTAGCCTTGTAGTATAGTTTGAAGTCAGGTAGTGTGATGCCTCCAGCTTTGTTCTTTTGGCTTAGGATTGACTTGGCGATGCGGGCTCTTTTTTGGTTCCATATGAACTTTAAAGTAGTATTTTCCAATTCTGTGAAGAAAGTCATTGGTAGCTTGATGGGGATGGCATTGAATCTGTAAATTACCTTGGGAAGGATGGCCATTTTCATGATATTGATTCTTCCTACCCATGAGCATGGAATGTTCTTCCATTTGTTTGTATCCTCTTTTATTTCCTTGAGCAGTGGTTTGTAGTTCTCCTTGAAGAGGTCTTTCACATCCCTTGTAAGTTGGATTCCTAGGTATTTTATTCTCTTTGAAGCAATTGTGAATGGGAGTTCACTCATGATTTGGCTCTCTGTTTGTCTGTTATTGATGTATAAGAATGCTTGTGATTTTTCCACATTGATTTTGTATCCTGAGACTTTGCTGAAGTTGCTTATCAGCTTAAGGAGATTTTGGGCTGAGACAATGGGGTTTTCTAGATATACTATCATGTCATCTGCAAACAGGGACAATTTGACTTCCTCTTTTCCTAATTGAATACCCTTTATTTCCTTCTACTGCCTAATTGCCCTGGCCAGAACTTCCAACACTATGTTGAATAGAAGTGGCGAGAGAGGGCATCCCTGTCTTGTGCCAGTTTTCAAAGGGAATGCTTCCAGTTTTTGCCCATTCAGTATGATATTGGCTGTGGGTTTGTCATAAATAGCTCTTATTATTTTGAGATACGTCCCATCAATTCCTAATTTATTGAGAGTTTTTAGCATGAAGGGTTGTTGAATTTTGTCAAAGGCCTTTTCTGCATCTATTGAGATAATCATGTGGTTTTTGTCTTTGGTTCTGTTTATATGCTGGATTACATTTATTGATTTGCGTATATTGAACCAGCCTTGCATCCCAGGGATGAAGCCCACTTGATCATGGTGGATAAGCTTTTTGATGTGCTGCTGGATTCTGTTTGCCAGTATTTTATTGAGGATTTTTGCATCAATGTTCATCAAGGATATTGGTCTAAAATTCTCTTTTTTTGTTGTGTCTCTGCCAGGCTTTGGTATCAGGATGATGCTGGCCTCATAAAATGAGTTAGGGAGGATTCCCTCTTTTTCTATTGATTGGAATAGTTTCAGAAGGAATGGTACCAGCTCCTCCTTGTACCTCTGGTAGAATTCAGCTGTGAACCCATCTGGTCCTGGAATTTTTTTGGTTGGTAAGCTATTGATTATTGCCACAATTTCAGCTCCTGTTATTGGTCTATTCAGAGATTCAACTTCTTCCTGGTTTAGTCTTGGGAGGGTGTATGTGTTGAGGAATTTATCCATTTCTTCTAGATTTTCCAGTTTATTTGCATAGAGGTGATTGTAATATTCTCTGATGGTAGTTTGTATTTCTGTGGGATCGGTGGTGATATGCCCTTTATCATTTTTTATTGCATCTATTTGATTCTTCTCTCTTTTTTTCTTCATTAATCTTGCTAGTGGTCTATCAATTTTGTTGATCCTTTCAAAAAACCAGCTCCTGGATTCATTGATTTTTTGAAGGGTTTTTTGTGTCTCTATTTCCTTCAGTTCTGCTCTGATTTTAGTTATTTCTTGCCTTCTGGTAGCTTTTGAATGTGTTTGCTCTTGCTTTTCTAGTTCTTTTAATTGTGATGTTAGGGTGTCAATTTTGGATCTTTCCTGCTTTCTCTTGTGGGCATTTAGTGCTATAAATTTCCCTCTACACACTGCTTTGAATGCATCCCAGAGATTCTGGTATGTTGTGTCTTGGTTCTCGTTGGTTTCAAAGAACATCTTTATTTCTGCCTTCATTTCGTTATGTACCCAGTAGTCATTCAGGAGCAGGTTGTTCAGTTTCCACGTAGTTGAGCGGTTTTGAGTGAGATTCTTAATCCTGAGTTCTAGCTTGATTGCACTGTGATCTGAGAGACAGTTTGTTACAATTTCTGTTCTTTTACATTTATTGAGGAGAGCTTTACTTCCAAGTATATGGTCAATTTTGGAATAGGTGTGGTGTGGTGCTGAAAAAAATGTATATTCTGTTGATTTGGGGTGGAGAGTTCTGTAGATGTCTATTAGGTCCGCTTGGTGCAGAGCTGAGTTGAATTCCTGGGTATCCTTGTTGACTTTCTGTCTCGTTGATCTGTCTAATGTTGACAGTGGGGTGTTAAAGTCTCCCATTATTAATGTGTGGGAGTCTAAGTCTCTTTGTAGGTCACTCAGGACTTGCTTTATGAATCTGGGTGCTCCTGTATTGGGTGCATATATATTTAGGATAGTTAGCTCTTCTTGTTGAATTAATCCCTTTACCATTATGTAATGGCCTTCTTTGTCTCTTTTGATCTTTGTTGGTTTAAAGTCTGTTTTATCAGAGACTAGGATTGCAACCCCTGCCTTTTTTTGTTTTCCATTTGCTTGGTAGATCTTCCACCATCCTTTTATTTTGAGCCTATGTGCGTCTCTGCACATTAGATGGGTTTCCTGAATACAGCACACTGATGGGTCTTGAGTCTTTATCCAATTTGCCAGTCTGTGTCTTTTAATTGGAGCATTTAGTCCATTTACATTTAAAGTTAATATTGTTATGTGTGAATCTGATCCTGTCATTATGATGTTAGCTGGATATTTTGCTCGTTAGTTGATGCAGTCTCTTCCTAGTCTCGATGGTCTTTACATTTCGGTATGATTTTGCAGTGGCTGGTACCGGTTGTGCCTTTCCATGTTTAGCGCTTCCTTCAGGAGCTCTTTTAGGGCAGGCCTGGTGGTGACAAAATCTCTCAGCATTTGCTTTTCTGTAAAGTATTTTATTTCTCCTTCACTTATGAAGCTTAGTTTGGCAGGATATGAAATTCTGGGTTGAAAATTCTTTTCTTTAAGAATGTTGAATATTGGCCCCCACTCTCTTCTGGCTTGTAGGGTTTCTGCCGAGAGATCCGCTGTTAGTCTGATGGGCTACCCTTTGATGGTAACCTGACCTTTCTCTCTGGCTGCCCTTAACATTTTTTCCTTCATTTCAACTTTGGTGAATCTGACAATTATGTGTCTTGGAGTTGCTCTTCTCGAGGAGTATCTTTGTGGCGTTCTCTGTATTTCCTGAATCTGAATGTTGGCCTGCCTTGCTAGATTGGGGAAGTTCTCCTGGATAATATCCTGCAGAGTGTTTTCCAACTTGTTTCCATTCTCCCCGTCACTTTCAGGTACACCAATCAGACGTAGATTTGGTCTTTTCACATAGTCCCACATTTCTTGGAGGCTTTGCTCGTTTCTTTTTATTCTTTTTTCTCTAAACTTCCCTTCTCGCTTCATTTCATTCATTTCATCTTCCAGGGCTGATACCCTTTCTTCCATTTGATCGCATGGGCTCCTGAGGCTTCTGCATTGTTCACGTAGTTCTCGAGCCTTGGTTTTCAGCTCCATCAGCTCCTTTAAGCACTTCTCTGTATTGGTTATTCTAGTTATACATTCTTCTAAATTTTTTTCAAAGTTTTCAACTTCTTTGCCTTTGGTTTGAATATCCTCCCGTAGCTCGGAGTAATTAGCTCGTCAAAGTCATTCTCCGTCCAGCTTTGTTCCGTTGCTGGTGAGGAACTGCGTTCCTTTGGAGGAGGAGAGGTACTCTGGTTTTTAGAGTTTCCAGTTTTTCTGCTCTGTTTTTTCCCCATCTTTGTGGTTTTATCTACTTTTGGTCTTTGATGATGGTGATGTACAGATGGGTTTTTGGTGTGGATGTCCTTTCTGTTAGTTTTCCTTCTAATAGACAGAACCCTCAGCTGCAGGTCTGTTGGAGTACCTGGCCGGCCGTGTGAGGTGTCAGTCTGCCCCTGCTGGGGGGTGCCTCCCAGTTAGGCTGCTCGGGGGTCAGGGGTCAGGAACCCACTTGAGGAGGCAGTCAGCCCGTTCTCAGATCTCCAGCTGCGTGCTGGGAGAACCACTGCTCTCCTCACAGCTGTCAGACAGGGATATTTAAGTCTGCAGAGGTTACTGCTGTCTTTTTGTTTGTCTGTGCCCTGCCCCCAGAGGTGGAGCCTACAGAGGCAGGCAGGCCTCCTTGAGCTGTGGTGGGCTCCACCCAGTTCAAGCTTCCAGGCTGCTTTGTTTACGTAAGAGAGCCTGGGCAATGGCGGGCGCCCCTCCCCCAGCCTCGCTGCCGACTTGCTGTTTGATCTGAGACTGCTGTGCTAGCAATCAGCGAGACTCCGTGGGCGTAGGACCCTCTGAGCCAGGTGCGGGCTATACTCTCCTGGGGCACCGTTTCCTAAGCCTGTCAGAAAAGCACAGTATTCGGGTGGGAGTGGCCCGATTTTCCAGGTGCCGTCTGTCACCCCTGGAAGGGGAACTCCCTGACCCCTTGCGCTTCCCGAGTGAGGCAATGCCTCGCCCCTGCTTTGGCTGGCGCACGGTGCGCTCACCCACTGACCTGTGCCCACTGTCTGGCACTCCCTAGTGAGATGAACACGGTACCTCAGATGGAAATGCAGAAATCACCCGTCTTCTGCGTCGCTTGCGCTGGGAGCTGTAGACCGGAGCTGTTCCTATTCGGCCATCTTGGCTCCTCCGCACCACATTTTGTTTATCTATTCATACATCAATGGAACTACAGTGATATTTCTGAAATATTGTCAGTCTTAGAAATGTATAGTAACTTGTCCCTATAATTAGAATAAACCTAAAAGTCTTTACTATGCTTTCCAAAGCTCCTACCTACCACTACAATTTTTATTTTATTTATTCTCCTCTTACACTCTCAGGCTACCTGATCTTGCCATAATCTTTCTCACATCTGGGTCTCAGCCCCAGCTTCTTCCTTGACTTACAAGGGTAAGCCCAGCTTACACCTCAGACTTGACTTGAGACATCACCTCCTCCAGGAAGCTGTCCCCTGTCCCTTCCAGGATGGGTTAGGTATCCCCTTTCCTGTGCTTCTAGAACCCCCTGAAATTCTTTCTACCATACTTGTCACGCTTAGAACAAAGATGATATCTTATTTACCATTTCATTCCCAGAGTCTGGCATGTTTTGGGTGCTCAATAAATTTTTGTTGAATGAATGAATGAATAATGCAGGAGGTGGACATTGAGGTGGTGGCCTGTGTGAATGACTACCTCAGCTACAGCAAACATGAAGAGTGATCCTTTGCAGCTCACTGGACTCTAGACTGCGTTCACTCCCATGAAATAGCTGACTTAGGCACTTTGTGCACACGGCAGAATGGCACACAAGGAAGGCATTGAGATTTGTATTCTCCAGCCCTCAAACACCTGTAGGAGTTTTGGTACTTTCAGCACAATTCTAATCTTTCTCGCTTTTGGTAAATAATGCTTACACCCTTCCTGCCTCTATTCTCCACCAATTCTCCCCACTCTCCTCCCGCTACTCTGAACTTGGAAATGAATTCGTATGTTTAGGTCACTTAAACAAAAATGGGACTCTATTCTTTGAAGTAAGTGTTTAGTTTGTAAAAGTATCAATGGGCTATTTTAGATCAAATAACTGTGTTTTCTTTAGCCATTTAAAATGGTCTATTTTCATTTTTTAAGCCATTGCCTTGTGAAGGGACCTAAGAATATCCCCAACTTAGTGTTAGATCCCGTAATTACATTTTCCCATTTTGAAAGCAGTTATGCCGTCCTTACAATAGAGTCAACGCAGCTAAAAATAAACTCCAGGCAGTTCATATTAACTGGGTAATAATAACAGGCAACAAGGAGGCTCGGTGTCCAAATATGATGAAAACAGGAAGTTCATTACACAAGCTGTTCTTTCCTGATAGATCTGAATTCTTAAAGCCTTAACTCAAAAATAATCCCTTCAGGTTATAAATAAAAGCAGAGAATTGTCTCTTCCATGCGGCTTAATGGAGATGATAACATTGTAGCTAAATAAATCCACATCGTTAGGGATAGAATGTAATACCAGAACGTCTATTTTGGAGGAGAAAGGAGTAAGTCTGGAGACCCCTCTCCTCACAGACAGCCAGGGTGTATTCTCTTCTTACTCTGGGCACAAGTTGCCAGGGAGATACTGCTTTACTAGGGTACAGTGGCAGGGAAACAGAAAGCCTTCAGGTGTAAAAAGGATTTTTATTTTTGGATGGACAAAATAATCCCAATTCCAAGTGTCTGCCAAATATTGTAAATTTCAATCCCGCTTTTTCAGGGTCATGAGAATGAGGCCCAAAGAAAGAGGGTAAACCCCTTTCCTTATAGAACTTTTCTCTAGTGAGTGTCACTGAATGTAAAGAATCAGATTATTGATTAAAACACGATGAGCATGAAGGAAAATTTTAATTTAGGTAGCTAGAATGAACCTGAGGGGCTCCCTTCCTGAAACCAAATCCCAGCCTTCCCGAGTGCCAATGGGTACTGTGAGGAGGGTGACCCTGCCCCATCCAGCTCTTCCAAGGAAATCTCACTGGTCATTACTCTGGCTGCCAGCAGGGTCAACCTGGCCCAAACAGGTGTCCCATCTTTCCTTAGTCTCTTGTAACACAGTAGGAGACCAGGGCTTGACTGTAGGATTGGGGTCATGTATACAGGATGGGGGTAAAAAAGAGGTATCATCTGCAGAGAGTAATGAGTACAACCTGGTCTGGCTTGGTAGGTGCAGTTTTCTCTCCCTAGTCTGGGTCAGCCTCATCTGCAGGCTTTGCCTTGAACAAAAGGGTATGATTAAAGAGTGCTGGCCTTTTGAATTGCCCTCCCCACGCCCCCCACCAGTTATTCTTATTCCATTTGCATGTTGGGTGCATTCCCCCTTCACTATACAAGTCTAATAATACGTTCGGGGAAGTTATTCTTGTTACTTTCAAAGTGATGGCAGATAGGGCCAGTCACAATGGTCATCAGGACGGTGGCACTGGCAAAGTCTCACATTTGAGAACAGCCTCAAGGTTAGACATTTGATGTTATTTCTGAGTGAGGCTGAACATGTAGCCACAGACATACCCTGCTCTGAAAAGAAAAGATGTTCATATGTGACTTAAAAATTTTTTTAAATTTTAATTTTGTGGGTACATAGTAAGTATATATATTTATGGGGCCTGGGGTATGGAGCCTGACACAAACCTCTCCCCCAAGTCACTGCACACGCACTAGAATGAATACTGCCTGCACGCCTGTTTGCTAACAGATGCACAGTTCAGACTGACTTTTGATGATGCTTTGCATTAATTATTATTATTTTTTTGGTAAAAAATAAGGGATTATTAAGAGTATTTGGGATAGGCTCAGGTGATGTCCTAAGCTGTGGGGTAAGGAGTGTTTTACTAGATTTTTGAGTCGTGATTTGAGCTGAGTGAAGTGTGACGTTCCTTCCTGGATCAACCCCTGCCTCTCATACCATCAGTACTTCTGTCACAAGGCTCAATTTTGTACATTAAAAAATTATAGGGTGGACATTAGTTTCATTTCCATGGTCTACTTATAACTCACAGTGCCACAAATCCAAAATTCTTCTATTACTTTTTGTCCATTTCAAGAACCTACCACAAAACCCTTCCTGTGAGTAAAAAGGACTTTTTATCTAATTAAATAAGTATTGGGCTTGCTTTGATTTTAAATATTGATGGTCTTTGTTACACAAGTTTTTCTTAACTTTAAATTTAATTTCTTTCGTTTTCTCTAATGGTAGCAACTGTGCTTTGTATTTTGGAGTTATCTGCCTGGCAACTTGTCTATGAGCCATTTGAGCTAACAGTGCAATTCTCAAGCTTTCTGGATTGCAACGCTCTATTGTTTCTCGACTTCCACATATTATACATATTTCTCTTTCTTTCTTTTTTAAAGGTTTTCATTAATAGATTACAGCAAAACGTCGTAACAACTCAACTTCTGTTTTGCTTCTGTTGTCTCTGTCACAGGTAATTGTTCCCAAGCTATAAAAAAATAGAATGAATATTGTTAACAGGACTTTGAAATCAAAGATAGTTGTTGGGTGTGTGTGTTTTTGGGGTTTGTGTGTGGGAAGTCAAAAGAAAGTCTACTTAAATAATTCAGCAAATATATTTAGTGCCTAATATATGCCAGACACTGTTCTAGGTTCTGGGAAAACAAGAGTGTACAAGGCAGTGCTCCTGTTTTTAGGGAACGTATATTCTCATGGTAGGGTCATGAGGATAGAGGGAACAGGGTCGTGAACAGAGAGATAGATCACGAAGACGGAGTGATGGGATGTGAGATGTGTGTGCTGCTTTTTGCTAGAGTGGTTAGAGAAGGCCTCTGTAATAAGTGACATTTGAACAGAGACTTGAAAGAAGTGAGGAAGCCTAGTGGCTCTCTGGGGGAAGAGCTTTTTTGGTGGAGAACACTTGGGTACAAAGGCTTTGATGCAGGAGTTTGCATAGCATTTTGAGGAATGTCAAGGAGACCAATTAGAGTGGAGTGGCACAGAGGAAGGGGAGAGTGAAAGGAGATGAAGTTAAAAAGTTAGCTGGGGAAGAAATTGTAGGTTCTTTTAGGCCATGGCAAAGACTTTGGATTTTTTTTCCTTAGTGAGACGGAAAGCCAATGGGGAATTTGGAACAAAGGAATGATGTGAACATTTTGACAGGATCACTCTGGGTGCTGTAAGGAAAATGCGTTAGGCTGAGTTCCTTAGAGGTCGAACCTAAGATGGGGATGTGCATGATTTCTGGAGGGAACAGGATAGAGGATGGGCAAGAATGTGATTTCAGGTAATGAGTAGCTTCAGCCTGATTTGTTCTGGAACATAAGTTATTCTGTAGAGTTTTTTCCTCATTGAGACAAGCAAGAGGGGCTTTTTACCCTCATCCTGCTTATTGGGTAAATACTCTGGGGAAGTGGATAGACAGTGTAAATCCCAAGCACCTGCAGGTGGGGTGGCTTCCATTGCCCAAGGGCAATTCTCTTTGAGGTATTCACAGCAGCTGGGAAAGGGGCTCATCAACCAAATTAATAAAAAGTAGTCCAGGAAACCTGAGGGTGCCAATAGCATCTCTACACAGAATAAGAGTGGAAGTAGAGATACCAATTAGGAGGCTACTGTAATAGTCCTCAAGAGAGATGAAGTTGGCTTGGACCAGAATGTAGCAGTGGAGGTGTTGAGAAGTGGTTGGATTCTGGATATATTTTGAAGGCAGAGCCCACAGGATTTTGCTAGTGGATTGCCTACAGAATGTAAGAGAAGAAGAATCAAGAACAACTCCATTGGCTTAGTTGTCTATTGAGATTAGGAAGACTGTGGGAGGAGCAGGTTTTGGAATGGGGTAAAATTAGAAGCTCTGGTTAAGACATTTTAAATTGAAAATGCCTCATAGATATCTAAATGAAGATATCAAGCAGGCAATTGAATTTAAGTGTCTGAAGTTATGAAAATATGTTTTAGTTCCTAGGTTCAGATGACCAACCACCTATGGTACTAAAAGAATGTGCATATGTGTTTGAGTAAGAAAGACCTATTAGTTCCAATAAACTTAAAAAAGGACAAAAGGTGAATATTGGACACTAAAGGTCAGTAAGCTTGATGACAACTTCAGGCACCATTTGGGTAATTTACTACAAGATGTAATAATTTGGAGGTAACATAGATTTCCAAAGAACAAATCAGACCATACTAAACTTATTTCCATTTTTGAAAGGTATTCTAGGCACATAGGTTGGGTAAATCCTGCATCCTTAGTATGTCCTGATTTTCACGCAGTGTTTGTTAAGTTTCTTTTTTATCATATCCTTCTGATAAAATGAAGAGTTAAGGGCCAAAAAAACAGTTACGTAGCTTTTTAGTTGGCCAAACAAGACGAGCAAAAAGGGGTCAACCTTTACCCTATTTTTTGCTACCAATCAAGTTATGTCACCAGGCCCTTTGTTAGTCATATGTATATATATATTGTCGACAACTTAAAGAGGAACAGCTAGAAAGCATATTATTAGCTTGGAAGATGATGCAACCTGGAGAAAAATAGCCAATATATTGAAGTATAGAAGTTTAAAAGGAGAAGGAGGAGAAACCCAAACTGCAAATCTGAAATTTAATAGGGATGCATGCAAAAGAAAGCAAAACACCTCCATTTACAGATCGTGAAAGATCTCCCTTCAGCCAGGAACAGAGTCAATATATTTTTTTTTAAAAAAAGAAGTTTATTTTTCATTAAGTCAGCTGTAGCATTAAATTCAGATTGTGGACTTTGGGACCATCTGCCTGGGTCGGAACCCTAGCTCTGCCATTTACAAGTTGTATGATCTTGGGTATGTTTCTTAAAATCTGTTTCACTTTTCTTACCTGGAAAATGAAGATGATAATATTAGTTCCAACTGATATTGTTGGAATTGTAAGAATTAAATGAGTTAAGACATGTAAAGTACTTAGAGCAACGCCTGGCACGTAGTAAGTGTTAGGTAGGTCATTATTATAGCAGGTTTAGCAGTATGATGTGGTTGCTAAAAAGGTAAAGCAATCTTTGGGAATAATGGTAGAAGTGAGGGGTCAGGATCAAGGGAAGCTCATGGCCCACTGTATTTTTCATCGCCAAGATTTTGTGTTCAATTCTGGGTATCTCTAATTTAAAAAGTGTCTATACCTTGTGGGAGATTGAGTGCTGAAAGTGGTAAAGAGTGTAGACTCATGCCAAGTGAAGAAAATGGAAAGGACTGGGATGGAGAATATGACTTCTCTTGGAGACAGATTCAGAAGCTGAAATAAAGCTTTCTTGAAAAATCTGAAAGCTGTCACGTGGAAGAGGAATTAGACAAAGTTCCTGTTGCTCTGGAGACAGATCCAGGAGCAAAGGGAAGGAGTAAAAGATGGAATGGGGTTGCGAAAGTGTTGTAGCTTTCTGTTATGGGCAGAAGGTGACAGAAGCCTGTTCTAGCTGTGCCTCTATGTTACTGTATGATTCAAGTCTCTTAACTCTTCAGGCCTCAGTTTCATAATCTGAAATCAGGGTTTGGATTAGATGCACTCTAAAATGAAAATTACAGTTGGTCTATCAATGGACTGTCTTCATAGACAGTGAGTTTTCTGTCATTGGATATGTCTAGGTAAAGGGCACAAGACATATTAAGAGTAGATATTGAATCTGATTGTATTGAATTTGGCCTAAATGACACCAAAAGTCTTTTTTAATTCTAAGAGTTTAGGGATTTTTTTGTATATTTTCGATGCTTTTTCCATCCCCCATCCTCACTCCCAGCCCTGCTCTGTTGATGATGATATACATTCTCAAATGATTACATAAGAACTCCTGACATTCCCCATTGATTAGACTAAGGTGTGATTTCCACCCTGTTCACCTTCTGTGGGGCATACAACTCACAGAGAATTGGATGACCTCCTGAGAGAACTCATGGTACTAATTCCCATGGTGCCTAACATGGCACAAGAAACTCTAGTTCTAGCATGTTATCATTGCTCCTATTCTGTACTTCAAGTGGACAAAATGAAAAGTACCTAGAAGCGACTGACCCCATATTACATAGCTCCTAGGCTCATGGCTGCAAATTGAGTATGTGGTGCCTATGCAGGCCTGGAATCTGCAGACTGGAGGATGGGTGCAGCAGGAAAGAGAGGCATTAAATACAGCAATGGCAGACTGGATGGCAGCCATGAGCAGCAGAGCTGTGGTCATCTGTTGTCTGCAGCTTCCAGGATGTCATTCTTTACACAGAAAATATTTACTGACCACTTACCATGTGTAGGACACTGTGCTAGGCACTCTGAGAGACACCTAGGGGTGTGACACACCACCCCTTTCAGGCAAGGAGCTTCTAGTCTGATTGCAAGACAATTACGAACTAGCAGCAAACACTTTATATAGTTCTGGTATTAGTCAGGGTTCTCTGGAGAAACAGAACCAATAGGTCATAATTGGTTATGTTATATATATCATACACATATGAGGTTTATTATAAGGAATTGGCCTATGCAATTACGGAGGCCAAGACATCCCACAGTCTGTTGTGTGCAAACTGGAGACCCAGGTAAACCAGTGGTATAGTTCAAAGGCCTTACAGCGAGAGAGCTAAAGAGCTGTTGGTGTGGCTCCCAGTCTAAACATGAAGGTCTGAGATCCAGGAACCCAAGGGCAGGAGAAGATACATGGTCCAGCTCCAGCAGTTAGGGAGAGAGCAAATTGAACTTTCCCCAGCTTTTTAATTCTATTCAGGCCGTTAATGGATTGGATGTTGCCCACTCGCATTGGGGAGGCCATCTGCTTTACTCAGTTCACCAGTTAAAATGCTAATATCTTCTGGAAACAACCTCACAGACACACCCCAAAATAAAGTTTAACCAGGTATCTGGGCATTCCATGGCCCAGTCAAGTTGACACATAAGGTTAGCCATCACAGTGCTTCATTATTTGCAAAATGCTTGCAAGCAAATTATTATTCTCTCAATAGGCTGTGGATTAAACCCGTGGAGTATCCTCACAACAACCTGTGAGGTACTGTTACTCATACTTTTCAGACAGAAAATGATGGTTCTGACAAGCTAAGCAACTTACTGGAGATCAACCATTTGTGCTGTCTGAAGTGCCCTTGGTGCCACTGAAGTAAACCTAGACATGATTTCTGACTCCAATTCCAGTGCTCTTTCTACTACTCTACACTAAAATGCACAAGGAAAGTTAAAAACCAGTATATAAAGACTATAGTGTATATAAAGAGAATGGCACAGGTTTGATGTGTTATAGGAATTCAGTGATGCAGATCACTGTTGCTAGGAATAGAAGGAAGGACTATGGAGACAGGTTAAAGTTTGATGGATTGAGACCAAAGGAAGGCATTCCAGAAAAAGCAAAAGTTTTATCAAAGATGGGAAACAAGAAAGAACAAATTTAAGATGTTTACGGGGCTGCTACGTTTGGCCACATCATTTGTGCCTTGCATAACTCCAGGGGTGTAACTCACATAAGCACTGATACAAATGGCATCCCAGGGGCCGTTCACGGCATGGCATCTATTCAGTGAACAGCCTGTACAGTGATCTGGGGAAAGTCCTGAATGTGTACATCAATGAAACTGAGTTGGAGAGTTTTGTAGAGAAGAGAGATAGAAACCTGGAAAGATGGGCTAGGAACTGATCAAGGAAAGATAGGAAGGTTAGGGTAAAGATTTTCAACTTCAATCTGTAGGCAATGAATGATTCTTAATCAGAAAAGGGTCACAATAAAAACAATGTTTTGAGATGATTGATCTAGAGATGTGCAAATTAAATTTGAAAGGGGAGAGGTTGGGAACAGAAGACCAGATAGTACTTTGGTCTCCAAAGCATGAGCTTAAAAAGGGTCAGAGCAATGGTGGTGACAATGAGAAGACAAAAAAAGAGACAAATATAAAAATCTTCTTTCATTAATTCAAATGTTTAGTAAGTGCAAGGCATTGTGCTGATGATTTAATAGTGAGTCAAATAGGCATGATTCTTGCCATTTTAGAGTTCTTAGACCAGTAAGGGAGTCAGACATTCATCAGACAAATACATATGATGATGCTGTGAAGGAAAAGTACAAGAAGATATGAGAATTTATAACAGAATTGAATTTGATCTAGTTTGTGCAGATAGAGATCAGGGATGGCTTCTTTGGAGAAAAAAAACAACAGATGTTTGAATTGAGAATGGGAGGGTGAATAGTAGTAAACTATGCAAAGGGAGGTAAGGAAAGGGACAACGGCATTCCAGACAGTGGAAGCAGTGTGTGCAAAGGACCTGTGGCAGGGAGCATGGATTTAAAATGTGAAAGATGACCAGGAGATTTAGCATACGGCAAGAAAGGTAGAGAGTGGCTGACATGAGGCTGGAAAGAAAGGCAGGAGCCAGATAATACTGGGTTCTTTGTTTTCATTTCAGAAGCAACAACAAGGTATTGGACATTTAAATCAGGAGTTAACATGTTCAATTTTGCATTTTGAAATGGGTATTCTTGATGCTATTTGGAGAATAGAGGGGAGTTGACACTCAGGAAAACTAGTACAAGCTTGTTACAGTAGTCCAAGAGAGAGATCTTGTCGGATTGGACAACAGAGATGGTGGTGAGGAGAGAACATTATGAAAGAAGATTACCAGGACTTGATGACTGATGGGATGCAGATAAAGAAAGGAGAAAAGTGAATCAGCAAGTAAAGTTTTGGATTTGGGAGTCTTCCTATCCAGTGTTAGTATTAACAGATATTATGGAAAATGGGAGGTGGTGCTGGTTTGATATGCAGGGTTGGGGACATGTTGAGTTATCCAAGTGAAAATGCATCTAGTAAGCATTTGGATTGGGATTTATAAAAACAACAAAAGGATTGAAGTTGTAAGATTGAGAACTGTCAATAAATTTGTTGGTGGTTAAAATAATGTGACGGGAGGAATCTATAAGTAGAGGGGATAATGAGGAAACATAATAGTGGACTCAGAGCTGAATTGTGTGGAACAACTAGGTAGTACAACAGGGTAGAACAACTGATGTAGTAGATGAACTTGCCAAGAGGTGGCCACAGAAGAAAAAGGGTATTAGTCCACCAAGAAAAATCAGAAAATTCGCCACTAAACATAGTTTAAAAAATTAAAACTTCATATATACTTCCCTTAATTAAATAACAGTATATCTATCAGGTTATATACTACCAGAAAGGAGATTACTATGTGGACTGCAGTGTACCATAAGTGTACCAAATTCATCATATCATGGTTGCTCTAAGAATATAATATTTGTTTAGGGATGAATACAAATTAAGCTTATGGCCAGTTCTAGCCAGAAGGCTAGAGGCTTCTTATCTCTGCATACACTAGTCACAACTGGAGAAATTATACTTAGCTTGTAGCTTTTACTAGTGAGTATTGTGGTCTAGAATCAGATTCTGTAAGACCAATCCATTTGTAAATAACAAGGACCTAGTGCATCATCAAGATGCTTTTTTTTTTCTAAAAAATTAATAAGTAATTTGTTTCTAGGTCTGAGAAGTCACAGGGTGTTCCTGTGACCAAGTGCACCAAACTTCCATTCTTATTCCAAATGTCTCTAAAATCCAGTAACACTTGTCTCAGCATTGAATAAGCACATTAAAAAGGAAGTTATTGACTTCCTCGGCTGGAACTTTTTTCTTCCCTTTGCAGGTATGCCCAAAGACTTCAGTTCTAAGATGGTAGTGGTATGCGCAGTTTGTGCCAGCTGCTGTCGGGGATTACGGGCCAAATTGGTTCTTTTTGGATGTAAAACCAACTTGAGGTGGGCACCAATGACTTAATGCACTTGCAAAACAAGGCATTTAAGTGAAAGTCTTTGTGTTCCTCTCTTTGCAAAGTCTTTTGTGAAAGCAAAACTCAGGTGGCTTCATCCAGCCAAGATTAAATTCCAAGTTGACTGGTGTAAAGACAAAACAAAAAAGTTCAAGCCAACGAATTGGGTAACTTGTTCAGTTTATGGTTAGTTGAAAACATAAGGCAAGACTTTTTCACTGCCCCTCCACATCTGTGCACAGAGGGGGTGCATGTGAAGAATCACCCTCTGATAGCTGCCTTTTGTGGTTTCACACTTGGAGAGCTAGCTCTGAACCACAGTCCCATAGTAGGGTGGGTCTATTATTTTTGTAGTATTCCCGATTTATCCCACTGTTTTCACAGTTTCTTCTGACACGCTACTTCCCCCTGCCCCACGGATTTGAGGTGAACATTTCAGATGGGTAGGATGACCACTCCTCCAACCTAAGCATAGAAAGTTCGTTGAAATAAAAGGAGAATTAAGCTTCATGTATGTCAAAAGTCAGTGCAGATCCAGGACTTCAGGAAAAATTTACATTTTTAGAAATTATATCTAGAGAAGTACTACCTGAAGTCTAATCCTTTAGCAACAACATTTATTAACCTTTAAAAAAATTGAAGTATAATTTGTATACAGTGAAATGCTCAACTCTTCAAGTTCAATCACTTTTGATAACTGCATATCAAGACACAAAATATTTTTATCAACCCAGAATGATGTTCCCTCATGCTTCTTCCCACTCAATTTCCAAACTCACCCCCCAATCAACTGCTGATCTGCTTTCTATCACATAGGTTAGTTTAGTTTATTCTAGAATTTCTTATGACTGGAATCATACAGTATATGTTCTTTTGTGTTTTGTTTCTTTCACCGGACATAATACTTTTGAGATTCATTCATGTTGTGTATATCAGTAGATCATTTCTTTCTATTGCTGAGTAATATTCTATTCTTTGAATATGCCACAGTTTTAAAAAAACACTTTTGCCTGTTGACGTACATCTGGGTTTTTTCTAGTTTTTGGCTATTATGAATAAAGCTGCTATGAACATTTTTATATAGGGCTTTATGTAAGCATAGGTTTTCATTTCTCTTGGGAAAATATCTAGGAGTAGAATTGCCCGGCCACAGGGTAGACATATGTTTAACTCTTTAAGAAACTGCTAAACAGTTTTCCAAAGTTATTGCGTCATTTTATACTCCCACCAGCAATAAATGAAAATTTGGATTGCTCCACATTCTTTCCAACATTTGATGTTGTTAATCTTTTCTTTTTTTAAAAATTTCAGTCACGTATGTGTGTATGTGTGTATATGTGTGTGTTTTACTTTGCATGAAACATATAAAGGTGAGTATCTTTATATGTGCTTGTTGGCCGTTTGTATATCTTCTTTTGTGGCTGTCTGTTCAAGTCTTATTTAAAAAATGATTTGTCTTTTTATTATTGATTTATAGAATTTCTTTGTATGTTCTATATGTAATATATTTGTCAAAGAGATATATATTATACATTTATATACATAATATTCACTATATATAGATATATTTTATATTTTATATATACATTTTATATTTATATAATACATAAATATATATTATGTATAATATATAAAAATATAAAATAAGTATATTATATATAATTTATATATAAAGTATAAATTATAAATATATAATGTATATATTTTATATTTTTATATATAAAATATTCACTATATATAGCTCTATCTACATATCTATCTATCTACTGAATTTTTTTCTCAGTGTGTGGCTTGTGATTTATTTTCTTGACAGTGTCTTGATGAGCAAATATTTTACAGTTTTAGGTAGTACAGTCTATCAGTGTTTTTATTTTATGGTTTATGCTTTGTATGTTCTTGAAAAATGTTTGCCCATTGCAAGGTTGCAAACATTTTCTTCCACTTTTTTTTCCTTTGTAACTGTATTATTTTGTATTTATATTTAACTCTATAACCCTTCTCATATGGATTTTTTTGGATGTGGTGTGAGGTAGGGGTCAAGGTTCTTTCTCTCTCCCTTTTTGTTTTTGTTTTTGTTATGTATATCCAGTTATTCCAACCCAGTCGTTGAAGAGATTTTTCTTTTGCCATTGAATTACTTTGGTGGCTTTGTCAATAGTCACTTGACTGTATATATATATGGTTGTATTTCTGTACTCTATTTTGTTTCTAGTCCTGTTTTGTTTTCTGCTAGTAATGATTTTGAAATAGGAATAGATTGGGATTCTTAGATATATAGAAGTTAATGAATTAGTATAGTCTCACAATAGGCATTTTTTTTTTAACCACTTGAAGACTTTTTCTTGTGTTCAATGAACACAAGATCACTTATTTGATCCTTATGTGAGTACTTGAGGGGAAGTGGTTACAAGGAGCCAGAGTGCTAGTGTGTTTTGGCTTTTACTTTCTGTTTTAAGCAACATCTTCCAAGAATAAGCTGAAATCAGGCAAGAATTAGCTGGTTTGAGAGCAAAAACAGAGGGAATAGAGACAGTCTAGAAATGCAGGGGCTGACGGGGTTGGAAAACCCAGCTATTCCTGAACTGAAATAAGCTGCTGCCTTTCTATCCAAACCTATTATTTCAAATGGTTGCAGTGTAGCTGCCATGAATTGAGAGAGGTAAAAGCTAGGTCACATTTGACCTTTTGCAATTAGTTAAATTTTTTTTGCTGAATTCTTACCCACTTGTATTCCACCCAGTGTCTCTTTCTCTGGTGCTTTGGCTCAGGTGAACCAGAGGTCATGTCCTGGCTCTCCTTGGAGGGCCCATCTTTCCTTAGAATTCAGGTTACTTGTTCTATGATTGCAACTCTCTAATAGTTCAAGAAAAGCTCTGATTTGTAGCCTATCCGGCTTTATTGTTGTGAACGTTGGACAGATATTTTTCTAGCTTTTTACATCCCATGTGGAAGTAGAACTCCCAAGAGAGTGATTTAGAAAGATATTATTCATCTCGTAAGATAACTTCCTGTAGTATTCCTTTGAATCGCAATATCCATTACCATTCCCTCCAATCTGTTTCTTTATGGGATCTTACTCACCTGCCTCTAAACTGCTAGACTACATCTCCTGGAATGTGCAATTTGGCTTGTATTTCTATTCTAAGTAACATGCACAGATCCTGGAAAAACTAAAAGACCCTGTTTGTTGATTAATTGATGAATGGAATGCATTTACCAATCTTCTCACCTGACAAATCCTTATCTATCTTTCAAGACCAAAAGCAAATGTTACTTCTTCTGAGAAAACTCTATGAGTTCCTTTAGGAAGAGTTAGTTATTTTTTCTCTATGCCTTCATAATACTTTGTACATTCCTCCACTAGATGATTTTTATATCTTTTAGTTTAGATTGTGAATAAGATTGGAGCATGACCAATTCTTCTTATTTTGTATCTTTAGGTGCCTAGAACAACGTGTGGTACTTACAATTATGACTCAGTTTGTCAAATGGATGCATAAAAATTGATTTTCTAAATGAGCTGCTGAATATCTTTGTTGAATGAGTATACACATTGGGTTTTGCATTTATGTAACTTTTATGTACATGAAGAAATGTACTTGTAAAGGTATGTGTGTATGTGTGAGTGTGTTTCATCTCCTAATGATGCAGGTAATTGCAGAATTTGCTTAGGACAAAGATATGGCACCTCTGCCACCATTTTCTCCTTGTATGCCATACCATGAGATAAACCACCTCTGTTCTTTTTCCTGTTGATCCCAGGCATGAATCTAGAATCTGATCTTTCAATAATAATTCCACCAATGAACCAGATATTTCCCCTTCCCTAATCTAAGAGGCTCCTAACACAATAAGGTGGGGGGCCACCTTTGATTGATGCCCTTGCTGAATGGTACCTAGAGGGAAGATTCTAATAAGCTGCAGACACTTTGCAATTCCTGTCTTTCAGAACTTAATCGCATTTGCATTTTGGCTATGATCAGATGGTGGAAACACAAACTCCAAACTGTCAATCAACTTAGGCTTCTTTTCCAACTTTTCATAAATAAATTTCTTTAAAAATCTTTGAACATTCTTTTAAACACCAAAATTATGCAATTAGTTTTTAAACAATTACTATATTTTCTACCTATATATTACATTATAGTTGGTAACCTGGAACTGTTCATTACTGAAAATCTAGCTTAGGAGGTATGCATCTAAATGTATGTGTGTGTGTGTGTGTGTGTGTGTGTGTGCATATGTGTGTGAACTGAGGTATTCATGATATTCGAGGGAGAAAAGAGGGAAAATATTTACTGAAAATATATTTTTTGTATTGTCCAGTTTTTACCTTTAAATATCAGTAGAAAAAATGGAAGCATATAGATTTCTGGCATGTAATTTATCTTCAAAACAGAAATTAAACCTAACCAGTTATAAATTTGAGTTTCTTTCTGAATTAACCATGTTGGCACTACCCCAGCTACCTCCTTATGTTCACATGGTTGCTTCCAGACTCTATGTAGAATTTTATGCCTCTGTAGTATCAAATTTGTTAAATGACATATTTTTATATCAGTAATTTTTATAGCATATTGTTATTCCAGACTTTTACATGCCTCTAATTTATTCTTAACTTCAATATAGCAGTATTGATTTTTTTTTCTTCCAAGTTTGATGGTATGAACACTTCAGTTGTGATTTAAAGTCATTTCAACACCATCAATAATTTGCACTTCATTTTCTATTCTTTTGCAAACTTAAATATTTGGGCAGGTACAACTGGAAGTAATAATACTCCTCACTACTTTTTGTATCACTTTTAAAAACATTTAGATTACTTCTTAATGTGATTGAGATTATGTGTCTCTAATGACTTTGAATTATCCATGACACTTAAATGTAGAATAGTAAGAACAGTTTTGGTTGCAAATCAAATAGAACCTGATATAGCTTCCTTAAGTTATATTTTCTCTCTTTGTCCATTAGTAACAAATAATAAATTGATCATAATCTTTCTCTTTTGTAGAACTACTATCAATGCCTTTTACAAAATGAGGTCATTGGATTGCAGAGTTGGTCTTCGAGAAGATTTTGTGGCCTTTCTCAGCTGTCTAGGTGCTGTAGGTGCTGTGCTTCTATGGCTGCAAGGATGAAGGTAACATGGATGAGGGAGGCTGATGAGGCGTGTTTTGGTTGTTATATAAAGCAAGGCTCACAAATGCAGCAATAAGGACATTGATTTTTTTCCCTTGGCTACTTTGCAGTGGAGATAAATTGCCACCAGGTGAAGGGTGATACCTTGGTTATTTGGCCCATAGTCTAAATAGCTTTAATGGGAGACCTGTTTAGAGCATCAATTTTCTGTTTTAAATATATCACTTCATTATTGGCACAGAATTATGACCACATTAATGGAGATAGAAATAAAGAAGAAAAACTAAAAATCATGTCTTTATTTTCCCTTGCTTTGTGCCCATTTATAACTATAATTTGTGTGTTGTTGTAATCATATTTTTTGATACATAATTTTCTTTCCTAATTTTTAAATAACATATCAAAAGCATGTTTCCATGCCACTCCTTGTATTATTTATAATGATCATTTTAACAGAATATCATGTATTTTTACATGTCAGCAGATGTTCTTTTTAAAAAACTGTGTATTAAATGTTGAATATATATATATAAAAATTTATAAAAGTTATACGAAATCACCGTAAATCAACACCCATATGCCTATCATTCAATTTAAGATAAAGAACATTGCTGTTATCTTTGGAGGCCTCTGTGTTCTTATTTCCCACCTCGTCCTCTTCATTACCCCTACAGAGGCCATGTGATCACCCTCCTAAATCTTGTGTTTATTGTATCTTAGTTCTCTTTATAATTTTACCATATTTGGTTATATTCCTAAAGAGCATACAGTTTAGTGGATATTTTAATCTATATTTAAATGGACTAAAAAATGTGAACACATTTATCTGTAATTTGTTTTTTCACCCAGTATTAAATCCCTATGTTTTTTCTATGTCATTGTGTTATATTGTATTCATCTACATGGTTGTCAAGTATTTCATTATATGAATGCACCACAACTTATTGTCCATGATAAACATTTGGGCAAATTCCAGTTTTTCCTACTGTAAATGGTAATGTAAAGAATATTTTAATAACACAATTTCTATTACAAATGTCTAAGAGTTTCTTTATAATGTATGAGTAATTCTGTTGGGTCATTGGTGTGTATCTCTTCAAATATATGGGTAATGCCAAATTGTTTTCCAAAGTGGTTGTACCAAATTATATTTCTACTAGCAATGTGTAAGAATGCTGGTTGCCTCATATCCTTGCCAATGCTCACTTGATATTATCAGATATAATTTTTGCTAATCTGGTGAGTTTGAGAATCTTTCTTATTTGGTTTTAATATAAATTTTTCCAACTAGTAATGAGGCAGAACATCTTTTCATATGGGTTCTCTTCTATGGCGTGCTTGTTCAAATCTTTTGTTCATAGTTCTCTTGGGTTTTCTTTTCTTATTGGTTTGTAGGAGTTTTTTTTAATATATATTCTGGATATCAATTTTCTGAGTTACATGGGTTCAAATATCTTCTCCCATTCTGTTTTCCACTACCTTTATAGTGCCTAGTAGTAAATAGATAATTTTAATTTTGATACAGTCAAATTTATCAAACTTTTCTTTGAATAATTGTGCCCTTTGAGTCTTGTTAAGAAAAATTTCTCTCCTCAAGGTGTTAAGGATGTTCTTCTACACTGTCTTCTTTAATGTTATAGTTCTCTCTTCCATAGTTATGTTTTTAATCCACATAGAATTGATTTTGTGTATAATGTGATGTAAAGTACATTTTCTTTCTGTATCTGTCTCTTTTTTTAAGACAGGGTCTCATTCTCTCACGATCTGTAGCTTACAGCAGCCTTGAACTCCCGGGCTGAAGCCATCCTCAGCCTTCTAAGTAGCAGGGACTATAGGCATGTGGCACCATGCCCAGCTAATTTTTCTATTTTTTTTTTTTGAGAGATGGGATCTTGCTATGTTGCCCAGGTTGGTCTCGAACTCCTGGGCTCAGGGAATCCTTCTGCCTCAGCCTCCCAAAGTGCTGGGATTATAGGCGTGAGCCACCATGCCTAGCCTTTCTTTTTTTTTTCTTTTAAATAAGTTTATTAGTTCATTTTGCACTGCTATAACAAAATACCACAGATTGGGTATTTTATAATAAATAGAAAATTATTGGCTCACAGTTCTGGAGGATGGGAAGTCAAAGATCTGGCAAAGACTTTCTTGCTGTGTCATCCCATGGCCAAAAGGCCAAGAGAGGGTGAGGGCGAAAGAGAGGGAGAGAGAGACAGGCAAAAAGGGGCCAAACTTGCCCTTTTATAAGGAACCCACTCCCATAATAATGCCATTAATCCATTCATGAGAGCAGAGCAGTCATGGCCCAATCACCTCTTAAAGGTTCCATCTCTTTAATACTGTTACAATGGCAATTAAATTGTAACATGAGTCTGGGAGGGGACAAATATTCAAATGTAACAATAAGGATAACCAATTATCCAAGAACAATTCGTTAAATATTTATTCTTTCCCCACTGATTTGCAATGCTAGCTATGTCATAAACCAAGTTTCCATATATGTGTGGGTCGATTTCTGGGTTCTTAACTTTAAAAAAATCTGCTGAGTTGGCCGGGCACAGTGGCTCATGCCTGTAATTCCAGCACTTTGGGAGGCTGAGGTGGGCGGATTACCTGAGGTCAGGGGATCAAAACCAGCCTGGCCAACATGGTGAAACCCCGTCTCTACTAAAAAATACAAAAAATTAGCCAGGTGCAGTGGCACACGCCTGTAATCCCAGCTACTTGGGAGGCTGAGGCAGGAGAATCGCTTGAACCCGGGAGGCAGAGGTTGCAGGTGAGCCGAGATTGTCCCACTGCACTCCAGCCTGGGTGACAGAGTGAGACTTCGTCTTGAAAAACAAACAACAACAACAACTGCTGAGTTCATCGGGCATGGTGGCTCATGCCTGTAATCCCAGCACTTCAGGAGGTTGAGACAGGCGGATCACTTGAGGCCAGGAGTTTGAAACTGGCTGGCCAACATAGTGAAACCCCGTCTCTACTAAATATACAAAAATTAGCAGGGCATGTTGGTACACTCCTGTAGTCCCAGCTACTTGGGAGGCTGAAGCAGGAGAACCTGGGAGGTGGAGGTTGCAGTGAGCCGAGATCATGCCACTGCACTCCAGCCTGGGCTACAGAGTGAGACTCTGTCTCAAAAACAAACATAAACTTATCAAGTAATGTAAATTGTGGGTATAAAACCACATAAAGGCTGGCTGTCACTACCAGTTCTTTGAAGGTGGAGTCAGTTTATTTCTGGTTAATTCTTATTGCAGGGGCATAACCCTTTGAGATCTCAACTTTGTGGGAGGAGTTGCCCATTGATTTCTCACATTGAGGCAATACCCAGAAAATTTTGAAAAGTTAAACTCAAATTGAGCTGATTTGGCAAGTGTTCTAATGGAGACAGCCAGCTGCAGTGGTGTCTTTTCTAAAGTTTGGCTTCGGTATCTTTTATATTCTTGCCATATCATTAATTTAAAACATATAACCATTTTTACCTTTCAGTTTTAGTATATTAGTTTTAGTTGTTTTTTATCTTAACAGAGATGGTCAATTTTGGCACTTAGCCCGTCATACTAATGGAAATAAAGGTTTTAGTAAACTATTTTTCAACATGATTTTAAATGACTGCATAATATAATAAAATACCACATGAATAAACTGACATTTATTTTTACAATTAATATTTTAACATTTTAAGTGAGTCCACTCATCAAGTTGATATAACACAAGTTACTTGACCATGTTTTCATTGTGCATTTATGTTGTTTTCAGTGTTTCTCTATTATGAAAATACTATCATGAAATTTTAAAAAGGCTTTATATATCTAAGGGACTTGTATACCATGATGAGACATTTCTGTTTTATCTCGTAGGCTATGGTGACACATCTAATTGTTTTGAGCTGGGAAGTGACATGGTCAGATTTACATTTTAGAAAAGGTGAACCATGAATTTTTTGCAGGTGGTTAAGGTTAAAGACAAAAAGACGCATAACAAAACCTTTTTAATAGTCAAGGTAAGATTTGATGGGGGTATGAACAAGGCCAGAAGCAGAGGAGATTAAGAAGAGGGCCTATAAAAAACCAAAACCAAAACCAAACAAAAAGGCCCCCCAACACCACCTCTCCCAACTAGAATACATCTAACCAAGAAGGTTAAAAAATGGGCAAAAGACATAAACAGACACTTTTCAAAAGAAGACATGCAAGTGGCCAAGAAACATGAAAAAATGCTCAACATCACTAATCAGCAGAGAAATGCAAATCAAAACCACAGTGCAATACCGTCTCACACCAGTTAGAGTGGCTATTATTAAAAAGTCAAAAAATAAGAACAGATGCTGGTGAGGTTGCAGAGAAAAGGGAATGCTTATATACTGTTGGAGGGAATGTAAATTAGTTCAACTACTGTGGAAATCAGTTTGGAGATTTCTCAAAGAACTTAACACAGAATTACCATTTAACCTAGAAATCCCATTACTGGATATATATCCAAAACAAAATAAATCATTCTACCAAAAAAGCACATGCATTCATATGTTTTTCATAGCACTGTTCACAATAGCAAAGACATGTAATCAACCTAAGTGCCCATCAATCATGGATTAGATAAAGAAAATGTAGTACATATACACCATGGAATACTATGCAGCCATAAAAAGAATGAAATCATGTTCTTTGTAGCAACATGGATGCAGGCAGAGGCCATTATCCTAAACAGATTAACACAGAAACAGAAAACCAAATACTGCAAAATCTCACTTGTAAGTTAGAGCTAAACAATGGGTACCCATGGACATAAAGTTGGCAAAAGTAGACATGATAGACACTGGGGACTACTAGAGCGGGGAGTATGGGAGGTAGGGGCGAGTATTGAATAACTGTTGGGTACTATGCTCAGTACCTGGGTGACAGGATCAAGCATATCCCAAACCTTAGCATCATGCAATCTACCCAGGGTAACAAACTGCACATATGCACGCTGAATCTAAAATAAAAGTTGAAATTATTTAAATAATAATAATTTCACATAAAAAAAAAGAAGGCCTAGATTTGAAAACGCTTGGGTTTTAGAATTTGTAGGATTTAGAGAGTAGTTGGATGAAAGGAGGTGGGAAGAAATAACAGGAGGACTCCAGTGTTTCTGGTTTTAGCAGTTTAGTGGATGGTAATGTCCTTCAACAAAATGAAAAATGTAGAGAAGGAGCAGATTATGAGTACAAGTTTACATATATTGAGTTTGAAGTATATTTTGAGCTATTCACTGGATATGTACCTTTGGATATTTGTATGTGAGGTGGTCTGGGCTGGAGATAACATTTGGGAGTCATGAGGGAACATGTTGTAGCTTGGATAAGTCTGCCTGGGGAAATTGTGAAAAAAAAAAAAAAAGGCTCAGGCAAAACCATGGAAAATACCAGTATTTAAGAGATCGGAGGCAGAGCTAATATAAATAAAAATATGAAAGCCATTGTTCAAAATGCAGGGAAAAAAAGCACTGTTAAAGGTGTATTGCAAAGTATTTTCCTTTCTTCCATGATCTCTGTCTAGCCATCATGGTGGTTTTGCTTGCTACTTAGTATCATTCCAAATAAGGAAAAACTAAAACTTTAAATTATTAGCTGAATTTTATCATTCATCTTTATATTGTGCAATGCCAGTTTTTAACAGCTTTATTGACATAAATTTACATACAATAAATTCATCCATTTAAAATGCTTCGTTCAGTGGTTTTTAGTATGTTCACAGAGTTGTGCAACCATCACCACAATTTAATTTTAGAACATTTTCATCATCTCAGAAAAAAACACCCCTCTGCCCATTAGCAATCTCAATTATCCTCTTCCCCAGTCCTAGGCAACCATTAATCTACTTTCTATCTCTGTAGTTTTGTCTATTCTGGACATGTAATGTAAATTGAATCATACAATATGTGGTCTTTGTGACTGGCTTCCTTTAGCAATGCCAAGTTTTAATGCAAATATCAGAATATTTATATTTCATGGCTCATCTCTGGAGGGTGCCTTGAGCTATACAGAAGAGACAAATTCAAGCCAGACTCAGGAAGGTTGGAGGAAAAAGGAAAGATCTCCTCCTATTCCTCCAGCAATGGGGCTGGCCAAAGGAATGTGGGACAAGCGCAGACCCTCATAAGTGCCTGGGAGCCCTGCGTGTTTGCTTGGGCCTGAAGGCTGCTACTTCTTCCCTTCTGCCATGCCCATGCCCTGGCCAACAGTGAAGTTTGAGGAAGTCAAGCTGGGCATCTCCTCTATCCACGATCTGCTGCCCTAACTTATGGCATATGGATGATCCCTAAGGATCTTTAAACCTCTGTGTCACAACATGCTCAGTACCTGCATGGGGGTGGCTAAGAGGTTTCTGTGCCAACATGCAACCCCACCACATTACCAGCCACATGTGCCAGAATGCTGCCAGTGTTATGCAGGAATGAAATGTGCACTCAACTCCTTGGACACTATGCAGGCCCTTCCCAGGGGCGAAGGGTGGCAGCACTCATGAGGTGCAGGGTGAGAGGGGAAGACCAGGCAGGACCAGGGATGCAAAGGGGGAATACCAGTAGGTACTGATAACTCACCTCTGGGAAATGGTAGGAGACAGGATGAACATGAGCTGAGGATCCAAGCCCAGCACATGTTTTCATTGCCCCATTGGACTTCACTTATAAAACAGAAATTCAAAGATAAAATTAAAAATTTCAATTCTGTGAAGAAAGTCATTGGTAGCTTCATGGGGATGGCATTGAATCTATAAATTACCTTGGGCAGTATGGCCATTTTCATGATATTGATTCTTCCTACCCATGAGCATGGAATTTTCTTCCATTTCTTTGTATCCTCTTTTATTTCATTGAGCAGTGGTTTGTAGTTCTCCTTGAAGAGGTCCTTCATGTCCCTAGTAAGTTGGATTCCTAGGTATTTTATTCTCTTTGAAGCAATTGTGAATGGGAGTTCACTCATGATTTGGCTCTCTGATTGTCTGGTTATTGGTGTATAAGAATGCTTGTGATTTTTGTACATTGATTTTGTATCCTGAGACTTTGCTGAAGTTGCTTATCAGCTTAAGGAGATTTTGGGCTGAGACAATGGGGTTTTCTAGATATCCAATCATGTCATCTGTAAACAGGGACAATTTGACTTCCTCTTTTCCTAATTGAATACCCTTTATTTCCTTCTCCTGCCTAATTGCCCTGGCCAGAACTTCCAACACTATGTTGAATAGGAGTGGTGAGGGAGGGCATCCCTGTCTTGTGCCAGTTTTCAAAGGGAATGCTTCCAGTTTTTGCCCATTCAGTATGATATTGGCTATGGGTTTGTCATAGATAGCTCTTATTATTTTGAGATACGTCCCATCAATACCTAATTTACTGAGAGTTTTTAGCATGAAGGGTTGTTGAATTTTGTCAAAGGCCTTTTCTGCATCTATTGAGATAATCATGTGGTTTTTGTCTTTGGTTCTGTTTATATGCTGGATTACAAAAAAAAGAGCCTGCATCGCCAAGTCAATCCTAAGCCAAAAGAACAAAGCTGGAGGCATCACACTACCTGACTTCAAACTATACTACAAGGCTACAGTAACCAAAACAGCATGGTACTGGTACCAAAACAGAGATATAGATCAATGGAACAGAACAGAGCCCTCAGAAATAACGCCACATATCTACAACTATCTGATCTTTGACAAACCTGACAAAAACAAGCAATGGGGAAAGGATTCCCTATTTAATAAATGGTGCTGGGAAAACTGTCTAGCCGTATGTAGAAAGCTGAAACTGGATCCCTTCCTTACACCTTATACAAAAATTAATTCAAGATGGATTAAAGACTTACATGTTAGACCTAAAACCATAAAAACCCTAGAAGAAAACCTAGGCATTACCATTCAGGACATAGGCACGGGCAAGGACTTCATGTCTAAAACACCAAAAGCAATGGCAACAAAAGCCAAAATTGACAAATGGGATCTAATTAAACTCAAGAGCTTCTGCACAGCAAAAGAAACTACTATCAGAGTGAACAGGCAACCTACAAAATGGGAGAAAATTTTTGCAACCTACTCATCTGACAAAGGGCTAATATCCAGAATCTACAATGAACTCAAACAAATTTACAAGAAAAAAACAAACAACCCCATCAAAAAGTGGGCGAAGGATATGAATAGACACTTCTTAAAAGAAGACATTTATGCAGCCAAAAGACACAAGAAAAAATGCTCATCATCACTGGCCATCAGAGAAATGCAAATCAAAACCACAATGAGATACCATCTCACACCAGTTACAATGGCAATCATTAAAAAGTCAGGAAACAACAGGTGCTGGAGAGGATGTGGAGAAATAGGAACACTTTTACACTGTTGGTGGGACTGTAAACTAGTTCAACCATTTTGGAAGTCAGTGTGGCGATTCCTCAGGGATCTAGAACTAGAAATACCTTTTGACCCAGCCATCCCATTACTGGGTATACACTCAAAGGACTATAAATCATGCTGCTATAAAGACACACGCACACGTATGTTTATTGCGGCATGATTCACAATAGCAAAGACTTGGAACCAACCCAAATGTCCAACAATGATAGACTGGATTAAGAAAATGTGGCATATATACACCATGGAATACTATGCAGCCATAAAAAATGATGAGTTCATGTCTTTTATAGGGACATGGATGAAATTGGAAACCATCATTCTCAGTAAACTATCGCAAGGACAAAAAACCAAACACCATATCTTCTCACTCATAGATGGGAATTGAACAATGAGAACACATGGACACAGGAAGGGGAACATCACACTCTGGGGACTGTTGTGGGGTGGGGGGAGTGGGGAGGGATAGCATTAGGAGATATACCTAATGCTAAATGGCGAGTTAATGGGTGCAGCACACCAGCATGGCACATGTATACATATGTAACTAACCTGCACATTGTGCACATGTACCCTAAAACTTAAAGTATAATAATAATAAAATAAAATTTAAAAAAGAGAATTTCAAGATAGTGACTGCAAAACATTAAATCCCAAGCAAGTGCCCTTCTGAGCACTGGGTCTTGTGCCACTGCACTGGTTTCACTTCTGTGAAGCTGGTCCTAGTCAGAGAAATGGAAAACTCAGCAGCAGCAGAGAGAAAAGTATGCTGGGAGCTGTGAGAAAGTGATGTCAAAGAAGCCAACAGAGGAAACTGAAAAAGATGAGTGGTCAACATCGCCATTGCAAGAGAAACGTATAAATAAGAAAAGGACTGAAAACTCTCATATGATAGCACTGGTGACTGCTGAGAGCAATTTCAGTGGAATAGAAGGTGTGGAAGCCAGATTATGGGGGTTGCAGAAAGAATGAGAAGTATAGAAGAGGAGACAATGAGCGCTGACTTGTTCAAGAAACTTGGGTGTAAAGGGAAGGGATGAGAGTAGAACTCTGAGCAGCAAGGGTCTGGTGCAGAATTTGATAAATGACAGCACATATGCTGGTCCACGACCTATTTTTTTGTGACTAAAGTTTTATTGGAACACAGTGAATATCTACTCATTTGTGTATTGTGTCTGTTTGTTTTCACACGACAATGGTAGAGTTGAGTAGTTGCAACTGAGAACATATGGCCTGCAAAGTCTGAACTATTTACTGTCCAGCCCTCGATAGAAGGTTTTTGACCCCTAATGTAGAGTGGTGGTTCTTAGAGTGTGGCTCCTGGACCAGCAGCATCAGCATCATCTGGGAACTTAGAAACACAAATTCTTGAGCCACATCCAAGACCTAGTGAATCAGCAACTTTGGAATGGTAACTCCTAATCTGTGTTTTATTAAGCTCTCCAGGCAATTCTGATACACCTTAAAGTTTGAGAACCACTGGGGTAGAGTGCAGATGGAAAGAGGAACTTTTGATGGAGGGGAGACCCTCTTCCTCTGAGCCAGAGGGAAGGAAGAAAGGATGGGCGAGGACACATTAAAAGGATACTCACAGGATTCCATTCACTCCTTATACTGTCACACTCAGATTAGCAACATTACCTGGTCCAATATTAGATGGAAGCAAGCAGGACAGATTTCCAAGTGATGTGTGCCACACCACCTAGGTCTAAAGTTAAACAAACAGGGAGGAAGATTTCAAGTTAGTATATGGTATGGAAGAAAGTTCTATTCAACAATTGTAAGGTGGTGTATTCCCAGGAGAACTGCATGTTCATCCATTCGTGCATTACGTAGGCACTTTAGGTGTTAGGTCTTCTCTAATCTAAAATTCTATGATTCCTGCCTAGAATGAACACTTCTTTCTAATCTGATTATCCTATCTAGAGTCGAAGTTTCTTCTTGGGATACATTCTGGTCTGTGGAGATCTTTCTTTATTTCTAGGGGTCAGATCTCAGCTGCTTTGGGTTTAATTAAACCAGCTAGTCAGAGAATGCACTGACTTGCTAAGACACCCATCAAAGGGCAGGGACAAATCTGTCTCTTCTCTCTGTTATATTCTAAGAATTCTTGTCAGTATTTAGTGAATGATTCTTGTGTTCTGAAAAGCTGTGAAAGTGTGAAAGCCAGGGTTCTAGGTCAGCAGTATATTTTCTACACTCTTCAATGATTGTTGCTTACATTTTGTGAATTCGTAATTCAAGTTCAATTGTATCCTTAGCAAACCAGTTCACATCCTCCCAATCTCATACATTTGCTTTATGCTGTACAGTTAGAATTGCTTTTCTTTATGAAAAAACAAACATATATTTTCAGGTATGAGGTACCTGATTTCCAGACTTGTTTTCCTTTTGCTGTGTTCCTTATGAAAAATTACCAGAGAAAGAGACAGGGGGCATTCAGAGAGGAAATGAAGCTGATATACCTGGTCTATCACATTGGGACCTATGGGCTCTGAGGGGCTCATGTGAGCTCACACCTAGGGTTGGGGAAGGACTGGTGGTAAAAGAGGTAGTTGTCTAGGTCTAATTTAAAAATCATTAAAAACATTTTGTTAGGAAACCAAATAATAAGAGAAATGTGCATTCTTTGAAATAAAATTTTTGATGGCCTCTGTGTATGTATTTTATAATAGTTATAATTTCTCTTTGATTCATTGTCTTTTTGTGACTGCTTTTTTTTTTTACTAATTAGTTTCTCAAACAACAAAGATATGAACTGTTTCTCTTTCATATTTGCTGTAAATACTTTTTCTAGTTGGTTGTTTGCCTTTTAATTTTGGCTATGATTTTATTTATAGCATCTAAAAATATGAAGTAGTCAAATGTGTTAGTGTTTTTTAAATGAGAAAGTGGAAAAATGACATGCTTACCTGCAGGCCAAAGAAATTTCCTGTATGGGAGAATTTTTTATGCTTCAGGAGTGCTGCAATGAGTGTACATCATTTTGGCATGGACGGATTTGCTATTTCTGGCTGGGGAGACTGGAGTAGAGAGATGAGAGAGGATCACTATTAGCTGCTATTACTTGGGTGATAGTGCCTTAGGTGCCTAGCTATTGGAGGGCTTTGTCAGATTCTTCTTAAATAAGCTAGCATGGCTGTCTGTCCAAGCTTTGTTCCTGTGTGCATACTAGCAAGAAGGTGGAATGACTACTACTCAACATCGGTCCATCAGACCTGCTGGGGCCTTGGCACAGTCTGTGCCCATATATGAGGAAGAATCTAGGCAGGTGAGACATCCTTTCCTACTTGAATGACCAATGATGGGCAACTAGAGTGATGTTCTGTCTGTGAAACAGCAGTCTTAAGCTTCTTGACCACGCATTCGTAGTTGCTGGATGATTTCTTCTTTCAATTTATTCATTAACTTTTCTGTAGAGATGTGGCTGTCTCTTTGTCACCCAGCCTGTAGTGCAGGGGTGCGATCATGGCCCACTGAAGCCTCGAACTCCTGAGCTCAAGCAATCCTCCTGTCTCAGCCTCCTGAGAAGCTGGGACTATAGGCATGAGCCATCATGCCCAGCTGATGGTAGGTAATTTCTGAAATGTTTCCTAAAGTGTGAACAGACCTGGTCTAGTTTTGTGCCCCTACTTCTTTTATGGTCAACAATCTACTCTTGAGACTTTCATTGGCTTTGAAACGCTGAGATTGTGAAACTTGTCTGCTGAACATGGCTATGATGGGCTATAGGGTATTGGACATATTTAAAGATTAGACTCTGTTCTTACAAATGTAGCTTTGAACATGGCTGAAATACCACTGGGCTAAGTGAACTCATCAAGGGACAGCTACTACTCGGGGAGTCTTATTGAATTCCAGCCTGAAGGGGTATACTTCTACTTAAAACCAGGGCCCAAGGCTTTTGAAAAAACACTGACAAAAATTTGTGGCTAAGGTTCATTTGTCCTGCAGTATCTCCGGGAGTTCTATGGTACTATTTGTAATAAGAAGTATGATGAGTACAATTCTGCTGTGGCTAACATCCCTTGAATGTGGTAAACATTCAAGACTAGAATTCACTTCGATTCATCCTTCATTTTCTGGACTTAGCTGGGAAGATCTGGGGTATAAATAAGCCCAGACCCTAATCCCCTGCTGTGAGTTGGAGTAGGGTGGATACAATTCCATGTCTATCCAGATATCTACAGAGAGATGGATGAGAGACTGTCTTTAGATGATATCCAGACTATCTTGAAATCTGACTCAGGCTATTTGGTTTGTAGAAATTCCAGTTTTCATGTTTTAACACCTAATAAATGGCAGTTCGTACTCTGTTTCCTACATGGGCTCCTATATCAAGAGCAGCTCTTTAAGTGTCTATGGTTTATAATCACGTCTGACAAGAGGCTTCTTTTTCTCAGACTACACAAGCCTTTCCTTCAACTCTTCTTTATGTGAAAAATTCCAAGGGGACATAATAATTTCCACCTCACCAGCCATGAATATCCCAATAGAAAAAATGGGTAAAGAATAAAACAATCACACACACAAAAAGTAAAAGTGTTTGGTAAGCATGTACGAAAGATTTTAACTCATTGGTAAACAACTCACAATTCATGAGTCCTCTATGAGAACCATGATGCATGTCTGGCCCCTTTGAGTTTTTTGTTAGTTTGTTGTCTCCCTCAGATCAGGATCTTGGTACCTTGTATATGCTTCCTGGTAATATCAAGTCTTCTATTGCATCAATTCAGAGATTAATTTTTGATGCATGATTACTAATGATTAATTTAGGAGGTGATTTTAAGATAGATGTGGATTTACACAAGTTTTTTTGTGAGAGGAGTTTAAGAGGAACATTGATTGTACATTTGAGTCTCTACAAGGGAAGCAAGAACTTGCGGTTTGGATCGGAGGCCTTGGATGTGACTTCAGTTGCGCCATTCCCTAGCTGTGAGTCCCTGGGGAGGTTACTGAAACCCTTTGGAAATTTGTATGTAAATGGTCATGAATGTGTACTTTACAAAATTGTAAAGATAATGTATGAAAAAAGCCAGCAAAATGCTAAGCTGAATTTTACATATTTATCCTCATTTGCTTGTTTACGTCTCATTAAAAAAAGAGATTCAAGAAGGCCATACATCACATGTTTGTTGTTGTGGTCAACATGATTTCTACTATTATGCCAACTCTGGGGGAAGGTCGGTTGTCATGGTGGACTGCAGAAAGAAGGCATAAGTATTTACAATAACCTTTTCAGAGAATTGGGGCAAGGAAGACCCTCCTTGAGGAGGAAAGTTAAGTTTCTGCCAGCCTCCCAAGATGAAGAGTGAGGCTGTCAGTTATGATGGTGCAGGACAATCACCTGGATCAGGCTTATGGTTTACTAAGAGCCAAACACTTCTTAGTCTGGGGTAAAATGTGTGCTTTAGTGAAGTGAGTCTCTGGGGGATACATGAAGCAGGTTGACCCACCATTAGCCTCTAGCCTTCTCAAAGTCAGGGATTGTGTCTTTCCTGTGTGTGCTGGACCACCAGTGCCTGGCCCCAGTCAATAAACGTTGGTTGTATGAGTAACTCCATACTTCAACCAACCACTTGCGCTATGACGGCTGAAGGTGCTGTGTGTGTTGGGCTGAGCAATTATGGGACATTTCAATCCAGTGTTTAATTTCCTTCAGTTCTAGAAAATTCCCCTGCTTTATTTCTTTGATAATGTCCTCTTTTCTGTTTTCTCCATTCTTTCATTTTGGAATTCCTATTATTAACTAAATGTTAGATCTTCTGTACTGATGCTCTCACTTTTTCTTTTCATTCTATTTTCTGAATGACTTTCTCAACTTTATATTCTAGGTTTTATATTTACTTTTTCTATTGTCATATTTTTAAATACTAATGTTTTTCATATTCTCTGAATATCTGAATATCACTTCTCCCCATAGCATCCTACTAATTGTTTAATTAATCTAATAAGTTTAACAACTTTTCTCAGATAATATTAGTTACAGCTTTTTTGCAATGGGAAGATGTTTTAAAATTCCTTATATTGTTTCTAGTTATTTGGGCTGCTGCTTCTTTTTTTCATGTTTATATAGGTCTCTATTAAAAAATTGGAGGTTTTGCTGAAACGCCTGGTGATCCCTGGCTATCTGATCGTATTTAAAAATGAGGCACTAAAAAAGCTAATTGAAAGCTATGTATTTACAGGTAGGGCTTGACAACTGGTAGGGTAAACTTCACTGTCCACCCCAGAAAGAGCTCAGCTTTTTAGCTGGTGATTTGTAAATGCCAGTATCTTTTTGTAAAGCTATTTTCCTAGGGTGGAATCCTTTAATCTCTCGCCCTGGTTAGGGGGATGGCAAGGGGTTGGTGCAGGTAGTAGATTTAAGTCTGCCTCTCAGAATTTTGAAAGCTGATTTGAAGAAAGGGGGTTGGAGGTTTCTCATTGTTTAGAATGCTAACTTTGATTTAATAAGATACTTCATCTTTACTCTCAGGAATCAGGATTTCTAGATGACCTCAAAATTAATATAAGCCAACAATGGAATGCAGCAAATAAAATAAAATGGGATCGTACCCCTGAATGCACATTTAAACTGAAAGTAAATTGATGTAAATACTCTTCTTACTTTAAAAGATAACCATCATGAGCTATAGCAATTGGCTTATAGTATCCTATTCATGGTATTTATAACACTATTGTACTTTATACTGGTCTTGCTATTTTTAGGGCAGACCCTAAAGATGTGTATCTTTCCACTTTAGAAAGCCATTGTCAAACTGAACGAGGGTGGTGGAGACAGTGAAGCATCTAAAGCAGAGGTTGGCACACTATGGCCTGTGGGCCAAATGAAAGCAGTTGCCTGTTTTGATAAATAAAGTTTCATTAGAACACTGCCACAGCCATCATTTACATATTCTCTATGGCTGCTTTCATGCTAGAAATGCAGGATTGAGTAGTTGTGGCAGAAACCATATGGCTTGCAAAAGCTAAAGTATTTACCGTCTGGCCCTTTAAAGAAAAAGTTTGCCAACCCCTGATCTAGAGGCCACATTCTATGTTGCATGCTTAAGCAAAGTGGAGATTTAGTTTGGGCATGAAATGATGAAATAGCTGTATAATAGTTAATAAGAATAATGTCTAGTATTTATTGAGTATTTACATGTGCCTGGCAATTATATGCATGTATTATCAGATTTAATAGCAATTAAGGATCATCTTCCTGACTAGATTATGTGTTCTGCAATGTCAGGTTTATAGTTCCAAAATACAGAATGCAGCCTAGCAAATACAGGCTTTGCGTGAATATTTGTTGAATTAAATGAGCAGTGCTATCATGTGGAAGAGAAGAAGGTGCCTTCTTGGAGGTCAAAATAAAAATTTCAGGGAAGCAGATTTCAGGTCATCAAGAAAAGCTGCTGCCGAGTCGTATCAGCTCCCTCTGAGGCAGTGAGAGATCCATCCCTGAGAGGGGTTTACAAGAGCCTAGCTGCCCACACAGTTGTTCCTTGCTACTATCATTTTGGGGATTCTTGCTTAGGGTAGCAGATGGAACTAAATGAAGTCCTGCCTTCTAGGATTCTATCACTCAAACTAGGACGGAGAAGACTAGAACTCAAAAATTAGAGTTGAAATAGTTCTGTTTTGGCTGTGTCATGCTGCCTCCCTTAGAATTTCCATAAAAGGAGCAAGAAGAACATCATAATGAGCATCAGGAGATTTTGAGTTATAATTCCACTTCTGCAACGAATTTACCACGTGAGCCCAGCAAGCCTTTTAATCTGTCAGGGCCCAAGTGTCCTTAAGCAAGGAGGCTAGACTAGATAATCTCTAAATTCTCTTTTAGTTCTAAAATAATTTTATCCAAGGATTAGCTGGGCCCCTCCTATTGAAAGGGCAGGGCCGACTAGTTCAGACAAGATGCTTCCCTGTTATGTGCTGCCAGAGTACTGAGGTTTTGCTATTAAAAACATTTTGCCTGCCTCTTGATCCTATCCCAGTCTTAGTCCCTCAGTTCTCATCCCCTTTTAGTATCCCTGTCCTGCTTTATGATACATCTTATTTGGGGAAATAGGTTAAATCAGGCTGTAGTTTTAGCCATGCTGAAGGCAAGCTCTTTCTTTTCAGTTTTTGCTCATTTGGCTGGAGGAGAACTTGGAGTTGTTAAACTCTCTTGGAAGGCTGAGGATATTAACATTGACCTCAGAAAGGTGATTGGACCTCCTTTATTTAGGGCTCTAAACATGGAGATCTCATATTTCTCATGGGGGAACATTTTTTTCTTGGTAGAAACAGTTTCAGCTTCCAGAATGAGCTGTCTACCCATTTCTCTATGTTCTCGAACTAAAGAACTTAGACCTAAATCCTTTTCAAAAATAACGGCCAAATTCAGCCTTAAATGGACCCTCCTCTAGCAGTATTTTTCCTATTCTCCATTCAAATAGACATCAACTGTGATCTCCAGTTACCTCTAGGCTTTTATTTGAACTATTCCAAAATTTGAAAATTTCATTTGACTTAAGTGCTTAGTATTCAACGATTTTATAGTTGCCCATATTCCACACTATATTTGACCATGTCTCTCATATTAATTCTGAGTAGCCCTAAAAATTGCAGTGTCATGTTAAGAACTTCTTTTAGTCCAAGGCATGTCAATATGTGTTGCCAACTTCCAACTGATTCTCATCCAGAAGATTAGCAAGGCCGCCACATGGTGTTCTTTTTTACAAAACGTTATTGCCTGCATTATAGCTAGGACTCGATCTGGTGACATTAATCCCAAATCTGCAGAATAGTACTCTTAATTCTGCTTGGGTGGAGAGCAACTTGAGCTGTCTGCATAAGCCTTTTATTTTAGGAACACCATCCTTTGTCATCATTTCTATTAGGGATCTTAGTCAGTTGTTAGGCATTTTATTTCTCTCTTGAAAAATACTTTCTATCTTTTCACAGTTAGGTGGCTAGATTATACTTCTTTAGCAAATAATCTCTAGCATTGATTTAGTTGTTGAATATCCTCCCCAGACATGTTTTAATTATTCATTAAGAAGCTATAGGAGTTCAAGCTAAAAATGGAGCCTGGCTAGCGGCCCCTGGTGAAGTGTTTCTCAGTTTTCCTAATAAAATGCCTATGAAGATAAAGAAAAAAGATAGTAATTGAAATACAATAATAAAAGCAATGGCCAGCATAATTTCAACACTGGGGAAGAATCTATACTAATTATAAAAGGAAAAATTGAGACAAACCTACCCATGTCTCTTTCTATGGCATAACAGACAACTTTACATGACATAGAAACCCTTTTAAATGAGGAGGGAGGGTATGTGGAGTCCTCTCTATTGTCTATCCACTATCAGACTCAGAGACTCAGGACTGGCTCCGATAAAAAATTGGGCAGGAGGGCTTTTACCCATATGGATTGATTTGTGAATCTGAGAATGTTGTGATATCATTCTACATCCAGAGAAATAAAAATGCCCAGGAAACAAGTTGGGTGCTAGGTCAGTTTTGGCCACCAGTGGGAAGACTGGTGGAGGCATATTGCATTTCAGAGGAAAATTTCTTGCAGGTAAAGCTCTTACAGTTTGGGTTGGCAACCAAAACACTACTACTACTACACCGCTACCACCACTACCACCACCACAGCAAAACAATAAACCCTGGTAACAGCATGCTTGGAATTGTAGATTCTTATATACACTGCAAATCAGACTGTTTGTGAAGCCTGATGGAACCTCAGTGGTAGAGAGGTGCATTAGATGAAATCATGTAGACCAGGGGTCCTCAACCCCTGGGCCATGGACTGGTATCCATCTGTGACCTGTTATGAATTGGGCCACACAGCCGGAGGTGAGCAGCTGGCAAGTGAGCATTACCACCTGAGCTCTGCCTCCTACCAGATAAGTGGTAGCATTAGATTCTTATAGGAGCACAAACCCTATTGTGAACTGCACATGCAAGGGATCTAGGTTGCATGCTTCTTATGAGAATCTAATGCCTGAAGATCTGAGGTGGAACAGTGAAACCATCCTGCGACCCCACCCTGCCCCATCCATGGAAAAACTGTCTTCCATAAAAACTGGTCCCTGGTGCCAAAAAGTTTGGGGACCACTGATGCAGACCACTGGGGCTTGGACCAGATGCTGTGCACATCGGATAAATAAAGTAGAGCGAAACGTACTTCAACTCTCCTGCCCTGATAAACACCGAATCGGAATAAATTTCACATTTTCAGGTTAAATAAGAAGGGGGGAAAACTACATGAAGTCTTTGAAAAATTCTTTACTACAGGGGAACAGAGTATTTAGAAGACACAGAAGGAGAGCACTTTTTTTCTGAAAGGATTTAGTGGAGGATCCATAGACTGGAGGACTTTAGGGAACCATCTGGCTTTCTCCATAGTATACAAAAAATATGAATATCAAAGAGACAAGAGTAAAGATGTGGATAATTGGTATTCCCAAAAAAATACTTAAATGGAATAAAAGCAATAATTAGATATAACAGGAAAAAATTAATGAGCAGAAGTAAGACCCAGATTGAAAAAAATCATTGTGTTCCAGACAAATCAATGAACAAAGCCACATACAATGATGTATCCTGGCAACAATTTTAATTCGTAATGATAAGAAAAACTTTCATAAATATCTAAGCAGAAGAAACAGACTACCTAAAAATATAACAAAAGTCTGGCTATTCTCTGGCTTTTACTGTGAAAGCTTAAATTTAGAAGAAAATGTAGTACTGTATAGAGTTTTGAGAACCAAAGTTATAACTTACTGCTTTTATACCCAGCCTAGTCATCTATAACTTGTGAAATAACAAAAAAAAAATTTAAATACACAAGGACTCAAGAGATGTATGCCCTCCTTGAAAACAATTGCTTGAAGAAATGGAGAACTTATGCTAGGAAAGGATTGGCCTTAGTCTGAAACCAATTAAAATAGGGATATGTCCAAATATGTGTTAGTCAAGTGTTTTTCAGTCACAAAATCCTTTATCTAGAGAAAATCTTCTTTGAAAATAAAAATATAAATAGCTACAATTAAAAAAAGAACTAGTCCATCTAAAAACAAGCTACAAAACAAAGGGAACACTAAGAAAGTTTGAAAACAGAAAACAGGTAAGAATAAAGATCTGCTATGCCAGTCTTAGCTGTAAATAATTGAGATAAATTACATATTTAAAGATCTGAATTCTCAGATTATTTTTTTAAACCCTATGAAATTCAACTAAGTTCTATTTGTAGGAAATAAAGCAATGCGATACAAGGAACTTAAAAATAATTATTTTAATAAGGGTACAGTTCCAAATGAAAATATATTTAAGCAGAAAAATAATATTCCTTTGAGATATGTAGTAGAGAATTTATTTGAAATATATAGAAAAACTAATCATTGACAGATTACATTAAAAATATAAAAACCAATATTTTCTAATTTCATTTCTACTCTTTTATATCTTTCCATTTTTTATATCTATTATCTCTATTTGGATATTTTAGGCTTCCTTATTTTAAACTGATAATTGGATCTTTATGGAAATTTATTAGCTTTGGAAGAAAAATATTTACAGAGCTCAACAGCAGAAATCATACAAATTACATTCTTGACCACTATCCACTAAAACTAGAAATTAACAATTACATGTAAACAAGATACTCTCCTAAATAATTCCTGTGGCAAACAAGAAATTATTAACATAACTTTAGACAGAAGACTGGTTAGAATAATTTTTCCCAAATTTCTAAACTCAGGCCTTTTCAGTTATAAAGATTTAGCTAAGTATTACTTGAAAAAATTTTTGTATTGAGGTAGGCTATACATGCAATACAATATTCAGATATTAAGTATAATTTGATAAACTTTGGTATACACTTTGACAGGTATATACTTTGACAATGTATATTCTGTGGTATATATTTAACTTTATAAAGAATGGACGGAGTCTTCAAAAGTTGTTGTTAAATTGCACCCTGAGTGAATGAGAATTTTAACTGCACCACATCTTTGCAAACATTTACTATTTACTTAAAAAAAATTTAATCCTAGTAAATGTGATATGGTATCCTATCATGTATAACTTACAATTTTCTTGATGACTAATGATGTTGAACACACTTCCATGTGCTTATTGGCTATTCATATACTTTTAAATTCCAATTTTTATTTACAGGCATAAGCCAGAGACGTTGTGGGTTTGGTTCTAGATCCTACAATAAAGTGAGATGCATGCATTTTTTTGGTTTTCCAATGCATATAAAAGTTGCATTTACGCTATACTGTGGTCTATTAAATGTGAAAAAGCATTATATATAAAAATGTACATACCTTTATTAAAAATACTTTATTGTTAAAAATGCTAACAATCACCTGAGCCTTCACTGAGTCATAATCTTTTTATTGACGGAGGATCTTTCCTTGATGTTGTTCGTTGCTGACTGATTAGGGTGGTGGCTGCCAAAGCCTGGGTGGCTGTGGCAATTTCTTAAAATAAGACAATAAAGTTTGCTGCATTGATTGACTCTTCCTTTTACAAGATTTCTCTGTAGGATGTGGTGCTATTTGATAGTATTTTACCCACAGTAAAACTTCTTTCAAAACTGAAGTTAATCCTCTCAAAATCTGCTGCTGCTTTATCAACTAAGTTTATGTAACATTCTAAATCTTTTGTTGTCATTTCAACCATGTTCACGGTATCTTTATTAGGAGTAGATTTAATCTAAAGAAATCACTTTGTATGTTCATCCATAAGAAGCAACTCCTTATTCATTAGTTTTATAATAAGATTGCTACAATTCAGTCACATCTTTGGGCTCCACTTCTAATTCTAATTGTCTTGCTATTTCCACCACATCTGCAGTGACTTCCTCCACTGAAGTCTTGAAGCCCTCTAGGTCATCCATAAAGGTTGGAACGAACTTCTTCCACACTCTTATGCATGTTTGACCTTCTCACATGAATGACAAATAATGATATTTTGACCTTCTCTCATGAATGACAAATATTCTTAATGACACCTAAATTGGTGATCCTTTCCAGAAAGTTTTCAATTTATGTTGCCCTGCTCCACTAGAGGAATAACTATCTATGGCCACTATAGCCTTATGGAATGTATTTCTTAATTAATAAGACTTGTAAGTCAAAATTACTGCTCGATCTATGGGCTGCAGAATGGATGTTGTGTTAGAAGGCATGAACAAAACATTAATCATCAGAGCTCTTAAGTGACCAGGTGCACTGCCAATGAGCAGTAATATTTTGAAAGAATAATTTTTTTTTTTTCCTAAGCAGTAGGTCTCAACAGTGGGCTTAAAATATTCAGTAAATCGTGCTGTAAACATATGTATTGTCATCCAGGCTCTGTTGTTCCATTTATAGAGCACAGGCAGAACAGATTTAGTACAATTCTTAAGGGACCTAGGACTTTTAGAATAGTAAATGAGCATTGGCTACAGCTTAAAGTCAGCAGTTGCATTGGCCCCTAACAATAGAGTCAGCCTGTCCTTTGAGGCTTTGGAGCCAGGCATTGACTTCTCTTCTCTAGCTATGAAAGTCCTAGATGTCATCTGCTTCCAATAGAAGGATGTTTTGTCTACATTGAAAATCTGTTGTTTAGTGTAGCCACTTTCATCAGTTAACTTGGCTGAATCTTCCAGATAATTTACTGCAGCTTCAATATCAGCACTTGCTGCTTCCCCTTGCACTTCTTCATTATAGAGATGGCTTCTTTCCTTAAATCTCATGAACAAACCTCTGATAGCTTCAAACTTTTCTTCTGCCACTTCTTTCCCTTTCTCAGCCTTCATAGAGTTGAAGAGAGTTAGGGCCTTGCCCTGGATTAGGCTTTGGCTCAATGTTGTGGCTGGTTTAATCTTCTATCCAGACCACTAACTCTTTCTCCATATTGGCAATAAGACTGTTTTGCTTTTCTATCATTTGAGTGTTCACTGGAATAGCACTTTTAATATACTTCAAGAACTTTTCCTTTGCTTTCACAACTTGACTAACTGTTTAGATCAAGAAGCCTACCTTTTGGCCTGTCTTGACCTTTGGCATGCTTTACTCACTAAGCTTAATGATTTCTAGCTTTTTATTTAAAGTGAGAGATCTGTGACTCTTCCTCATACTTGAACACTTAGAGACCAGTGTAGGGTTTTTATCTGGCCTAATTTCAGTACTGCTGTTTTGGGGAACAAGAAGGGAACAAGAAGGGGAATGACTGGTTGGTGGAGCAGTGAAAGCACACACAACCTTTACTGATTAAGTTCACTGTCTTATATGGGTGTGGTTCATAGTGCTCTAAAACAATTACAATAGTAAAACCAAAAACGAATGGTCACATATCATCATAATAAATATAATAAGAATGAAAAAATTTGAAATATTGTGAGAATTCTCAAAATGTGACACAGAGACGAGCACATACTGTTGGAAAAATGGTGCCTATAGACGTGCTCCTCATGGGGTTGCCACAAACCTTCAATTTGTAAAAAATGCAATACCTGCAAAACATAATAAAACAAAGTGCAGTACAATAAGGTATGCCTGTATTCATTTTATTACTGATTTATAAATGTTCTTTACACATTCTGTCTGTATCTACAATACTACAATATATATGAAACATAATACATTTTGGATATATCCATACTATTACAATACATGTGAAATAGAATACATTCTGAACATGTCTATAATATTATAACACATGAACAATATTTACAACACACACATATATAAATATATATAAAAATATGTGTTATAAATATATATAATATATACATATTTATAAAATATAACATATATTTATATGTTTATAAAATATATATTTATATATTATATATGTGTTGTAAATATTTACAAGACACAATATTTGTAACACACATATATAAATATATATATTCATATATATTCATATATATGTATATATATTCATATATATTCATATATATATATATATATATATGTGTGCTGTAAATATTTTCTCCCAGTCTACGGCTTACATTTTTATTTAATAGTGTCTTCTGATAAGCAGAAATTTTTGTTTTGATAAAGTCCAATTGAGTAATATTATATGGTTAGTGCTTTTTGTGTACTGTATATTTGCCTATGCCAAAGTTGCAAACATATTGTGTATTTCATTCTAGAAGCTTTATTTTGCTTTTCACTTCTAGATGTATTATCTATTTCATATTAATTTTTTATTTGATGTGAGGTAGGGGTTGAAGTTCAATTTGTTTGTTGCAGTCATCTAGTTATTTTTTTTTAACCACTTGTTGGAAAGGTTTTCTTTTACCCAGTTATTTACCTTGGCACCTTTGTTTAAAATCAGCAGACCACACATATATACATCTATTTATGAATTATCTTTCCTGTTTAATTGATCTTTTTTCCTATTCTTATACCAACACCACAAACAGTGTTGATTACCGTAGCTTTATAGTGAGTCTTGATATTAGTTATTATGATTTTTCTGTCTTGGTTCTACCTTTTCAAGATTTTTTTTGGCTATTCTAGGTGTATTGTAATTCCATATAAATTTTAGAATCACCTTGTTAATTTCCTGGTGAAAAAAGCCTATGGGGTTTTGATTGGAAGTGCATTAAACCTATGTATCAATTTGGAGACAACTGATATCTTAATATTGAGTCTTCTAAAGCATGATCATGATTTACTTTTTCATACATTTAACAATCTCAAAATTTCTCTTAGATATATTTTTCAATATACTGTGTAGCGAGAAGTCTTACACATATTTTGTTAACATTATATGTTTTTGATCCTATACATTTATTGTTTTATTTTTCCCAATTGCTAGTATGTAAAAATATAATCGATTTTGCATGTTTACCATGTGTCTTGTTTTTATAAAATACAATTTCCCAATCGTGAATGTATGGAAATGCAATCAATCTCTAGTAGGGTTTTTTTTGGTAAATTCCTTAGAACTTTCTACATATACCACCATGTCATCTGCAAATAAATGTACTGTGTTATATATTTATCAATGCAATTACATACTACTTTCTTTCTTCTTTTTGAATATTGCAATCAAATTTTTAGTTTCTGTCTCTTCACATTCAAAGTCTGAAACCTTTCTGCATGTCTTTTTGGAATCATCAGTTTTGTGTTACATCATCGTGACACACTATTTTTCATTCCTGTTCTTCTGGCCACAACTACTATTCATCTTTAGAATTGACAGTTTAATTTGAAAGTATATTTAAAGAGGTTTACTTGCTTTTTCTACTGGGTTGAACTAATAATTTTTTTCCTTAATTGAAGTACATATAGCTGGATCACAATTAGCGTCTCTAGAAAGTCAGCAAGAATTGGTCACACCCCCGTTCCTAGCTTTGGAAACTCTATTATCTATGTGAGAAATCTGTCAACTTTGACCATCTTTAATTGTATTGCCTTGTAAGAAATGGAAAATCATCTGCATAAACAAAAAATTTCATTTCAATGCAGCCACATGGTGTGATATTTTAGGTCATTTTAAAAAATGAAATTGAAGAAATTATTTTAAAGCTAAAATTTAACCCCATGTTGGGCTATCAATGCAAATAAATCATCTGAAGTGGCAACTGAATGAACACATCTTCCATGCATAGCTACCATCACATGTATGTGGCAACTACAACTATGACTCAGCTTACATCTTTATGTGTCCACTGCCAAATTTCTCCACTGCCAAATTTCTTCGGCATTTATTGAAAGATACATTCAAATTTCAGAACAATTAAGATTTGACAATAGTACTAATAAATTATAAAATGGAAAATTGTAGAATTGCTTAATAAATTAAAGAGCTATCTTTTTAGAAACAATAAAGGCATGAACTTTTGGCAAATGTATTCAAGGAAAAGAAAAAATTAGATATACAGATTATTAAAATAACTGTTGAATAATATTATGTCAAGGTTTTAAAAAATCTGCATAAAATGAATGATTCTTAAGGAAAAACTCTATTACCAAAATTACCTAAAATGAGAAAATTTAAAATATCCAGTAATCGCTAAAAAAAATTTAAAAAACTGTCAGATAACTAGCTCCCAGAGATGCCCTTGGCTAGATGGATTTATAGGCAATATTTTAACAACTTTTAATGAATGGTTAATTTCTGTGTGTAAACTGTTCTATAATAAATGATAGTTAACTTTCCAACTAATTTGACAAAGCTAATAGAGCAATTATACCAAAACCTTAGAAATACTGTAATGGATACAAAGTAATTTTATATTAAAAATTAAAGAAAATTAAAGCTGCTGGAGGCAGGCAGACAGCTATTTGTTTGTTTGTTTCTCTTAACAGAATAAGAATCATATTCCTTACAAGGTAGAATAAAGCTGAACACAAAATGGATTGGTAGTAGAATCAGACTTAGAACTTGTAACTCTTAAAAAATCTACATTTTTTCCATACTGAAGTTATAAGTCAAGATCATGTGTAACTAGATCTCTACTATGTATGTATGTATGCATGTATGTATGTATGTATGTATTTATCTTCATGGTTAAGAACTACTGTATTTAAAAATATGAGTAAAAAATCCTTGAGACGTGTTCCTTTTAAAAGGGGTGAAACTTTAAAAAGTTGGAGCCACTGTGTTGAGAGCGAGCTTACCGGCCATTGACTTCATTCTGTTGTGGATTAGACTCATTCCCTTCTTTTTTTTTTTTTTTTTTTCTTTTCTAGCACATACAGATCAGTCTTTTGCATTATTTTTAAAAAAACTTTTAGGGGCTGGACGTGGTGGCTCGTGCCTGTAATCCTAGCACTTTGGGAGGCCGAGGCCGGTGGATCACCTAAGGTCAGAAGATCGAGACCAGCCTTACTGATATGGCGAAACCCCTTCTCTACTAAAAATACAAAAATTAGCCAGGCTTGGTGGCATGCACCTGTAGTCCCAGCTACTCAGGAGGCTGAGACAGGAGAATTGCTTGAACCCGGGAGGCGGAGGTTGCAGTGAGCCGAGATCGTGCCACTGCACTCCAGCCTGGGCGACAGAGCGAGACTCCATTTCAAAACAAACAAACAAACAAACAAACAGCTTTTAGGTTCAGGGGTACATGTACAGGTTTGTTATACAGGTAAACTTGTGTCACAGGGGTTTGATGTACAGATTATTTCATCACCTAGATACTCATTCTCTCACATGAGTCCAGCCTTGGCTCAACCATCTACAATGGTAAGGAATTAATTATTTTGAGTGTGCTCATGATATTTAAAGACAGTGACAATTTAATTTATTGTTTGTCAGTGGCAATCCAGGTTTTCTTGGTCTCAAAGTGTTTATAAATTTGGAGTCCTCCTTAAGAAAAAGAATAAAAAACCATAAACACAAAATTAAGTTGATAATTAAGTTGAACTTCTGGAGGATTTCATGCAATGGAAGGGTCTTGAAACTTCAGCTTCATCAGCTTCACAGAAAATTTGCCTCTGTTTTCAACTGTGTCCACAGTTTTCCGAACTTAGTCATTTTGAGGCTTCTTACTTCTTGTAAATCTTGCTAGGACTATAAACCCCCAAAGGGTGAGAAATCACTTGATTTAACTAATCTCCATAGTGCCTAACTGCTGTTAAAAGGAAAATCTTTTTCTTCACCAAATCTCCATTTAAGATGCTATCTTCCCTTCATCTCATTTGCTGAAAAAGAGGAGCTCCCAACATCCTTCAAGTCCCTTTCATTTCTTGATCCAATGTGGTATCCACACTTTGGATCCAATCAGGCATCCACACTTACTGCTCCACTGAAACTACTCTTAGGAAGGTTGAGAATGGCTTTTAAATGTCAAATACTGTGGCCTTTCCTCAGTCTTGATCCTACCTGATATATTTTCAGAAATCCTTCTTTGTTGGTATGCTGACAGTTTACTGTTCTCTCTGACAACTGCTCTTAGCTCATGTTAGTGTCTCCACTTTTGTCTCTGCCTTACACTCAGGTGTTCCCTAAGATTCCTTGCTCAGGCTTCTCTTCCAATTTTCCAGGCATGTTCTATCTACCCCACAGCTTTGCTCATCGTCATAGGCATGTGGCTTCCATGTCTGAACGTACAGTCTGGAACTGCTAACTACCTTCTGGATGTATTCATACAGATTCCCTGAAAATATTACAACTTGAATATTTAATTTTTTATTCATATCACACCTTATTTCTAAGGGAATCACAGAGGGTTCAAGTGACCATTTTCTTTTCTTGTTGAAATCATACTCCACTTTCAAGGCCAAGCTGAGAGTTGCCTCCTCTAGGAAACCTCCCTGCAATCTAATCATCACTTGAGATCTTATGTCGTTTTCATTACACTGTGGTCATAGATTTCTATGATATAAAGCTGTGTTTGTATCCCAAAAGATTTGAGAGCTACTTGAAGGGAAGGACCAACCTTTTAATTATTTTCCCTTCACCTGTCCAACTCTGAGCATAAGATCTTGCAGATAGAGGAGCACTCAGAAGTTGTTCTAATTCTGATCTCTGAATTGAACTAGAATAGAAGGGCAAGGCTTGATGCATCAAATAGTTTTAAAATATATAAAAGGGAAGTCTTTGACAGAGCAGGGAATAGACTTGTTAGTTATCTAGGTAGAAGAATACAAAAGATGAAAATACACTTAGTTCCTATAAGAAATGTAACCAAACTTAAACAAGTTTAGAGAGATGCACAATGTGTTTCCAAGGGAAAATGGGGACATGCCATACCTTTCAAGTGTAGGCCACGGTTAACAATGACCATGATTTCTCAGGATTGTCCTGGCTTACACAGGACATCTAGTCACCCACAGATTTGGCAACAGTTCAATTATTCTGTTCAGTTCAGATCACCAAGCTGGCTAATAGATGCTTTCCACTTCACTGCAGTCTCTGGAGACACAAACGCTTGTCCACACCCCAGAATGAATCCAAGCTGAGGTTCAGCACAATTAGTTATTTGTTTCCTCTAACATCGGAACCTTGTGAGATTCAGCCACCTCCTGGGAACCAGCCGTCTGCCAACGAGGCATGAATAAAACAGAGAAGGTTCCAGCTGGCATCACCTGCTGTGTTTTGCCTTATTTCTCTACACACATTTCTAGACTTCTGAAATCCAGGGGCCTCTCTCAAGAGGACGCATGCCACATGGGCTGGGTCTCTGAGACCATGATTCTGTTTTTGACTTTTTTATTTTTTGAGCCTCCGCCTGACTCAGGCATTAGACAATGGATAGGGGACCACAATCCTCAGATTCTTTCCTGGCTCTGACCCCTGGCAACCCTCACATTCAAACCCTTTCCTGATCAGCCCCTTACATGTTATTAATCTTCAGATCATAAAAATACCTCGTTTAAGAGCCCATCTTTTATGAGAACCTATACTCTGCCAAGATTTCTCTCTTGTCCTGTAATATGGCAGTTTGGGTTCATTTTCATTATACAGCTATAAGTTATGGTATTGTTGAGGTTTCACTGCTTGCCTTTCCTTTAGGATACCTCTCTGTGAATACATGGATGACCTTTTCTCCTCATTCCCACTGCCACTGTCATAGCCCAGCCTCTTGTCACAGTTTATTTGCTCTTTTCCTGGCTGTCAAGGTTGTAATGATTAAGTGCCTGGATTCTGAAGTCATATAACAAGCTTAAATCCTTTGTCTGCAACTTACTAGCTGTGTAGCTTTGGATAAGTCACATAGTCTCCTTGTGCCTCAGTTTTCCCATCTGGGAAACTAAGTGTAACAAACATAACCATTTCCTAAGGTCATTGCAGTTAGTATGTTGTGCTGCAACCTGTTAATATGTAACACATAAAGTGCCATATTATAGGACAAGAGAGAAGTTGCTTGCTTTTACAGGAGCTGAAAAAGTGTCGGTTGTTATTTTGATGTTATTATTATCCTTCACATGATCCAAGACACTTTGCGTAGAGCATTAGTTCAATTTTTGAATGAAAATAAGGTTATTTTATAGCCATTCTTGATGGTGGGGAAAAAAGCAGCTTCTTGTAGGTAGAATGCATTTGAGAAGAATTCAGTAAAGATGAGGTATTCTGAGTGCAGGTAATCCTCAGGGATGGCACTGGAGAAGTAGATAAAGGGTAAACTGTGGGGGACCTTTAACACACGGTGAAGAAGCTGCAGGTTATGAAGCAGGCAGGGGAGAATCCCTGAGAGTTTTGAGCCAAGAGTGACAGTGGACACTGAGAGGTGAATCTGAAGAAGATGTCTGTCTCATTTAAAGGAGAATAGGACTTGCTTGCAAAGCCAGCCCTATGGGGTCTGCAAATCATTCATTCATTAAAAAGTTTCAATGGATATTTACTATTACATCCAGGTACTTTCTAGGTGCAATGGTGAGTAGACATGACACACTTTATATTTTCATGAAGTTTATGGTGTAGTGGGGAAGAGGCTGTTTTAAGACAAGGCATGGTAAATGCTGCAGAGGCATTGAGACTACCCCTCCTGCATCCATCCCACCCATTCCACTTCACCTTGGAGGGGTGCATGCAGTGTGAGTGGGATTGATCCTACTCTGAACTCCAGGAATGTGATCTGATAAGTGTAAGCCAGTTGTTTCTAACTCTGATGCACATTTCAATTACTTGTGGAGTTTAATAAAATTATAAAAACCAGGATGCCAGCTCTAGAGATGAATTGATCTGGGATGTGGCCTGGGAGTTGGTAGTGTATGTACAGATCACCAGGTGATGCTAATATGCAGAACCACTGTTCTAGTCCAACCAGGTGATCTTACTTCTCTTGCTAGAATGTTTTGTTCAGGAACTGTTCCAGAGATGTAGAACATAGCCCTAGGGCAGCCATAGCACATTACTGATGTTGGCCATTGTGACTTGTTTAGAGTGGTCATCAGAGGGAACCCTGGTACTTTTGTCAGATGGTTCTCTGAAGTAGGACTTTATTTTCCCTTTAACTATCTTCTGAAGGCAACTTAAGGAGTCGAGCACAGGCAGCAGAACAGCAGAGAAATGGGGCTGGAGCCCTGAGAAAAGCATACTTAATGCTTCCCTACCTCTTAATTTTCTAGTTACTCGAACCAAATAAAGCTGCTTCAGTGTTCAAGCCAGTTTGAGATAAGTTTACTGCCACTTGGAACTGCAGAGTGGCAGTAAAAGTCTCCTAATTGACTCAAGACATAATGTTATGGTGTAAGGTGCTTAACTCAGAAAAAATCAGAGAAAGAAGGAGTGGGTACTGAGGAGGAAGAGGACACTCTGTTTGTAATTAGAGGGGCAGTGTGACTTATTGGAAAGGCAAAGCTTTAGAGTTGGATGTGTCTGGTTTTCAATTCTGGTTCTGCCACTTATTGGCTCTCTGACCTTGCTTCCTAAACTTTAAGTTGGAGTATTATTAGAACTTGTAGGATTGTGATGAGGTTTGAGATTAATTATGAAATGAGCTCAGCTCAGTGTCTGCTGGTATGTTGTAGATACTAAAAATATGAGGACTATTGCTTTTGTAGTGGCAGCTGCTACCAGATAAATGGAGATGACAGGTATTAGGTTTTAGGGTTAGGGACTGAAAGGCACATGATAGGATTCCATAGGCTGGGGCTCCTGAAATCTCAACAGGTTTAGATCTGATTGGGTGCAGACATGATTATGAGTAGCTGGAATTGAAAGGAAGAGGCAAAAATAGAACAAAATGTTGTATGCTTTTAAGATCTCTTTCTGTTATGGAGAATTATCTGCATGGGTTGCCCTTTTTGGTGTACATACGCTTCTATGTAAGGAATCAATGTTTATCATATATAACAGAAACACCCTCTTTCTTGTATACTGTTGGATAAAAAATGATAAATGTTTGCTATTCAATTCATTCTTTTATCAGTTATCAGAAGTAGTCTTGTGCCAGGTAAGTGACAATACAATTGGATCTTTACCTGTATTGCATTGTAGTTATGTCTCCCTGGAAGTGTATGCTAGTCACCTTGAATGAATTTGGGAAATACTCTGGCATCTGATGGAAATTTGAGCACCACGCTTTTTTTGTTTTGACTTTTATTTTGAGTTCAGGGGTACATGTACAGGTTTGTTACATAGGTAAACGTGTGTCATGGGGGTTTGTTGGACAGATTATTTCATCACCCAGGTATTAAGCCTAGTACTCATAAGTTATTTTTACTGATCCTCTTCCTCTCCCTCCTCCCACTTTCTACCCTCCAATAGACCCCAGAGTGGGTTGTTCCCCTCTATATGTTCATGTGTTCTCATCATTTAACTCCCACTTATAAGTGAGAACATGTAGTATTTGGTTTTCTGTTCCTGTGTTAGTTTGCTAAGGATAATGGCCTCCAGCTCCATCCATGTCTCTGAGATCATGAGACATGATCTCATTCTTTTTAATGGCTGCATAGTATTCCATGGTGTATACGTACCACATTTTCTTTATTCAGTCCATCATTGATGGGCATTTAGGTTGATTCCTTGTCTTTGCTATTGTGAATAGTGCTGCAATGAACGTATGCGTGCATGTGTCTTTATAACAGAATGATTTATATTCCTTTGGGTATATACCCAATAATGGGATTGCTAGGTCAAATGATATTTCTGTCTTTAGGACTTTGAGGAATTGCCACACTGTCTTCTGCAGTGGTTGAACTAATTTACACTCCCGAGAAACACACTGTTTTATTTAAAATCAGCAACACATTTATAAACTCTTTCTTCTGAATTACTTCTTCAGAAGATTATGTGTTCTATTATGTACTAATTATTTAATAATCTCAACTTTAGAAGACTTTTTTTTCTTTGTTCCTAGATGCTAGGCAGCACGATGTATACATTCAATGGCTCCAGCTTTTAACTTGGAGTTAAGCACTAGTCAGCTAGAGAGATTTATCAAAGAAGAGATACCAGGAGCCTACCCCAACCTCCTGGATCAGTCTCTTCTACACGTTACTACTATGGCTTCAACTGCAATTAAAGCAAATTTAAAGAAATATAAGTAACTAAATATAGATATGTTTTTCTTAACTAAACTTTAATTATAATCTGCCATTGCCTGATAATGTTCTGTCACTGCCTGATCTAACTTTTCTTTTTTCTTTACTTCACTTTGCTTGAAGGATATTGTCTTATTTTTTCATAATTACATATCTCATTCTCCTTTTTTAAGTTTTTCTGAGACAGAGTCTCACTGTGTCACCTAGGTTGGAGTGCAGTGGCACCATCTTGGCTCACTGCAGCCTCTGCCTCCCAGGTGCAAGTGATTCTCCCACCTCAGCCTCCTGAGTAGCTGGGACCACAGGTGCGCACCACCATGCCTAGCTAACTTTTTGTTTCTTTTCTTTTTTGGGGGGTGGGGCGTAGAGATGGGGTTTTGCCATGTTGCCCAGGCTGGTCTTGAACTCCTGAGCTCAAGAAATCCACCTGCCTTGACCTCCCAAAGTGCTGGGACTACAGGTGTGAGCCACCGCACCCAGCCATATCTCATTCTTACTATGAGAATTTTCCCCTCGGCCTTTGGTATGGCAGCCTTACTGCCTCTTAGTACTCTGGTAAAAGTGTATTTTCTTTGTAATTTATTTTTCTTGGGGACTCAAAACTCTTCTTTTGTGTAGGTTTTCTTAGCTCCAAGTTGACTTTTGTGTTGAAGGAACAAGATTACCAAGACAGGCATAAACCTCATGACTGTCATTTTCCAATCAGATAAAGGTTATAAATGGCTAACCATTTTATGTTACTTCACGTGTCTGATATGGGGGAAAAAGCATGAGCTATGTGTTCAAGACCCAGCGTTAATAATTTATCTTTGTGATCTAAGGCAGCTATTTAACCTCCCTGAAATTTAACTTTTTTTCATCTGTAAGATAACACAATCACTTAGATCATAAGATTTTTTTTTAACTTTTATTTTAGGTTCGAGAATACATGTGCAGGTTTGTTACAGGTAAAACTTGTCCCACGGGGGTTTGTTGTACAGATTATTTTGTCACCCAGGTGCTAAGCCTAGTACCCAACAGTTATTTTTTTTATCCTTATAGGATTATTACAAATGTGAAATTAGGTATGTAAACCACCTAGTGTGGTACCCATACACAGTGAGTTCACAATAAATTTTAATTTCCTGAACTCTCTCACTTCTGTCTCTTGAGGATTATATTTGCGGTAAAATTATTTGCACAAAATACTAATTATTCTAATTTAACCACTTGAACAGCTTGTAACATACTTTAAACCTTATTCTCAAAAGAATGATGCCTAATTTTTCTTGGGCTTAAATATAAAGTTCACTGCATTTCTTAATTGCCACAGAATACTGAGAGAACTGACAGTTAATAATTCAAAGCTGTTATCAGTGATCTTTAAATAAGACATGAAGGATAGGAGGAATTCCAGAATACTTGGAATGAGCAAATATTCCTGATTTCTAAAGAAAAAACAAAATATGTATGCCGCCCTCCACAAACAGAATGGACAGCTTTATATTAATTCCTGAATTTCTAGCTTGATATTAATCCCTGGAAAAATTCTAAAAATGGCAACTATACTTATGATTTGTAAACATTTAGAAAAGTAGTAATTGTCAGAAACTGGTATGGTTCTACTAGGACAAGTACATTTCCTTATTTTCCCTTTTCTTTTAAATAATTGAGGCTGGGGAACATAGTGGGACCCCATCTATACAAAAAATAAAAAATAATTAGCCGGGTGTGGTGGTGAGTGCCTGTAGTCCCAGCTACTCAGGAGGCTGAGGCAGGAGGATTGCTTGACCCTGGGAGGTTGAGGCTGTAGCAAGCTGTGATTACACCACTGCACTCCAGCTTGGGTGACAGGGTGGGACCCTGTTTCAAAAAGAAAAAAAACGTTAAATAAATAAATAATCATAAGTCCTGTGGATCATGTTGAAACTATAAACATAGTGTATGTACTTTGATGCAGCAAACCATCTAGCAAAATTCTCATGATATTGTTGTTAAAATCCTTAGGAAAATATGGCCTGGATTGTTTACCTATCTTCTACTTTTATCTTTGTTCTAAAAAGATTTTTGATGGCTTTAACAATACATAAAGTTTAATAAGGTGAAGCAAACGAGTGAGAAAATAACGGTAAAGGAAAAACAACGTTAAAGGAAATAAGAGGAAACTGAGTGTGTTGTTGGTTCATTAAATGTATGCCATGACATTCTGTTATTCCATACTTTGTACACTTCCTAGAGGTAGTTTACAAATGTTGCTGTGGGCTTCCTAACAGTCAAAGCAAAGAGGAAACATCATAAATACAAGTGTCTATAAGAAAGAAAAACGGCACTGAGAGCAGAGAAGCTTCTGTTGGGTCCTTGTAAAGAGGACATATGTCATGTAGTAAACCATCTGCTCAATAAATCCTTACATGAAATGCAATGGTGAGTTTTAAGGGCCGCTTCTTATGAAGTACCTTTATGTAGGCCAAAGTATTTTATTGTATAAAAAAACTTCTATGGGCAATTGTGGTTTAGGGGTCTTGGGAATGTCATCAAGATATGTAACTCTCTGATAGTTGGGAAGTGTTTTTACCATTAGGCTCTAGTTCAGCAGTCAGCTTATAAAACTCCTCCAAAGATCATTCATTAAAGGGTTTATGTCTCCACTGCTTTGCTTTATCCTTGGGTAGTCAGAATTATCATCAAAGATAAAGTCTTTGAAAACACTCCTCACATTTTTGAATAATGAAAATTTGGAAGAGACAGTAAATAATGGTTACGTGTTCTTAATATCTGCCATATTGGGTTAAAGCTTACAAGATAAAACTTAGTAGCTATAAATATATAAAATAGGAAATTTGAGATAAAAAGTGAATCCTTGAGTGACAGAACCAGGGACACCCTGAAAGTAAGGCACACTATTTGAGAAGGACACCAGGAGCTTCCACACCTGCAAACTCAGATGAGACAATAGTGTGGCATGGCTTCTAAGAAAGCCAAAGTTGCATGTGTAGAAGTATTGTGTTCACAGAGGCTCTACAAACTCTGCCCAGGCCAGGTCACATCTGTTCGCCTTCTGTTAAAATTTCATGCCATTTTCCAAGAGAGCTATTTATTCAAAGGAGAGTGTCTGGGATGCTGAGGAAAATTTAGAGAAGCTATAGATTCTTATCCTAGAAATTAGAAGATAAAACAAACATAAAATCTTCCTTAGTTGAAGAGATATTATGTGATCAGGAAAATAATTTCCTCCCTTATATGGTTGGGTCTTTGTCTCTCTGACAAAATCTCATGTCAAACTTTAATCCCCAATGTTGGAGGTGTGGTCTGGTGGACAGTGATTGGATCAAGGTGGCAAACTTCCCCTTTGGTGCTGTTCTCATGATAGTGAGTGAGTAATCACGAGATCTCGTTGTTTAAAAGTGTGCAGCACCTTCCCCCATCTCTCTTCCTCTTGCTCTGGCCATGTAAGACATGTCTCCTTCCTCTTTGCCTTCTGCCATGATTGTAAGTTTCCTCAGGCCTCCCCAGCCATGCTTCCTTTATAGCCTGCAGAATCGTGAGCCAATTAAGCCTCTTTTATTTTTTTTTAAATCAATTACCCAGTCTCAGGTAGTTCTTTATAGCAATGCAAGAATGGACTAATACAGAAAATTGGTACTGGAAAGTGGGACATTGCTATAAAAATACTTAAAAATGTGGAAGCGACTTTGGAACTGAATAATGGACAGAGGTTGGAACAGTTTGGAGGACTCAAGAAGACAGGAAGATGGGAAATTTTGAAACTTTCTAGAGACTTGTTGAATGGTTTTGATCAAAATGCTGATAGTGATATGGACAGAGATGGCCAGGCTGATGAGGTCTCAGATGGAGATGAGGAAATTACTGGGAATTAGAGCAAAGGTCATTTTTGTTATGCATTAGCAAAGAGGTTGGAGGCATTGTGCCCTGCCCTAGAGATCTGTGGAAGTTTGGACTTGAGAGAGATGATTTGGAGTATCTGGTGGAAGAAATTGCTAAGCAGCAAGGTGTTCAAGGTGTGACCTGGCTGCTTCTAACAGCGTATGCTCATTTGCATGAGCAAAGAGATTATCTGAAACTGGAACTTACATTTAAAAGGAAAGCAGAGTGTAAAAATTTGGAAAATTTGCAGTCTGGCCATGTGATAGAAAACAAAAACCCATTTTCTGTGGAAAAACTCAAGCCTGCTGCAGAAATTTGCATAAATAAAGAGAAGCCAAATATTAATAGCCAAGACAATGAGGAAAATGCCTCCAAGGCATTTCAAAGACATTCATGGCCTTTCCCGTCATTGGCCTGGAGGCCTAGGTGGGAAGAATTGTTTTGTGAGCCAGGTTCCCAGGGCCCCAGTGCCCTACACAACCTTGGGACAGTGCTCCCTGCATCCCAGCCACTCCAGCTCCAGCCATGGCTAAAAGGGCCCCAGATACATCTCAGGTCACTGCTCCAGAGTGAGCAAGCTGTAAGCCTTGGTGGCTTCCATATTGTATTAAGCCTGCAGGTGTGCAGAGTGCAAGAGTTGAGACTTGGGAGCCTCCACCTAGGTTTCAGAAGATGTATGGTAAAGCCTGGATGTCCAAGGAGAAGCCTGCTTTGAAATTGGGGCCCTCATTGAGAACCTCTGCTAGGGGAGTGCAGGGGGGAAATGTGGGGTTGAAGCCCCCAAACAGAGTCCCCACTGGGGCACTGCCCAGTGGAGCTGTGAGAAGAGAGCCACCATCATCCAGACCAAAAATAGTAGATTCACTGACAGCTTACACTGTGCACCTGGAAAACCCACAGACACTCAATGCCTGGCTTTGAGAGCAGCTGTGTGGGATGGGCCCTGCAGAGCCACAGTGGAGAAGCTGCTCAAGGCCTTGGGAGCCCACCCTTTGCATCAGTGTGGCCTGGATGTGAGACATGGAGTCAAAGGAGATTATTTTAGAGCTTTAAGATTTAATGACTGCCCAGCTGGGTTTTGGATTTGCTTGGGGCCTGGAGTCCCTTTCTTTTGGTGGATTTTTCACTTTTGGAAAGGGATTGTTTACCTAATGCCTGAAGCCTCATATTATCTTGGAGGTAACTAACTTGTTTTTTATTTTACAGGCTTATAGGTGAAAGGGACTAGCCTTGTCTCAGATGAGACATTGGACTTTAGACTTTTTAGTTAATGCTGGTATGAGTTAATATTTTGGTCTACTGTTGGAAAGACATGATTGTATTTGGAAATGTGAGAATGGCATGAGATTTGGGAGGGGTTGGGGTGGAATAATATGGTTTGGGTCTTTGTCCCTGCTCAAATCTCATGTCAAATTTTAATTCACACTGTTGGAGATGGGGTCTGGTTGGAGGTGATTGGATCAAGGGGGAAAATTTCCCCTTGGTGCTGTTCTCATGACAGTGAGTGAGTAATCATGAGATCTGGTTGTTTAAAAGTATGTAGTACCTTCTCCATCTCTCTCTTCCTCCTGCTCTGGCCATGTAAGATGTGCCCCCTTCCTCTTTGCTTTCTGTCATGATTGTAAGTTTCCTGAGGCCTCCCCAGCCATGCTTCCTGCACAGCCTGTGGAACCATGGGCCAAGTAAACCTCTTTTCATTATAAATTACCCAGTCCCAGGTTGTTCCTTATAGCAATGTGAGAACAGACTAACACACTCCTGGATAAAGCTAAAAGAAAAAATTTTAACAAACTACTGATTGATTACATAGGAATATATAAAAGAAAAACATGATAATAATTAGAGCTATCTGAAAAATCAAAATGGCCTTTCTTTTGAGTGGTGAACTTCTCATTGCTGGAAGAACTCAAAGACAGTCTGTATAGCTTCCAGCAATGTTACAGAAGATAGTTTGATGAGGATGAGAGACTGTTCTAGGTGACCTCCAAGTTCCCTTCTCACTCAAAGATTTTATGCATCTTTACCTGAAATGGCAGAAATTTCAAGAGTTAAAAAATCCACAAGTTATTTAAAGAAAAAAAATCAATTTAGTCTCAGACTATTGTTAGTGTCTCAGAAGATCTGCCTCCAAATGACTAAGTTAAAGTAACATAAACAGAAGATGATGAATCATGCTGCTTTTCCTAATGGGCTCCAGTATGCAAAGCCCAAGTTCACAGCTGCCACTCTAAGTGACTACATGGGGAGGGAGAAGTAAATTATGGTAGGTATAACACTGTAATATTCCTAGTTGGTAGCTCGTGTGTATGTGATTACCTAGTATTCCTTACCAGCTGTTGTTGTTTTTTTTTTTTAACATTAGTCATACTGATTTAAAACAACCATCGTCTTTTCATTTATTTCAATAAGCACTGTTCTTTTTGGAAGAGTAAGACATTTTATTTAAAAGTGGAAGCTTTTCTTAGCTCTTGTATTAGTCCGTTCTCACACTGCTATGAAGAAATACCCGAGACTGGGTAATTTAAAAAGAAAGAGGTTTAATTAACTCACAGTTCTGCAAGGCTGGGGAGGCCTCAATAAACTTACAATTGTGGTGGCAGCAAGGAGAAGTGCTGAGCGAAAGGGAGAAAAGCCCCTTATAAAACCATCAGATCTCTTGAGAACTCACTCACTATCACAAGAACAGCATGGAGGTAACCGCCCCTATGATTCAATTACCTCCCTCTGGGTCTCTCCCATGACATGTGGGGATTATGGAAACTATAATTTAAGATGAGATTTAGGTGGGGACACAGCCAAACCATATCAGCTCTTAAGTGCATATGATGGGATTGTACATATGTATGTACTTGACAGGGTGATTTTGAATCTCAGGTGAGGTAATTATTCAGGCACTACTCTCTCTTCTTATTCTTGACCCAGGTCACTGAGGTGGAGACAGGGTCATGTGAGTGGGGAAAATCAGTTACTCACTTCTCCGTGACCAGAATAAAGGAAGTCTTTAGTGGTGGGTGGACAAGAATTTAGAAAGGGTCTCTGGAGGGTAAGCAACCAGGACAGATGGTCCCCAACTACATCTCCCCATTCCTAGTGCGAGGGCACTTAGTTGGCTGGGTTTTCTTTCTTGGCACTCTTGGGGCTTGAATGAGGGAAAATTCTGAGGTGTGCTGGATTGATAACAGAAAGATGATTGGACCTAGTCTGGAATGGGGATTTGGGTCACCAAAGATAAGGAAGTTCAGGGACTGGAAAGAACAGGAGGGGACTCGAGCTATTTAATCAGGGGTAGAGTTGGGGAGAAGACTCTGAAAGTTCAAGTCCAAAGTCTAAAGCCAGAGTAGGAACCAATGAAGTGTCTAGATATTAGAAGAAAGAAAAGAATCAGATGAAGCCTGCCCACACAGATTCTGCTAAAAGGGCTGTGGTCTTCACAGGATAGCTTTTATTTTATCTCACTCAAGGGCAGCTCAGAGGCTTGTGACACTAGCTAAGGCTGGAGGTTCCCTAGAAGCTTGTCTTACCAATAAGCATGCAATTCCTTGATAAATTACAGTCTACTGTTTCTCTCCAAGAAATCTCCAGGACAGATGGGCCAACTGATTAAAAGAATCTAGTTCCCTTAGGGCTAAGAAATTAATTTGGCAAATCATATTCCTAATCTCAGTGCAAATTCCTCAGCTGAGAGACCTATGGAAACTTTGGTCAGTCATCTCTCTGGTCTCAATAAGTGAATTCCACTGCAAAACAGCCATGTAAGTTGTCCCCTCCCCCTCCTTTCCTTGGCAGCTCTGTTTAGCATGCAGAGGTAGCTAAGGATGGTTTATTGCCTCTGGTGTGTCCTTGCACAGTTTCTGCCCTCAGACATAGACTGAGCCCTTAGCATATCTTTTCTATACTAGTAAAGTCTGTGTACCTTTATCATACCCTGTAAAAGTCTAAATATCTTTCCTATACTTGAAAGCTGTACCATCAGCTTAATCATAATATAATTCTGACTGGATATGCTCTTAAATTATACTTATGCATTAATGCATTAATTTCTAACAATTTACAGTTGCATTTTACTATTTGTATTAGTCCAGTGAATGCTGTTCATCTTGTATACCATCATAAATGAACTATTCGAATTCTTGAGGATTCCTTTAAAGGCTCCTTTATGTATGTGTACCTTTTTTAATAGATTGAGACTTCCTTGAGATTCTTTTTTGATTCTTTTGTCTATAAAGGGATAACACTCAAGACCTTAGGATGACCTCATGTGTATATATCTTATTTATTATATACACACACATATGCATATATAAAATGAATAAATGTATTTTAAATAATATATATAAAATAATAAAGAAATATACAGTTGACCCTTAAGCAACATGAGTTTTAGCTGCACTAATCCACTTATATATGATTTTTTTTCAATAAGTGTATTGGAAAATTTTTTTGAGATTTGTGACAATTTGAAAAAAGTTACAAACAGCATAGCTTAGAAATATCAAAAAAGTTAAGAAAAATTAGGTGTGGCATGATGCATAAAATATATGTAGCGCTAGTTTATTTTATCATTTACTACCATAAAATACACACAAATCTATAATAAGAAGTTAAGATTTATCAAAACTTAGGCATACAGACTGTACATGTTACCACAGTCCAGAGAAATGTAAATAAATGTGAAGATGCAGTGTAAAATCATAACTGCATAAAATTCACTGTAGCACATACTGTACTACTGTAATAATTTTGTAGACGCCTCCTGTTACTACTGCAGTGAGCTCAGATGTTATGAATATCCACTTAAAGCACCTTGTGACAATAATCATCTCTGTGAGGGCAGATTCTCTCTTCAGTAAATTGTGAATTACAGCAAAAAGTGATCTCTCAAGGTTCTCATGCATTTTTCACCATGTTTAGTGCAATACTGAGAACCTGAAATAACACTGTGGGACCCACACTAAGAGCCACTAGTGATGCTGGAAGTGCTTGCAGGAAGCAGAGAAAAGTCATGGATTATAACAAAAAGTGGAATAGTTTGTTATGTACTCTAGATTGAGGTCTGTAGCTGTAGTTGCTCACCATTTCAGACAGATGATTCATCTTATAAACAGATGACATAAACTTACGGTATGGATAAATACAGTACAGTATTGTAAATGTTTTTTCTCTTCCTTATGATTTTCTTAATTGCATTTTCTCTTTTCTAGGTTACTTTATTGTCAGAATACAGCATGTAATACATGTCACAAACAAAACATGATTTAATGAACTGCTTATGGTACTAGTAAGGCTTTGGCCAACAGAAAGCTATTAGTAGTTAAGTTGTTGAGGAGTCAAAAGTTATATGGGATTTTAGACTGTACGAAGATCCTCTAACCCCTTTATTGCTTGAGGGTCAACTGTATATAAATTAAATACATACATACTGTTGCTCTTCTGAGCCTATTTTTCCATTAGACTGAAGTTTTTCCTTCTGATAACTCTCCACATAGTAATACCCAATAGTAAGTGTTATATTGCTTTGATTTAAAAGTGATATACTTAGGTATGAAATTATTCCAATTTTTTCTTCAACAAAACTTGAGTATCTATATTACATGCCGTCTAGGTAATCTGGCATATTATTTCATTTAATCTGTAAAGCAACTTTGAAAGTAGGTATTATTACTCTAACTTAATGGATAATTAAACTTACACTGAGGCTTAGGGAAAGTTAGAACCTTGTATAAGTCCACCTGGTAAGCCAAAATTTGAACCCAGGTATTTTCATTTCAGACCTAATGCTGACTTTTTGTGGACATCACTGAGTTTATCAGTAAGGAATGTATGTAAATTGCTATCTCAGATTGTTATTGTGTAGAAATTGTGTCTCTTTTTCCCCTAATCTTATAAATTGTGTTAAAATACACATGACTTAAAATTACCATCTTAACTATATTAAGTCTTCCAAACCATGAATATGAGATGTTTTTATTTATTTATGTCTTCTTAAATTTCTTTCACCAATGTTTTGTAGTTTTCACTGTACAAGTCTTTCCTTCCTTGCAAAAGTTAATTTATAAGGATTTTATACATTTTGATGCTATTGTAAATCGGGTTGTTTTTGTAATTTCCTTTTGAGTTGTTCATTGTTAGTATAAAAATGCAACTGATTTTTGTGTTTTCACTTTGTATCTTACCATGTTGCTGAATTTATTTACTAGTTGTAACAGATTTTTTTTTGTTTTTGTTTTTGTTTTTTTTTTGGTGTAGTCTTTAGGGTTTTCTGTATATAAAATCATATCCTTCCATAAACAGAGATAATTTTACCTCTTTCTTTCCAATTTCTATGACTTTCATTTCTTTTTCTTACCTAATTGCTTTGGCTAGAACTTCTAATACCATGTTGAATGGAAGTGGTAAAAGTGGGCATCTTTGTCTTATTCCTGATCTTAAAGGAAAAGCTTTCAGCCCTTCACCACTGAGTATGATATTAGTTATGGACTTTTCATATATGGCCTTTATTATGTTAAGGTAATTTCTTTCTATTTTTATTTTATCAAGTGTTTTTTATCATGAAAGGGTGTTAAATTTTGTGAGATCATTTTTTTCTGCATGAATTGAGATGATCACATGTTTTTCCCCCTTCATTCTGTTATTGCAATATATTACATTGATTGGTTTTCATATGTTGAAACAACTTTACATTCCAGGAATAAATCCCAACTTGTCATGGTGTGTAATCTTTTTAACTGCTGCATTCAGCTTGCTATATTTCATTGAAGATTGTTTGATCAGTGTTTATGGAATTGTCTCTTACTTGATTTTTTCTGCTTAATTATATCTCTTACTTAATTTTTTCTGCTTAATTGTATAACTCAGATTTTTATGTAGTAAGTGCTAAGTAAGTTTGTGTTGAGTCTGTGGTGTCAATAGCATTGACAGCCTTGAGCTTATAGGAATCAGAAAGGTACTGTGGTGGTGAAAGAGACCAAGTTGTCTATTGACAAGACCATCTTCCACCAGATGCAAATAATATCTGCACCAGAAGGAAAGGGAATCAAATTTTATGTTTAACACTGACAGCAGTGTAGGATCCGAGATGCCAAATTGGGTAAAAGGCAGAACAAAACAATCAGAATTTAGATATAAATATTCCCCATCCAGAGAGTAAGTCATTCATCCTTCTTATTGGGAGTGGAATGCCCTGAGTATAGTAATAAATTGTGGCTATTTTCTGGTCCTTGCATCAATCTGTAAACCAAAAGTAAAGTTCTAGGTCCCCCAATCAATTGAATAGATCCCCCTCTTGGCCAAGGGGACCCCAAAGAAACCTGAAAAGCTAGTTCAGGCCATGACAGGAAGTAAGGGTCAGACATGCCTCATTATACTTTACATCCTTTGGAGTTTAGACATAACTAGGCAGTGTTAACATTAAAACAGAGATGTTAAGACTGACAAAACAGACTCTTAGTTGCAATAAGATACCAAATTCCGACCTTACTCTGGTATAGCATCATACGAAAGATAACAGGCCCTGAAAGAAATCAAAGTATTTTACCCTTAAATATGTTTATTTGACATATTCTGAAACAGCCCTGTAAAGCTGTCTCGTGTGGGAGAAATTTGCGTTCTGTAGAAAATCTCCTTTCCTTACTAAGTTTTTTTTCTGGAGAGTCTGACACCTTTTAAGTTCTGATAAGAGACGTTCACCATTTATACTCTCTGAAGCCTGCTACCTGGAGTCTTCGTCTACATAGCAAGAGCCTGGGCTTCCACAACCCTCTTATCTAAACTAATTTCTTTATGCTGAATTCAACTCTTCAGGCAGGGCTTAACTCTTTCAATGAATCGCCAATCAGGAAATCTCTGAATTCGCCTATGAGCTGGAACCCCTGCACCACCCTCTCCAGTTCCCCTCCCCCACTTTGAGATGTCCTGCCTTTCTGAGCCAAACCCATGTACACCTTACATATATTGATTTATGTCTTTGCCTGTAACTTCTGTCTTGCTAAAATGTATAAAACCAAGCTACAACTCAAGCAACTTGGGCACATGTTCTCAAGACCTCCTTAAGCTTTGTAACAGGCCATGGCCCTTAACCTTGGCAAAATAAACCTTTAAATTGATTAAGACATGTTTCAGATACTTTTATAAGTCTAATGAACTTCTATCCCACCTAAAATAAATTTCTTTTTTGGGCGCGGTGGCTCAAGCCTGTAATCCCAGCACTTTGGGAGGCCAAGGTGGGCAGATCATGAGGTCGGGAGATCAAGACCATCCTGGCTAACACGGTGAAATCCTGTCTGTACTAAAAAAAATACAAAAAATTAGCCGGGTGTGGTGGTGGGCACCTGTAGTCCCAACTACTCAGAAGGCTAAGGCAAGAGAATGGCGGGAACCCAGGAGGCGGAGCTTGCAGTGAGCTGAGATTGTGCCACTGCACTCCAGCCTGGGCGACAGAGTGAGACTCCATCTCAAAAAAAATAAAAATAAATAAATAAATAAATAAATTTCTGAGAGGTAGTGATTAAAATGAAAAACAGTGCCATCATAATGGTATGGCAGAAAATTTGGGTGAATATTTATACAATGCTGGATGTGAGAAAGTCTTCCTAACTATGATGCCAAAAATAAAAATAGAAATCATAAAGGAAAAATTGGCTACACTCAACTAAATAAAAATTAGCAATCTCTATCCTACCCAAAGTGATGTTAACAAAATAAAAAGGCAAAAGGTAAAATGGGAAAAAAATATTTGCAACATATATGATAGTCAAAAATGATAAAATCATTAATTTATTAAAAAAACTCATAAATCAAAATGGGCAAGTTATAAAAGAAGAAATATAAAGACCAATAATCATATGAAAAATAAAATCTAATTTGATAATTAAGAAATTCAAAGAGAAAGAAAGAGATGTGATTTTCTAACAATTACAAATGAAGAAAATAATCTAGCATTGGAGAGGGTTTGGAAAGACACTTATACCCCATTAATAGGAATGTAAATTGGTACTAGATTTATGAAGGCCAATCCAGAAATACATATTAGAAGTCTTTTTAAAAAGTGTACCACCTTTAATCTAGTAATTATACTTAACAAAATGTATTTCAAAGAAATAATAATATCTGCAAAGAAGTGGTTAGAAGAATGTCCATTAAAAATATTTAAAATAGCCAAGAGATTTAGAATCGTAAATGTCCAGAAATAGGAAGTTATTTAAATAAATTATTTAATACTTGTATAATGGGATATAATGTGATTATTACATCTAAATTATAGTTGAATATTGTTGTAAGTGGCTTTAGCTGGAATTAATGGTGTTGTTCTGAAGTCACCATTACATGGCAAGGATCAAATCTGCTCTGGTTAATACTTCTTACCCTTCATTCTCCAGAATCAGACACTGTTATGGTCTTGTATCATCTTGCACATCTCAAGATCACCAAAATGCTGATATTTACTTTCCTTTTTCTTAGAACTTTTGACTTCCACGTTTCCTGAAGTTTGCATAAAGATTTTATGCCTGTTAGTATCTGTTTGATGTTTTTCATGCTTTCTGTTTTTACCACATGGGCTCTGACCTCTAAATATTGGCAGGCTTCCAAGTTCAGTTCTTGGACCTATTTGTTTTTTTTTAAATCTACATTTACTATCTGAGTTATCTCTTCTAGTCTACAGCTGTCAATACCATCTATATCAAGCTTGTCCAGCCCGTAGCCCATGGGCTGCATGTGGCCCAGGACATCTTTGAATGTGGCCCAACACAAATTCATAGACTTTCTTAAAACATTATGAGATTTTTGGCCAGGCGTGGTGGCTCACGTCTGTAATCTCAGCACTTTTGGAGGCTGAGGCAGGCGGATCATGAGGTCAAGAGATTGAGACCATCCTAGCCAATATGGTGAAACTCTGTCTCTACCAAAAATACAAAAGTTAGCTGGGTGTGGTGGCATGCGCCTGTAGTCCCAGCTACTAAGGAGGCTGAGGCAGGAGAATCGCTTGAACCTGGGAGGCAGAGGTTGCAGTGAGCCAAGAGAACACCACTAAACTCCAGCCTGGGCGACAGAGCGAGACTCCATCTAAAAAAAAATAAAATAAAAAAATAAAACCCAAACATTATGGATTTTTTTTTTGGTGATTTTTTTGTTAGCTCAATTAGCTAACATTAGTGTTAGTGTATTTTATATGTGGCCCAAGACAATTTTTCTTCTTCTAATGTGGCCCAGGGAAGCTAAAAGTTTGGACACCCCTGATCTATATGCTGATAACTCTCAACTTTCTAACCTAAACTCCCCAAGACTCAGACTAAACAGATCCATCTATTTATTCAACAGCTCCTCTTTGGTGGCTAATCAACTCTAACGTCCGAAGCTGAATTCCTAATTTCCTCCACTGCAAACCTGCTCTTTTCACAGTGCTCCCCTTTCAGCACATGATAACTCTATTCTTTCAGTTTCCAGGGCCAAAAATTTTGGTGACATCCTTAACTCTTCTCTTTCTTACAACACATATCATAACTCTCACCATATCCTGAGGCTGCTTTTTCAAAATCTATGTAGAATCTGGCTGCCTCTTACCCCCTACATGGCTCCAAGCCACAATTTCCTGGATTTTTCCAGCTTCCTAGTTGGTCTTCATGCTTCTACTTTTGCCCTCTATTATCTACTCTCAACAAAAGGGTCCTTCAAAAACCCAAGTCATATGATGTCACTCTCATGCTCAATACTCACCAATAGTTTCCACCTCCCTCAGATAAAAATTCAAGACTTTCAGTGATATGCAATGTCCTATGTGATCTTGCTTCCAGCTACCTTTATGACCTCATCTTCTATTACCTTTTTCTTCACTCTGTTCCACCCACATTGGCCTCCATACTGGATCAGCATGTCACTCCATACTGTGTCCGGAACATGCCCAAGTACTTTCCTGCCTCGGAGCTACTGCCTGGAACGCTCTTCCCTTAATACATGTGAGACTCCCTCCTTCCCTACTTCAGGTCTTTGCTCTAAAGCCATCCTTTTTATTTAGGACTTTCCTGACCATGCTATTTAAAATTACAATCCCCTTTCTCCTTCATGTCTTTACTTATCCTCCTTTCTTACTTTCTTTTTTTTTTCTTTTTTTTATTATTGTTATTATTATTATTATTATTATACTTTAGGCTCTATGGTACATGTGCGCAATGTGCAGGTAAGTTACATATGTATACATGTCCCATGCTGGTGCGCTGCACCCACCAACTCGTCATCTAGCATTAGGTATATCTCCCAATGCTATCCCTCCCCCCTCCCCCCACTCCACAACAGTCCCCGAAGTGTGATGTTCCCCTTCCTGTGTCCATGTGTTCTCATTGTTCAATTCCCACCTATGAGTGAGAATATGCGGTGTTTGTTTTTTTGTTCTTGCGATAGTTGACTGAGAATGATGATTTCCAATTTCATCCATGTCCCTACAAAGGACGTGAACTCGTCATTTTTTATGGCTGCATAGTATTCCATGGTGTATATGTGCCACATTTTCTTAATCCAGTCTATCATTGTTGGACATTTGGGTTGGTTCCAAGTCTTTGCTATTGTGAATAATGCGGCAATAAACATACGTGTGCATGTGTCTTTATAGCAGCATCATTTATAGTCCTTTGGGTATATACCCAGTAATGGGATGGCTGGGTCAAATGGAATTTCTAGTTCTAGATACCTGAGGAATGGCCACACTGACTTCCACAAGGGTTGAACTAGTTTACAGTCCCACCAACAGTGTAAAAGTGTTCCTATTTCTCCACATCCTCTCCAGCACCTGTTGTTTCCTGACTTTTTAATGATTGCCATTCTAACTGGTGTGAGATGGTATCTCATTGTGGTTTTGATTTGCATTTCTCTGATGGCCAGTGATGGTGAGCATTTTTTCATGTGTTTTTTGGCTGCATAAATGTCTTCTTTTGAGAAGTGTCTGTTCATGTCCTTCGCCCACTTTTTGATGGGGTTGTTTGTTTTTTTCTTGTAAATTTGTTTGAGTTCATTGTAGATTGTGGATATTAGCCCTTTGTCAGATGAGTAGGTTGCGAAAATGTTCTCCCATTTTGTAGGTTGCCTGTTCACTCTGATGGTAGTTTCCTTTGCTGTGCAGAAGCTCTTGAGTTTAATTAGATCCCATTTGTCAATTTTGGCTTTTGTTGCCATTGCTTTTGGTGTTTTAGACATGAAGTCTTTGCCCATGCCTATGTCCTGAATGGTAATGCCTAGGTTTTCTTCTAGGGTTTTTATGGTTTTAGGTCTAACATTTAAGTCTTTAATCCATCTTGAATTGATTTTTGTATAAGGTGTAAGGAAGGGATCCAGTTTCAGCTTTCTCCATATGGCTAGCCAGTTTTCCCAGTACCATTTATTAAATAGGGAATCCTTTCCCCATTTCTTGTTTTTGTCAGGTTTGTCAAAGATCAGATAGTTGTAGATATGTGGCATTATTTCTGACGGCTCTGTTCTGTTCCATTGATCTATATCTCTGTTTTGGTACCAGTACCATGCCGTTTTGGTTACTGTAGCCTTGTAGTATAGTTTGAAGTCAGGTAGTGTGATGCCTCCAGCTTTGTTCTTTTGGCTTAGGATTGACTTGGCGATGCGGGCTCTTTTTTGGTTCCATATGAACTTTAAAGTAGTTTTTTCCAATTCTGTGAAGAAAGTCATTGGTAACTTGATGGGGATGGCATTGAATCTGTAAATTACCTTGGGAAGGATGGCCATTTTCATGATATTGATTCTTCCTACCCATGAGCATGGAATGTTCTTCCATTTGTTTGTATCCTCTTTTATTTCCTTGAGCAGTGGTTTGTAGTTCTCCTTGAAGAGGTCCTTCACATCCCTTGTAAGTTGGATTCCTAGGTATTTTATTCTCTTTGAAGAAATTGTGAATGGGAGTTCACTCATGATTTGGCTCTCTGTTTGTTATTGATGTATAAGAATGCTTGTGATTTTTGTACATTGATTTTGTATCCTGAGACTTTGCTGAAGTTGCTTATCAGCTTAAGGAGATTTTGGGCTGAGACAATGGGGTTTTCTAGATATACTATCATGTCATCTGCAAACAGGGACAATTTGACTTCCTCTTTTCCTAATTGAATACCCTTGATTTCCTTCTCTTGCCTAATTGCCCTGGCCAGAACTTCCAACACTATGTTGAATAGAAGTGGTGAGAGAGGGCATCCCTGTCTTGTGCCAGTTTTCAAAGGGAATGCTTCCAGTTTTTGCCCATTCAGTATGATATTGGCTATGGGTTTGTCATAAATAGCTCTTATTATTTTGAGATACGTCCCATCAATACCTAATTTATTGAGAGTTTTTAGCATGAAGGGTTGTTGAATTTTGTCAAAGGCCTTTTCTGCATCTATTGAGATAATCATGTGGTTTTTGTCTTTGGTTCTGTTTATATGCTGGATTACATTTATTGATTTGTGTATATTGAACCAGCCTTGCATCCCAGGGATGAAGCCCACTTGATCATGGTGGATAAGCTTTTTGATGTGCTGCTGGATTCTGTTTGCCAGTATTTTATTGAGGATTTTTGCATCAGTGTTCATCAAGGATATTGGTCTAAAATTCTCTTTTTTTGTTGTGTCTCTGCCAGGCTTTGGTATCAGGATGATGCTGGCCTCATAAAATGAGTTAGGGAGGATTCCCTCTTTTTCTATTGATTGGAATAGTTTCAGAAGGAATGGTACCAGCTCCTCCTTGTACCTCTGGTAGAATTCGGCTGTGAATCCATCTGGTCCTGGACTTTTTTTGGTTGGTAAGCTATTGATTATTGCCACAATTTCAGCTCCTGTTATTGGTCTATTCAGAGATTCAACTTCTTCCTGGTTTAGTCTTGGGAGGGTGTATGTGTTGAGGAATTTTTCCATTTCTTCTAGATTTTCTAGTTTATTTGCATAGAGGTGTTTGTAATATTCTCTGATGGTAGTTTGTATTTCTGTGGGATCGGTGGTGATATCCCCTTTATCATTTTTTATTGCATCTATTTGATTCTTCTCTCTTTTTTTCTTTATTAATCTTGCTAGCGGTCTATCAATTTTGTTGATCCTTTCAAAAAACCAGCTCCTGGATTCATTGATTTTTTGAAGGGTTTTTTGTATCTCTATTTCCTTCAGTTCTGCTCTGATTTTAGTTATTTCTTGCCTTCTGGTAGCTTTTGAATGTGTTTGCTCTTGCTTTTCTAGTTCTTTTAATTGTGATGTTAGGGTGTCAATTTTGGATCTTTCCTGCTTTCTCTTGTGGGCATTTAGTGCTATAAATTTCCCTCTACACACTGCTTTGAATGCATCCCAGAGATTCTGGTATGTTGTGTCTTGGTTCTCGTTGGTTTCAAAGAACATCTTTATTTCTGCCTTCATTTCGTTGTGTACCCAGTAGTCATTCAGGAGCAGGTTGCTCAGTTTCCACGTAGTTGAGCGGTTTTGAGTGAGATTCTTAATCCTGAGTTCTAGCTTGATTGCACTGTGATCTGAGAGATAGTTTGTTATAATTTCTGTTCTTTTACATTTATTGAGGAGAGCTTTACTTCCAAGTATATGGTCAATTTTGGAATAGGTGTGGTGTGGTGCTGAAAAAAATGTATATTCTGTTGATTTGGGGTGGAGAGTTCTGTAGATGTCTATTAGGTCCGCTTGGTGCAGAGCTGAGTTCAATTCCTGGGTATCCTTGTTGACTTTCTGTCTCGTTGATCTGTCTAATGTTGACAGTGGGGTGTTAAAGTCTCCCATTATTAATGTGTGGGAGTCTAAGTCTCTTTGTAGGTCACTCAGGACTTGCTTTATGAATCTGGGTGCTCCTGTATTGGGTGCATATATATTTAGGATAGTTAGCTCTTCTTGTTGAATTAATCCCTTTACCATTATGTAATGGCCTTCTTTGTCTCTTTTGATCTTTGTTGGTTTAAAGTCTGTTTTATCAGAGACTAGGATTGCAACCCCTGCCTTTTTTTGTTTTCCATTTGCTTGGTAGATCTTCCTCCATCCTTTTATTCTGAGCCTATGTGTGTCTCTGCACGTGAGATGGGTTTTCTGAATACAGCACACTGATGGGTCTTGAGTCTTTATCCAATTTGCCAGTCTGTGTCTTTTAATTGGAGCATTTAGTCCATTTACATTTAAAGTTAATATTGTTATGTGTGAATCTGATCCTGTCATTATGATGTTAGCTGGTTATTTTGCTCGTTAGTTGATGCAGTCTCTTCCTAGTCTCGATGGTCTTTACATTTCGGTATGATTTTGCAGTGGCTGGTACCGGTTGTGCCTTTCCATGTTTAGCGCTTCCTTCAGGAGCTCTTTTAGGGCAGGCCTGGTGGTGACAAAATCTCTCAGCATTTGCTTGTCTGTAAAGTATTTTATTTCTCCTTCACTTATGAAGCTTAGTTTGGCAGGATATGAAATTCTGGGTTGAAAATTCTTTTCTTTAAGAATGTTGAATATTGGCCCCCACTCTCTTCTGGCTTGTAGGGTTTCTGCTGAGAGATCCGCTGTTAGTCTGATGGGCTTCTCTTTGATGGTAACCCGACCTTTCTCTCTGGCTGCCCTTAACATTTTTTCCTTCATTTCAACTTTGGTGAATCTGACAATTATGTGTCTTGGAGTTGCTCTTCTCGAGGATTATCTTTGTGGCGTTCTCTATAGTTCCTGAACGTGAAATGTTGGCCTGCCTTGCTAGATTGGGGAAGTTCTCCTGGATAATATCCTGCAGAGTGTTTTCCAACTTGTTTCCATTCTCCCCATCACTTTCAGGTACACCAATCAGACGTAGATTTGGTCTTTTCACATAGTCCCATATTTCTTGGAGGCTTTGCTCGTTTCTTTTTATTCTTTTTTCTCTAAACTTCCCTTCTCGCTTCATTTCATTCATTTCATCTTCCAGGGCTGATACCCTTTCTTCCATTTGATCGCATCGGCTCCTGAGGCTTCTGCATTCTTCACGTAGTTCTCGAGCCTTGGTTTTCAGCTCCATCAGCTCCTTTAAGCACTTCTCTGTATTGGTTATTCTAGTTATACATTCTTCTAAATTTTTTTCAAAGTTTTCAACTTCTTTGCCTTTGGTTTGAATATCCTCCTGTAGCTCGGAGTAATTTGATCGTCTGAAGCCTTCTTCTCTCAGCTCGTCAAAGTCATTCTCCGTCCAGCTTTGTTCCGTTGCTGGTGAGGAACTGCGTTCCTTTGGAGGAGGAGAGGTACTCTGCTTTTTAGAGTTTCCAGTTTTTCTGCTCTGTTTTTTCCCCATCTTTGTGGTTTTATCTACTTTTGGTCTTTGATGATGGTGATGTACAGATGGGTTTTTGGTGTGGATGTCCTTTCTGTTAGTTTTCCTTCTAACAGACAGGACCCTCAGCTGCAGGTCTGTTGGAGTACCTGGCCGGCCGTGTGAGGTGTCAGTCTGCCCCTGCTGGGGGGTGCCTCCCAGTTAGGCTGCTCGGGGGTCAGGGGTCAGGGACCCACTTGAGGCAGTCAGCCCGTTCTCAGATCTGCAGCTGCGTGCTGGGAGAACCACTGCTCTCCTCACAGCTGTCAGACAGGGACATTTAAGTCTGCAGAGGTTACTGCTGTCTTTTTGTTTGTCTGTGCCCTGCCCCCAGAGGTGGAGCCTACAGAGGCAGGCAGGCCTCCTTGAGCTGTGGTGGGCTCCACCCAGTTCAAGCTTCCAGGCTGCTTTGTTTACGTAAGAGAGCCTGGGCAATGGCGGGCGCCCCTCCCCCAGCCTCGCTGCCGACTTGCTGTTTGATCTCAGACTGCTGTGCTAGCAATCAGCGAGACTCCGTGGGCGTAGGACCCTCTGAGCCAGGTGCGGGCTGTACTCTCCTGGGGCACCGTTTCCTAAGCCCGTTGGAAAAGCACAGTATTCGGGTGGGAGTGGCCCGATTTTCCAGGTGCCGTCTGTCACCCCTGGAAAGGGAACTCCCTGACCCCTTGCGCTTCCTGAGTGAGGCAATGCGTCGCCCCTGCTTCGGCTGGCGCACGGTGCGCTCACCCACTGACCTGTGCCCACTGTCTGGCACTCCCTAGTGAGATGAACACGGTACCTCAGATGGAAATGCAGAAATCACCCGTCTTCTGCGTTGCTCAAGCTGGGAGCTGTAGACCGGAGCTGTTCCTATTCGGCCATCTTGGCTCCCTTTCTTACTTTCATTCCTGCCACAGCATCTATCACCATACAGCCAACTTAGTTTTTATTGTCTGTTTCCTACAAGAAGAATGAAAGCTTCATGAAGACAGATATTTTTCATCTTTTGCATACTGCTTTATCCCAATTGTTGAGTATGGTACCTGGCACATAGTAGATACTCAATAAATATTTGTTTTTAAATGAATCTACAGATGCTACATCTAAGGACCTACTGAGATGTTCCCCTTGGTGCTAAGATGATGAATAAACCTGAGACACTTGGAAACTTGTAAGCTCTTATGGGATGAATGATGGTTATAATATCATAAGATGCCCAGACATTACAAGGGAAAGGTAAGATGAGACCTCTGAGGCTCAATTAGGATAACAGATGTTTCTTCACTCTCTTTTGATTATGTTCCTGTCACTTGACATGGGATATAGCTTGTTATGATAATGGAAGGAAGAGTGCTGAAACTGGGAGAGGACTGTGAAATATTATAACGGGAGACAGTTCAACTATCCCACTTAGAACTAGTGGGAGGCATTCATGGAGTAATGATATTATCTCATTATCTAAATCTCCTACGACTGTAAGTATCCTGCCAGTTTCTATTTTATTTACATAACTCAATACTTCAGGGCTGTTATAGGAAGTTTCTGACTCTAGCAAGAAATATAAATTGACAGGGGAATATATTCATTATATATTGGATTTTAAAAGAAGATTATAAAATACCATAAAGATGGAAATTTTGTTTAGTTAGGAAAAGACCCATGCTTTCTATCATGTGTCTGATGATACATCTGACAAGATAATGTAATAGAAGGGAACACACACACACACACACACACACACACACACGTACACACATGCTTAGGTCCTAATCGTGACTATGTCTGGATGTTGGGACTGTATTTTTATTTCTTTTCTTTTTGCTTATCTAATATCTCTACCTTCTGATTTTCTATGGTGATTATACCGTGCTTGTATAATAAAAATAAAGAGTGAATATGTTTGTGGGGTTACTAGGCTGTTGAGGGCATGAGATACTCTAGGCAACGATCATGGAGTCTCAATGTTGGAAATGACTTTTAGGTTATAAGGCCAACCTTGTCCATGTCCTTGCCAAGTGGTTCTCTATTTGTGCACCTCTAGTGGCAGAAAGCTCACTGCCTCCTGAGGCAGCCCATTCCATACATCTGCCTATGACTTCTACACATGAAGTTCTGCTCTTGGAGGTAATAGATTCTGGATTTTTGCAATAGCCTCCTAATTGGTCTTCCTGTTTCCATTCTTGCCCCTCTGTAATCTCTCTTCAACAAAGTTGTCTTCCAAAAAAAGATCATGAAGGTTGTAGTTTCTGATTTATATATCTGTATATACAGTTTCAGTCTACTGTAAAGGGAAGAGAAAGAAAGAAAACAGAGGATATGAGTCTAGGGACTATGGTTTAGGAAAACATATAAAGGCTTTATTGGTGCTAGAAGCATCACCAGTATAAATAAAACATATTCTACTTCTTTGAATTTTTATAGATGTAATTTTAATGTAATGAGATTAAATTATCTTCTGTGGAAGGAACATTATGGTAGGCACTGTTGGTGAAGATAGAAAGCAAAAGATAGAAGAGGAATTCAAGGTATGAATTTCTTTCTCTCATGACACACACTGTCCAGTTAGGGAGAGCCTGAAACAGATTATATAAAACATCCTGAGAGCCGACACAATGTACCATAAAATGAACCATAGACAAGGGGCATCAGATGACTGGTAAATTAAGGGAAGATGAGAGTGCACTGGTGCTGCAATTCCATTCAATAATTTTTTTTGAATATCTCTGTTCTGAAAATGACTGTGCTGATTTCTGTGGAAATATACAAAAAGAATAAAGCATTGAGCTTACCCTCAATGTCTGTGGTTCAGTGGCATTCAAGATTAGTGATAGGGGTTTTTAAAGACTTGGGCAAATGTTCTAGACAATGTTAAACTAAAAAATAGCATACAAAATTACACAGTCAGTATGATTTTAACTGTGTAAAAAGTTCCCAGAAGAACATTAGGAGAAAATATGCTGAAATGTTAACAATTTTTTAAAAAGTCAATCATGTCAGGGTGGAATTATAGTGATTTTACCTCCCCCCACCTTTAAACAGTTAACTCTTGAACAACACAGATCTGAACTGCATGGGTCCACTTATATGTGGATTTTTTTCCACTTCTGCCACCCATGAAACAGCAAGATGACCTCTCTTCTTCCTCCTCCTTTTCAACCTACTTAACAATAAGATGATGAGGATGAAGACCTTTATGAAGATCCACTTCCACTTAATGAATAGTACGTATATTCTTTTCCTTATGATTTTCTTCATAATGTGTTCTCTCTAACTTACTTTATTGTAAGAGTTCAGTATATAATACACACAAAATGAAAAATATATGTTAATTAACTGTTTATGTTATCAGTAAGGCTCTGGTCAACATAGTTAACCTAGCTAAATTTTGGGGGAGGCCAAAGTTATATGTGGCTTTTCGACTGTATGGGGATGTCAGCACCCCTAACCCCCACATTGTTCAAGGGTATTTTTATGTGCTTACCATTTTCCATCATAAAATGCATTGTCTTGTTTTATAATCATTAAAAAAATAGTTAATTCCACCAATTTTACTGATATTCTGGTCTTGCAGGATAACAGAGACTTTATCCTAAAGCTTGAGGTCAATTCTTAGCCTTTATTCTACTGACCATCATAGCTTTTGACCACCTACTCTTTCTTAACACATCCTTGACTGCCATGGATTTGCACTTTTGTTGTTCTTTCACATCTCGCATTTCTCTTTCTCCCTGTATATGTCCTAATTTTGTGTTTCTAAGGCTTCATATTTACCCTTCCCTCTCTTGGGGACTACTCTGTACATAGGCTATGGGATCTCAAGTGTACCATCTGTGACCTTGGCAGCAAGTCCAATCCCTGAATCATGACACACAAGTCCTGGCCTCTCTAAGGAGCATCAGGAGCCAAGGTGCTCCTCTGTAACACACGTGTGCTCTGGCCTTTCTGCATCAGAGTATTTTGAAAGATAATGTAGGGCCAAGTGAAGAGATGGGACTGGTCTTAACTTTTCTAAGCCTCTGTTTCCTCATCTGTGAAATTGTATGTAGGGTTAGGATGAAACTGCAAAGAGTTAAAATATGTAAAGTGCCCAGTGTGGTACCCACATGCAACAGCTGCTCCAGGAATGTTCTTTCCCTTCCGTTTCCCCTTCCTCCGTTTCTACCATCTGCCAGAATAAGAGATTGACGATCTTCAGGGCATATTGTCTGTGGCTTTTATTATATACATCTATTAAAGATCCAGTTAATCTATTTTGGTTGCCATCAAAGCAAAGGATTGCCATCAAAATGTCTATTTATGCAAACAGAATGGAGTACTTTATTGATCCACCAATTAGTAGTGTTCTACTATTTTAGTCTAGTCTCAGCTTTTGGGAGTTTCTCCTGCAGTTAGCAGAATGTCAGTGAATAAACAAATAAAATACATGTATTGTGTGGGATTAAAACAGTAGCAAAAGGAATTATTGAAATCACTCAGTCCCACTTTTATGGTTTTTCTAATGCTTGTTTTAGCTGTTTTTATCTAAACAGCTGTTTTAGCTGTTTGAGGGCAGTGAAGTCCTGGAATCTCTCTGCCTCAACAATGTATACTAGAGTATTGAAAACAATTATGATTTATCTTGCCAGAAGATACTTTTCTTTTCCCACCTTGATAACCCTTGGTGTTAAAGTGAGAGACAATATGGTATAGTGGAGAGTGTTTTAGACTCAGATTTGCATTTAGGCTTCATAAGAGTGGGAAATCATTCCTTTTTCATACAGCTAGTATGATAGTTAAGTCAGTTAACACCTATGGTAGCTTTTTTTTTAAGTACTAGCAATATAAGCCATTATTATTTCTTAGGCTGATGCAACAAATAATCCAGAAATATCTGACGCTAGTCTTTCTTGATGTAGTTAAATATTTATTTTGTTTTCCATGGTGTTAGCCCTTTAAGCAATAACAATAAAAGAAAAACAGATGATTATCTTTAAGAAAAATTAGCATCCAAAGAGCCTCAGCTACTATATCTTTTGTCACTTAGCTAGTGCATGGCTTACAGTGGATGTTCAATACATGTTGAGCATCCACTGTTGAATGAGGAATGAATGGAATAGATTTATCCCACCCTTAAGATAGAAGGATAGTCATGATGACTTTTTAGCAGAGAGAACCACAATTCACTGACCACTCTTAAAAAGAATCTGTGAAGCCGTGATCATCTAGGGCTAGGGCTCTCCATACACTGTGTATGATATATGCTGTTAGGTACATTTTAATTAATGAAATTTAACATTTGTTGAGTACTTTGTAGTTCATGAAGCACTTTCATGTCAATATGTCCTAGAATATTATGGAGTCTTACCGATCCCATATAGCATAGATGAGGAAATAAAATTTAAAGAAATTAAGTAACTTGTTTAAGGTAACATAGAAAGCGAGAAGCAGAATCTTGCTGTGAACTCAGGTCATCTGGGTCCAAGCTCAGGGCACCATGACCTGAGACTCCTGCCCTGGCCGCTGCTACTGTGGTGCTTGAGCGTTTTGCCTCTGAGTTTCTCCAGTGCCTAGGATGAGATACTGGGAGGCAATTTGGTTTTGGAGGTGCGGAGGGGGAAGCTGGCTGTTCCACAATTGCTTGCTGAGCCATCTGCTCTCTCTTCCTCTTCAGAAATGATGCATTTGTTACTGTGGGCTGCTTTTGCTGGATACTTGGATTATGTCACTTTCTCTGTTTGTCACATGTGGGGCATTTGGTGACATGCAACTCAGCCTACATTGGTTTTCCTACGTAATGTGATAGGTACAGGCACATTTGCTTTCATTTCAATGTCTGAACAATTTTAATGCCATTTAGACAAGAGTCACATGTCTGTGCAACAATAGAATACTTCACACTTTCAACTTCCTTTTTTTGTACAGTGCTAATAGAAATTGGGGGGAAAATCACATACACACATGTGCACACACACGACACAAACAAACCAAAGGATCCTATTGATTAAGTTGGACACTGGTCAACCGTGTCATGGAGTTTTGTACTAGTAGCAGTACTTGTGTGTGCAGGTTTATCTGTTATTTTACAATTTAGTATCCAAATCTGTTCATGTTTAGTAATAATTATTAACAATTATCCTGGAATAATTTGTAAGTGAACCGGTGGTTGCAAGGCTTATGTGTGGGTGGGAGAATTAATTTTTATCTCTGTAGGAATATTTGGTAAGATGATTAGGAAGCCACAGACTTAGGTTAGTGCTGCTGCTGATTTGCTTTATGGCCTTGGAGAAGTGATTTCACCTCTTTAGGCCCAGTTATTCTGCCTATAAAATCATGAGTACAAAAGGTCTCTGATAATTCCAGCTCTGTGGATCTATAATTAATTGACCTTGTAATATATAGGAATTAGAGAAGACATGCATGGGATATATTTTCTGAGAATAGAGAAATGGCTTCAAACATTCTGTTTTTTTTCTTTGTGAGTAGAAAGAAGAATTATAGGAGAGGTGTCAGGTTGCGCAGATATCTCTGAGCGTGGCTAGAGTATGGAGCTTATTGTTTAGATATAATGTCTATATAAGCAACATTTTGTCAAACAAAAGACTGAAAAATTCTTTTTTCTTCATTCATTTTCATTTCTGAGAATGTTGAGTGCCTTCATGGTTTATTAGGGTATTTAGAATCCCACAAAACTTGATGGGTGGTAACTTATCTCAAGTTGGATTTATTAAGTTCTTCGCTGTTCAAATATATAGTGAGTGCTTACTATGTACCAACCACTGTACTTGATGCTGGAGGTTCAAGGGTGAATTTAATTCATTATTTGACCTCAAGGGATTCCTAATCTGATGACAAAGGCAGGTCTGTAAACAGTACAAGTGCAATAACAAGAAGAATGTACAAATTAACATGGTTGGCAAGGAAGAAGGAGGAAGCAACCTGCTGGGAAAGACTGATGAAGAAAAGATAACACAAAGTAGATCTTAAATGATGGGAAGATTATTTCCAGGTGGAAGTAGTATACGAAGGACAGGCTAAGCCAAAGGAACAAGAGGTAGGAAGATACAGAGGTGTGAAATGTATGTGCAATATTGGGCAGTAATAAATAGTGTAGTGTGGCTGGAGTATGCATGAGATGTAGGTTGACTAGGCTGGAGAGAGAGTTTAGAGCCCAAGTGTGAAGAACCTTGATGCCAGTCTAAAGAGTCTGAGTTTTGTTCTATTTCTGGCAAAGGACTTTAAACAGTAGAGTGGCATGAGTGGCTTTTAATGTACCAGTACTGCTTCATTACATACAAGATCTTGGCATGTTCACTGAAGAAGTCTAGGTCAAATGAATTACACCTAGAAGTTTGGTTTAGGTTCTGAATTTATTTTTTAATGGTCTCCTTTTAGGAAAACTGTCTAGGTGTTTTTTGATATGCTCTTGCCAGTAAGCAGGGAGGATCTTATTGGTGGTATCTGTCTGATGTGTCTGGTCAGGAAAGGGGAATTTTGTTTTAACTAATGTAGTGGGAATAAGATAAATAAGGTGAGATAAAAAAGGTTCAAAGTCAAGGCAGATCCTGCAGGAATTTCCTAAGCCAAACAACAGGCAGAGAGATAACAGCTTAGAAGAGGGCTACTGTAAGTAATAAGTTAAGGACTAGTAATTATAGCCTCACAGTGAATAAGATTTTGAATAGGATTCATCTGGAAGACCAGAAAATATGGTTCTCTCCGGCTGGTCATAGGTGAGAGAATACGGAATCAGTTCTCAGTACTTTCAAGAGTATTGGGAGGTCTTCTGATCGCCTATTCATTAGATCCGTGGCAGTTGTGTATGCCTTCTGGGCTGTGATTTTTTCATAGATGGTATGTGCAATTCACCACTAAGAGGGTTGACTTCTGCCTTGAGTGAGCACAATTACTGTTATAGAAAATGTGATAGGTATTTGTTGCTTCTGTCTACTCAGTACATCTTTCCCCTTCTAGTAAAGTTATCCCTTTTCCTTTGAGAAGTTGCCCCATATCTATTAAATAGTGAAGCTCAAAAACATTGTTTCCCTGCTTTTCTGGTCAAGGGATGAGCACAGAAATCAACATAGGCCAATCAGACTCTCTATGGAATTCTGAATCTTGAGAGAAGTCTTCCAAGTATGGAATGCCGTTGGAGCTCAGTCAGCCCATTTGCAATGCCCTGCCAACGTGATGTTTGGAACTGTTTGGTTCTAATTCTCCCTGGTGGCCTGTGTGTTACTTGGTTCATTGAATCTATGATGCTTAACCAATTAATTACTTTTTCTTGCATGCCTAAGTGCTAGAAGTCACTTTCTGAGCTTCTGACAAAAGAGTCTCAACTATTGCAGAAGTTGGTACCAGGAGTCCTTCAAGTCTTATAGATTTTCCTTATAATTTCTCCTACTCTTTTAAAAATAACTTTTGTAAGAAAACATAATAAAGGTATAAATTCAGCAGAAATCTTAATTCAGCAATGCATAAATCAGTCTCTCTCTCTTTTTTTAAGAGCTCTTATCTCCATACTACATCAACAAAGAAATTTCCATCTTCCCTTCCTTTCCTTTCCCTCCTCTTCCTTTACTGTCAGATAAACAGAAATTTGGGGGTTTCAAGTTTGGGTCAAGAAAGTAGTTGTGGCTGAGAAGGCAGCCACAGCTGGTAGAACCTTTGGGTTTGGGATGAAGAAGGAGGTCAGCATTGAGGAGGTGGTGAAGACCCATGAGGCCCTTGTAGTCCCTGGGGCCTGCGGGACACCGATCAGAGGTAATTGGGTGTAAGAAGGCCTTTTAGATTTTTTTTTTTTTTTTTTTTTTTTTTTTATTATTATACTTTAGGTTTTATGGTAGATTTTTTTTTGTTGCTAACTATGTATTATTTTAAAATAAAGTTTCTATGTGGTGCTGGAATGCTATTGATTTTCATAGGATGGTCTTGTTTCTGACAGCCTTGCTGAGAACTATTTTTAATTCTAATAGTATATCTATTTCATTCTGTTGTGGAAAGAGAACATACTTCATATTATTTCAATAATTTTAAGTTTATTGAGACTTTTATTGTGGCCTTAAATATGGCCTGTCCTGGAGAATATTCCACATGGACTTGAGAAGAATGTGTATTCTGCTATTGTTGGGTGGAGTAGTCTGTTGATATGTGTTATGTCTAGTTGTTTAATAGTATTGTTCAAGGCTTTTTTCTCCAATTTAAAAAATTTTGGCAAAATACACATAACGTAAAATTTACCATCATACTCTCTTTCCTTTTTGTTCTTATGTCTAGGTGTTGTATCCATTATTGAAAGTGAAATGCTTAATTCTCCAACTAATAATGTTGAATTATCTATTTCTTCCTTCAATTTTGTCAGTTATTGCTTCATGTATTTTGTTGTTAGGTACATCTCTGTTTATAGTTACTATATCTACCTGATGAATTGACCCTTTTCTCATTTAAAAACGTTTTACCTTGTCTCTATTAATTATTTTGTACTTAAAGCCTTTTTTTCTGGGATTAGAATAGTCACTTCAGCTCCATTTTGGTTACTGTTTGTATGGCATATCATTTTCTATCCTTTTCCTTTTAATCTATCTGTGTCTTTGAATCTATTCTGTATTTCTGATGGAGAGCACGTAGTTGGCTTATTTTGTTAAACCATTTTAACAATCTCTGCCTTTTGATTGGACTATTTAATCCATTTACTATAAATGTAATTGCTCATAAGGTAGGAGTTACATCTGGCATTTTGTTATTTGCTTTCCATATAACTTGTCTTTTTTATTTCTCTGTTGTTCTATTACTTCCTTCTTTTGTGTTAAGTAGATATTTTCTAGTGTGCTATTTTAATTCACTTGTCATTTCTTTTGCTATATACTTTTTGAGTTATTTTCTTAGTTGTTGTCTGAGGATTATAATTAACTTTTTATTTAAAAAATTTGGATTAATGCATGATAATCATATATATTTATGGGGCACAGTGGTATTTTGATACATGCATACAATATGTAATGATCAAATCAAGGTATTTAGGATATCCATCACCTCAACATTTATCATTTCTTTTTGTTAAGAACATTTAAAATTTCCCCTTCTAGCTATTTTGAAATATGTAATAAATTGTTGTTAACTGTAGTCATTCTACTATACAGATACAACTTATTTTGTCTATCTAAGTGTATGTTTGCACCCATTAACCAACCTCTCTTCATCCCCCACCTCTACCCTTCTCAGCCTCTGGTAACTATGATTCTACTCTCTATCTCTATGAGATCAACTTTTTAGCTTCCACATATTAGTGTGAACATGCAATATTTGTCTTTCTGTGCCTGGCTTATTTCACTAACATAATGTCCTCCAATTCCATCCATGTTGCACAAATGACATGATTTTATTATTTTTGTGACTGAATAATGTTCCATTGTGTATATATACCACATTTTCCTTATCTGTTTATTCATTGATGGACATTTAATTTTGTTCTATATCTTGGTTATTGTGAATAGCACTGCAATAAACATGGAGAAGGACATTTTAATTTATAACAATCTACTTTTGATTAATATCAATTTAATTTCAATTGCATACAATAATTTTCTGTTATATAGCTTTTTTCTCTCCTCCCTCCTTTGCCCTATTATTATCATACAAATTACATCTTTATACCCTATAAGCCAATGAACAGAGTTTTAAAATTACTGCTTTATGTGATTTTCTTTTAAATTAGAAGAAAAGAGTTACAAATGAAATGCATTTATACTATCTTTTATATTTACCTGTGCTCTTATTTCTTCTTGTGGTTACAATCTAGTGTCCTATTATTTTAGTCTGAAGGACTGAATCCCTTTAGTATTTCTTGTAGGGTAATTCTGCTAGTGACATGTTCTTTGTTTTTGTTTATCTGGGAATGTCTTAATGTCTCCTTCATTTTTGAAAGATAGTTTTGCTGCATATAGATTTATTGAGTTACAGTATTTTTTCTTGTAAATAATTAGGAGGACCTTCATAAGTATAAAATTAAACCTATGAGTCATTTAGGATAAGAATGTTAGTTCAAATGTGCATAGTTAACAGAAACAAAGTCAAAATCAATTAGAGTCTAGATAATAATTATAATTAATGGGGTAAAAATATAATTCATTTTATTTATTTATTTATTAAAATGTATTTTAGTGAACTACATGCAGGTTTGAACCTATGTGCAGAGTTACATGTACAGGTTTGTAACATAGGTAGACTCATGTCACAGGGGTTTGTTGTACAGATTATTTAATCACCCAGGTACAATGCCTAGTACCCAATAGATATTTTTTCTGCTCTTTTCCCTTCTGCCCTGCACCCTCTAGTAGGCCCCAGAGTCTGTTGTTCCCATCTTTGTATTCATGTGTTCTCATAATTTAGCTCCCACTTATAAATGAGAATATGTGGTATTTGGTTTTCTGTTCCTGCAGTAGTTTGCTAAGGATAATGGCCTCCGGCTCTATCCATGTTCCTGCAAGGGACATGTTTTTGTTCTTTTTTACAGCTGTAGTATTCCATGGTGTATATATACCACATTTTCTTTATCCCGTCTACAATCGATGGGCATTTAGGTGGATTCTATGTCTCTGCTATTGTGAATAGTGCTGTAATGAACATACCTGTGCATATGTATTTATGGTAGGATGATTATAATTTTTTTGGGTGTATACTCAGTAATGGGATTGCTGGGTTGAATGGTAGTTCTGTTTTTAGCTGTTTGAGAAATCACCATAGTGCTTTCAACAATGGTTGAACTAATTTTCACTTCTACCAACAATGTGTAAGAGTGCCCTTTTCTCCACAACCTCAACAGCATCTGTTATTCTTTGACTTTTTAGTAATAGTGATTCTGACTGGTGTGAGATGGTATCTCATTATGGTTTTGATTTTTAGCATTTTTTCACATGCTTGTTGGCCACATTTATGTCTCCTTTTGAAAAGAATCTGTTCATGTACTTTGCCCACTTTTTAATGGGGTTATTTTTTTCTTGCAAATTTGCTTAAGATCCTTACAGATGCTGGATATTAGATCTCTGTCAGGTGCATAGTTTGCAAATATTTTCTCCCATTCAGTAGGTTGTCTGTTTACTCAGTTGATAGTTTCTTTTGCAGCGCAGAAGCTCTTAAGTTTAATTATATCCCATTCGTCAATTTTTGCTTTTCTTATGATTGCTTTTAGCATTTTTGTCATTAAATCTTTGCCCATTCCTGTGTCCAGAATGGTACTGCCTAGGTTGTCTTCCAGGGTTTTTATAGTTTTCATTTTACATTTAAGTCTTTAATCTATTTTGAGTTGATTTTTGTACATGGTTTATGGAAGGGATCCGATTTTAGTCTTCTGCATATGTCTAGCCAGTTATCCCAGCACCATATATTGAATGGGTAGTTCTTTCCTTATTGCTTGTTTTTGTCAGCTTTGTTGAGGATCAGAGACTGTAGGTGTATGACCTTATTTCTGGGCTCTCTATTCTGTTCCATTGGTCTATGTGTCTGTTTTTGTACCAGTACCATGCTGCGTTGGTTACTATGGCCCTGGAGTATAGTTTGAAGTCAGATAACATGATGACTTCAGCTTTGTTCTTTTTGCTTAGGATTGCCTTGGCAGTTCAATTTTGGAGCTGATTATTGGTCTGTTCAGGGATTCAATTTATTTCTGGTTCAATCTTGAGAGGGTGTATGTGTCTAGGAATTTATCCATCTCTTCTATGTTTTGTAGTTTCTGTGCATAGAGATGTTCATAGGAGTCTCTGATGGTTATTTGTATTTCTGTGGGGTCACTGGTAATATTCCCTTTGTCATTTCTAATTGTGTTTATTATTTGTATCTTCTCTAATATATTCTAGGGAGTGGTCTACCTATCTTATTATTTTTTCAAAAAACCAACTCCTGGATTCATTGACCTTCTGAATGATTTTTTGTGTCTCAATCTCTTTCACTTCAGCTCTGATTTTGGTTATTTCTTGTCTTCTATTAGCTTTGGGGTTGGTTTGCTCTTGCTTCTCTAGTTCTTTTAGTTGTGATGTTACGTTGTTGATTTGACATCTTTCTAACTTTTCAGTGTGAGCATTTAGTGCTATAAATTTCCCTCTTACCACTACCTTGGCTGTGTCCCAGAGATTCTGGTATATTGTATCTTTGTTTTCATTTGTTTCAAATAACTTCTTGATTTCTGTCTTAATTTCATTTATTTACCCCAAAGTTATTCCGGAGCCTGTTGTTTAATTTCCGTGTAGTTTTGTGGTTTTGAGTGATTTTTTTAGTCTTGATTTCTATTTTTATTGCACTCTGGTCTGAGAGAGTGGTATAATTTTAGTTCTTTTGCATTTGCTGAGGAGTGTTTTATGTCCCAGCGTGTGGTCAATTTTAGAGTTATGTGCCATATGCAGATGAGAAAAATGTATATTCTGCTGTTTTGGGGTGGAGAGTTCTGTAAAGATCTATCAGATCCATTTGGTCCAATGTTGAATTCAGGTCTTGAATGTCTTTGTTAATTTTCTGCCTCAATGATCTGTCTAATATTGTCAGTGGAGTGATGGTCTCCCATTATTATTGTGTGGGAGTCTAGGTCTCTTTGAAGGTCTCTAAGGACTTGCTTTATGAATCTGAATGCTCCTGGGTTGGGTGCATGTATATTAAGACAGTTAAGCCTTCTCATTGAATTGAACCCTTTACCATTATGTAATATCCTTCTTTGTCTTTTTTGAACTTTGTTGGTTTAAATTCTGTTTTGTGTGAAAAAGAAGGATTGAAAACCCTCCTTTTTCTGTTTTCCATTTGCTTGGTAGATTTTTCTCTATTTGTTTTGAGCCTATGGGTATCATTGCATGTGAGATGGTTTTCTCAAAGACAGCATACCAATGGGCCTTGGTTCCTTATCCAGCTTGTTACTATGTGCCTTTTAACTGGGGCATTTAGCCCCTTTACACTCAAGGTTAGTATTGACATGTGTGGATTTGATCCTGTCATCATGATGTTAGCTAGTTATTATGCAGACTTGTTTGTGTGGTTGCTTTATAGTGTCACTAGTCTATGTACTTAAGTGTGTTTTTGTAGTGGCTGGTAACAATCTTTCCTTTCCATGTTTAGCACTTCCTTCCAAAGCTCTTGTAAGGCAGATCTCATGGTAATGAAATTCCTCAGCATTTGCTTGTCTGAAAAGGGTCTTATTTCTCCTTCATTTCTGAAGCTTAGTTTGGCCAGATATGAAATTCTGGGTTGGAATTTCTTTTCTTTAAGAATGTTGAATATTGGCTCTCAATCTCTTCTGGCTTGGAGGGTTTCTGCTGAGAAGTCTGCTGTTAGTCTGATGGGCTTTCCTTTGTAGATGACCTGACCTTTATCTCTAGCTGCCTTTAACATTTTTTCTTCATTTTAACCTTGGAGAATCTGATGTGTCTTGGGAATGATACTTTTGTGGAGTATCTTACTGGGGTTCTCTGGATTTCTTTAATTTGACTATTGGCCTCTCTAGCTAAGTTGGGGAAGTTCTCATGGGTGATATCCTGGAGTATGTTTTCCAGGTCTCTTACACTCTCTCCAACTCTTTCAGGGACACCAATATAACCCCATATTTCTCGGAGGTTTTGTTTATTCCTTTTCATTCCTTTTTTTTTATTCTTGCCTGACTGTCTTATTTCAGAAAGCCTGCCTTAAAGCTCTGAGATTCTTTCCTCAACTTGGTCTAATCTGCTGTTAATACTTGCAGTTGCATTATGAAATTCTTGTAGTGTGTTTTTCAGCTATATCAAGTCAGTTATCTTCTTTTCTATACTGGCTATTTTGTCTGTCAGCTCCTGTGTTGTTTTATTGTGATTCTTAGCTTCCTTGGATTAGGTTTCAGCATACTCCTGCATCTCAATGATTTTCATCCCTATCCATATTTTGAATTATATTTTTGTCATTTCAGTCATTTCAGCCCAGTTCAGAGTCCTTGCTGGAGATGTGGTGCAGTCATTTTGAGGAAAGAAGACACTCTGGCTTTTTGAGTTGTCAGAGTTCTTGCCTGGTTCTTTCTCACCTTTATGGGTTGATATTCCTTCAGTCTTTGAAGTTGCTGTCCTTTAGATGGAGTTTTTTTTTTTTTTTCTTCTATCCTATTTGATAACCTTGGGATTTGATTGTGGTATAAGGTGGGTTCAATTGACTGGCTTTGTTTCTGAAAGATTTTAGGGGGCCAAGGTTGAGCTCAAGACTTCTAGACTGCATGTTCTAACTCTGGGGGACTTGTTTCAGGCCCTGGCTTTGTTCTGTAGCTCCTTGAGTTTAGGAACTGCTGCACTGGGGAAGTGGAGGTACTCCTAGCCTGCTGCTCACAACACTCCCATAGGCGGTGCCAGCCAAGGGCTTTGTAGGGCAGCAGAAGCAGGATTCATCCTCCTTCACATGTGCTAGCAGCAGTGCAACAAGGTACATGCTTGTCAGCTGTGGCAGGGTGCTAGTGGGTGCCAGGGTGCCAGCCTCTACATAGGCATTTGTAACAGTGGCAGTGGCAGTCTGGCTTGAGCGGGAGAGGGACCCCACCAGCGACTGTGTGCATGTTTGCACTGGTGGTGGTGATAGCTCTGGGGCAGGGTGCTGGGGGGCTCAGGACTGTATGTACCTTCTGTGCACATTCTTGTGGGTTCTGGTGGCTGCTCAAGGTGGGGGCTGGTCCATTGTTTTCTTTGCCTTGTTTCATGCTGGCAGGAGTGCCAATGCCAGGGGTGCTGGTGGAGGCGGGGCTGGTGGTCTCCATGCCTGCCAACACCCAGACAACAATGGTGGTGTGGGGGTGGGGCACAAGGTGAGGTGCACTCATGCTGGCAGCAGTGGCATGGGGCAGGGTGCATGTGTACATGCTTTCTGGTGGGGCTGGTGGAGAAGGTAAGGCAAGGTCTGCCTGTGTACATAGGTGCCAGCAAAGCGATGTGGGGAGTGGCTGTGGGTGAGTGCATGCAGGTCAAGAGGCAAGAAGGAGGCTACAGTGGGAGGAGGGCATGGGTGAGCTGGCAATGCGTATGTGCAGGGCTGCTATGCTGGAGGTCTCTGCCGGTCAGACCCAGTCTTCCAGGGCAGGAACTATGATGTGGGCCCCCAGAAGGTACCTGGAGGCTGTACTGCAAGAGACATGGCGGGGCTGGGGCCCCAGGAGAGGCCAGTAGACTGGGGGATTCACCAGTTGGATTGGCCCATCTCATTGGCAAGACTGCCCTGCAGAGTTTAGGTCCAACAGCTCGCCTAGGGCTAAAGTCTCCTATGGGAGCAAGTCAAGCCTAGGGGGTGGGTGTCCCTGGCTGTGTTCCACTACAGACAGTTCTGCACCAAACCCTCTGAGCTCTGTACAGGCTGGAGTTCTGCCTTTACCACTCCTCTAAGCAGCTCTTCTTGCCATCTCAAGTGTCTGCAATGGACAAGAGGTCCCTTCCTGCCAGGATTCCAGAGGCCCATGGTGAGAGTGGGTTGCTCCTTGCCTGTTCCACTCACCCTTTCTGCAGTTGTGGAGGGACAGGAACAAGTTCCAGGGCATGTTAATCTTATGTAGGGTTCCCAGCTTCCTCTGGCTTTAGCCTGGCATCTGTATCCTTTCTCCATTCTCTCTCAATGCCTTCTGTCTGAAGATCTGCTAGGAGTACATCAATCTTTCTGATGTCACAGTCCTGCAGTGGAAAATGTTCCTTCTGGCTGCATCTAGTTAGCCATCTTGGACCAGCAATCAGTTTACAGTCTTTCTTTGAGTACTTTAAATATGTCATTTCATTGCCTTCTCTTCTCCTTAGTTTTTGAAGGTAAACCAATTGTTAATCTTATTGAGGATATCTTGAATGTGATAAATATCTTCCCTCTTGCTGTTTTAAAGATGCTCTCTTTGTCTTTGACATTTGACAGTTTGATTATGCTATGTCTTGGTGTGGATATCTTTGAGTGGATCATATTTGGAGTTTTCTGAGTTTCTTGGATGTTTAGATTATTGTTTTTGACCTTTATTTCTCCAAATATTCTTTCTGCTTCTTTTTCTCTTTCTTTTTCTAAGACTAATTTTGTGTGTGTTGCTATGCTTGATGGCGTTCCACATGTCTCTGAAGATTTACTTATTTTTCTTCACTCTTTTTTCTTTCATTTCCTTAGATTAGATAATCTCAATTAATGAACTTCAAATTCACTGATTATTTGTTCTGCTAATTCAAATGTATTAAGACCCTTTAATGAAATTTTCTTTGAAGTTATTTTATTTTCCAATGCCAGAATTTCTATTTTTTTATGAAATTAACTTTTTAGAGTGGTTTCAGTTCACAGAAAAATTGAGTTGAAGACCTAGAGATTACTCATATACCCCATACGCCACATCTATTTGTTTTAAAAAATAATTCATCATATTTCTTTATTGATATTCTCTCTTTGGGGAGGCATTTTCTCATACTTTCCTTTAGTTCTTTAGACATGGCTTTAAAAAATTTCTTAAAACAGATTTACAATAACCAATGTAAAGTCTTTATCTAGAAAGTTCAATCCCTGAGCTTCCTCAGGATAGTTTCTATTGACTGCTCTTTTATTCTCTCTGTATATAGGCCATACTTTCTTTGAGTGTTTCATAATTTTTTCTTGAGAACTGTACATGGATTTAAAATAATTTAACTCTGGGAATCAAATCCCACTCCCAAGTTTGTTGTTGCTCTTTGTTGTCATTGTTGCTGTTTGGTTGTTTATTGGCTTTCCTAAACTAATTCTGTAAAGCCTATATTCTGTCTTGTGTGTGGCTACTGAAGTCTCTGCTTAGATAGCTTAATCATTAGCTATTATTTGAACAGTACTTAAATAGCTTGTCAGTAATTTTTCCAGCCTTTGCTGAGGGACTCTGTGTGCTGCACATCCCTTTAACATTCAGCCAGGCAATTTACAACTCTACCTTGGCCTTTACTTCCTGCTTATACAGAACCTCACGTTCCGGTTCGGAGGTGAAAGGTCAGGTCGTTTTTAGGTCTTTCCTGGGCATTGCTCTGTACATGCCTGTAGCTTTCTGGATTTTCAAGCATTCAGTTGGAGCTTTTCAAAGCCCTTATGGACATTTCATTCCTCAGATTTTACTTTTATGTTGTTTGGTCAGCTTTTTGTTTGCCCCAACTCTTCTCAATAGTACAGGCAGCTGCAATGTTAAATGATGAATACTAAATGCTTCAGGAAAAGATTCTTCTCACTTACCAAATTCTGAATCATGTCAGATAAAGATGAGTTCAGCAAATGAAGTTTACCAAGGAAAGTGCTAGACACATCAAATAACAATTCCCTGGAGTTGGGCTTTTGGGCAGCTCCAAACCTGTTGGCACCCTCCAGTGCTGCTAGGATACTGATTTTCACAGTTACCATGATTGCCAGGCTATTGGTTTTCAAGACTACCATGGGAGAGGAAGATGTAAACAGGACAAGCGAAACACCACAAAACATACTGTTCATATTGAGGTTCAGCCAATTTTCCTTTCTTTTCTTTCTTCTTTTCGAGACAGGGTCTTGCTCTGTCTATCAGGCTGGAGTGCAGTGGCACAATCATAGCTCACTGCAGGCTTGACCTCCCAGGCTCAAGCAATTTTCCCAACTCAGCCTCTTGAGTAGCTGGGACCACAGGTGAGGACCACTATGTCTGGTGAACTTTTTAATTTTATGTAGAAACGGGGCCTCTCTATGTTACCCAGGCTGGTCTTGTACTCCTGGCCTCAAGTGGTCCTCCTATCTCAGCCTCTCAAAGTGATGGGATTAGAGGTGTGAGCCACTGCATCCAGCCCAGCTATTTTTCTTGAATAAATGATCCTTGGATTGTTATAAGTCTTTGGTTACTCTCCAAAGTTCTAGAAAGTTTGATTTTTCACATTTTTTTCTGTTTGTTTGTTTGTTTTGTTGTTGTTGTTGCTTTTTTGAAGGAGAAAATTTTCAGACATCTTACTCAGTCATTCTTGAGATCAGTCTCTTCCAAATGCTCTAAAAAATCCATTGATATATTCATATAATTTTTCTAATTTAATTACTTGGTGTGGTGAATTACAATGACAGATTTTATTTGAATTCCTGTGGAAAATCCATGTGATCATGATGTAATTTTTAAGTATATATTTTGAATTCAGTTAATATTCCATTTAGAATTTTGCATCTATATTTTCAGAGGTAGTGGGGCCAACAGTTTAATTTTTTGTTCTGATCTTATCCATTTGTGAAAATTAGATTATATTAGTTTTAGAAAATGATTTAGACAGCTTTATCTCATTTTCTGTATTTTTGAAACAACCTGTATAAGTTAGAAATTATCTATTCCTTGAAATTTTGGCAAAATGCACCCATAAAACCAACTGGGCCAGGCAACATTTGAGGGAAGGGGATATGTCAATTTCATAATTGTTTTGATAAGATCAAAATTTATTCCCCATTATTTTGTCATGTCTCCTTTTTTCCCCTGTTTTTATGGCTCTCTGATCATCTTGTGTGGAAATGTAATTTTTGCACCTGAACAAAAATATCACACAAAATTTTCTAACAATGGCTTCTGTGTCTTGTGAAGATTATGTACAGAAAATTGCTTCTGCTTTTAATTTTTAGAATAATAAACTTCCTCACTTCTTCTGCATTCTTTTTTATAGGGCTTGTGTTGTGTATGTTTGTGTGTGTGTTTTATTTACTCATTTTCAAATTAGAGAATTATCTATAAGAGAACTTACAAAATTGAAATGCATGGCTTCTCCCTCTTCTGTCTTCTATACCAAATCCCTTCTTAGATCTGCAATTAGTAGGATTCAATTCTGAGCCCAATTCTAGTGTTTTTCCAGCATTCATATATTATGATTCTGCTCACCAGAGGTGCTATCTTCTTTTTTCTCTTTCTGGTTTTCTGGTACTCTGAACCAATGGAGTAAATGATAGACTGTATTCCTCCAAATGAGTTTGCTGTACCAAGGCTTTTTCTTTTTTTTTTTTCCCACCTGCCTATAATCCTTTTCTGAAGGAGAATTTCCATTCCAGCCACTTATGCAATTTTTTTTTTTTTTTTAATTTGAGACGAGTCTTGCTCTGTCACCCAGCTGGAGTGCAATGGCACGATCTTGGCTCACTGCAAACTCCGCCTCCCGGGTTCAAGCAATTCTCCTGCCTCAGCCTCCCTAGTAGCTGGGATAACAGGCTCATGCCACCACGCACAGCTAATTTTTGTATTTTTAGTAGAGATGGGACTTCACCGTGTTAGCCAGGATGGTCTCGATCTCCTGACCTCGTGATCCATCCAACTTGGTCTCCCAAAGTGCTGGGATTACAGGCGTGAGCCACCGCACCCAGCCAATTTTTGTATTTTTAGTAGAGATGGGGCCTCACCATGTTGGCCAGGCTGGTCTTGAACTCCTGACCTCAAATGTTCTGCCCGCCTCGGCTTCCCAAAGTGTTGGGATTACAGGCGTGAGCCACTACTGCGCTTGGCCTAGTTATGCTTTTTTATTATAGTACAACACCCTTCCCCTTTGTAACAACATTTTCCTAGAAGTGCCTTCTCTGAATGACTGTAGATAGAAGAGAAGGTTGAAAGAAAAGTCATAAAAAAGGAATACCATAATAACAAAAGGATGGCTGCTCAACAATCTGGTTGGTCCTGACCTTAGTTTTCTGAGCCAGGGATAATATTGTGAATGAGAGACAAGTGTCCTTATATTTTATTTTAACTGTTGTTTGGACTTCTAAAAAATTTTATTATTGTTGTTAAGCAGAAGGAAGCCACCAGTTGTATCTCTTAATTCAGCTCCATAGGACTTGCAGATAGTGAAAATTCCTTTTGGATTCTGGCAACCAGCTTGTCTACATGTCTCAGTCTTGTGAGTTGTTTTTAATTTTGGGCTTCTCCTCTTTCTTGGTAATTTTATTGGGCTTTTGGAAGTAACTGCATCAGGGATTGCTAATTTGATTCAATTTTAAAAAGAAGTTCCACTGCAAATGAATTTAAAAATAATTTTTTCAAGTTATATAAGGAATAGTTAAGATTCACTTTTGAATTGCTTTAATTTATAGATTAACCTGTGAAGGATTTTCATCTTTATAATATTTATTCTTTCCTTTCCAGAATTTTTATTCAGTTTAACATAAATTTTACATTCCTTTAAAACATCTCTATTTTACATTTTTGTTGTTGGTAGAAATTGTTTTTATTTTAATTTCTGGATACATTTAATGATACAGAAATGGAATAGAGAAATACTATGGATTTATATAAGTATCTTATCACTGATTACTTTGTTGGACTCTTTTAATAGCTTTGATAATTTTATAGGTGATTTAAAATTTTTTCTAGGTATACAATAATGTTGCCTGAAATTAACATTTTATTTTTCCTCCCTGATGTCTAAAATTATTCAAGTGTCGTTGCATTTGTAAGTCTGAAATGCAGTATTAATTAGTAAACAGTGAAAACAGGCATTTAAATTTTGTTTCTGTTCTTAATGGGACACCTCTAGTGTTTTCTCAATTACTTAGAATGTTAGTTCAGGATTTTAAGTAGATAACTCATTTGTATTGAGTATTCTTCCACATTTTAAGGATTTAACAACATTTTTTTGAAGTTAAATGAAATATCTTTCTATTTTTATATTTTCTGCTGAAAACTCTTAAATAAGTTCTAGTGTTTTCTTGGAAAACCTTTAGGTGCCTATTGAAATATGGTTTTTATTATTTGTGCTATTAACGTGATAAATTGTTTTGATAATTTTTCTGATGTTGAATATTCCTTAAATTCCTGTGACAAATTCCGTTTGTTCATGGTGTGTGTTTTTTTTTTGTAAATATATGAATGGCTTGCATTTTGTTTAACATTTTGGCATGTATATTAATAAATAAAATTGGCCGGTAGCTTTTAAAATAGTATGGTTATCAGGGTATTTAGATCCTAGATAATATTTTACTTATTGTTTTACCATTTTTTAAAATGTTCAAAGTGGTTTATATAATATTGATATTATTCCCTGATCATTTTAGATAACTTATTTATAAATGCATATAATCCCTCCACTTTCTTTGATTTTCTCTCTAATTTGTTTTTCAGTTTTTATCATATTTTATAAAAAGAAATTATTCATTACATGAAATTCATTCTCATACAACTGTGTATTCACTCACTTTAGTTTCTATTTTGATTATGTATTTTTTCTCATCTTTATTTATTTGTATTTTACTTGATTAGATTTTTGGTGGTTATCTGTTTTTAGCAACTCAGACCTTGGTTTTATTTTTTAATTATATTCCTATTCAATTTTCTGATATCCGTATTTAATTTTATTTTTTCATTTTCTTATTTTTGTTGAGGTTGTCTTTTTTCTCATAGAAGCAAATTAACTTATGTAAAAATGTTTCCAAATTGTCTCTCATATACCAGGCACTCTTCTACATGCTGGGGATATGAATAATGGTGACCAAAGTTCTTGTTCGTATGGGACTATATCTGTATCTGTATCCATGTCCACACACACTCCATAAGTATATGTAATATCATATACAAATAGTATATAATAAATTATATGTATATTATTGTGGCAAGAATACTTAACATGAGACCTACCCTCTTAAATTTTAAGTGTATAAAACAATATTATTAGCTATGGGCACAATGTTGTACAACAGATCTCTAGATATTAATACATTTGTACCTGCCTCTAGAAATTATTCATCTTGTGTAACTGAAAACTTATTCCCATTTAACAGGAACTTCCCATTTGCCCCCTCCCTCAGCTCCTGGAAATCACTATTCTACTTTCTACTTCTATGAGTTTGACTAATTTAGATACTGCATATATTAATAAGTGTCATCATGCAGTATTTGTCCTTCTGTGACTGGCTTATTTCACTTAACTTAATATCCTTAAGGTTCATCCATGATGTTGCTTATGGCAGGATTTTCTTCTTTTTTAAGGCTGAACAATATTCCCCTGTGTGCATATACTACATTTTCTTTATTCATTCATCTGTCAATAGGCATTTAGTTTGTTTTCCCTTCTTGACTATTGTGAATAATACTGCAATGAACATGAGAATATAAATATCTTCTTAACATCGTGATTTCAATTTTTTTGATAAATATTCGAAAGTAGGATTACTGGATCAAATGGCAGTTCTATTATATTTTTAATGTTTTGAGGAAACCCCACAGTGTTTTCTATAATAGCTGCACAATTTTATCCTTGCTAACACTTGTTATCTTTTGTTTTTTGACAATAGCCATCCTAACGGCTATGAAGTAATCTCTCACTGTGGTTTTGATTTGCATTTTCTAGATGATTAAGCAGTGTTGAGCATGTTTTCATATGTATGTTGGCCATTTATGTCTTCTTTGGAGAAATGTCTATTCAACTCCTTTGGCCATTTTCCAATTGAGTTATTTGGGTTTTTTTGCTACTGAGTTGCATGAGTTTCTTATCAGATATATGGTTTGCAAATATTTTCTTCCATTCTGTAGGTTGCCTTTTTGCTCTGTAGATTGTTTTCTTTGCGGTGCAGAAGATTTTTAGTTTGATTTAGTTTCACTTTTCTTTTTTCTTTTTTTTTGAGATGGAGTCTCGCTCTGTCATCCAGGCTGGAGTGCGGTGGCGCGATCTCTGCTCGCTGCAAGCTCTGCCTCCCAGGTTCATGCCATTCTCCTGCCTCAGCCTCCCGAGCAGCTGGGACTACAGGCGCCCGCCACTACACCCAGCTAATTTCTTTTTGTATTTTTAGTAGAGACGGGGTTTCACTGTGTTAGCCAGGATGGTCTCCATCTCCTGACCTCGTGATCTGCCCGCCTCAGCCTCCCAAAGTGCTGTGATTATAGGCGTGAGCCACCGTGCTTAGCCAGTTTCACTTTTCTACTTTGGCTTATGTTCCCTGTGATTTGGGTGTTATACCAAGACCAATGTGATGAAGCTTTTCCGTGTTTTTTCTAAAAGTTTTGCCATTTCAGTTCTTGCATTTAAATCTTTAATCCATTTTGAGTTGATTTTTGTGGATCATGCAACATAAAGGTCCAATCTCATATTTTTCACATGTGGATATCCAGTTTTTCCAGGACCATTTGTTCAAAGACTATCTTTTCATTGTGTTTTCTTGGCTTCTTTGTCGAAGGTCAATTGACCATAGATTCATGGAATTATTTCTGGGCTCTTTATTGGGTTCCATTGGCCTGTGTCTCTAACTTTATGTCACTGCCATACTGTTTTGCTTATGTAGCTTTGCAATATATTTTGAATCAGAAAGTGTGATGCCTCTAGCTTTGTTCTTGTTCCTCAAGATTGTTTTGGCTATCTGGAGTCCTCTGTGGTTCCAATGCCTCTCTGTCTTCCTCTCTCCCTTCTCTTTTCCCTTCTGCCATGTGATGATGTAGCAGGAAGATAAGGCCCTTGCCAGATGCCAACACCTTGATATTGAACTTCCCAGACTCCAGAACTGTAAGCATATGCATTTCTGTTTTTTATAAATTGCCCAGTCTCAAAAACTCTGTTATAGCAGCACAAAAGAAACTAAGACAGGCTTTTTTTTAATCCCTTAAAATATTCAGCTATTTTTGGCTGGGCATGGTGGCTGACACCTGGAATCCCAGCACTTTGGGAGGCCAAGGTGGGTGGATCACGAGGTCGCAGATTGAGATCATCCTGGCTAACAAGGCTGAAACCCTGTCTTTACTCTCTCTCTCTATATATATATGTATACAAAAAATTAGCTGGGCATGGTGGCGGATGCCTGTAGTCCCAGCTACTTGGGAGGCTGACATGAACCCAGGAGGTGGAGCTTGCGGTGAGCCGAAATCGTGCCACTGCACTCCAGCCTGGGAGACAGAGCAAGACTCTGTCTCACAAAAAAAAAAAAAAAAAAATTCAGCTATTTTTTTTCTAATTTTTTATGATGAAATGCATGACATTATGACTTTGCTTCTAAGAGTTACTTTTGCTGCATTTAACAAACACATTGAGTTTTCAAGGCCATTTTCTATATTGTCTGCTCTTGTATTCTTAATTATAGCCCTGTAAGTTAATTGTGTTTGAGGAATTTTTAACTTTGAAAATTCTTGTTTATATTCTTTTTATTAGTATCTACTCATTTTATAGTTAGAGGATGAAACATTAATACTTTTTAATTTAGATTTTCTTTCTACCTTAGTATATGAGCAATATTGGTGGCTTTCTCTAAATATAGCTTTGTAAGAGCACCCAAAGTTTGTATGATTTGGGGAAGCTGAGCTCTCTTCAAAAACCGTGGAGAGGAATAAGATGAAAAGCATATTTGATTCTCCTTTATCTGGCTTATTATTAAGGTCAAGGTTATTATTATCTTATCATTAAGATAGTTGTATGAAAAACAGAATTACCAACATGTCTCCATGGGTTACACATATGGTAAAGAAACTGGAAAATAGCTATATTATGAACTTGCATGTAAAGCTCATCTAAGAACAGTTTCTTAATTCTTTATTTCTGTATCTCATATTATATTTGACACAGCTCTTTTCAGAGATATTTTTATTAAAACTTCAAGCCTCATAAGGACCTAATGAAACAGGCAAGTAGGCATGTGGTGTTAATCTATTTTACACATGAGAAAATTAAGGCTCATGGAAGTAAATGCCTTATTCAAGTCCCCAGTTTAGTTAGTAAAATATCTGGAAGTAGAACTCAAGTCTTTTGCCTCTTAGCACTATGCTTTTAGCACAATGTCACAATACTCCAAATTAATCCTGAACTGAAACACTTCAGTGTGGAGTCTTTTCTAGTAGTTGGCTACAAATGATATATAATTTTAATAGCATATGCTTATTTCCAGAGAAAGGATTTTACCCCCACTCTATGCCAATGTTATTTTAATGTGTGACATTACATAGCAGGCTGCATACTCTTACATGAAAAAAATTTAGGAAAAAACTGCTTGCATGTATCTATTTTTGCAGATACATTCTAATTTAAGGAATCATGATGATTGAAAACTCATATTTCAGAACAAATTAGAATAAAAATTTCTGTTACATCTTGACTTTTACCTCCTTTGAAGCCAATATATTTCTAATGGGAAATCTAAGAAAATATTTTAAATTTCCATCATGAATTTCATGAATGAAGTACGTCATAGGACAGGTGGGTGTTGGAATCTTGTATTTTTCCTTCCTTGCCTCACTGTACCAAAGAACTCATCACTGGAGCTGCTTCTTAAGCATGAGACACGCTTAAGAAGAATGCTTAAGAATAACAATTTTAGCCATAATAATAGCTATTCATTCCTCCACTTAGTACTTCAAAGTTTATAAAGCCCATTTTCAGATACCCTTTCTAAACTCTTGTGAGAAAAATAGGTCAAGGGTTATTAACCCTATTTTACCGATAAGGAAATAGGCTCAGGGGTGTGACAGGTCTTGCCTAAATTTACAATTAGTAGAGTTCTGGCTTAAAATCACATTATTTGACTCACTGCTAGGACCCTTTTTTACCATGCCGCACTGCCTTGACTGTGGTCACTAGGAAGATTGCTTTGAGAACCAGGAATGCTATTTCAATTGTTCCACATGATAACAGCAAAACCCTTGACTACTTTGCAAGGCGGAAGAACAGAAGAAAACTTTTTTTTTTTTTTTTTTACAAGGTATAGTGATGTACCTTGGGATGAGAATATAAGCGGTAATACCCACCACTAGAAATTATACAGTTCAATGTAGGAACTTAAATAACAAAAAAGAAAAACAAAACACATTTGTCTACTTGACCTTATTGGCATTACTTTGACAGTGAATTGTCCATTTTCTTTTTTTTGTGCAATATATCTTTAAGTATCTATTGAATGATGTATATTAATATACCCACACACATAAACACATGTACACGCATAAGATAGTTATGGGCATAAACTCAGATATGCATAGGCCTATATGTACTAACACTTTTTCAGTTGAGATTATCCAGCAGCCCAAGAGAATTAGAACTGCCTCTAAAATAGATTCAGAATGCTTGTCTCCCAGGCCATGTCCATAGGCAACATGAACACAAAGATTGCCCTCCAGGGTTTTAGAAAAAAATCTGGCCAGTTCCTTGGATAGGCAATAAATCAGGGCATACTCAGCTTTGTATGGGGGCGAGGCAATTTGCAAGGACATCTTTTTCTCTTCTGTATACAGTCCCAATGCTGCAACATTATTTCTTTTTTTCTTTTTAAACTGACTGTCATCTTTAACTGTTCAGTTGTGTGCTTCTATTTTTTAAGTGTATACTTGGTAACACTACACTTTGGAATAATAAATGACAGGGAGGAGGCCCTTCATCCTTGAAGTTTTAGTTAAAGCAGTGGATGAGGACTGGCTCAGGGATGTGCATGGGCTTTCGTCGTCATAATTCTACCATTTGATTAGGTGCTGTTGTGTTCCTCTGGTCTTTCTCCATGAGACCATTGATGTTTCAATTCTGACAACTGTTCAGCTGTCCACTCAATCAGTTGATATCGTCATTCTCTCGAAGGTCAGTGATGATTCCATAATCACCAAATTTGATATCCTATTCTTGGTCTTCATCCTCCTGGCAGTCTCTGTTTCTCTAGAGGAAGAAAACAGTCAATATCATGAAAGCATGGTTTGGGGAAGGCTGGAAACTGCAAGGGAAGGCAAATTAATGGAGCTAGCAAGTTGAGCCTTAAACATTACAGGGCAAAAACCAAGAAATCGGACCATGTCCCAAGATGATGAAAAAAAAATGTGACAAATATCCTGTTTAAGATCAGACAGCCAGTCAGAGGAATGTGAGTCCCAAAGGATAGGGCTGGTAAATGGGGTGGTTTAACCCTCCGGTCTCATGTTAGGATTGATCTAGACTAGAGCACTGCTTTCCAGAAGAAAAGTATAATGTGAGCCACAGATGTTTGCTGCATATATAGTTTTAGATTTTCTAGTAACTACATACAAAAAAGTTTGGAACAAGTGAAATTATTTTTAATATATTTTATTTAATCCAATATATACCAAACATTGTCAACACATAATTAATAAAATCTTATTGATGGGGTATTTTACATTCTTTTTCTCAGACTAAGTCTTTTTTTTTTTTTTTTTTTTTTTTTTTCCTCAAATACATTTTTATTATGAGGGTACTGAACATTGTATTTATGGGTCATTTGCATTTTTTGTAAATTGTAGTTTTTTTTTTTTATTTTTTTTATTTTTTCTTTTTTTTTCTTTTATTGTAATTATTATTATTATTATTATTATTATACTTTAGGTTTTATGGTACATGTGCCCAATGTGCAGGTAAGTTACATATGTATACATGTGCCATGCTGGTGCACTGCACCCACCAACTCGTCATCTAGCATTAGGTATATCTCCCAATGTTATCCCTCCCCCCTCCCCCCAACCCACAACAGTCCCTGAAGTGTGATGTTCCCCTTCCTGTGTCCATGTGTTCTCATTGTTCAATTCCCACCTATGAGTGAGAATATGCGGTGTTTGGTTTTTTGTTCTTGCGATAGTTTACTGAGAATGATGATTTCCAATTTCATCCATGTCCCTACAAAGGACATGAACTCATCATTTCTTATGGCTGCATAGTATTCCATGGTGTAGATGTGCCACATTTTCTTAATCCAGTCTATCATTGTTGGACATTTGGGTTGGTTCCAAGTCTTTGCTATTGTGAATAATGCGGCAATAAACATACGTGTGCATGTGTCTTTATAGCAGCATGATTTATAGTCCTTTGGGTATATACCCAGTAATGGGATGGCTGGGTCGAATGGAATTTCTAGTTCTAGATCCCTGAGGAATCGCCACACTGACTTCCACAAGGGTTGAACTAGTTTACAGTCCCACCAACAGTGTAAAAGTGTTCCTATTTCTCCACATCCTCTCCAGCACCTGTTGTTTCCTGACTTTTTAATGATCGCCATTCTAACTGGTGTGAGATGGTATCTCATTGTGGTTTTGATTTGCATTTCTCTGATGGCCAGTGATGGTGAGCATTTTTTCATGTGTCTTTTGGCTGCATAAATGTCTTCTTTTGAGAAGTGTCTGTTCATGTCCTTCGCCCACTTTTTGATGGGGTTGTTTGTTTTTTTCTTGTAAATTTGTTGGAGTTCATTGTAGATTCTGGATATTAGACCTTTGTCAGATGAGTAGGTTGCGAAAATTTTCTCCCATTTTGTAGGTTGCCTGTTCACTCTGATGGTAGTTTCCTTTGCTGTGCAGAAGCTCTTTAGTTTAATTAGATCCCATTTGTCAATTTTGGCTTTTGTTGCCATTGCTTTTGGTGTTTTAGACATGAAGTCCTTGCCCATGCCTATGTTCTGAATGGTATTGCCTAGGTTTTCTTCTAGGGTTTTTATGGTTTTAGGTCTAACATTTCAGTCTTTAATCCATCTTGAATTGATTTTTGTATAAGGTGTAAGGAAGGGATCCAGTTTCAGCTTTCTACATATGGCTAGCCAGTTTTCCCAGCACCATTTATTAAATAGGGAATCCTTTCCCCATTTCTTGTTTTTCTCAGGTTTGTCAAAGATCAGATGGTTGTAGATATGTGGCATTATTTCTGATGGCTCTGTTCTGTTCCATTGATCTATATCTCTGTTTTGGTACCAGTACCATGCTGTTTTGGTTACTGTAGCCTTGTAGTATAGTTTGAAGTCAGGTAGCGTGATGCCTCCAGCTTTGTTCTTTTGGCTTAGGATTGACTTGGCGATGCGGGCTCTTTTTTGGTTCCATATGAACTTTAAAGTAGTTTTTTCCAATTCTGTGAAGAAAGTCATTGGTAGCTTGATGGGGATGGCATTGAATCTGTAAATTACCTTGGGAAGGATGGCCATTTTCATGATATTGATTCTTCCTACCCATGAGCATGGAATGTTCTTCCATTTGTTTGTATCCTCTTTTATTTCCTTGAGCAGTGGTTTGTAGTTCTCCTTGAAGAGGTCTTTCACATCCCTTGTAAGTTGGATTCCTAGGTATTTTATTCTCTTTGAAGCAATTGTGAATGGGAGTTCACTCATGATTTGGCTCTCTGTTTGTCTGTTATTGATGTATAAGAATGCTTGTGATTTTTGCACATTGATTTTGTATCCTGAGACTTTGCTGAAGTTGCTTATCAGCTTAAGGAGATTTTGGGCTGAGACAATGGGGTTTTCTAGATATACTATCATGTCATCTGCAAACAGGGACAATTTGACTTCCTCTTTTCCTAATTGAATACCCTTGATTTCCTTCTCCTGCCTAATTGCCCTGGCCAGAACTTCCAACACTATGTTGAACAGAAGTGGCGAGAGAGGGTATCCCTGTCTTGTGCCAGTTTTCAAAGGGAATGCTTTCAGTTTTTGCCCATTCAGTATGATATTGGCTGTGGGTTTGTCATAAATAGCTCTTATTATTTTGAGATACGTCCCATCAGTTCCTAATTTATTGAGAGTTTTTAGCATGAAGGGTTGTTGAATTTTGTCAAAGGCCTTTTCTGCATCTATTGAGATAATCATGTGGTTTTTGTCTTTGGTTCTGTTTATATGCTGGATTACATTTATTGATTTGCGTATATTGAACCAGCCTTGCATCCCAGGGATGAAGCCCACTTGATCATGGTGGATAAGCTTTTTGATGTGCTGCTGGATTCTGTTTGCCAGTATTTTATTGAGGATTTTTGCATCAATGTTCATCAAGGATATTGGTCTAAAATTCTCTTTTTTTGTTGTGTCTCTGCCAGGCTTTGGTATCAGGATGATGCTGGCCTCATAAAATGAGTTAGGGAGGATTCCCTCTTTTTCTATTGATTGGAATAGTTTCAGAAGGAATGGTACCAGCTCCTCCTTGTACCTCTGGTAGAATTCGGCTGTGAACCCATCTGGTCCTGGACTTTTTTTGGTTGGTAAGCTATTGATTATTGCCATAATTTCAGCTCCTGTTATTGGTCTATTCAGAGATTGAACTTCTTCTTGGTTTAGTCTTGGGAGGGTGTATGTGTTGAGGAATTTATCCATTTCTTCTAGATTTTCTAGTTTATTTGCATAGAGGTGTTTGTAATATTCTCTGATGGTAGTTTGTATTTCTGTGGGATCGGTGGTGATATCCCCTTTATCATTTTTTATTGCATCTATTTGATTCTTCTCTCTTTTTTTCTTTATTAATCTTGCTAGCGGTCTATCAATTTTGTTGATCCTTTCAAAAAACCAGCTCCTGGATTCATTTATTTTTTGAAGGGTTTTTTGTGTCTCTATTTCCTTCAGTTCTGCTCTGATTTTAGTTATTTCTTGCCTTCTGCTAGCTTTTGAATGTGTTTGCTCTTGCTTTTCTAGTTCTTTTAATTGTGATGTTAGGGTGTCAATTTTGGATCTTTCCTGCTTTCTCTTGTGGGCATTTAGTGCTATAAATTTCCCTCTACACACTGCTTTGAATGCATCCCAGAGATTCTGGTATGTTGTGTCTTGGTTCTCGTTGGTTTCAAAGAACATCTTTATTTCTGCCTTCATTTCATTATGTACCCAGTAGTCATTCAGGAGCAGGTTGTTCAGTTTCCACGTAGTTGAGCGGTTTTGAGTGAGATTCTTAATCCTGAGTTCTAGCTTGATTGCACTGTGATCTGAGAGACAGTTTGTTACAATTTCTGTTCTTTTACATTTATTGAGGAGAGCTTTACTTCCAAGGATATGGTCAATTTTGGAATAGGTGTGGTGTGGTGCTGAAAAAAATGTATATTCTGTTGATTTGGGGTGGAGAGTTCTGTAGATGTCTATTAGGTCTGCTTGGTGCAGAGCTGAGTTCAATTCCTGGGTATCCTTGTTGACTTTCTGTCTCGTTGATCTGTCTAATGTTGACAGTGGGGTGTTAAAGTCTCCCATTATTAATGTGTGGGAGTCTAAGTCTCTTTGTAGGTCACTCAGGACTTGCTTTATGAATCTGGGTGCTCCTGTATTGGGTGCATATATATTTAGGATAGTTAGCTCTTCTTGTTGAATTAATCCCTTTACCATTATGTAATGGCCTTCTTTGTCTCTTTTGATCTTTGTTGGTTTAAAGTCTGTTTTATCAGAGACTAGGATTGCAACCCCTGCCTTTTTTTGTTTTCCATTTGCTTGGTAGATCTTCCTCCATCCTTTTATTTTGAACCTATGTGTGTCTCTGCACGTGAGATGGGTTTCCTGAATACAGCACACTGATGGGTCTTGAGTCTTTATCCAATTTGCCAGTCTGTGTCTTTTAATTGGACCATTTAGTCCATTTACATTTAAAGTTAATATTGTTATGTGTGAATTTGATCCTGTCATTATGATGTTAGCTCGATGTTTTGCTCGTTAGTTGATGCAGTCTCTTCCTAGTCTCAATGGTCTTTACATTTCGGTATGATTTTGCAGTGGCTGGTACCGGTTGTGCCTTTCCATGTTTAGCGCTTCCTTCAAGAGCTCTTTTAGGGCAGGCCTGGTGGTGACAAAATCTCTCAGCATTTGCTTGTCTGTAAAGTATTTTATTTCTCCTTCACTTATGAAGCTTAGTTTGGCAGGATATGAAATTCTGGGTTGAAAATTCTTTTCTTTAAGAATGTTGAATATTGGCCCCCACTCTCTTCTGGCTTGTAGGGTTTCTGCCGAGAGATCCGCTGTTAGTCTGATGGGCTTCCCTTTGATGGTAACCCGTCCTTTCTCTCTGGCTGCCCTTAACATTTTTTCCTTCATTTCAACTTTGGTGAATCTGACAATTATGTGTCTTGGAGTTGCTCTTCTCGAAGAGTATCTTTGTGGCGTTCTCTGTATTTCCTGAATCTGAATGTTGGCCTGCCTTGCTAGATTGGGGAAGTTCTCCTGGATAATATCCTGCAGAGTGTTTTCCAACTTGTTTCCATTCTCCCCATCACTTTCAGGTACACCAATCAGACGTAGATTTGGTCTTTTCACATAGTCCCACATTTCTTGGAGGCTTTGCTCGTTTCTTTTTATTCTTTTTTCTCTAAACTTCCCTTCTCGCTTCATTTCATTCATTTCATCTTCCAGGGCTGATACCCTTTCTTCCATTTGATCGCATCGGCTCCTGAGGCTTCTGCATTCTTCACGTAGTTCTCGAGCCTTGGTTTTCAGCTCCATCAGCTCCTTTAAGCACTTCTCTGTATTGGTTATTCTAGTTATACATTCTTCTAAATTTTTTTCAAAGTTTTCAACTTCTTTGCCTTTGGATTGAATATCCTCCCGTAGCTCGGAGTAATTTGATCGTCTGAAGCCTTCTTCTCTCAGCTCGTCAAAGTCATTCTCCGTCCAGCTTTGTTCCGTTGCTGGTGAGGAACTGCGTTCCTTTGGAGGAGGAGAGGTACTCTGGTTTTTAGAGTTTCCAGTTTTTCTGCTCTGTTTTTTTCCCCATCTTTGTGGTTTTATCTACTTTTGGTCTTTGATGATGGTGATGTACAGATGGGTTTTTGGTGTGGATGTCCTTTCTGTTAGTTTTCCTTCTAACAGACAGAACCCTCAGCTGCAGGTCTGTTGGAGTACCTGGCCGGCCGTGTGAGGTGTCAGTCTGCCCCTGCTGGGGGGTGCCTCCCAGTTAGGCTGCTCAGGGGTCAGGGGTCAGGGACCCACTTGAGGAGGCAGTCAGCCCGTTCTCAGATCTCCAGCTGCGTGCTGGGAGAACCACTGCTCTCCTCACAGCTGTCAGACAGGGACATTTAAGTCTGCAGAGGTTACTGCTGTCTTTTCGTTTGTCTGTGCCCTGCCCCCAGAGGTGGAGCCTACAGAGGCAGGCAGGCCTCCTTGAGCTGTGGTGGGCTCCACCCAGTTCAAGCTTCCAGGCTGCTTTGTTTACCTAAGCGAGCCTGGGCAATGGCGGGCGCCCCTCCCCCAGCCTCGATGCCGACTTGCTGCTTGATCTCAGACTGCTGTGCTAGTAATCAGCGAGACTCCGTGGGCGTAGGACCCTCTGAGCCAGGTGCGGGCTATACTCTCCTGGGGCACCGTTTCCTAAGCCCGTCGGAAAAGCACAGTATTCGGGTGGGAGTGGCCCGATTTTCCAGGTGCCGTCTGTCACCTCTGGAAGGGGAACTCCCTGACCCCTTGCGCTTCCCGAGTGAGGCAATGCCTCGCCCCTGCTTCGGCTGGCGCACGGTGCGCTCACCCACTGACCTGCGCCCACTGTCTGGCACTCCCTAGTGAGATGAACACGGTACCTCAGATGGAAATGCAGAAATCACCCGTCTTCTGCGTCGCTCGCGCTGGGAGCTGTAGACCGGAGCTGTTCCTATTCGGCCATCTTGGCTCCTCCCCCAGACTAAGTCTTTTAAATCTGAGTTTTACACTTACAGCACATCTCAATTTGGACTAGCCACATTAAGTGCTCAATAGCCACATGTGGCCAGTGGCTACTGTATTCCACAGTTTGGGCCTAGAGCCAAAGGGATAAGGTGGAGCTTGTGGAGGGTAGCCTAGCAGCCTCTGCTGTGGGGAGAAATGACTTGGGCTATGGAAAATACAAGCAGTAAGCCTGCTATCTGCCATATTATTTTGTAAAACATGCTCTTTAATACTTTAGTTGCTAAGCATGCCAATTGATATGCTCAAAACCTTTCCTATCAAATAACAAAAACAGCAACCTTTACTGTTTCCTTATTGCCTATTGCAACATTCAACTTCCTCACTGTGACACTTGGGGTCCTTGTCCATGTCGACTTAACGTATATTGACGTGTATTCTTCTTCCACTCTCCCACTTCTGTGATTGCATTATCTCTGCTTTTTAAATACAACAGAAGCCCTCTTTTGTGACATTTTTGTTGATCAAGTTATTGAAAAAAGTCATTGAAAGAAGGAAATTATTAAAATGTGTAGAAATGATACGTATATACACCTTAAACATTCCTTAACTGAAAACATATGACTGCACATTCACATGCGGAAGGGATAAGGGTGATTTTTAAAACATGGATCATCTGATTGAAGTTCTTCATAACGCTTCTTGCATCAACTTAACCCATAATGCATAGTATACATGAAACATATTTGAGAAACAATCTGATTATGGAGCCTTTTAGATTTCTACTATTTTCTCCAAAATCATCGTAGTTGTCTTGTCCACATCTAAATTGTCAGCAAAAATTTTTTGTACCTTACATTTAATGAGTCCTTCTAAACCATTCAATTTAATTTGCATGAAAACATTAATTCTTTTTTTTCTTAGTCCTACTGGATTTTAGACTATTTAATTAAATTACGTGTTACAGTAACAAAAAAAACTAGCCTAAATAGGTTCAACAAGAAACACAGTTGACTTTTGGTAAGCATACAATTCATCTGGCAGAAGTGAGTGTGAACAGGTATCCTAGAGTAGCCTACCAGCCCTGAGTATCCAGCACACCTCATAGTATGTCTTATAGAGGGAGTAGAAGGCACTGGCTAATCAGGTGAGCTATTAATAGTTAACAGTTTCTGGTTTGCCTTGCTCTTGGCCTGCACCTCCTCCTACAATCCCTTCCTTTTCATTTCCTACCTCTTGCTGTTGAAACTCTTTGGTAGGCAGAATAATGATCCCCAAAGATGTCTACATCCTAACCCCTGCAACCTTCACATGTTACCTTACATGGCAAAAGGAACTTTGCAGGTATGATTAGGTTAGAGATCTTGAGATGGAAAGATTTTTAAAAATTATCTGGTGGGCTAAATCTAATCACATGGGTTTTTAAAAGCAGAGAACCTTTCCTGGGTGTGATCAGAGGGACATGTGTCTGGGGAAGAAAGGCACAAATAGATGGAAGGCTACTGACATTAAAGTTGGAGGGCACACCAACATGGCACATGTATACCTATGTAACAAACCTTCACGTTGTGCACAAGTACCCTAGAACTTAAAGTATAATTTAAAAAAATAAATAAATAAAGTTGGAGGAAGGGGGTCATAAGCCAAGGAATGTGGGTGGCCTCTAGAAACTGGAAAAGGTGAGGAAATGGATATTCCCCTAGAGCCTTCAGAAAGAAATACAGTCCCACTGGCACCTTGATTTTAGCCCATTGAGGCTCATGTTGGACTTCTAACATATAGAATTTTAAGAAAACAAATAATAAATATATGTGCTTTTAAATAATAATTGTATGTGCTTTTAAGTCACTAAGTGGATGGTAAATAGAAAACTAATACAAAATGTATTTGATCTTCCAGTCTCACCTCAAAACAAAAATCCTCTGCAAAGATTTTCTTGATACTTGTGATTTGGCATGCACTTTCCCTCTTTCGGATTTGAATCCTTTATATTGTACTTACCTTAATTTTCCCTGTATTATTTTGGGTGGTGCCTTTTCTTAACCCTCTAGTAGACTATACACTCTTTCACTTGTTTTTTTTTATTTTTATAAATTTATGGGATACAAGTGTGATTTTGTTATGTGGATAGAATGCATAATAAAGTCAGGACTTTTAAAGTATCCATCACCTGAATAATGTATATTGTACCCATTAAGTAATTTCTCATCATCCAACTCCCTCTCTGACCCCCCGACCCTTCCTAGTCTCGTAGTCTCATTTCACACTCTATGTCCATGTGTACATATTGTTTAGCTCCCACTTATAAGAGAGAACATGCGGTATCTGTATTTCTGTATTGGAGTTGTTTCACTTAAAATTTTTGTACTATATGTCCAGATAGTCTCTAGATTTTGTCCTTGGATTAATATAGACCTGCATTGTGCAGTAGGGTAGCCACTAGCCACATGTGGCTACTTAAATGTAAATGTAAATTAATCTTAATTAAATAAAATTAAAAATTGAGTTTCTTAATCCCACTACCATGTTTCAGGAGCTTAATAGCCACACATTATTTATGGCTAATATATTGGGCAACATAGATATCCATTATCTTAGAAAGTTCTATTGAATAGTGCTGCCCTAGATGGCCAGTTTTTGTATACTTGGAAAATATTTTCTTGGCTCTTCTGGAGGTGTTTTCACTGAGATATGTATGAAGGCTTTTGTTATGTTCTTTCATTTCTTTTGAGAAGCAGGCTTTTAAAATATAGTTTGCTGTGGGAACTCATGTGTATCAATTGGAGTCCTGGAAAGAAACAAATTCACACCATCTATTCAAAAGAAGAGTCTTTAATGATGGCAGGTGTGAACAGAGTTAAGAGAATCAACAAAAAATGTAGAGGCAGCTAGAGTTTAGCAAAGTGGTAAGGGATTACAATTTAAAGCTGAAGGGCTATTGGAGTCGTGGGAAGTGCCACCCCACATAGCTGTGGTCCTGAAGGAATGCAGCCTCTAACAGAAGTGGGGCCCAAAGCAAAGATGAAGCAAGGAAGGAATTCTCCAGCCTCTCTCATGTCCTGACCTTCAGTCTCCAGCCAAACCCAACCTGAAGCCAACCAGCAAGGGAGCCTGGGAAAGCTGGTCTGCAGGATAAGCCTGCTATGGCACAGAACAGAGAGAAAGGTGGGGAGTAAAGTCAGGGTGGAGAAACAAACGGAAAATAACCAGTACCATGGTTAAGGGCATTATACCACGTTACCCAATCCCATTTTGAGATATTTATATTAGAGGTAAGTAATAAAGTTTTCCTTCCCCAGATGGATAACAGCATTTCAGCATCATGAATAATAACAAAGTGCTTTCCCTTTGCTGTGGCATTCTGGAAGATCAGATTGAACTCTGTATTCCATAACTGTGAGAGGGCATTGGAGTTGCCTATTTGTGCTTATTTTCTTCCTGGCCTGTACTTCTCATTCTAATTTATATTTTACTTTGTCCTGTTATTTTATTTTCAACTTATATTTTTCAGCATTTCTTTGTGCTTACATTGTGAAGTGAGGCAAGAATAAAACAGACAAATAGATAAATGCCTGTTTTTAATTCTCAGAATCATTCTGCAGTGTGTCTTGCCCATAGTTGACTTGTTAAGTGCAAACAAATTCAACCATGCAGATAAATAATTTATATGGTAATTTCCATTTCTATCCATAGCTAATACTGATCATTCCGTTCAATACATATTTCTTTTGCTTGAAATCGTTGGATAGCTTCTAACTTTCCATATCCTCAGAGGAGACAATAAAGGGAACTTAAACTGAAACTGATGCTGCAAGTGAAGTTACAACTATATGAGTCACAAATTCAAGAAAGGAGTTCTTCCATATGTCTGAGAGCATGGTGGGAATTAGGGACATTTATGATAGAAACAGTGAGAGTTGGGGACTTTTATGAGAGCATTTCACAGAACTAGGCAAGATGAAATAATACCTGCCTAAAACAAATATATGATTGGAGGCTAAAGATGTAATAATCTCAACTATTTTCACCTTCATTTTTTCAATGAACTGGTCTCCTTACATCATAGATTCTCAGTTTTTTGTTTTTTTTTTTTTTTGAGACAGAGTCTCACTCTGTTGCCAGGCTGGAGTGCAGTGGCACAATCTCGGCTCACTGCAACCTCCACCTCCTTGATTCAAGTGATTCTCCTGCCTCAGCCTCCCGAGTAGCTGGGACTACAGGCGCCTGCCACCACATCCGACTAATTTTTGTATTTTTAGTAGAGACAGGGTTTCACCATGTTGGCCAGGATGGTGTCGATCTCTTGACCTCGTGATCCACCTGCCTCAGCCTCCCAAAGTGCTGGGATTACAGGCGTGAGCCACTGCGTCCGGCCACGTCATAGAATCTTAGATATGAAGATGAGGAAAGACAGTAGAAACAGAATTCAAGCTTAGAGAAATTTTCATTGGTTTCTGTGTTCAGGACTTTTAAGTCTCATGCTTCTAATAATGTTTATGTAAAAAATTTTACTGTTTTAAAACATGAAGCTGTGAAAATAAGAGTACTCTAAGAAGAAAGTGGATATTTGCTTACCTCGCTCTCATCTTTTCACTCTTAGGTTTTCTACAGATTCATTAAATTGTGCTTGCATAATTTCTTCTCAATGTTTAGAAACTTAATGAAAACTATCAAATTCAGAAACTTAGTAACAATTATCAAAATCTCCCTTTAGTCACTTTTCTTTTTGGCAACATGTTCTCAGTTCCCCTTTCCCATCTTTCTTACTGGTCATATATTATAAATAGGTTAGCATTTTGCATATTTATATTCTATTCCATGTGGTCATAATTCTTTCTTTTTTGAAGAAATTAAGGGAAAATTGTACTTGATATTTTTAATGGCAAGACACATTCTAGAATTTTACAATCTATAATAATTCAAGTCTTTTGGAAGCTTTTTGTGGATAATTAAGAATTATAATTTAGATTTGTGAGAGAATATTTATAATACCTTGAATCTAGGCCTAAGATATATATATTTTGAAATTACAGAAATACTTTTCTTTAAGAAAAAGCAGTTTTTTAAGAAAATGGAACTACATAAATAAAATATTCTTTCCAAATTGTGAAGTTACTTTCATTTGCAAATATACAATATTTTTTGCATAGTGTGATTTTAATTATTTTATATACTCCATGTAACGTTCTTATTAACAATTTAAAATGCAATGATTAATTTTACTTTTATAAGTTTTCTGTTCTAAGAAAGAGAGTATTTCTTTGTTTTACCCTGTTTATAGGAAGCCTTAAAGAAGGAAGGACAGAGAAAATCATCCACGTTAGTGTACAGCACAGTACATTGTTGTTTGATGAAAGTAGTGACCTCAACAGTGTCAAACAGAAAGAATATCTTCATCTTAAGGTGTAGAGCTGTGAAGTGAAGGAGAAAAATGTGCTTGAAGCTCATTAAACTTTGTCCAATTAATATTTTTTTTTTTTTTCAGGGCTAACATTATTGGTAATATCTACTTCAAATGCTTTTCTTTATTGTCTTCACAGACTTCTAGAAACTAATTATTTCCCTCAGATTGTGATGATTTCTAGTGAATTCCTAGCACAAGACATTTGGATGTGGTTTTTGTGTAGAACTGTAAAATTGCTGATGCGTGGCCTTTACCTTTTTAACTTACAAAAGTGATTCAAATTAATGTTACTGAGAATCTCTCATAAAGACCAGGAAGAAATGTGTATATATATATATATATATATATATATACACACACACACACACACACACATATGTATGTATTTATATTCTATTCCATCTGGTTATAATTCTTTCTTTTTTGAAGAAATTAAGGGCAAATTGTACTTGATATTTTTAATGGCAAGACACATTCTATAATTTTACATATGCTAATTGTAATATATACGTGTGTGTATATATACACACATATATACACACATATATACACATATATATACACACACATATAAATGTGTGTGTATATATATAAATGTGTGTATATATATAAATTTGTGTGTGTATATATATATATTTGTGTGTATTTATGTGTGTGTGTGTGTATGTATATATACATACATGTAGTTGTTGTTGTTGGTTTTTCTTGCTGGAGTGTAGTGGTGTGATCTCAGCTCACTGCAGCCTCTGCCTCAGCCTCCTGAGTAGCTGGGACCACACGTGCACACAACCACACCAGGCTAATTTTTGTACTTTTAGTAGAGACGGAGTTTCACCATGTTTGGCCAGGCTGGTCTCAAACTCCTGACCGCAAGCGATCCGCCCACCTCGGCCTCCCAAAGTGCTGGGATTATAGGCATGAGCCACCGTGCCTGGCCTAACCAAAAGGGATTTTAACTGAAGGTTGAAAGGCAGCGTCAACATGCTAATTGTAAAAACAACATGGATTCCAGTAGGTAGGACCTTGAAGAAGACAGTGGGAGAGTACTCAGAAATTCGCAGGGGAAAATGACGGCTAGGTCAAAGCACAGAAAATGTATAACTACTATAGTAACCTTGAAAGATAAGACGTAATGATTCTGTAAACATAGGTCCCTGTCCTTCCATGTTAACACTACGTTTGTAAGGCCTGAGAGAGCTATTTGGATTTGAAGCTAAACAATCTTTTACATCAATGGAGATCTCCTTCTTGTTGACCTTGGTACTTTAAAGAAGACTTATTGGGCAACTACGTAATCATCCAATCTATATTTCTCCTTCTGGTACATAAATATATTACAAGACACTTGGCCAGATATAATACTGAGTGAGGATACTTTACATCTATGGCATTCTCCTGTATCAAAAAAGTCTATGAGATTTCTTCTGTCTTGTTGTTAGTGAACTTATGCATGTTCGTGCTCCATAGAGGGAACTCCATTCAAAAGTATGATTGCCATCTTCTAACTCCTTCCTGGCTATTAAAGGATTAAGTTGCAGCTTTTATATTAAAATATTTGACCAGTTTATTCTGCCTTGGAACTGTTAGGTTGACTTTTGTTCTTTGAGCTTTGCAAGATCAAAAATATTTCTTTTTTTTTTTTTTTTTGAGACGGAGTCTCACACTGTTGCCCAGGCTGGACTGCAGTGGCACGATCTCAGCTCACTGCAAGCTCCGCCTCCCGGGTTCATGCCATTCTCCTGCCTCAGCCTCCCGAGTAGCTGGGACTACAGGCGCCTGCCACCACGCCCGGCTAATTTTTTGTATTTTTAGTAGAGACGGGGTTTCACCATGTTAGCCAGGATGGTCTCGATCTCCTGACCTCGTGATCCACCCGTCTCGGCCTCCCAAAGTGCTGAGATTACAGGCGTGAGCCACCGCGCTCGGCCACAAAAATATTTCTAAAATAAATAAAGCAAAGAAGATGCAGTACTTTCAATCAGACATTTGAGAAACGCTGTATGAAGTAAACATAAAGTATCAACAAGGTCTCAATAGAAGCGTAAGCCTTCTTGAAGACTCCATCTTCCCTTCTTATTGTAGCACAAACACAGGACTGGTATCCAGAGTGTAGTTGAAAAAAGGGTACCAGGATGGTGCTGTGCTTTGTTGACTAAGTAGTTTGTGGATCTATACTTCCCAGTTTAGGAAAAGCCAGCAAATTTCTTTATGTGAGTGAGTTTTATAGTTTCTTCAGAACTCAAGGGTTGTCATTCCAAATGACTTGAAATACAATAGCTCCTTTTGTTGTTCGAAATGACAAGCAAGGAGTACATGCAGCCGTAGATTGGCTTCACGCAGCAGAAAAAATGGACATGAGCCACTGCCAATACAAGGTTCACTGGAGTCATACTAGGTACAGAAAGTAAGAGGGAATAACAATTGTCCGTCAATAAAAGGTTTAAAGAAGCAAGGCATGCTTTTTCTTTTTTTCTGAGACTCCCTCTTCTCCACCTAATTACATGGTTTTCCTGGTTACAGAGGCCCATTTACTAGGGAAAAAGTCAGGTTGGACATGTCATCACAGGCGTTCCAAATGGCAAGCTGTCATGAGTGTATGTGTATGTATGTGTGTGTATGTGTGCATGTGTATAAGGTGTGTATGTATGTGCTAACATTTTAAACGTGTCTTCTGAACCTTTATGGAACTTATATTTGTTCTTAGTGATTACACCTTTCTTTTCTAGTACTTTCAAATGAAAATACATGTTGTGATCCTTTGCTAGTCACCTTTATTTGGTTTCTTTTCTTTTTTTTTTTTTTTTTTTTCACTTCAGCCAGTTCATTTGATAAAAGAGGCCTATTTTCCATCTCCATTTCCTTACAGAAAGGTAGATGTCAATGTATGTAAACTTGTATGGTCTTGCATAGCCTTATTCAATGCTCTCTTCCAAACAAGTTATCTGTTTTGTCGTCTACCCTTCTTCATTAGAGAAGTTAAATTAGTGGGACAGAGGCCAGAAAAAAGTACTATGGGCTCACACCTGCCTTGCAGCCTCTAGGGAAGGGTAACTTGGACCACTCCTAGTTAGCTGTGTTGATTTCAACAGGGATCACCAATATTTCCCAGGTAGAATCATTTTGTCAGAAATGGTCTGGTTGCTGAATGGAAATATAACTCTGTTTTTTTAGTAGCCAAGTCTATTTTACTGAAGGTGACTTATTTTTGTGAGACCTCTTGATCCATATTTCTTATTAAGTCATGCTGCATTTTAGATATTCACCCAATTTACCCAAGTTCAAGATATTAGCTGTTTATTCTTAATTCTGACTCCAAGTAAGTGTTTTCTTTCCCTTTTGTGCTTACGGAGTTGCAAGAGGTGAAGAAAGGATCCAGTATCTTGCCAAAAAGAAGCTCCTTCTGCAAATAAAGAAATACAAAAAAGGCAGTTTAACCAACCAAACAAAAACTGCCATTGCACAGTTGTAATTCTCCCAGGGAAGCTTGTATTTGTTAGGTGTACTCTTTTGAAAATGACATAAGGAGAGTTCACCCATCTCCAGTACTTCAAGTGGGGCTCAGATCTTGGCATGATTAGCAAAATGGGTTTTCCAACACATTTATTTTGGGGACTTTTTATCCTCTGTGAGTCTTTAATCTGGTTTCCAGACTCTTCCCTAATTTCATTGTTCTGTGTTTTTTCTCTTTTTGAGGATGCTATTGGGTGAAATTTATAGGCACAGTACTCAGTTTAGCAAGAGTGGGGGGAAATGACTATTTTTTGATATTTGCTTTTTAAGGAGGGTTGCTTGTTTTCCTGTCTGGTTGACTGTACTGACATTCCCCCTATGTGTGGCTACCTAGTATAAGATCTAAGAAGGATTTCATTCTAGAAGACAGTGTTTCAACTAAACACTCTCTTGATGTAGCCACATAAATAAAACCATAAGGGCTCTGCCATGGTGTTGCTTTTAATATATAAGCAAACCTCTTCCCCTCTTGCTCCCTTATGTTAACTTCCCCCCCACCCCCTCCCCCCCACCCATCCTTTATTTGGTGGCAACTTCCTCTTCTAGGTCTGAGATTAAAACCTATAAGTATCTCCCTCCTGAATCCAGGTCCAGTTGACTGTTGATAGACAGAAAAATGCTTGTGGGCTAGGGCAGAATCTATGCTGAGTATGACTAGAAACAGTTTCTTCTCTCTCTCACTTTCTGTGTCTCTCCCGTGAGTATGCAGATCTCATGAATACGCCACCTTTCATTAGCTCTGTTTTTCCCTCATATACTCCCTTGGACACTCTAATCTGGTCTTCTCTGTCTTTTGGCCCAAGGAGTTGTCCATTTTTGCCCCTCTCCAAATCCACACATTCACCTTCTTATATTTCCATGCCTAGCTGAAGTGCCATTTTGTCCACAAAATCTCTCATGAACTTCCTTTTCCCCCATATGAAAGTAACCTTTTCCATTTTAAATTCTTTAGCACTTTATATATACTTCTCTGTTACACCTCTGAGCACTTTCTCTCTGTTCTCATAGTTATTTTACTGCATGGTTTCCATATTAGAATGTAAAGTGCTGGAACAGGAACTGCGTCTGATTCTCCTTGAATCTGCCCAATCTCTGGCACAGACTCTAACACACAGGAAGTGCTCTGAAATGTTGGCCACTGATGAAAACATGAACAAAGAGAGCAGGTCAGACCTTCCCTGGAACATAGCATGACCTGAGGGGACTTTAGGGTTGATTCCTCATTAAGAGATGGATTGGCATCAGATATCTTATTGAAGCCTTGTGAAGGGGGAATGAGCTCCAATCATGATGGAGGGATTCTGGATCAATAAAATTCAAGTTATGGAAGCCTCATTAGTCAAGGTCTGAGATCCCTTACTAGAAAGCCTTGGAATTTATTTTATTAGTCTTTAGGTAGGCTTTGGAGCTGTACGTATGGGTAGATAGAGCAGGGGTGAGGGGATTAGGGGAATTCGCTTCTGAATTTGCTGTTGTTTCCAGAAAAGCAGTCCAATCTAGAGCAGGGATTCCCACAAATCAGATGTTATGGCCCAAAGGGTCCTAGGAGGCTCCCCAAAATGAATGTGAAGCTTTATTCTGCTTTGAAGAGACAGTTGCATGGTTGCATGGGATGCTCTCTTAAACATTGAATAAAATGAATAGTAAAAATTATCAATAACACCTGAAGAGCAACCCAGTTATAGTATAATACTTAAGGTTCCAGCTCCTGAAATGTCCCAGAATATAACTTGAAAAATCACATATCCAAGAAAATATATTTTGCTGGTAGGACACTCAACTCTGGACTAGGTTCATAACATTTCTATTAATTATTGGCTCTCTGTTTTCAGGAATCTCATTATAGCCATGTGATTGTCTACACATTTTCCACCAAGCCCACTGTCTTTTTCCTTAAATCTATTATGTTGGTAAGATTGCTGTTTTCCCCCAACAACAAGCCCCAATCCTGGGATTCTTTGAGTCCTTTTCACATTTGCCTCCCAACTAAATGTTTCCAGGTCCTGGTCATGTTCCTCCACTACTTTCAGTGAGGTCCTATATGCCAGGACTGCACATCTGAACACTGTATTGACAGCCTCCCTAGCTGGTTTCCCTCTCTCTTTTCTCACCTTTTTCCAACCCACCATTCCTAAGTCCTATGTTCATGATTCCGTTCCTATGTTCAATAACTTTCAGTGATTTTTCCATTGCTTACAATATAAATTCTCAACTTGTCAGAACTCTACAATTTCTCCTTTTGATCTTGTCCTTTCCTATCAAAATTTCATCTATTTTTATCTATACGTAATATTTGTCCATATTTATGGGGTACATGTGATATTTTGTTACACGCATAGACTGGTGTCATGATCAAGTCAGGGTATTTGTGGTGTCCATCACTTTGAGTATCATTTCTATGTCTTGGGAACATTTCAAGTCCTCTTTTCTAGCTATTTTGAAATATACAATGCATTGTTCATTATAGTCACCTTTATCCATTCTTCAGGATCCCACATCTGTATGTAAATGTAAGTTTAATTGTTTATATGTTTACCTTCCTCATTAGGTAATAGCTCCTTGAGGACAGGAACTGATCTGACTTATCTTTGCATTTGCAAAAAGGCTAACATAGTGCCCAGCACAGATAAATTCTTGGACTCTAGCTTTTTGAGGGGAAAGATGATATCTCATTCACCTTTGTGAACTCACACTTACACAGTGTCTAGCTCTGATGAACATGCATTAAAAGATAAATGAATAAAAACAATGTTTTTCCATGAATGAAGGTATAGCCCATTCTACTTCCAGTTCCTTTTTTAAAGAAGAGGCAGTATGGAACCAAACAGATGGTTAAAATGTTAATTCTTATATTGTCTAGTTAGGCTTTGGGCCTATTACTATTCTCTGGATCTGTTTTTTGCCTGTATAAGAAGAGGAAGTTTAGGCTTAGATCTAAGAGTGTGTGTGTGTGTGTGTGTGTGTGTGTGTATGTATGTACGTGTGTGTGTGTGTGTGTGTGTGAGAGAGAGATGAGGAGAGAATGCCACTGGTATTTTCTTAAGGAACAGGGACACAGTCTTCCTCACATTTAGGCTTTATTTATATGAATCAGCACTAGGTGATATCAAGGCTAAGAGAAGTTGAAGCTTAGACTTCAAAGAGATCTTTTATCTCCTGATGCTGGAAGATGCGTTGATTTATGTTTACAGCCTTGACTTGGCTCTGCAGTCTTGGAACCTTGTAATGATAAATAATATGAGCAACTAAAATCACTCTCTATAGTTTACAGATCACCTTTGTTTGCTAGCTTCTCTCTTTCATTCTGTCTTTCTGTGTTTATTTCTTGTTTTAGCTGCAGATATTTTTCAAGCACTTTCAAATCTCTTATTTCAGCAGAGCTTCATAAATACACCATGAAGTAGCTTGAGTAGATATGGTTATGATAATTTTAAAGTATGATTTGGCTTTAGAATTAAATAGTCTTTTAATTTAAAAAATCTTTTTATTATGAAAAGTCCCAACCAGCCTTTGTTTGGAATCCTGGCTTATTTCTTACTAGCTGTATGACTTATGGTGGGTTACTTAATCTATCAGAAACTTTGTCCCTCTTCTACAAAATGAGGTTAACAGCAATACCTGCTACATGGGTTTGTTGTGAGGATTAAATAATACTTTTAGAACACTTATTACTCCTGAGTCACAGTAAATGCTAAAATAAAATGGCTATTATTATTTGGTGATTTCTTGACAAAGGAGGGGGGACTATAACCCCCATATGCTTTCCTAAACTCTTTTAAGTTGAAGAACAATCTTAGCATAATTGGTTTGTTAACATTGGCAGTAAAAGTTTTCAAGTTTTCCGTTCTATGAACTTGGGTTTGATGATGTTGGTGTTGAGTTTGGAGGTTTTAACTCAGACCGCCTGACTACTATTTCTCCTGAATTTTTGTTCTTCTTGTTTTGCTTTCTACTTGGAATTGCTCTTAAGCAGAGGCTTGGAGCCATGCCACTTTAAAGAGTTAAATTTCTGATGCCATTTTTAAGATTCATGTGGGCATTGTCTTTGGCCATCTTTCTATCACTGTACCCCAGGTTACTCCTGAAACAGGAAGGAGTGGAGAGGGGTCCTTCTACTTTTTCTGGTAGACTATGAGCTCCTTGAAGACACAGAATGTTTCTTGCCTAACAGAGATCTTTGTACTTGTCCAAGTACAGGCTTAGCAGATTCTTTACTATGTATGATTCTTAAAGAGTATTGATTGAAATAATTGTTTTAAAAGCCATTAGGGTTATGTGGAGCAAAGATGAGAGTAACAAAATGCATTTCCACTGTCATCATCCTTGACTTATGACAAAATTCTGCCCTCTAATTCCTTGCTACTCAAAATGTAGCCTTTAGACCGGCAGCATCAGCATCACCTGGGAGGTCATCAGAAATGCAGAACCTCCACCTGACATCCAATCTACCAAGTCAGAAGAATCAGATTCTACCCTTTAACAAGATCCCCAGGGGAATCTCTGACCAGTAAAGTTTGAGAAATGCTGCACTAAAAGACGTGCCCTCAGCCCAGCAGGTGTTAAGCCATGCCTGAAGGACAGACTGGCTGTGCTCACCAGATGAGTTCCCACATTGGCTATTAACTCACCTGGTTCTAGATCTAGTCTCATTTCATTCTGTTTTGAGACCTGCGCATCCATCTGGCTTTCCTTTTATGCTATTATGGCGACCCACTGAAATTTAACTTTTGGGATGCTTGACTCATCTGCTTTGCATCCCATTAACAACATCATTCTTCCTTCCGGCACAGTTTTCCTAAGGTTGCTAGTCTTGAACCCTCTATATCTATCTGTTCTCATGGGCTACTCTCATTGGACAATCCTTCACTACTTCCTTGCTCAGGCCTGAGTCAGCAAAAACTTTCAAAAGGCATATCTTAAGAATTGTGTGTGTGTGTGTGTGTGTGCATAGTGCAAATGCAGCCAGATATACTGATCCCCAAAGGAAAAGTACAGATACTATTGAGACAATGTATACATGTAGTGAAAATTGTTTTAAGAAATAGTGATTATACTGTACTGACTAGACTTTCTTCTTAAATGTGAGAGCAACATTTGCCATATATAATTTCTGTTCAAGAGCACTTATATAGCTAATGCTCTCACACTAAATGTTTAACATTTGATTCTGTTTTCCTTAAAACAAATCGAGCCATGGGTGGAAATATATGATTTTAAAGATTTTTGTCTTTTGGGGAGAGGGGATCTTTTAAATCTCTTGTTCATTGAAAATTTTTTTTGTGTGCACAGCAAAATACCAAAAGAAAATAAATTCAGTTAAACAAGATGAGGAGCATAATGACCTTGGATGTTTTCATCATATTTTTTGAAATATTCTTCCCTTTTGTAAGGGTTCATGCTGAAATAACACCCTTGTCAAAATGTCTAAGCACTCCAATAATAGGTGATGAAGAATTGGTGACAGAGAGAAAACAGGTATTTTTTAGCTCACTAATATAGCAGCCAGGCAGTGATTTCCACTCTTACCTGCTCCGTGAGAGTAAACACTTCAGAACCACAGTCTTGATGAAACTAAAAATGACTGTAAACAATGTTGCCCACTTTCCCTAAAGGAGAATTTTAAACTTAATATTATTAAAAAATGAGATTTCAGCCAGGTGCGGTGGCTCATGCCTGTGATCCCAGCACTTTGGGAGGCCAAGGTGGGTGGATCACAAATTTAGGAGATCAAGACCAGCCTGGCCAACATGGTGAAACCCCGTCTTATTAAAAATACAAAAAAAATTAGCTGGATGTGGTGGCATGCACCTATAATCCTAGCTACTTGGGAGGCTGAAGCAGGAGAATCGTTTGAATCTGGGAGGCAGAGGTTGCAGTGAGCTGAGATCATGTCACTGCACTCCAGCCTGGCCACAGAGCAAGACTCTGTCTCGAAAAAAAAAAAGAGATTTTACCCTTTTACTCATTTTTAACTTTCTCTTTGGTTACCAAAGCTGTTGTTTGAACACTGGCAGGAAGGAATAACTATTAATGACTCTTCTATGTTAACATGTGCTAATGAGCTAACAAATGTTTTCCTCCCTCTAACTTAGAAACTTCAGTGTGTGTATGCATGTGTGTATGTGTGTGTGTGTATGTGTGTGTGTGTGGTCTGTATTAATGAGAATTCATATCTCAGTAATCAGTAATTTAATTAGTACTAAGTGATGTCAAATCATTTGGTGCACTCATCAAAACTTACTGATTTTTTGTGCCTTATTCCAGTGCAATGATACATAGTTATATTAGGATTAAATGAGATAATGACAGAAAAATGTGAAATTCTATATTGTCACACAATGCTGTTCCAGTCTGTACTATCTAATGAAGAAAATTTAAACAAATGCCTTATTAGCTGATGATGGCTTAACATATAAACAGTATGGGTGAAAGTTGCTTTTGACTGCTTCTTGCAAGGTATTATCCTAAAAAAGGTGAGTAATGTGGAGTTTTATTTGCACCAAGGCACTGTGTATAGGGGTCACTTTTTGCTCAGGGCAGCCTGTCTTAATCCTAATCCCTGAAGTCAGGACTGCCACGGTTGCATGGCTCTGCCACATCAGTGGTGTCTCCTGTTGTTGTCCAATGTGGTGGCAGTGCCTGAAGCCACACCAGGTAGCAGGGAACTTTCTCTGCCCTGGTGGGAGGGCCCACATTTTCCTATGAACCTGACCTTTCCTATGAACCGAATCTTCCTATGAAGTTTCCATTTCATATTTTTCTTGAAATGTTCTGCTACACCTGACATCTGTTGTTTTCTAGAATAGAAAAGTAAGTTACAGTTTAGAACTGTGCTGTCCAGTATGGTAGCCTTTAGCCACAGGTGGCTATGGAGCATTTGAGATGCAGCTTATCCTAACTGAGATGTGCTGTTAGTGTAATAAACACACTAGATTTTGACAACTTAGAAGTAAAAAAAGATTGCAACATATTTCATTAACAGTTTTTTATATTAATGTTTAAATGATATTTTGGATATATTGAGTTAAATAAAAATACTATTAAAATTAATTCCACTTTTTTCAACATGTGGTTACTAGAAGATTTAAAATTATATATGGCTTGCATTATATTTCTATTGAGCTGTGCTGGTTAAGAAAATTTTTTTATATAGAATAATATTGTATATATAATGTATATATGAATATATAGTAAGTAGGATTAGTTAGGATTTACCAGAGAAACGGAACTAATAGGAGATTTTATAGATGCTAATTTTAAATATAGTTTGTATTATATATGTTTAATAATATATAACATGTAATATATATTATATATTTTTAAATACATATTTTAAAATTATGTGTGTGTGTGTGTGTATATATATATGTGGAGAGAGAGAGAAGGAGAGAGAGAGATTTATTATAATGAATTTGTTCATGCAGTTATGGAGGCTGGCAAGTCTCAAAATCTGCAAGATAAATTGGCAAGCTAGGGACCCAGGGAAGGTGGTGGTATAGTTGTAGTCTGAATCTGAAGGCCTAAGAACAAGAGGAGCTGAGGGTGATAGTTTTAGTCTAGAGCAGGAGAAGACCATGTCCCCACTTAAGCAGTCAGGCAGAGACAGAGAGTGAATTCTCCCTTCCACTTCCATTTTGTTCTATTCAGGTCATCAGTGGATTGGGGTAGGCCCACCCACATTGGGGAGGGCAATATGCTTTGCTCAGTGTCCTGATTCAAATGCTAATCTTATCCAGAAACACCTTCACAGACACACCTGCAAATAATGTTTAACCATTATTTGACTGGGCGTCCTGTGGCCCAGTCAAATTGACATGTAAAATTAACCATCATATATATCAGGGGTCCCCAACCCCCCGGGCTGCAGACCAGTACCAGTCCATGGCCTGTTAGGAGCCGGGCTGCACAGGAGGAGGTGAGTGGCCAGCACTGGAGCATTCCTGCCTGAGCTGCGCCTCCCACCAGATCAGCATTAGATTTTCATAGGAGCCCCAACCCTGTTGTGAACTGCGCATGTGAGGGGTCTAGGTTAAACATTCCTTATGACAATCTAACTAATGCCTGATGATCTGAGGTGGAACAGTTTCATCCTGACACCATCCCCCGTCCCCCACCATCCATGGAAAAATTGTCTTCCACAAAACCGGTCCCTGGTGCCAAAAAGGTTGGGGACTGCTGCTATATATAACAGAGACGGCAAAAGCTGCAAGGAAGTGAAAGAACCTATAGGTTGAAAGATTATGCAGTTCTAACTCAGGCCAGCAGGAATTATACCACCATATGGTTTTTTTCCTTTCTACCTTTCCAGGAGGTAAGCGAGGATGTAAGTCATGGCTGCATCATGGCAGAATGTTTCTGGTGGAAACGGGGTCCTTAGAGAGCAATTACACTGTTCCTTCCATAAGCGTAGATTTGAAAATCCCTTTAGCCAGAGAGAAGACACAGGTAACAAATGGAAGGTTCAAGAATTTTTTTATGCCTAGTTGTTTTTGAGTCTCTAAACATATCAAACTCATCAGCAAATATTAGGAGGCAAATCTCTTATCTCTGCTTAAGAGACTCAGAGTGAGCTGGTGGACTTCAGCAGAAGGCAGGGGTAGGTGCCAGCATGAGCTTCCTTCCTAAGATTTGTTCTTTGTGAACTGACTGGTAAAGCCACTTTGTTTTCTCATGCTCATAGCTTTTTGGTTTTGGTCTGTAGTTTCCAGCATCCACGTTTCCTCCACTTTTCGGAAAGGGTATATTTTTCCATCTCCCACCTTTTCATATTCTTTGTGTGTGTTTCAGGAGTGCTGACTGTGTTTCTGTAGTCACACTTGTGTGTCCTTTTAGTCCCTCACATAGTTGCCTGGGTTGGATGACATGCATAGAAGTGGGTATTGCTTCTCAAGAGCAACTTTCCTAGACACTCCCAACTTCACCTCCAATGTAAAGTGAGTCCTTGGTACAATCTCAGGTCATCTTTTCGTTTTTTCACTCCTCTTAACACAATTTGCACTGATATAATCATGTGATTATTTGTAATGCCTTGTCTCCCACTGAGCTACAACCTGCATGAAGATGGAACCTTGGTGTTTTTGTTCTCTGTGGTGTTCCCAGTGCCTGGGACATACTAGGCACTAAGTAAATATTTGTTGACTGACTGAATGAATGCATTGATTTAATGTAACCAGAAACTCTTAATGTCACTTTACTTATCACGACATAAAGTCCATCGTCTTTTCCTTTTTTTAGTTGACACATAATAACTATACATACTTATGAGGCGGTAATATTTTGATACATGTATACAATGTGTAATGATCAAGTGAGGATAATTAGTGTATTCATCACCTTGAACATTTATCATTTCTTTGTGTTGCGAACATTCAAAATCCTCTCCAAGCTTTTTGAAAAGGTACACTGAATTATTTTTAGCCATATTCATCCCACAGTGCTATAGAACACTAAAATGTATTCCTCCCATCTAGCTGTAACTTTGTTTCTGTTAACCAATCTCTCCCTATTCTTCCTCCCTGCTACCCTTCCCAGCCTCTGATAAGCACAGTTCTACTCTCTACTTCTATGAGCTCAACCTTTTTTTTTTACTCCAGCTCTCACACATGAGTGACAACCTGCAGTATTTATCTTCCTGTGCCTGGCTTGTTTCACCTATGATGTCCCCTAGGCTCATCCATGTTCCAGGAACGACAGGATTTCATTCATTTTCTTTAAATAGCCAAATAGTATTCCATTGTGTGTCTATACCACAATAAATTCCATGTTGGTCATCTTTTGTCTTCCTGTTTCTACTTGAAGACGATTTTTATGAAACAAGAAAGGCACCACACTGGCTGAGTGATCTTGCTACTTCTAGGTCATCTATTAATTGACACTCTGTCATGTCATCCCTTGGCCTATCCCTTCCTTGTTATTCTTTTTTGCTTGGAACACACCTTGGAATGATGTTTTTGTCTAGCATTATTCACTCCCAACCTCCCCCAGAAGTCTCATCTCATTCAGGATTTCAGTCTTTCTGATAGTTATTTTTTCCTGATGTCATCTTTGTGTTCATTACGGGTTGTATTATCTACCATCTATCCTTTATTTCTTTCTTACATGCAAATTATTGTAAATTTATTTTAATACATTTAAATACCCTATCTTTCCAAAAGCCTCATTCTATGCAGAGGCCTTTGCCATGGTGTGATGAGAAAAACTTGGGATTGTAACACCTCCCGCCCAAACTGGGAAGAAGCCAAGAAACTAAAGAATGACTTGCACACATCCACCTTGATGAGTAGATGAATTTATTAGGACTTACATACTGGGCACTCCTGGATGGCAGCAGGAGCTCTCTAGAGATCCATGCCACCTTCAGTCTCTAAGCTGCTTTAAAGCTAATTTTCTGGTTCTTTGCCTACACTGTTTGAGTGATGAGACTGTTTCCCTTGGTAGGTTCTCAGATATTCTCTGGGATGTTTGAGTTCTCAGGGTCACTTGCTCCTCAGCTGGGCACCATGGCCTTGGCTCACTGCCCAGCCTTCAGGGTTTAGGGAGCAGAGATACACCCTTAAGTAACCTGGTGGGGGATCCATCATACTACACAGGGGGACATACCTTTTGCGGGAATAGGGTAGGGGGATGTTTTGCAGTTTGCTTTTTTTTAATGTACAAGACCAGTGTCTAATTGTACAATATTGCTCCTGAGTTATTTGTTAATCAAAAATGGTTTCGTAAGTGTATTGGTTTCCTATTGCTGCTGTAAGTGACTGCAAGCTTGGTGTCTTAAAACCACATACACATATTCTCTTATAGCTCTGGAGGTCAGAAGTCTGAAAATCAGTTGCACTGGACCAACACCAAGGTGTCAGCAAGGCTCTGCTCCCTCTGGAGGGTCTTGGGGAGAATCCCCTTCCTTGCCTTCTCCAGCTCCTAGTGGAAGCTTGTATTCCTTGGCTTTTGACTTTTCCAAAGCCCAAAGCGTAATTTTGGCTTCGGTTGGGTCACATCTTGCTTCGGTTGTCACATTGTTATATTGCCTTCTTCTGTGTCATCTTCTCTGTGTCATCATCTTATAGGGACATCTTTGATCATACTGAGAGCCCATCTGGATAAACTAAGATAGTCTTTCCATTCTAACACCCTTAACTTAATCACATCTGCAAAGTCCCTTTTGCCATATAAACTAACATTCACAGTGTCCAGGGATTAGGGCCTAGATATCTTTGGGAACTATTATTCAACCTACTGCAATGAGAAAACTGCGTTTTAACTTTTATGTGATATGGAAGTTTAGGCAAGAGAATAATTATGTAACATAGATAAATAAGGCCGGGCATGGTGGCTCACGCCTGTAATCCCAGCACTTTGGGAGGCCTAGGTGGGTGGATCACCTGAGGTCAGGAGTTCAAGACCAGCCTGGCCAACATGGTGAAACCCCGTCTCTACTAAAAACACAAAAAATTAGCTGGGTGTGGTGGCATGTCTGTAATCCCAGCTACTTGGGAGGCTGAGGCAGGAGAATCACTTGAACCCAGCAGGTGGAGGTTGTAGTGAGCCGAGATGGTGCCATTGCACTCCAGCCTGGGTGACAAGAGCAAGACTCTGTCTCACAAAAAAAGAAAAAAAAAAGATAAATAAACCGGATACGTGGTTTATATATTTTAGAATATTAATAGTGGTTTCTGTGGTTGGAGAGTGATCTTTACTTGCTTCTTAATTCTTCTCACCTGTATTTTCTTTTTCCCCCTAGTCCTTAGAACCTGTGAATCTCATCTGTATTTTTCTAAAATTAATACAATAAACAGGTAGTTTATTTATAATGCGAAAAAAAGGAAAATATTTACTTTTTAAAACAGAGTCAGAGTCAAAAATCAGTCTCACTTTAATTAAATTATGACCTGGAGCTAAGACAAAACTTAATCTATATATGTTGGAGAAGGAAGGGATAGAGGTTACTTATGGAGTACATTTTTTGTTTTTAAATGTAATTATACCACTTATAAGCACATTTTTTTCTTTTGTCTGTTTAATTAGAAAAACACTTGGGAGGAGATAATTATCTCTAATTATTTTTGTTTTTAATTTTTAAGGTTTTTTAGGAAGATAATGTCAACATTAGGAAATAACATTTTTTCCTTCCAATATTAATAACTCTTTTTTTCCTTTTCTTTACTTATTGCATGGTGAAGCAGTTCCAGAATAATTTTGAATAATAGTGGCAATACTGGGAAGACTTATCTTACTTTTTTATTTAATGAGAATATTTCCAGTATTTCATCATAATATCTGAAGTTGTCTATATTAGAAAGATAAATAGTACCATGTTAAGGTTGAATAATTTTTTTAATTTACAAGGAATCTTTAAAATCAGGAATAAATATTTAATTTTATTAATTACTTATCATCATCTCTTAAGCTGATCTAATGGGTATTTTTTCTCTCTTGGCCTATTGGTGGAATAAATTACCTTACTAGATTTCCTAGGTTAAATCTTACTTGGACATAGATTATCGTTCTTTCTTTTTTTTTATTTGTATAAATGTATGGAATACCAGTGTAATTTTGTTACATGGATATATTGCATAGTGGTGAAGTCAGGGCTTTTAGTGTGTCCATCACTGAAATAATATACATTGTACCTGTTAAGTAAATTCTCATCATCCACTTCCCTTTCATCCCCTACTCTTCTGAGTCTCCAGAGTCTATTATTCCATACTCTATGTCCATGTGTTTATGTTATGTAGCTCCAGCTTATAAGTGAGAATATGCAGTACTTGTCTTTTTGTGTCTAAGTTGTTTCACTTAAGATATTGGCCTCTAGTTACATTCACGTTGCTACAAAAGACATGATTTCATTCTTTTTTATGACTGAATACTATTCCATGTTCTATCTATCTATCCATCTCACATTTTCTTTACCCAATCATCTGCTGAGGGACATTTAGGGTGACTCCATATCTTTGCTATTGTGAATAGTGCTGTGATAAACATATGAGTGCAGGTATCTTTTTGAAATAAATATTTCTATAATATTGTATTTTGTTTATAAATATGTTCTTTAGAATTTTTAAAATCCATGTTAATAAATACTTTTGTTCCACAAGCTTTTTAAAATGTATGTGTGAGCTGGGTGAGGTGGCTCATGCTTGTAATTGCAGCACTTTGGGAGGCCGAGGCAGGTGTATTGCTTGAGGCTGGGAGTTCGACACCAGCCTGGGTAATGTGGCGAAATGCCATCTCTACTGAAAATACAAAAATTAGCCAGATGTAGTGGCATGTGCTGTAATCCCAGCTACTTGGAAGACGGTGGCAGGAGGATCGCTTGAACCCAGGAGGTGGAGGTTGCAGTGAGCCAAGATTGTGCCTCTGCACTCTAGCCTGGGTGACAAAGTGAGACTCTGTCTCAAAAGAAAAAAAAAAAGTATGTGTGATTACTTTTGTTAATATTTATTTGTGTACTTTGTTTTCACATATTGAAAAATAATTATCTGTTTATTTGAAGATCTGAAAGAATTTGTCCATCACAACCATACGTGCCTATATCATTTTTAGAGCAAGTAATGTTGTGAACACTAATTTATGTCATGGGTTTTCAGCCTCAAATTTTTTATTTTTTCCTGGATCAGTATCAGTAATTTGCTTTTTTTTAATGTTCCATTTCTTTCACATTTTTAATCTTTTAGTTTAGAGAAATTTTTCATTGCAAATGCCTACATTTCTCATTTCTCCTATTTTGTAGAGGCGAGACTGCTCCACCCCTTTGGCTCCTTCGTATTCATTTGCTATTGGAGGAAGCCAAGTTCTCTTCCAGCTTTAGCTGCTGCTCTTAAATTGGCCCACTGCATGCATCTTCCAGTGAAAATCCTCTGACTCCTTCAGAACGCTCCTGTTCTTGGGTGCACCCTGCTGCATCCTTCTGCTCCCTCTTGCATGGGGGCCAGTGATACGCAGGTCTTGACTCTTGTTGATTTGTGCCACCCACTTGTATTTAGGGGCTCCTGGAGATAACTTATCACCTAGTTTTGTTGTAAATGTTTTTTATAGATTTTGGTTTTGCCATCTAGTTACTCTGTTTTTATGTGGCAATTTGGGAATATCTAAAAACCATCTTACCACTGTTGTTTCCATCTTCCCAGAATTCCCTCTTACTTACTTATACATTAGAAACTCTGACATTTAATCTTTTTATTCCTTAATCTTTACCATGCTATTTTATATTTATTTATTCCTTTCTCTTATTTTTTAAAAATTTATTTTCTAGATTTTATTTTTATTTGTTTATTTATTAATTTTTGAGATGGACTTTCATCCTCGTCACCCAGGCTGGAGTGCAGTGGTGTGATCTTGGCTCACTGCAACCTCCACTTCCTGGATTCAAGTGATTCTCCTATCTTAGCCTCCCGAGTAGCTGTGATTACAGGCATGCACCACCATGCCCAGATAATTTTTGTGTGTTTGGTAGAGATGGGTTTCACCATGTTGGCCAGGCTGGTCTCAAAATCCTGACCTAAGGTGATCCACCAGCCTTGGCCTCCCAAAGTGCTGGGATTACAGGCGTAAGCCACTGTGCCCGGCCTTTTTCTAGACTTTAAATAACAGATTCATTCATTGATATCTTTCTTATTTAATATTGAAATATTTATGACTATACACTTTTCTGAAAATAGTTTGGGTATTTTATATACATTTTAATGTAGAGTTTAAAAATTTTTATTTAAAATTATTTGCAATTATAATTTATAGTTCTGTAACAATTTTTTTAGAGTAATTTTTAAAATTTTTAAGTGGTTGGACTTTTCTTTCTAACTTTGGTTATTAATTTATAATTTTGTTACATTACATTCAGGGATATAGCTTGTGAAACTTTGGTTTTAGGACTTTGAATTTTTCTCTGTATCCTACTGTACGATAAATTATTGTAAATAGTGTATAGGTTTTGGAAAAGAAAGTATATTTTCTGATTGTTCATATGAAATTGTACAATTTTATATATTTGTACATTAAATCAATTTTAATAAATTAATCAGCACCTTTACATCTTTGATTTCTTTCTTTTTCTTTCTTTCTCTTTCTTTCTTTCTTTTTCTTTCCTTCTTTCCTTCCTTCCTTCCTTCCTTCCTTCTTTTCTTCTTTTCTTCCTTCTTCCTTGCTTCCTTTCTTTTTTGATGGGGCCTCACTATGTTGCCCGGGCTGGAATGCAGTGGCTACTCACAGGTGTGATCCTAGCTCACTGTGATCTCCAACTCCTGGCCTCAAGCAATCCTCCTGCCTCAGCTTCCTGAGTAGCTGAGACTACAGGTGCATGCCACTGTATCCAGCTTCTTTTAAAATTTTTTAAAAAATGAATTGTATATATATAATGTATACAACAAGATGTTATGGAATACATATAGACAGTAAAAAGGTTAGTATAGTGAAGCAAATGAACATATTTATCAATCATCTCACATAGCTACTCATTGTTTTACTTTTTTGTGGCAAAAGCAGCTAAAATACACTCATTTGGCATGAATCTGAAATACAGTACAATGTTGTTACCTATAGCCTTCATGTTGCATGTTAGATCTCTAAACTTGTTCATCCTATGTATCTGATACTTTGTATCCTCTGACCTACATCTTTCCATTTCCTCCCACCACCCCGCCCGTTGTAACCACTATTTTGTCTTCTATCTCTGTATATTTGATTTTTTTTTTAAGATTCCACATATAAGTGAGATCTTGCAAATTATTTTTCTTTCTGTTTCTGGCTTATTTCACTTAGCATAATATCTTCCAGACTCATCCATCTTATGGCAAATGGCAAGATCTCATTCTTTTTTATGCCCAAATAATATTCCATTGTATATATACAGGTTGAATATCCCTTATCTGAAATGCTTGGGACAAGAAGTGTTTTGGATTTCAGATTTTTTTTCAGATTTTGGAACATTTGCCTATACATGAATAAGATATCTTGAGTATGGGACTCAAGTCTAAATACACAATTCATTTATGTTTCATATACACTGTATATACCTAGGTGTATTAGTCCATTCTTGCATTGCTATAAAGAAATACCTGAGACTGAGTAATGTATAAGAAAAGAGGTTTAATTGGCTCATGGTTCTGCAAGTTGTATAATGGCATCTGCTTCTGGGGAGGCCTCGGGAAGCTTCCAATTACAGTGAAAGGTGAAACAGGAGCAGGCACTTCACATGGCAAAAGCAGGAATGAGAGAGAGAGAGAGAGAGAATGAGATAGAGAGAGAGAGAGAGAGAAAGGAGAGAAAGTGCCACACACTTTTAAATGACCAAATCTTGCAAGAACTCACTATCATGAAGACAGCACCAGGCCGTGAGGAATCCGCTCCCATGATCCAAACACCTCCCACTAGGCCCCACCTCCAGCATTGGGGATTACAGTTCAGAATGAGATTTGGGCGGGGACAAATATCCAAACTATATCATTAGGCTAAAGGTAATTTTATACAATATTTAAACTATATGTGACCCATCACATGAGGTCAGGTGTGGAATTTTCCACTTGTGGTGTCATGTCAGTGCTCAAAAAGTTTTGAATTTTGCAGCATTTTTTATTTCAGATTTTGAATTAGGGATGCTCAACCATATACTATAGTTTCTTTATTCATTTGTTCATTGTTGGACACTTAGGTTGTTTCTATATCTTGGCTACTGTGAATAATGCTACAATAAATGTGGAGAAAGAAATTATATTTTCTGTTTGTTCATGTCAAATGCATTTTATGAATTTATTCATTAAATCAATTTTAATAAATAGATTAATCAGCAACTTTACATCTTTGCTTACTTTTTTATCTGTCAAAGACAGATTTGTTAGCATTTCTGAATATGATCACATTTCTGTTATTTTTCTCTTTGTATTTCTGACAATTTTTGCTTTACATGTGTTAATGCAATATTGACATATAAATGTTCATTAAAATTATATTTTCATTGTAAATTATACCTTTTGCCGATATAAATGATGAACTTGTGCATTTGCCTGGTAATCGATATTATCTGGAAATAATATTGAAATTATGCTTTATGTTTATATACACTTTTTCCATATTCCTTCACTTATTATTTATATTTCTGTGTTGATTTGTTTTAAGGTGTATGTATTTGGTAAACAAAACAAAATAAAACAAAAAAACAAACCAAATACAAGACAGTAAAACATTATCTTTCCTTCCCTTCCTGAAGTCAAGGAATTTCATACCCCCTAAACCCATCTTTTATTTCTGTGTTCTATTCTTCAATCTTATTATGGATGTTACTTTTGGTTTTAATCCAGATTTTTATTGTAAGATATTTTTATACTACATGTGTCTCCTAAATAATGATGAATATTAATTAATCAAATTACTGCTGATTAATTAATTAACTACTCAGACACTTTATAAAGGACTGGGCAAGTATCTATGAAGTAGATACACACTGTCCCTGATCATATTCTGAACTTGATAATTTAGTAGACGACAGAGACAAGTAAGCAGACAATGATAATATTTCAACCAGCAGCCTGAGTGCCATGATTGAGGGATGTTATGAAGGTGCTGTAGGAGGGACCTAGGAGGGATTCTACCCTGCTTTTGGTGAGTCAGAAAAGATGTTCTTAATACTCATAACTTTTAATTAGAAGACAAGATGACCTCACATGCTTTTTAGTTTCCTTTACTTAGAAACTAAACAAAACAAAAAGAATTCAGATTTCTTCTGAATTCTTTGTTCATCAGTAAATCTATAGAAATGGTGGAAGGCTTGGAACATTTTATGAGGCCCTACTATTTTACAGCCATTGTGCCAAGTGTTTTACATTAGTCATTGTCTTTCAAATCTTATAACAACCCTATCTGTGAGTTTTTTTTGCCCATTTCACAGATGAAAAAATGGAGGCTCAGAAAGGCTAGGTAATTTGCATGGTTGCATGACTTGACAATGATTCCCATTCAAGCCTGGCCAGCCTGAGTGCCCTTGATCTTTCCATCCTAAAATGCTCAGACTGAGAGTTTGAGTCTTGGGGGGTTCCCACTTTTGGAAGATAGCACCCCCTACTTGGCTGCATCGATGATGGTATAGAAGGTCGTCTTTGTCTTCCTGGGAGGTGTATGCATGTGAAGGGCGATGGTAACAAGATTCTTCCTGTTTTCTTTTCTTTTTTTTTTTTTTTTTTTGAGATGGAGTCTCACTCTGTCACCCAGGCTAGAGTGGAGTGTAGTGGCGTGATCTTGGCTCACTACAACCTCTGCCTCCCGGGTTCAAGCCATTCTCCTGTGTCAGCTTCCCAAGCAGCTGGGACTACAGGCATGCACCACCACGCCCAGCTAATTTTTGTATTTTTAGTAGAGACGGGGTTTCACCATCTTGGCCAGGCTGGTCTTGAACTCCTGACCTCAAGTGATCCACCCACCTTAGCCTCCCAAAGTGCTGGGATTATAGGCGTGAGCCACCGCACCCAGCCAATTTTTCCTATTTTCTATTGTCTGGGTCTCACTGAATTCTTTCCAAGAAAAATAGATTGTTGTCTTTTTTAAAAACTGGGAATTTCCCATTATTCTGAGAATTGGTGGGAGAGTTTCATTCCTTTCTTCCCCACTTTTCAGACTACTGACATTGGTTTTAAGTCCTTCCTCTTTGGAATAATTTTCTTATTTCTTTCATTCTCAGATACATTTTTGACTATGCATGGAAAAAGTATTTCTTTGAGACTCTTCACTGTGACTTCTGGGTGGGTTGGGGGAGACCCTTTACACCATGCACTATTGTTCCCCACCTCTCCTAGGAAGGAAAACAGGACCACAACAGAAATCTTCCCTTCTGGTTGCACAATGACCTGGCTGACTTCTGTGCACCTGACCCCTCCTTGGCCCCCACCAGAAATTTTCCTGTGTGTTGCCACAGAAAATTGCCTGTTCATTCATTTCTTTGTCTGCAGAAGAGCTGGTTTTAACCCTGCCTGGATACTACTTTCTTTTTTCTTTTTCTTTTTCTTTTTCTTTTTGTTTTTTTTTTTTTTTTTTGAGACAGAGTCTCGCTCTGTCACCCAGGCTGGAGTGCAGAGGCACGATCTCAGCTCACTGCAAGCTCTGCCTCCTGCGTTTACGCCATTCTCCTGCCTCAGCCTCCCAAGGGACTGAGGCGCCCGCCACCACAGTGGGACTACAGGCACCCGCCACCACACCTGGCTAATTTATTATTATTATTTTGGTGGAAATGGGGTTTCACCGTGTTAGCCAGGATGGTCTCGATCTCCTGACCTCTTGATCCACCCGCCTCAGCCTCCCAAAGTGCTGGGATTACAGGCGTGAGCCACCGCGCCCGGCAGGATACTACTCTTTCTTTGCTATATTCCTGCTAACCTAACCTGATGGCTTACTAGTAATTAATTCTAATGAGTCCAACGGGAATTTCACCTTCCCTCCTTTGGTAAACATCACCCTGGGGGTAAACATTGCACCTCTCTCTCTCCCTGTGTCTTTCTTTCTCCACTATAGACCAGTACCTTTACCATGAGTTGATAGGTAGCTGTACTGTCTTAGGAAGAGTACAAGCATCCTGCTTCCTGGGGCCCTCATTCAAAAAGGCTTTCTAGGATAATTGACCTTTGAATTCAGATCAGAGTTGAAGGATGAATTGTGAAGACAAAAGGGCTGGGGAGTTGGGTGAGCAGCACAGGGCGGCAGGCAGGGAGCAGTGGAGTGTATGTCAGATCAAGGCTGTTTTTGTCCCACAGGGTTGTTGCTGGCATTCGTGAGGAATAGGGAACATTCATCTACTGCAACAAGTACCCGTGTGCCTGGCATCTTTGTGTCCCTAGGATAATTGTAATTTGTGTGAAATTTTACTCCTAGAATTTCTGAAATGAAAGGCTCTCTTTTCGGAGGAATCATTCATTCACTCATTTAACAAACCTTCATCAGATGTCTGTCACAGACCCTCCAGAGTCAGGCTTGGCTATGACAGGGGGCCTGGCTTTTGTCGTCTGGGGCTGAGACTCCACTGTGTAGCAATTTGCTCCTCATATACTGACAACCTTACCTACATGGCAGGGGAGGCTTGTTGATCAGAAGCAAGAATCTTCAATTCCTTTCACCAAAGACCTTTTAGTTGAAACAATCACTGGGGCAGTCCTGAAGGAGTAGGCTGCCCAGCGGGGTCATGCCTTGGCCTGGTTGGGTAGATTCCATTGCTGCCCCTGGAGGAGAGTGAACCCAAAGGGCTGCTTCTTCAGAGGCTGTACTCTCAGCCGGCGTGGGAAACAGGTGACAACTAACAAATGCACTAAAGGGTCACAGGTGCTACAATGAAGGCTGCAGAGGGTGAGTGGGGCACAAAGAGAGGAGGGCAGGTCTGTCTGGAATGACCAGGAAGGTAGCACCTTTTAGGCACTTAAACTTTACCCCAATCTAATGTCACGTCACTATCATGTCTCTATTCACGTAGAGCAAAGATTGTATCTTTGTACATTAGTTTATCACGTGCAGGCACCTTTCGGATCCATTTTTTCTTGTTTGAATGATTATAGTAGGCATTTTACAGATGGTGAAGCAGACACTGAGATGTTAGGTAATGTGCTGAGATCCGCACAGCCAGAACGCAGCAGAGATGGGACTAAAGTGTAAGGCTTCTGACTGCCAGCCTTATCTTTTTGACCGCTTGAGGGATGAAGAGCTTTTGATTTGGGGGCTTCTTCTGCCCGTGATAGTTCTTTCATTTATCCCTGCCTCCTGCAATCCAGGCACCGTGCTTGGCTCTGCAGACACAGCCAGACTTCAGTCATGTGGTTGGGGCCTCAAGGGGTTGGCACGCTCATCAACAACCACCCCATACAGAGGGCTCCATGCCATGAGGAGGGCATGCAGTCCGCTGGAGGACTGTGGCAGGCAAGGAGCGAAGGGGGCAGCTGCCAGCTGCATGATGACGGGGCTGAGCTCTTCCCCTGGGCTCCCTGAATCACTGGGCAGAAGCACAGTATCTTCTGGGGATCAGATCTTCCCTCAGCTTCAGCCCTTCCTCAAACCCATCCTATTCCCACTGGGCAGTAGGTGTCGATGCTGCTCACAGCCACTCTCTGCCCAGGTCCTCCGAGGCTGCCCCTTGAGTCTCTATTCTGGTGGAAAACGCTGTTCCTAAAAAGTATCCAAAATTTCAGAATCTGACCCTGGACAAGGTACTCAACCACTCTATGCCTCTGTGTCCTCTCTATAAGGAAATATTACCAATATTTCATGTGCCTAAATGAACGAAAACACATAAAAAGCATAGCCCAGGGGCTAGCATATAGCTATCCCCAGAAAGAAGATAAAGCATTAATGAGAGGTCCTGAGAATCACTTAGGGAACCTGTTAAATATGCAGGTTTCCAGGCCCAGTCTTAAGGACTCTTAAGTTATAATAGTTAAAAATTACCTAGATCTTACTATGTCCCAGGAGGGCATTGTTTCTAAGTAGTTTTCACAATTTAACTCAGTCACTCTTCCCAACAACCCCACAAGGTAGGTAGGATAATGATGCTCATTTTACATGCCAGGAAACAGGCTAAACTAGATGAGGCAATTTGTCTGAGTCCACACAGCTAGAAAGAGGTGGCATCAGGATTTGAAGCCAGTTGGTCTGACTCCAGGGCCTATGTTCTGACTTCCACAAGGCACTACTTATGAGGGCCAAGTGACCTGGGGCTGGGGGTCTGCATTTGCCCCCACAAGTGCCTGGCAACAGTTAATGCAGAGCCTTCTGGGAGTGGAAGTTGAGAGCTCCATTTGACCTTGGCTGGAGCTTGCAGACATCTTTTATTCCTACACCCTTTCCTGTGCTTCTGCCCCATTTTGTGCTGTAGCCTTTGGGGTTTCTAGCTGATCACTTCCATCCTGGTATTTCCCTTTGGGGTGAAATCCTTTCTGTTTACCTGTGGAAAGATCCTACCTTGTACACCTGAGCGAGAGGCCAGGAGGGAGGGTGGAGGGCCTCCTAATGTCTCTGCATCCCAGAGAACTGCTTCTTGATGAAAGAAGCTGGACTTTCTTCTGAGAGTGACTCTTGCAGGACTGTGACCAAAGTGTTATTTGTGGATTTATTTTCCCGGGATACACTGGGATACCCTTTGCTCTTGGGGCTTGGCATATATACATATACAGCCCAGGTAGGGAATGAAAGAGGGTTTCGGAGTGCTGCCAAGTCCCTTGGAAACCTGAATTTAGACATAATTGAGAGAGGTTGATAAAACTCCTCTGTCTAATGATATCTCTGCCCCATTTAAAGTCTATTAACAGTTTCTGATTGCCTTGGGGCAGAGTCTAAAAGTCTTAAGCTGACCTCTAGAGTTCTACATACCTTGGCTGTACCTACTTCTTCAACTTCCATTTGTTCATTCTCTGCTTATTCAAGGTCCTCTGGTCACACTCACCTTCTTTCTAGTCCTTGGATATGCTGGGCTCCTTCTTACCCCAGGGTCTTTGTGTACCAGCTTACTTCTTCCCTAGGTCTTGGCACAAACATCACTCAGGACAGTGTCTCTTAACCCTCCAGGGTAGGGTGGTTCCCTTGTCTCCTATTAGATAGTCAGTTCCATGAGGGCATCACCTACATCTGCCTTGCAGAATTCCGTATTCCTAGTGCTTAGCTTGGTGCTGTGCACAGCATGGGTGCTCAGAGAATATCTGTGAAATGTATGAGTCATCAGGAGGTCAGGGGGCCTGGAGGTTCTTCAGAGCTTGGTGAAAGGGACTTAGGGGGCAGCTGGAGGCATGTGATGTTCTGATGCTGCTGTGGGCTTGCTTCCAGGGATCTTCAATAAGTTCCTCAAAAAGAACTGCACAGAAGCATAACAATGGGGGCAGGGGAAAACCTGGGAGCTAGGAAGCCAGCCCCCTTCCAAGAATGTATTTTTATAAGGTTTCAGAACAGCAAAAGTCTATCCCAAGAAAGAGAAACTTACTTCTCAGTAGAACTAGGTAATCTGCTGGTACTTGTTATACTGTGATGGCCAGGGCTGCAAGAAAACTTAGACATGCCTGATTTCCACAGATGTTGAGCCCAAAATTCAGAGAGGCAAAGCAGTTTATCCAAGGGTACACAGCTAGCTGTGAACCACAACCAGATCTCCTGGCTTCCAGACCAATTCTCATTTCATTACAACACGCTGCACTTTGATTTAGGGCCACTGTTGGAGGTGAAAAGAAATCATTAGAAAATGAATGTTTCCTGAAATATCACCTGCAATTTATTGCACTCGAATTTCACACTGATGAATAACCTCTTTCTCATTAACATGCAGGCTTCCTACAATTAGCACTCTCATTTGCACTATGTAAACAGCTTCTAACTGTGCCTTTTACCTCTTTGTTCAAACAAAGATTTCTGTTAGCAAAGAAACAAGAAGGAAATTAGTAGCAGGTGAGAGCTTATTTTTAATTATATTAAGATTGACTGTTGTTCTCCAAATCTTCTCTAATTCTCCCAAGATATTTATTTGCAGACCCGAGTTTTCAATCTATTAAAGCAGCAGTCATTTCTGATCTTTATTTACTAAATGAAAACACAAATGGCAGCAGTGGATTTCTGGCTTGGTGCCAACGGAAGCGGTGTGGGGGGATGGTGCTGGATCAAGCGTGGATCTGAGAAGCCTAGTAATCAAGGTGAAGTATTAAACTTAGAAGATGTTGAAGAGCAACGATGTTGGCATGTGATGAGCTTAGAGTCTCCAAATCAAAGCTTTCTCAGTGATAACTACCAACTTCTACCTGAAGTGAAGTTTAGGTTCTTTAACAGAAAGATTTTAGTTTGTCTCTAAGGATGAGAAACTTTTTGCCTGTCAGTGATGAAGGGACTGGCTTGGAGCATCTTTTGGTCAGAACATTTCAAAGATTATCTATTGCAACTTCTCACCAAGGGCAAGGATCCATTTTGAAAAATCTGACAACTGATATTCTAGCAGCTCACCGTTTCCCTTTTTAATGTCCTCCTTTCTGAAATTCCTGTACCCCTGAATTGACATCTTGTCTCCAGCAGCGTTGGTTCACATATTGGGAGATCCACATTGAAGGAAACCTTTCCCCCTTTTACAGGACAATCCTATGTTATTATCTACATCTGAAGACAGGGCTATGTCCCTTGAGTCTGCTCTGGTCTATGTGTTCAAAGTTCCTTTAACTACTTTTAATGTGACATGATTTCCAGGCCCCTATGACTCTGCGTGGCTTCTTTTGCACACACTACAGGTCTGAAAGCCCTCCTGCAGTGAGCTGTCAAGAATTGAGTACAATGTTTCAAGCACTATCTGATCAGTACAAAGTCAAGGTAAACCTAAACACTAACTTCTTCCCAGCTGGGGACCCCACCCTGCCCACTGTTTTCTTGTAAGATTTTCCCTATTTAAGGAACACAGTATAATACTCTAGACTCAGAAAAAAAAAAAAAAAAATCTATCTCTTTTCCCTAGGAACAGGAAAGCCATCTTAGATATGGATTGGTTATCACATTTGAATATATTTTATTTAGTATTTCTCTGCTATTTCTATTAGTTATTAAACGATTTGCATTTTAGAAAACATTTCATTCTACAAAGCACTTTCACAATAACTGAAAAAGAAAGGCAAAGTTAAGGTTGTCAACCTCATTTCACAAATGAGGAAACTAGACCTCTGGAGCTAATGATTTATCTAATGCCATAGAGAGTTAGGGTTCAAACCCTAGTTCGCTGGCTGAAGGTCCAGGCCTGTTTTCACTATACCTTGGCCATTTCTCCTAAACAGATAATTGAATTGAGAGGGAAACACTTCATTTCTGGGTTAACTGAACAAGGCCCCAATTCTTCCACTCTGTCAAGTTTAGCATCCCTTCTGGGTTCTTCATCCTACGTCATTTGTCCAGTGAGGCAGGTTGATGGGAGCCCCATCATTGGTGTGGAGCTGCGAAATGCAAGATTCACCAACATTTGTAAGCTGAATAGAGAAGGTAACCTTCTGACATTTAAGGTAGAGCTTGAATTTGAATTATTCACATTGCACTAATTTGGAATTTGTGCTCTGGCTACTTCTAGTGACTTAGTCAGAGGTTACATTTTTTAAAAATGTTTAATGAAAGGACCCGATAATAGAAAGAGAAACAAGCATACCTAGAAATCTAAGCCGGAAAGAGTTACTATCAGCTTTTGGCTTCCTGGTGTTCAAGGCAAGAATGGAAACATAATGGGTTACCTACCTCTCCTTTTCTTATAAAAGGAAGCAAACAATTAGTGAGAAGTGACACCAACACCAACTGGGATCTATTATTTTCATGATTATCTTGTTTTTCACTTTCATGATTATATAAACAATTCTGAACAGCATAATGATCCGTAACTTCCGTCACAATTTCCAAACTGTTAGAGATTTCATTCAGAAGGTCTGGACTGTGTTCTGAGAACCTGCACTTTGAAACTGCTCCCTGGATGCTTTTAGTGATCAACCAGATTAGGGAACTACTGCCTTAGAACAACACCTAGAGACGCTTGTTAAAAATGCAGATTTCTGGCTCTGCCCCAGAGGTCCACATGCCTGGGATTCTTAGCCTGGCTGGGAGTTTGATCATAGCAATGGCTTGTTAGCTAGTAATTGGAGAGCTCTCAGGTAAGGGCTAGGAGGCAGTAGATGTTCTTCATAAGGGCAAGGATGCAGCAGTAATGATGTTTTCATCTGACATTTAGAGATGTGGATTTGTAATCTCACCAAGACAGAGGATCACTCCTCCTTTACGTGGGCCAGCCAGAGTTACCAATAGGCATGGCCCAAACATCTCTTATTTAGGTAATAGTTTTGGTTCTGATCAGTTGCTCAAGGCATTTGCAGCTGAAGGGTTTGACAGCACAAGGCAAAAAGAAACACTTTTGTCCAGGAAGATTTTGAAGGAGGGTCTTGTCTATCATCTGGCTGCTGACAAAAGAAGTTGAACATGGCTTCGGTGCAGTGTTTGATTCTGTGTAATACCGCAGTTATAAGGTCCCTCTGTACAGCTCAATGTACCTCCACATAACTCAATAAATTCACTTGTTAAGAGTTATTTAATATTGTGCATCTGAATGCTGAAGAGTGTCTGCACATTAGAATTAATGTCAGTCTTAGACATGATAAATATGATTCTAGTGGCTCCTCTGAGAAGCTTCACTAGGGTACCATTTTATTGTCTGCTGTCTCAAAGGCTTAAATCTCTTTTTCTGTCTTCAGTTCATAGGATGAAAACATGTGAAATCACTAGGATTTATATAGGCAGATTTGGCAGCTCTTTCATTTTTTACTTGGACTGTCAGATATAAATCAACGTTACAGCACTCTTTCCAAGAATGTGTTAGAATGTGCATGTGTTTGGGGAGCAGACATGGTATTTCTATTATAATTTTGTTTGTTAGGTGTGATCTGAATTGTTTGGCTTTGTTTTATAACATTCACAATTTGTGGGTATTTAATTGGTTCTCCTCTGTTATCCCTACAAGTGACTGTCAGGTTCTTTTTTTTGCCTCCATGACTTTACTCCTGCCCAGAACGTCCCCCATCCCTCACTCGTCTTTAGAGACCTAACTCTGGTACCACTTTCTCTATAAAACCTTTGTTGCTATCTCTACTCTGTATCCATCTTTCCTTAAACGACTTCAAAATTTGTTGCCAGGACCTTATACTTAACATTTTATTGTGGATTTTCTAGTTATTAACATCTGTACCATTCATTCTAACTCTTTATTTTAAACTGTTCTGTTGGCCAACAGTTTCCCATGTGTATCTTATTTTCCAATGAGATTTGTAGCTAAAATTCCCGTGTGCATCTTATTTTTCCAGTGAGATTTGCAGCTCAGAGTCCACATTTTATGTATCTTTTTTTACACCACTCCCTCCTGATTGGGGGTACCCAGGGCAAGGTTTATGTAGATATTCAGTGTATGACTGATTATTTTACTCCCGCACTACATTTTATAGAGATATCTCTTTGCAAAATCAATTTAAGGAGCTGCAAAGATCATTTGATTATAAACTCTATGAAGGCAAGAACCATGTCCTAGTTATCACTACATCTCCAGTGCCTTGAACAGTTGTTGAATTAACTTGCTGCATAACTTCTTTTATCTAAACCCAATCTTATTGGAACACATCTCACATAAATCATATCTGTAGATATGGAAAGCAAGGTATTTATTTCTGGAAAAGGAAAAGATTCTGGAGTTAGGGCTTATTCTTTCCACTCTTAAGCCCATCCCTCCTCCCTGTCACATCTCAAAATGAACACAACAAAAGAGTACAGAGGGGAAGCTCTGGTTCTATACTTTTCTGGGGGCAGTATTTTCTTTCTTAAAGAAGTTCTCAACAAGTTATTTGTTTTTTAAGATATCTGCAATCATTCAGACTTGCCTGAACCTCAAAGAATTTTAAATCCTTTTATGTCCTCCCTATATCTAGAGCCCACATGAAACAGTTCAACCTACATCGATTTCATTTACCAGACAGGGTAAAATCAAATCCCTATTATGAATGTCCTAAATATGGAGGAAGAATTATGTAAACATCTTGCCCTTCAACTTTTGGTGGGAGAGGGGCAGTAGGGACAAAAGACTTAAAAACCTTCCACTCTTGAGTTTCCATATTAGACATGCAGGTTTATTGTAAGAAATATTGGAATGTCCCTTCATCAAGCACTCAGTCACCCAGCTTCCATTTCTTCAATACACATTTCCTGTCCAGTCATAAGAAGCAGTTCAAGAGAACTGCTAAAGTCTGATGGCCCCACTTATCTGTTTATTTGGCTCATTTTGTTTTCCAACAAAGATTTGGTTGGGTCAGCTTGCCAAGTTTCCCTCAGTAAAGAGCTGTCTGTTGGGTAGTTGGTCTTTATGAGTCCAGCTCATGGAAGATCCTTAGCAATAACTGGTTTTTATTCCAATCAACTGTGATGAGGGTAGAAGTATTGGTTTCACTTCAAGTGTACTGGGGGAGGAATAGCAAGAGAAAGCAGGAATAGGGTAGAAGTATTGGTTTCACTTCAAGTGTATTGGGAGGAGAATAGCAAGAGAAAGGTTGGGGTTGCTTCCCTTGGAAGGAGTTTGGCAGATGCTTAAGGACCCATGGATTGTCATTCCACCCATTCAGTCCAAGACCCACTGGAGAATTGAGGGCAAAAGTGGCAGGGCTGAGATGGCAAGAGGCAGGCAGAGCAATGGCCAGTGTGCAGGTAGGAAGCCAGGGAAGACTTGGTCAGGGCTTCCTGCAATAGGCCTAGGAGTTATTCAGGGAAGGACTGGAGGATTCTCTTTATCAGTAAGCAACCCCGTTCCACCTTTCCCACCATTTAGGGGTGATTCACAGATGATTTCATTCCAAATCAAAGGACCGAAGTTTATTTATTAGAATGTTATATTTCTGTTTGTTGATGTGTCATGGACCTACTCCCCCAGGTTTAAAACCAGTTGACGTTAGTGACAAGGATGAATACGGAGCTGAAACCATGACCTGTGAGATACTGTTAAAAGTCCTCTTCATCTTAAAATATATGAAGGCCATTATGGAGACGAGGAGTTGGATTTATTTCACAATAGTTAAGAAGGCATAATAAGAACTGATTGGTGGAAGATGCAGGGAGGCAGATTTGGGCTCAATTAGAAAAAAAACCCTGCAATTAAATTTGTTCAAAGATGACTTAGCTGCCTCAAGAAACAGTGAGTTCCTTTTTCCTAGAAGTGTTTGGACAAAGATTAGTGGCTGCTCATTAGGGACGCTGGGGAGGAAATTCTCTTTAAAAAGTAGCAATATAAAAGATTGAAGCGTTTAACTTTGTCTTTGGTTTATACTGCAAAGGCTTAATGAATGATGATGACAAGAGCAGGGATAGACCTTTCGCCTTTCTGGGCCTCAATTTCCTTCCTTTCAAAACAAGAAGGCTGGGCCAGGGACTCTCGAAGGTTGGGTGGGCTCTGCCACTCTGTGCGAGCACTAGCAATCCAGGTAATTTACCATTCCTAGTTTTGTGCTCATGTTGCTAAGAGCATAGCCAGGTGCTGTGTCAGGTTCTTTGGGTACCTTAATTCGTGTCCTTAGGGAGAAGGGAGGGAGAAAGTTCAGCCTTGGTTCCCATGACCTCATATGCCATATATCAAAGGCTTTGGAGGTTTTCTTGGCTGCCTGACAATTTTCTTGGCAGTTTCACATCCCAGCCTTGTCTGGTTGCACCAGGGGCCTCAGCAAAGCCCCAAGAGACTTGATTGCCCAGCACAAGGAAATTTAAGGCTTTCAAGAAGCAGTTGAGGACTGGCTATGTTCTAATAGCACTGGGATTTTAACTCTGATCATTTGAACATGTTCCTACATTGGAACTTAAAGGAACTCCTTTACCTAGTCCTAGAATCAAGAGTTAGGAATGGATGAAAAAGAAGATATACTCTCTTATCTTAAAATATCAGAACTTGTGGATAACTAGAGCACACATATACTTCTTCTTCTTCTGCATATTATTATTATTATTATTATTATTATTATTATTTTAGTTTCTGTAGTAGGGATCCCAAAAAGTCAACTACAAAAATCGAAGATGAGGGAAAGATATGCTTATTAATCACTCATTCATTTAATCAATATTTGAACACTGAACATGTGGCAGTCATTGAGATAATGTATTAGTTTGCTAGGGCTGCCATAAGAAAATAACAAAGATCAGATAGCTTAAACAATAGAAGTGTATTTTCTCGCAGTTTTAGAGGCTAGAAGTCCAAGATCTAGGTGTCAGTAGGTTTGGTTTATTCTAAGTCTCTTCACATGGCTTTGTAGATAATAACTTCTTGCTGTGTCCTCACATGGTCACCCCTCAGTCTGCATGTGTGTGTTTTGTAATCTCTTCTTCTTATAAAAACATCAGTCATATTGGATCAGGGCCAAATTCTTGTGACCCTATTTTATCTTAATTGGCCCTTTAAAGGCCATATCTCCAAATAGAGTCATATTCTGAGGTGCCAGGGGTTAAGCACTTCAGCATATATATTTTGGGAGGCAGATAGCTCAGCCCAAAACAAGTACTAAATTGTGACTTAGAGGTAGATATAATAATGATGAAAATAATGTTTCAGCTGACAGGGAAATCAATATAATTTCACTGCCTAATGTTATGGCAATCTCAAGTTGTGTGACCAGAAATATGGCACAGTATATGTTCTTTTAATCAGTTTCCATTTACTTGACTTATTAGATTGACATATACTCTTGATTACTTGTTTAAATGATGCCAATCAACGCCCATGTCATGCTGAATGCTGGCAGCCAGTGGGCTCAGGCACCTGTGCCCACCCTGGGTGAGTCCCTGCTCACCAAGAATCACTTGTGTTCATTCACAAATATGGAAATGCCAATTATATTTTTTATTGTAATTGTAGAATTTAACTATATACTATCTAAATAAATGAAATATGAGTGCAAAAGAGAATCTTTTTTGTTTTTTTTGTTTTTTTTCAAATAGAGTCTCACTCTGTTGCCCAGGCTGGAGTGCAGTGGCGCAATCTTGGCTCACTGCAAGCTCCGCCTGCTGGGTTCACACCATTCTCCTGCCTCAGCCTCCTGAATAGCTGGTACTACAGGTGCCTGCCATCACGCCCTGCTAATTTTTTGTATTTTTTTTTTTAGTAGAGATGAGGTTTCACTGTGTTGGCCAGGATGGTCTCAATCTCCTGAGCTCGTGATCCACCCGCCTCGGCCTCCCAAAGTGCTGGGATTACAGACGCAAGCCACCGCGCCCTGCCAAAAGAGAATCATTTCTATGAAAACTAAGTTGAATGTCTTAGAAACACTTGATAATGGCGAGTCACTAAAAGAATTGGTGTCAATTTGGTATCGAACAGACATGATCCAAATCCTGGCTCTGCTCCTTTCTAGGTGGTAATTTTGGGCACATTACTTTATCCCTACAGAACAGTAACAAGAAGACTGAAAGCAAGAACTCAGCCAACTATAAAAGACTAAAAGGATTCTGGACTCAGGCTGTTTCCCAAGTATAATGTCTTTAAATTCTTATCTTAGGCTTAGTCCCTAAATTGTAAACTCTATGAGGGCAGCAACTAGGTCCATTTTTTCTCACCATATCTAATGAATTACACAATGCCTGGTATATTATAGGTGCTCAATAAATAATCAATTAGTAAAGGACCTATGTTAATATTTTGGTACATTTCCTCTAGTGTTTATTCTATGTGTAATATATATGTGTATATGAATATATGTATACATATAGTATATATTGTATGTTTATGTATATGCAGTCATGCATGGCTTAACAACAGGGACATGTTCTGAGAAATGTGTCCTTGGGCAATTCTGTCATTGTGGGAACATCATAGAGTATACTTACACAAGATGGTATAGCCTATTACACAAGATGGTATAGCCTATTACACACCTACCATTGCTCCTAGGCTACAAACCTGTATAGCATGTTACTGAACTGAATACTGTAGGCAATTGCAGCACAATAGTATTTGTATTCTAAACATAGAAAAGTTACAGTAAAAATACTGTATAAAAGATAAAAAATGGTACACTTCTACAGGGCACTTATCATGAATGGAGCTTGCATGAGTAGTGAGTGAATGTGAAGGCCTAGGACATTACTATACACTACTGTCGACTTTATAAACAGTGTATACTTAGGCTAAGTACACTTACAGTAAATTTATTTTTTTAAATGGTCTTTCTTCGATAATAAATTAACCTTAGCTTAGTGTAACTTTTTTACTTTATAAACTTTGTAATTTGTTTAAACTTATGACTCTTGAAATAACAGCTTAAAACACAAACACATGGACAGCTGTACAAAATTTCCTTTCTTTATATCCTTATTCTATAAGCTTTTTCATTTAAAATTTTTTTGGTTTTTATGTTTTATGCTCTTGTTAAAAACTAAGACACAAGTACTCACATTAGCTTAGGTCTACACAGGGTCAGGATAATTGAGACATTACTGGACGATAGGAATTTTTAAGTTCCGTTATAATCTTGTGGGACTACTGTCATATATGCGATCCATTGTTGACCAAAACATTTTTACACAATACATGACTGTGTATTCATGTACATATATGTTAGCTTTTTTTTGGAAAACATTATATTAATTTTTTCTCCTCTGCTTTTTTCACTTAACCTGACTATATCCCAAACATTTTCCCGTCAGTAGAAATTCTTTTTTTTTTTTTTTTTTTTTTTTGAGATGGAGTTTCACTCTTGTTGCCCAGGCTGGAGTGCAATGGTGCGATCTCTACTCACTGCAACCTCCACCTCCTGGGTTCAAGTGATTCTCCTGCATCAACCTCCAGAGTAGCTGGGATTACAGGCATGCACTACTATGCCCAGCTAATTTTTTTGTATTTTTAGTAGAGATGGGGTTTCACCATGTTGGCCAGGCTGGTCTTGCACTCCTGACCTCAGGTAATCCACCTGCCTCGGCCTCGCAAAGTGCTGGGATTACAGGTGTGAGCCACCGCACCTGGCCAGAAATTCTTAAGAGATCTTATTTTGGAATTATAGCTGGTACTCGGGGAAGTGTGCACAATTTACCACCTGTTTCCTTTAACTTGAAGGTTCTAAGACATATTGGTGTGGCTAAGGAGACGCTATGCCTGTTAATGACATCCTTTGTATATGCTGTTGCAGAACACAGGTTGTAACTGCTGCTTCATTAGCTAAAACAGCTTCCAAAGATCAGATTCATTTCTTCAACCCCAAAGGTTTCTTAGGAAGCCAGAGACTGGAACACTAAATAACTCTTACTAAATTCTTACTAGATTCTTACTAGGATATTAAATAATTCTTAATTCTTGTAATGTCTGTCTTCTGGTTTGCTTCACTAAGGGGTTTACAGGCACCAGAAACTCAACATGACTAAAATTTCTTCTCCTGCGATGTTACCCAAATCATTTAAGAGCATCGTCTTTGCCTTAATCACTCAAGTTAGAAACTGTGGGTTTTTCTTGGGCTTGTACCTCTTCTGCACATTGGATAAGTCCTGCCAATGCCATCTCTAAAAACTGTCTTGAACAACCCTCCCCCTCCATTCTCAGTTTACCGTGACCCTTTTCTTACTCAGACCTTCCTCATGCCTCCTGGGACTATTGCAGCATCCTCCTAATAGGTTTCGTTATTTTCTGCCTCATTCCATCTGATTTGTTGTGTATATTCTAGTTAGTTTTTTCTCCTCAATGCAGACTTAAACATATTGCATTTTCATTTTCTGCTCAAAATGCTTTTGAGGGCATCCCTTGACATAGACTGAGTTCTCACTTGTTACTATGGCATTTAGAGCACTTTACTCCAACCTACATTTCCAGTCTCTTTTTCTGGTATAAAATATTTTATAACAAATTTTTAGAAAGAGTATTGTCTTTATTACAGACAGACAGACAGGGGCCAAACCCCGGCTGTGCGCCTTTCAGCTGGTAACTTTGAGCATGTTACTCTGCCTCAGCAGCAATAATACAATGGTTGAGAGCAAGGACCCAGGAGTCCCTCCACCTGATGTCATCTCTTATTGGTGACAAAACCCTGGGTAAATGACTTAAGCACTCTAGACCTCAGGTTCCTCATCTTAAAAACGGTCTTTGCATCTGTGTAGTTGAACTGTTATGCAGTTTAAATCAATCAATTCATGTAGAATGTTTACAACAGTGCCTAATATATAGTACGTGTTAAATAGGTGTTTGCTCTTATTATATGAGACCTGCTTATGAGACCTGCTTTCCACATCTGTAAAATGGGGGTAATACTACCCTCTTATCACACAGAGGTATTTTGTAGTTAACTAAAATGATATAAGATCATCCATGTGAAAGCACCTAGAATAACTTCTGGTACAGATTAGATATTCAGTTCTTTCCATTACCCAGATTTCAACTTAAAACTTATTTCTGCCTCTTGGGAGCTTCTATAGCCATTTGTTTGTAGCATAAATACAGCGTCAAGTCACTCTATATTATAATTATAATCATATATATATACACACACATTCTGTATATATAGAGTGCATATGTATACATGTATGTAGATACATATGTTTGTATATGCATGTACTTTAAAAAAATTGTTAGCTTCTTCTTAAGGGAGGGGGATATGAATTATTTACTTCCAGATCACTAACTCATGACTCGGTGACTTTGAGTGTGTTACTCTGCCCCAGTAGCAGTAACATAATTGTTGAGAGCATTCTGTTACTACAACAGGTGCAGATGGGTGAGGCAGTATAGGTAATTATTATGAATGCAGCCTCTTGAGACAAACACAGGTCTAAATCTCAGCCCTGCCCCTTACTTGCCACAGGATCTTGGCAGATTACTTACTCTCTCTAGTGATACTACCCTCCACATAGGGCTTGATGAGGAGTGGACAAGATACTCAAACGTAAAGGACAGTGACTTGATCATAATAAAAGCTCCATACATGTTGCCTGGTAATCATACTTTACAGATATTTGTTAACCTTAATTGTTTTCTTGGGAATGCATAAGCTTCAATACCCTGACTCTGTTAAAAAATTTTACAGTTCTTTTATTCCTTTAGATTATGATATGGATGGATGATGGAAGGAAGGATCCATGAATATAATATTTGAGTTTCAGTTACTGGCCTTTACTTCTTCCAGAAAGTCAGGCCAAAAGGTAAGGACTGAAATGGGAAGCTCTATAATGAAGGGCAGGGTGAAGCAGAACCTTCCTTATTTTCGCTAATAAATAAGACAGAGAGGCCACCCTATGATAAGGGAACAACCTTTTCCATCATGTCTTCATTGAAATTGAAGAAACGAAATGAGCACTGACGGAGAAGGGTGACATCACCCTGTCATCTGCTGTCCCTGAAATACCACTTCCTCTTGGTGGGAGCATGACGAGACAACACAGAAACGCAGTTTGGTCCCTCTCAGAGGGACTGTCAGCTCTTCAGATGCTCACATGCAATGAAAGGGTGTCACTGACGAACCCGGCTACCTAATCCTAGAGGAAAAATAGAAGACATAACATACAGAAATGCATAAGACAACAGAAGAGGACTGTTATTTGCAGACAAATACTCTTAAAGGTATTTTATAGTATGCCCTCAGCCCCATCACCACCACACACAGACACTACCATCCAATTTTACAAAAATAAATTTTGTGTGTCAGATTTGTGCTAGGCATTGTTTTAGATGCTGTAGGAAATCCTGGTGGGGCAAAGGCAAAGATTTGTCTGACCTAGTAATGCCCTCAAGAAAGTTTATATTCTAGCGGAAAGATAGAAGTGTTCCAAGGTCATTGATAACCTATGAAATGATGCATAATAAACACATGAAGAGTAAGCAAAGAGCCATGGGACCCTGAGGAGGAAGACTTCTCCTGGGTGAAGGGAATTAACATCTGTTAATTTATATACAAAGTCTATGAAATCAGTGTGTTGAAGAGATATCTGCACTTCCATATTGACTGCAGCACTCTTTACAATAGCCAAGCCATGGAATCAACCTAAGTGTCCATCAACAGATGAATGGATAAAGAAAATGTGCTGTATAGGCACAGTAGAATACTATTCAGCCTTAAAAAAGAAGGAAATGCTGTCATTTGTAACAAAATGAAATGAACCTGGAGGACATTATGTTAAGTGAAATCAGCCAGGCACAGAAAGACAAATACAATACGATCCCACTTATATGTGGAATCTACAGACGTTGAATTTATAGAAACCAAGAGTAAAATGGTGGTCACCAGAGACTGGGGTTAGAGAGATTGAGGAGATGGTGGTCAAAGGGCACAGAATTTCAGTTGGACAGGAGGAATAAGGTTAAGAGATCTATTGTGCATCATGGTGACTATATTGTGTACTGGAACATTGCTAACAGAGTAGATTTTGAGTATTCTCACCACAAAAGTAGGTGAGGTAATGTGTACGTTAATTAGTTTAATTTAGCCATTCCACAATGTATACATATATCAAATCATGTTGTACACCATAAATATATGTATTTTTTACTTGTTAATTAAAAACTTCTTTAAAAACAGAAGCTACTATGTGGCGCATGCTATGCTGGGAATTTTACCCATTTTTTTTTCCAACAGAAAAGTTGAATGAGGTCAGTATTATTAACTCTTTGACAATGGGTTATTTGGAACCTCAAAGAGTTTAAGTAACTTGCCTGCGTCATGCATTAGCAGTAGTCAAGGTAGCACCCAGCTCCAAGGCTGTCTGATGTCAGTCTTGGCAGTTGCCTTTCCACTAGAGATAATAGAAGGCAGCTTTTGACTGGGGCTTGAAAAATTTCAACGGGTGGAAAAAAGGAATGTAAAGCAGACAAGAAGAGAAGGCTTGTCACTCCAAGGAAAGGATGGTGTGTCACGAGATAACCCAACACGGTATCATCCATATCATCCATGTTGCCATTAAACAGATCACACACTCTTTCTACAAGACAGACCCTGTACTTGTCCTTAAGAGATATGGGTGCATAGGACAAAAACCCATAACCTTGCACATATGAGTCAAAATATACCCGAGGAATCATGCAGAATATGGAGTATATTCAATGCCTAATGTGGCATTGATGTGTTATGAATCATGGTTATTTTATCTAAAAGAGAATGACTGAGAATATGAAGAGGTATGAGAAGGCACTGGCCTGGAATTTGGAGGATCTCAGGCTGGCCTTGATTACTACATCCTGACTTTGTGACTCTGGGCAAGTTAATCCATTCTCTGGCCTGAGTTTCTTCACGGGGGGAGTGAAGGTTTAATTTACATGATTTTGAACATCTTCCTTCCAGCTCAAAGCAGACACTGAGGAGCTTTGTTAAATTAATTTTGTTCTAACAGGTCTTCTTTTCAGTATTCTCCCCCATTTCTCCCCCAAGACGGCTAATGCTGTTTCTTGGAAACATTGATTGCACACCTCCACCCTACCTCAGAGGGGAGGGGAGCCAAGCAAAAGTGTCTCTCTGAGGAGGAAGGTGGAGTTGCCCACCTGCCCAGGGCAGTAAACATTCCTCCCTGGCTGTCAGCTGACTGTGGTTGGGGAAACCCAGCCTGGAAGATCTCTAAGGCTGTGTCTCCGTGCCTGAAAATGACACTACAGCCCTGCATTATTCACCCAGCTACCAACTGTGTTTACAAAATAGGACTGGCAAGTTCTGGATAATTGGCCACTCCTGGCTAAAATTATAAAGTCACTACGTCATTGTGCTTCAGCACAGTGGAAACAACAAAAGGTAGAAAATGGATTCATTTGAGGCCAATTTTAAACATTTAGGTCATTTATTACCACTGAATCCCTAATTCTTTCTGTGTTCACAGTAAACGTCGGCTTATTCTTGGACTGCTAAATACACAAACTAAATGATCTCTTCTGAGGTACTCTGTTGGAAGTCTGGCTACCTTGTGCTTTTATTGAGCATTTAAAAGCCTTGAGTTTCACTCTTACCTCTGACACTAACTCTCTGTCATCTCAGATAAGCCACTAACCTCTTTGTGCCAATTTTTCTCATTGGTAAGATGAGGAAGTTGGACAAGATCTGTAGTTTCATTCACCAGCTTTAAAAACTTTTTTTTTAATTACCATTGATCCCACGTTTTGAAACATTCTCACTCTCAAAAATTTACATTTATTAAGTAAAAATTAATACTAGGAAAAACACTGCTTAAGTAATAATTAACATTAGAAAAATGCAGCTTTTCCTAGTATTTTCACTGACCATAGATGTCTATAATTTCTAGTCAGAAGTTCTGATCACAGTGAGGTACCCAGTGTGACCACATTAAGATGATGTCATTCCAGACATAAGAGAAGACACGTGACATTTTCTCTCACCTGGGTAGGGAGGCTGACCACAGGAACACTTGTGATTTCTGGAAAGATGTGAAAGGTTGAAAAGAGCTGGAGGAACCAAATTGTCAAAAGCACAGGCAGACCTGGGTTTAGAGTTTCATTTTACCATTTGGTAGCTATGTGACTTTAGGAAAATGACTTAACTTCACTCAGCCTCATCATTCTCATTTTTAAAGTAGAGATAATCAGGAAATTGTATGTACCCTGTCTATCTCACAAGTTTCTTTTCTAACAGTTAAATTAAATAATGCATTTGGAAAGTTGTTCAAAACTGCAAAACCTGAAACAAATGAAAGTTGTTACTCCTAGTGTTGTAAATATTCTCATTCCAAATATTATTAGAATATTAGATTGTAACTGACAACTTCTCAGACTCATATTCCACCATCCATCCTGTTAGATGTATGAAATAATTTGACTCTGCTTCTTTCCTTTATTCATAAAGTAATTTTTTTCTTATTATTATTACCTTTGTGGTAAAATTCACGTTAAACTTACCATTTTAAGATGTAAAATGCAGGGCTATTAGTATAGTCACAGTGTTATGCAACCATTACCACTATCTAGTTCCAGAATATTTTTGTCACCCCAAATGAAATCCCATACCTATTAAGCAATTGCTACTCATTCTACCCTCTACTCCCCCTCCAGCCTCTGGCAAACCACCAATCGACTTTGTGTGTCTATGGATTTTCCTTTTCTGAGCATTTCATATTAGTGGAATCATACAGAATGCGGGCCTTTTGTGTCTGGCTTCTTTCCCTTAGCATAATGTTTCCAACCTTCATCCATGTTGTAGCATGTATAGAACTTTATTTCTTTTTAGAGCTGAATAATATTCCATTGTATGAATATGCCACACAGAGTGGTTTTAACTTTTGTGGATTATTGCCTTCTTTGAAAATCTGATGACATACACAAACACACTCTTCTCCCCACAAAACTGCATGTAATTTCAAGGCATTGAAAGATACCCCCAAGTCCATTAATGTACCCCAGATTAAGATCTCCTGCTCAAGTAAGAGACCTTTTCCTGAATTCTCCTATTCGTTCGTTCACTCATTCATTCATTCATTCATTCTAACCATTCATTTATAATTACTAATTGTATGTAAAGTGCTTTTCTATGGTGGAAGGCATGAGAATAAAAGTAAGAAAAAAGTGGACACTCATGGAGCTTGCTTTCTAGTGGTGGGAAGCAAATAAATTCAATCTGATTTTTACCATTGATCCCACATTTTGAAACATTCTCACTCTCAAAAATTTACATTTATTAAGTAATAATTAATACTAGGAAAATATATTAATAAAAATAATACAGGAAGCAAATAAATTCAATCTGATTATTATTCTAGGAGAGGAATAATACCAAATAATAATTATTAATTATAATAATAATTATTATTATTCCAGAAAAGGAATAATCTAGCAAAGAGGTCTAGATAATGTTCCTTCTTCCTGTGATGGGGCAATTCTATCTTTAAATTATGAAACAATTCAGGTGAACATGTGGATTTTCTCAAATTTTTCTTTCAAAAAGTCTACAGTTTGCTATGTTTCATAGTAATTGAGAGCACAGGCTTGGGAGCCAGAGTCTACCTTTTCCATGAAATATCTGTTTCACCCCCACCCCAGAAAGTTAGTTACCTCTCTTTATATATTTTCATCTATAAAATGGTAATAATAATCCTATATAATTTATCCTTTTTACAACAACCCTACTCAATGAAATAAAGTATGTAAAACAACTAAGACACCTGAAATACAGATTTTGCTCAATAAATGGGGGATCATTTGTTTACCAAACAATTGCCGATTGCCATTCTCTCCTGAAGTAAAGCTCTTTTGCATGCTGCTTAACCATGGGGAAAAAGGAAGTGTTCTGTCACATGTGTTGTTTTAGTCAGAAAAAGAAGGAAGTGGGACGTGTCTTACAAGGCTGGAAGAGAAGGAGCTGGGCTGTTTCAGCCTCACCAGTACATACTGGTTGATGTTTCACCTCTCTGTCTCTATTTTGAGAATCATTCTGGATTTTCCTGAGATTTGGGTTCATGATGTCTTGTTTCTGCCTTAAAGGCAAAATCTCCCTTACCCAGCCTCTTCCTTCTGTTTTCTTCTGGGTCTCTGCTTTGGAGAATTCTTCCCTGGCCTTGTTTTCTCCTCTCCCTCCCCAGCCCTGTCACTCAATTCCCCTTATCCTGCTTTCTTTCTCTTCATAGCATTTAACACAATTTTTAATCTCTAGTGCATAGAACAGGGCTGGGCACTAGCAGACACTCAAGGAAATATTTATTGGACAGACCAATTTATTGAAAATCTCAGTATTCATGAATTTTGTATTTCCTGCCCACTTGCTGTTAGGTGTGGCTCAATTACTCATTTTGGCCAATGAACTGTATTGAGTGGAAGTGACAATGTATCACTCTCAGGCAGATCCTTAATGAGCCAGGGCAAGCTATTGATTCTCTTTCCTTCTGTTGTGTAGCTAACCATGTGTGAGATTGTAGCTGCATTGTCATCCCAAGTCCCAGAGTGGCTACAATGAGTGGAGCCTTCCCTAATTTCTTGTGATGGGCATGTTACATAAAAAAGAAATAAATCTTTACTGTTTTAAGCCACAGAGCCTTGTGGGTTATTTGTTACTGCAGCATAACCTATATTTTCCTGACTGATACAAGTGCCAACCTTATAATTTAGTCTTCTTACTCTCTCTCCACAAAAGAGATCTGTTAACACTCAACTTCAAATAAAAAACCCATGATTAGAAAAAATAGATGTGGCATTATAGTACTATCTTAGGTCGCATCTACATCTAATTTATTCACAAGACGTCTACGGAATGATCATTGGTCAGCTCCTACTTCACGTACCGCACTTTATTTAGCACTGGAGAATGAGATTAAGTTTTGGAAATCATTTCCTTCAGGTAGCAGAGGTTTCTCCACATGAGACCTCCCTACCCCACCCCCATCCCCAGGCCCTGTGCCATTTGTTCTTCCTCAGCCTCCGCTGCGATGACTAAATCTGCACAGTCTCTGACCAACTTTAGCCTTTTTATGTTCATAAGACAGACAATTATCTCAATGCTCAATTTCAGAGTAATTGAAGTGTTGGTGTAGTAGAAAAAAAATAAGAGATTTTGTATCAGAGAACTTTGGTTCAATCCAGGAACCAAAAAGCTCCATGATCTTGACTAAATTGCTTAGTTTTTCTGAAACAAAGGACCCCAATTATAAAATTGGGATGACAATGTGAGTCTAACCAAAATTCTTGCAGATAGATGTGTTTTGGAATTCAGAATTTTTTAGATTTTAGAAAGGTAATATGTTGCCAATGATGCATAAATTGAAACAAACCAAGTAAGACCTGGGAAGCCCTTCAAAAGGAAACACACTACTATTTCTGCAGCAAAATGTATCATAGTCAAGTAAATGGGATGAAGACTATGAAGAGGCTTTGTCATTACATGAGTTTTCCCAGAACTTTTGGTTTTCAGAGTTTTAGAAAAAAATTATGAAGAAGGTATTGTGGGCCTGTAGCTGTATTTTAGGTTGTTACTATTTCATTATTATGTTATTATTTCAAATAATATGTTATTATCTCATTTTTGATGTATATAAAATGAAATAAAATAATGTATATGAAAATAAAATCATGTATAGAAAAAGGATATCTTGTAGAATGTATATAAAAGGGACATTTGAACAATGTCACCATAAAAATGAGAATTGTTATATCTTCACAGCACAGAATTAGTAGTTCATTCAATAACATTCCACATAACATTCAAAAATAACAATAATATGCAGTCAACATCTACAACATGTTAGTCATTTCTCTAGGTGCTGGCACTTACGTTACCAATAAATCAAGGCTGAATTTCTTCTCATCAATCTCTTTCCCAAAAGATGCATGTGCTTCTGTGTAATCCTTTTGTCTTAGTCTGCTTGAGCGCTATAACAAAATACTTTAGACTGAGTAATTTGTAAACAACAGAATTTTATTGCTCACAGTTCTAGAGGTTAGGAAGTCCAAAATCAAGGTGTCAGCAGATTTGGTACTGGTGAGGGCTCACAGATAGTGCCTTCTGGCTGGATCCTCACATGGTGGAAGGCGTGAACAATCTCCCTCAAGCCTCTTTTGTAAGAGCACCTATCCCATTCATGAGGACTCCATCCTCGTGGCCTAATGACTTCCCCAAAGCCCCAGGTCTTAATACTATTGCATTGCGAATTAGGTTTCAACATATGAATTTGGGGGGAAACACAAACATTCAGACCACAGTAACTTTCCTACATGTGTGCACACACAGAGCCAGACTTTTGATAGTTTCTTATGCTTATTAAGATACTTCATTATTTGGGGCTTTAAAAAATGTGTCAGATAAATTAAGTTCTCTACTTTTCAGAACAAAGTCCTAGAAGGTCTTCTGGTGAGTCACATTCTGAGCAGGAAATCTGGCATTGAGGCATAATTAACATTCAGGTTGCCCCCAGTTTCTATGGAGATGAGTCTAGCCCCTCGGGGGAGTAGTGATGGATGTGTAATCTCCAAGATAAGTAACTGACAGGTAAGAAATTTTTCTTTCTCAGATGCATTAATTATTCACATTCATTATTCATCAAACACTGCGAATTTCTATTTGGAAATTGGACCAAATAGAGATATTCTTCCTGGTCCACTTCCTATAATCAAATTCTCCTAGGGACTGCTGAGAGTTTGAATAGGTCTGCTGTTTGGTCTAGTTTAATGGCAGGTGTTTGTTTAATGTCACCAGATGATGGAATAAAGACTAAACACCTTGTGGACTACAGAAGCAAAGACTTGCATGGGCTTCATCCTCTCCAGGCACTGATATTTCCTTCTTATTGTTTTCTCCTTCTAGAATGTAAACTTAGTAAGAACTCAGACCTTGCTTGTCTTGTTCACCAGTGCATCTCCAAGCTCCTATAACAGAGTATAGACACTTGATAAATATTTTTTGAATGAATGAATGAGGTTTGGGTCAGGGGATGGCAAAGTCCATCAGAGTGAATGCATATGTGAAATGTCATATGGGAGATCCAGCCCTGGTTCTTTAATGGGAATTGCTGTCCACACCCTTCCCTGGCTAAGATAAAACATACAAGGAGGCACAGAGAGAAGTAATTGGGGCAAGACCCTTAGTCCTTTCCATGATCGGCACCTCTTGGCACATTCTTTAAGTTAATTCTTATTGCAAACACTGCCTTTTTATCAGTGTATCTGAACGTAGACCTGTATTTTGCCTGATATATATCCCGGGACCATGGTCAGTCAAGAACTACTGACGGCCTCAACAGTCCAGGCTGTGAAACCACCACAGTGCCTAGTCTCAATATAGAGCCATGGCCCAAGGTCAGTTCTCTAAGAATTAATTTGAGGAAACAAATTCACTGAATGCCTATTTGCCTAATGACCAATCTTCCAAAAACAGGCTTTCTATAGTAGGATCGACTTAAAAAGTGGGCAGACATTGGGGTTCTAAGGAATGGTTTCAAGGGCCTTTGAGTTTTCCAATAGTGTCTTTTTTGCTCCATTAGTCTTGCCTTCATTAGAGCCGCCTCTTCCTGGCAAGTCAAAGCTTCATGTTTTTGGATCTGTGACTTTTTGGCATGAGGTTTTTTTTTTTTTTTTGTATTTCAAATCAGGTGTTGTGTATGTCTTAAATGTCAGGAATATTATAAAAGATAGAGCAGGTGTCTCTTGTCTAACACATTCTAAATCTAGTTTACTGCCTAAATACATGTGAACTGGTTCAAACAAATTAATATTTTGTTTGGGCTTTGAGCAAACCCAAAAGTATTTTAGGATCTAAATTACTAAATACAACTTGGATGCAGCGAGTCATCTGACCTGACCTGTGGACACAGCCTCTGCATCTGTTGAGAGGACTAAAGGAGTCTAATTCACAGTTACTGCAAGTATAATGGAGCTGAGAGGACTGTGTGAGCAATAGCACCAATGTAAGAGTTATCATAGATTAACACACTACTGGTTCTGATGCAGCACATAAGACAAGTACCATGGGAATGCAGAGGAGAAAGCAATTAGGGAGATCAACAAAGTTTCACAAAGCAGCTATGGTGAACTTGGCCTTGAGAGTAGGGTTTTCCTGGTGAAGAAAAACATTCTAGGCAGAAGAAATAGCATACACAAAGACTCAGAGGCACCAAAGAGTCCTGTGTATTTGGAGAATAATGAACAGAAATTGCCATAGATTAGGTGGGAAGTCATTGGTGTTAATTGATAGGTTTGATAGAAGCCGATTCTTGAAGGGTTTTGTATGCCATAGTAAAGGATAGAGTTTTATTTAAGGAACCACTGAAAAGCTTCATTCATTCTACAAATAACTTTTTCAGTGAGCCAGTGTGTGCCAAGCATGGTTGTAAGTACTTGTAATACATCAGAATAATAATAAAAAGAATATTCATGTACTCACCACCCAATTTAAAAACTAAGAAATTGTCAATCCTTATGTAAGTCTCTGTGTTCCCTTGTCAATGGAATCCTTCTCCTTGCTCCCCAAAAGTAACCCAAATGCTAAGTTTTATGTTTGTCATTTTCTTGTTTTTCATTTCAGTTTTACTCATATGTGAGGAAGGGGGCTTAAGAAATATTTGCCCAATTGATAAATAAAAATAAAAATATATGCCCCTGTGTGGGTGGTCTCCAGGGCCCTTTCTCACAGATATTGCTTCTACTTCTGTTGTCATAATTCCAGTGCTCCCAACCAGTCTTCCATCCTCAGTTTTCTTGACTTATATGCTGGTGTATCTCTGTATGAAATTGTTCTATTTACTATTGAAGTAACTTTATACAAATTACTCTTGGAATCCCTTTTCTTTGACATAGCACCTGTTTATAATTTTTATCTCTTCTTTCTATCTTTATCCACACGTAAGTGGAATAATCACAATTGTAGATATTTTATGTTTTGTGCTTCAGGTTTTCACTTTGTACGGTTCTGTAGTTTTTGTATTTCTAGATAGTCTTTGTATTAATTATTTTTATGACTGCACAATATTCTATCAACCAAATATATTATAATTTGTTTGATCATAATTAAATTGCTGGATAGTCAGGGTGCTTCCCATTTTAAATGATTGTGGGTAGCATCGCTGCAAAAACCTTTTCACTTAAAAGATTTTTTTGTCTTTTATTTCCTTAGGATATATTTTCATAAATGAGATTATTCAGTCAAAGGCTTGATGAATTTTGTGGCTCTTGTTACCTGAGGGGCTTGCTTTATTTTTAACATAATTGTTTCTTTTTCTGATTATAAAAGTAATTCATGCTCATTTCTGAAAGATACGGAAATGTATAAGGAAACAAAGAAACTCCCATAATCTTTCCCCACAAAGGTAACCATCATTACCTTTTTAAGAAATTACCTTAAATTTTTATTTCATCATTAACATTCTGGTATATTTCTTTCAACATTTATAAAATTGGAATTATGTATTATTTTGTAACCTGTTTTTTAAACTTGATCATCAGCTTTTCCCAAGCTATTGAATATTTTTTAAAGAAAGTATTTTTTAATGGCCACGTAGTACTGTGTTGTGTGGCTGAGTATTAATCCCTTGTTATTGAACTTTTTAATGTTGTAAATGAAAATTCTTATATAAACCTTCATGAGAATTCTGATTGTTTTCTTAGTGCAAATGTTTGGAAGCAAAACACAAAATGAAGGATACGAAAACCCTCAGTTTTTGATCCATGCAGGAATAATGCTTCTTGACTCATAGTAGTCCTTTGCTACCCTATACTTTGCTACTTCTATTGCTGCTGTAACAGATTACCACAAATTGAGTGGTTTACACCAGGGATCCCCAAACCCCAGTCCCCACAGCAGGAGGTGAGCAGTGGGCTGGTGAGCATTACAGTCTGAGCTCTGCCTCCTGTCAGATCAGCAGTGGTATTAGATTCTTATAGGAGCACAAACCCTATTGTGAACTGCACATGCGAGGGATCTAGGTTGCATGCTTCTTATGAGAATCTAATGCCTGATGATCTGTCACTGTCTCCCATCACCCTCAGATGGGATTGTTTAGTTGCAGGAAAACAAGCTCAGGGTTCCCACTGATTCTACATTACAATGAGTCGTGTATTTATTTCATTATATATTACAATGTAATAATAATAGAAATAGAGTGCACAATAAATGTAATGTGCTTGAATCATCCCCATACGATCCCCCCACACTCTGGTCTGTGGAAAAATTGTCTTCCATGAAACCAGTCCCTGGTGCCAAAAAGGTTGGGGACCACTGACTTAAACAATACAATAATATCTTACAGTTATGGAGGTCAGAAGTCCAAAATGGGTTCCACTGGGTTACAGTCTAAGTGCCTGCAGGGTGGTGTTCTTTCCGAAGGCAGTAGGCCAAATCCATTTCCTTGCCTTTTCTAACTTTCTGGAGGCTGCCTGCATTCTTTGGCTCATGGCTCCTTCCTCCAGTTTCAAAACTAGCAATGATGAGCCAAGTCCTCCTCACACTATTGTCTCTCTAGCTCTCTCTTCCACCTCCCTCTTCCATGGAGCTGCATGATTACATGGAGCCCACCTGGACTTCTAGTGTTTTTCACATGCCCAGACACAAAACAGGTGCATGGTAAGCATTAGACTGATGATGTGACAGCACATCAGGTAGGAGTGAACACTGGGCTGTGAGTTCTGTTGCTGTGACTTTTGGGCTTGGGCAGGTCACTCAGTTCCATTCCATCCAATTCAGTTGGCATTTGTAGCATCCTGTGACAGGTCAGGCCCTAGGAAACAAGCTGAAGACACAAAGAAGAGGGATACAAAATCTCTGCCCTCAAGTAACCTTCAAAATATACCTCTCTTAAACCTTAGGCTTTCATCTATAAAATAGCAACAATAATTGTATTGATCCTACTGGGTTGTTGTGGAGGTAAGATCCAATTAAGTACATGCAAGCAAATTGTAGAGAGCAATTCAAATATGGGGAGTTCTTACTATTTTAAATGTTTGACAGTTGTTTTCCTGAAAAGATAAGGCAGCTTAGGAAGACGATGCATCTTGATAAACTTTTCCTCCATCTTCTGTAAGTGTAATCCGTGATATGATAACCACATCATTGTCAGAGGACCTCTGCATTTCTTTTTCTAGATGTTTATTGAGAGGTCTGAGTTGTAACTGTACCTCTGTCTGTATCTGGAATGATACAATTTCCAAAGCCTGTCTAAAGGATTTCTAGTCCTGTGAACTGGCCAATACGATTTCTTGAATCATCGCCCAGTGCGGACCCAATTTATATTTGGAATCTCATGCCATCTTGAAGGAATATCATCCAGTGCCAGGGTCTTCTCTGAACTAATTGGGCTTTGGCAGTGATGTCATTCCATGGTGGGCGTTTGTGGAGATTATGGCAGCAACAACTCAAATCTCATTTTCGGCAGTGTGTGCCCATGTGTGCAAAGAGGCTGCTCTCTTCCCTCATGTGCAGTCACTCCGCCTGCTGAAGTTTCACTTCTGGTCCCTTTTTGAAGACAGGAGATCAGTTAGCTATTTATACCCCATGGCTAGAAGCATTCCTCTCTTTCCACGCTATGTGCAATGATGTTTTCTGTTATTAATGTGGCTTAAAATAAAATTAGGCAAAGACATCATCAAACTTATTGAACTTTTGATAAGTAGGAAGCAGTCATAGAATCGTAGAGGGAAATACCTTCTAGGGTTAAAATTATAGTCTTTGGAAACAAGGAAACCTGTTTGAATGGCTATCCAGCCACTCCAGCTGTGTGTGTTGGACAACAGACTTGTCCAAGCCTTGATTTCCTTACCTGTAAAATTAGGGTAATATCTTTTGCCTCCTTGGGTTGTGAATTAAATGTCACCCAGATTTATGGCTGTCTCCTATGTCTGCTGACTTTGCTGACCTCAGATTTTCTTTCTATCTTGCCAAAAAATCTTCATCTCCCAAGAGTATTAGGGAATAAGAAAGAGTTTTCTGGTGATTTCCTAGGGGAGATGGAGAATGTTTTATCACATGTCCTACAGTGGGACTTTCACAATCCCCAGTATCCCTCCTGAAAGCTGTCCTCAGCCTATCTGCTATTATTTATGAACAATTCAGTCCTGCTCCAAACTTTCACACCATCGCACAGCCCACGGTCATGTTGCTGCTCAGCAGTTCAGAAGCCTTGCCATTAAATGGGCATCCACTTGTCTATCAGAAAAATTTTTTTAGCAGTCATCTGATGTTACTTCACTATGATTTTTGGGGTCTCATCTCTCACTTCAAATTCTCTATCAAAATACTGCTTGCAATCGTACTTGTTTTCTTCCCAAGAGGTGTTCCAAGAGGGAATATAAAAACAGCTTCCCCCCATTTTGCTACATTTGTTTTAAATTATACAATACATGCAAAACATTTAGTACAAAGCCTGCACCAGCATAGTACATACTCAACAAACAAAGGTTTATTAAAAAAAAAACAAAAACAAAGCAAAAGCAATATAGCAAGATACATAGTTTTGCTATATCTGGAACAACCACACTACTTAGGATGAATGTCTTTGTTCCTTAATTATTAACATTCTATTAGAAAAAGAGCTAGAGATGCCCAAGGCACAGTAGGCCTCAAGGGTGTGTCATTTGAGGCTCAAACTTCCATCCGAAGACCTGGGCACATGTCTGCACAGACAGTTCAGTAAGCCATCATCTACCTCTAACTTGCAAAGATATGGGGTATAATATAATTTTATTAAGAAAAATAAATAATTGACCACCCTTCTGTCTTCTACAAGCAAGTTCCATTGACTCAACCCCTTACCTCCCACCCCCGAGGCCCCCTGGTCTCTCAGTGTCCCTCAGTGAGTAGTTATTGGTATTCTTAGCTAGCTTAGTTGAGAGGTGTCTTTTTCTGAGTCATAGTAAGTCTGTTCAGACTTCCTTCCACCACTGTGTCACTTGTCAGCTATTCTGCTGGCCTGGTGACTTTTTATCCATTTAACTACAGAGAATATATTCTGGGCCAGACACTTAGCCAAAGGCTGGGGAGACAGTGGAAGAAAACATGCATCTTAGAAGAACCCACCTTCCAGTCACACGGAGAAGTCAGCTGCACAACAACTTGATGAGCTGAGCGTTCAAAGTGGGGCAGATGGGAGGGATTTATTTTGCTAAAGGAATAGGGAGCCAATGAAGGTTTCAAGAGCTCAGACATTTAATGTGGGCCCTGGGGGACAAGTAGAGATTTTACTAGGCCATGAAGGAGATGATAGAAACCATTCCAGACTCTTTGGGTGTGCCAGAGGAATCCAAGTTAGAACTCTATGAGGAAAAGGAAACTCAAGGAGACAGAATTTAGGCCTTTTTCTCTGTCATACCTCTCCATCTGGAAACCCAGATCTCTGAACAAAGTATGGAGGGCTTTGTCTTTTCCTTTAATGGGGAAGACCACTCCCTTATACATGAGGATTCTTTTCCTCCTTATACAGAGATGTTAAATGCCTTGCCCAAGTTTGCATGCTTAGTAGGTAACAAACAGAACCTAAATCCAGTGCCTGTCATAGGGCCTGGCCCCTAACATGTGGTCAATAATCAATTTTGTTGCATGAATAATGATTGAATAAATTAATAAATGGATGAACAAACTCAGAGTTCCTGACTCTTGTATAGTGTAATCTCTGCTACTTGGTACTTGTTGTTATTTGATCATACTACTAGCAATCATTGACTGTTATCACCATACATTGCAGCATTACTCAGACCTTGGTAAATCCCTAAATTCATGAAATCCTCTGTAACACATACATTTCTCCCAAATATGAAAATTTTGCACAGGAAAGGAAGTCTATCAGACAGCTTTAAACATTGCTTTCTATTCTTTCTGCCTCCAGTCTCAATTCCTTTCCATTTCTCTTGCCCATGGTTATTAGGGGCTGGGCAGAATCATACCCTGAACTGCACCCTTAATATGCTTTCCATGTGGCCATTCTATGATCTGCAGGCCAGAGTTGCTTCTCTACCACAGGGTTAGAGGCTCCAACTTGACTTTTCTTCTTTATCTTTCATTTATTTTCACATTCATTTGATAAATATTTATTGAGCACCTCTTAAAAATCAGACCCTGTACTGGATACTGAAGATACAAGCATAAAAAGACAGCCACACTGTCTTACCTCATGGAGCTCCCTATCTAGTGGAAGAAACAGTGAGAAATGAAATTTATGCATATGATTGTGTAATGTTCCTTTTGGTAAGTGCTACAAAAGGGAAGTAAAGACACTTCCCTAAGGGGAGTAGGCAATGGCCCAGTAAATAGTGGGGGAAAGACATTCCTGGCAGAGGGCACAGCATGGGTAAAAGCCCTGCAGTAGGACAGAACTTAGATTTCCCAGGAGATTTAGACTCACTCACGTGGCTGTAATGCTTGGTTCACCAACAGCCTTCCAGCGGCTTCCTACTGCATTAAGAGTACACTCCAAAGTTCTTACTCAATGAACAGGACCCCACATGGCCCAGAGCCCTACAACATTTTGGATCTCATTTCCTCACCACCTTTTCGCCAGCCTCGTTTGCTATTCCTCAAAAGTGAGAAACATAGTTCATTTTCCAGGCATCTATATTTTTCTCTCTCTGCCTATGACACCTTCACACCAGATATCTTCATAGCTCACCTGCCATTCCATTCAGATATGTGCTAAAAGATTACCTTATCAAAGAGCCTTCTCTGATAGCTCTACCTACAAAAGCAACCTTCCCCGACTCTCTGTCCCATTACTCTGTATGTTGTTCTTCATTGCACTTACCACCACCTGACATTTTTATTTTATTTGATGAACAACATGTAGCCTTCCATTACCTTGGAAGGGTCGTGAATGACGGTATCTTGTTGACTGCTGTATCCCTAGCACTCAAAACAGTGCCTGACCCCTAATAGGCATGCAACAAATATGTATTTACTAACAGTTGAATGGAAAGGTTGATAAAAGACCAGTTCAAAGATAAAGCCAGGAGTCATACCCTGTGATGCCATGTAGCCACGTCACCATTTTCAAAACCTCATATCCTTCCTGAATACTCTGTGCACTATCATGCCTCTGGGCTTGGCTCAGATCTTTCTACCTGCCTGCAATGCTCTTCCCACCCCTTTGCATTTCCATCTCTATCAATGCAAGTCCCATTGGCATAGCCCATTGCTTGAACTTTCACACAGCATGTATTTAATTTCCCTCTGGATTCTAGCAAATGGGGTACGTGTTTGACTCCTGTCCCCAAATAGAGAGCTCCTAATATAATGGGTGGGATAATGTGGACTCGTGCCTGGTTCCTGTCCCAGCACAGAGTTTGACCCCAAGTAGCACTCAGGAAAGTCTTTGTATAATTGGATGACAGGAAGGCAATAATAAAGGAGAGTGAATAATCCAAGTAAGGTCTGGGAGCTGAGTCAAAGTCATGGTTGGATTTGAGGGAACATATAGTTAAGAGCATGAACTAGAGCCTGGTTGCCTAGATTTTGAATCTGGTTCTGTCATTTACTAGTGATTTACTTAACCTCTAAAGGCCTCAGTTTTCACATCTGTAAAATGGGCATAATAATAGTATCTCTCTCATAAGATTATTATGAGGTTTACATGAATTACTACAGGGAAGTATTCGGAACAGTACAAGAAACACAATAAGTATATAGAAGCATATTGTTTAAAAATATATTTATATAAAATCAAGGATGTCATCTATAGGTAGGAGAACTTAAAGTCCAGGAGAGGCCTGAACTTGGTAGAGCGGCAGTATTTGGAGATGTACTTGGGAACTCGAGCAGAACAACCAAAGGCAAGGAGATCTTGAGGGCCAAAGCTCAGTCTAGGCCGGGGCTCCAGACATTATTTTGCAGAAGAGGAGACTGAGAAGTGGAGAGGAGTTCCATCATGGCAGATGAGTGCTGACTACTCGAGTCTATGGCCCTCAGTCTAATGTGCCCCTGATAATTTCCTCACAGCTTACCACAGAAAGCCAATAATTCATTTCCTTGATGGTGGTTTATTATTTATTTTCTTGTTTTTTCCCTCCTCGTTTCTCAGAACAGTTCAGGTAGCTTATAGGAAACGTACATATTACGTAAACTATAGATTAAAAACAAAATTAGGACTAGAAAATGTATACATTAAAATAAGAGGCCAGAAGGCTGGTGAGGTGGGACAGGAGAGGGCACTGATAACAAACAGAACCCAAGGGTCTGCAGGATTGTTATTTTCATGTGCAAGTTAAGTTCTGAGCTTTCTGATGGCCAGAGTGAAAAGAGACACACGTCAGTTGTATAGAAGAGAAAATCAAAGTGTTTTCCTAGTTCTTATCCCTAAAAAGTTTCTCATTTGTGCGAGGGTCATCAAAATGATGTTGAAAGAAAAGCTCTTCTTCTTTTCTTTTGAGAAAAGGTTTTGCTCTGTCACCCAGGCTGGAGTGCAGTGGCATGATCTCAGCTCACTGCAACCTCTGCCTCCTGGGCTCAAGCGATCCTCCTCGTCAGCCTCCCTAGTAGCTGGGATTACAGGTGCATTCCACCACACCTGGCTAATTTTTTGTATTTTTTGTAGAGACAGAGTTTTTCCATGTTGCCCAGGTTGGTCTTGAACTCCTGTGCTCAAGGGATCCATCCACCTTGGCCTCCCAAAGTGCTGGGATTACAAGCTTGAGCCACTGAGCCCGGCCAGAGCTTTTCTTCTGATGATCTCCATTCTCATGTCCTTGAGCCATCTTGGCTGATGGGTTATCCAGATATTTTCCCTGAGGTAGTTATAACTTCTGGATTTGCTTGAAAAATCTTAGATCCTCATTCTGATCTGCTGTAATTATGGGGTTCCCCTGATCAACCAAGAACTACATTTCTGATTCAACCTCTTAGAATTTCATGGTTTTGGAAGCTCTTAAAGGTCATCAAGCCCAACATCCCTATCCCACTCACCTTCTGATGTTTGAATATTCGCTGCAACAACTCCATCAAGTGGCTGTCTAGCTTTTTCTTGCATGCCTTCAGTGACAAGGAACTCACTATCTTCCAAGGCATCTAATTTCATATGTCCATGACGTTGTTTATCTTATTTCATTGACATCTGAATCCTGGTCATACCTATCGAAAGAGGCATTTCATCACCAAGGAAAGAAATCGAGTCAAATTGGCCAGCAGGAAGAAACTCTTTGGGAATCCTTAGCTTCATTAGAAGTAGACTTTTGTTCAAATGAAGTGTTAAAATTAAAGCAGTATATATCTGAGTGGGGCCAATTGGCATTAACTCATCTTAGCATATGGTGTGCTTCCTTTTATATGCATGTTTAGCAGCTAGTGGGTACCAAACCTCACACAGCTCTCAATTGCTAGCACTAATGAAGGATCTGTTTGCCTTTGGGGATAAAGATGGTATCACTGATTCACAGTTGTTTTTCCAGGAGTGAAGAACAGATTTTACTTCCTCATCCATACTCTCTTGCCTGGCCCTTTCTCATCCCTACTACCACTACCCTAATTCAGGCCTCATTGTTTCCTGCCAGGATGGTTCACCTGCCTCCAACTGGCCTCCTTGCCTTTGGTTCTGGCCCTGCCTGGTTCGAGATCACATTGCCAGAGGGATCTTCATAAGCACAGATTTGCTGTATCACTTCCAGCTTAAAATCCATCAGTGACTCCTGTTAGTGCCAGTGTGGAATCCAAACTTCTTAGCATGTAAGAAAGGCAGGGCGGGATCACAGGGTCACTTGGGCCATCAAATGGTACAAAACTAACAGTCCTCATTAGGAACATTTGAGCCCCTAAAGGCATGCCAATTCTTCTGGAACAATAGCTCACATCTATGTAACTACAAATTTCTTAGCTTATTCACTGAAAAAGTTAATTTAATCTCCACATAGAAGAAAAAACAGAACTCCTCTCAGTACTGCTATTACTAGTGCAACTATTCCTAAAAACAATATCAGATACTTTTATAGCACCTAAGCACTTTATATGCATTACTTTATTTAATCTTCACAAGAAAGCGATGGCATTTGCACAACACTGGGTGTGAGCACCTCCTTGAGTTTTGTACCCTGATGGCTCACTCGCTTCACCCTAGTCCCAGCCCTGGAAAGCCTTGGGTGTCAGTGCAACGTGGATCAGGCTTTGCGGGCAGCTAGTGGGGAATCTTAGATGGACAGTCTGGTCTGAGCAGAGCTCCAGTCACGTGGCTGGCAGTAGGATCAGAAGGGCCAGCCCAGAGTTCTGCAGTCAGCAACAGGGAACCAGGAGGCCATCTCCGCTAGGGGCAGCATGGTGGAGAAGACTGCAGGGCTGGGATCAGAGTTCCCATCTGTGTATGCCACAGGTGGGGTCCATATGCAGTTTTCTAGGCCTCAGATTCTTACTCTGCACCATCAAGAGTATTAATGACCCTCTCTGCCTCCTTTTCAGGTCCAGTTTGATGGTGGCCGTGAAGGGGTCTGATGCTCAGTAACTTGAGGTGCCCCTGCAGCATGAGGTGGTGGAGAGAGTATCTGAGTGGGTATGGGATTCTGGGGTCAGGCTCATGTTCACTTGCTCAGGAGCTTGGAGCACAACTTCCCCTTTCTGGGAGAAGGCTTTATATCTCATTAAGATGGATGAAATCTCTCAGCTGGACAAAGGCAGCAGCACATTATGTTCAAAATGAAGAGACTTGGTGTGAGACGGATCCTGAACAGCTCACCTCCCACCATCCCAGCCATGGGCAGCCTACAGCCAGAAGTAGCACGGTCTTCAAATTCCAGCCCATCTCTCTCCTCTTGATGAATACCTCTTCCAGCTCAGTTGCAATGAAATGTCTCCTTCTTCCATATAAACCCAGGGCTGTGCCCAAGCCTGCTTATCCCATCACCCACACTTCCCCCGAGTCTTAAAACATGTCACTTCCTCGAGACTCGGAGGCCCACCTTAGGAAGTATAAGATTCATGTTGATAACTAGCTAGGAGGCTCATTGAAAATATTTTGGGATTTGCATGTTAGCTCTGTCAAATCAAGTAAAAAATCATTCTTATCTACCATAACCAGCAGTTATGCAAATCTGCCAATGGCACTAATTAAGTGACTTCTAAAAGCATTTATTATAAATAAGGAACAGAAACATTCAGGGGCTTATTTTATTCTCTCCAGCAGCCATAGCCCCATCTGATTAATGCCATATGGGAAGAGTCTATTCTGGAGGGCAGGCTGGAGTTTGGTTCATTGTTGGCAGATATTTCAGTTACGTGTTTGTGCAACACTGTATGCTTACCAGGTAGCAGCTTTGGTGGGATAGGCCACCTTCACACTTATCCCATCATCACTTGAGATTTCAAGCCTCAATTTGACCCCATGTGGCAGGAAGAGTGTATGCCATGTACAGAAAAACTTTACATCTGTTATCGTTTATGATCTTCCCAACAGCTCTGTGATGTTTGTTATTATCCCTGCATTGCAGATAAAGAAACCTATACTTCCCTGCTATAAAATAGAGTTGACCAAAATTTTTGCAAACAGCCAGAGAGTGAATATTTCTGGCATTGCAACCTATCATGTAAGGTCTCCATCGTGACTGTTCAACTCTGCCATTGTGGTACAAAATCAGAGATGCATGCTAAATAAATGAAAACGCATGGCTGTGTTCAAGTCAAGCTTTATTTACAAAAACAGGTGATGGGCCATAGCTTTCTGACCTCTACTATAAAGCACTGAAATTATTTGAGGGGGGGTGGTGAAGTACCTTTGGTAAATAGAAAGCCTTAATGAGGGGGTTTGTTATGGACTCAATAAATATTATTGAGCATCCACTCTGTGTCTGGCACTGTAAGGAATACACAGGTAAATCAAAGTGCTCATGGGGGTTGTAGAAATATCTATATGAATTCATATCACTATAATGTAAATAAAGCCCAAAGTGCTCAGGGCTATTAGAAGAGGCAGATGAGACCCAGAATTCAGAGCATCTGAGGCATCATGAAGCTTTCCTGGAGGAGATTATGTCTTAGCTGGGCTTTGAAGAACAATGAGGAATGAACAGGAAGCCTTGCACATGAGGCTGCGGGAGCTGTATTTATTGGAAGGTCAGTGTCTCCTCCTCATTCTGCTTCACCAACCAGTAGAGGTAAGAGGCTTTTGCCAAGCAAAAGCCCACGTTGGACTGGTGTGGTTGTGAAAAGCTACTGAAGGCCTGAGCTTAGGACAAGGCCTGTGTAAAGAACAGATCCAAATTAGGTCATACAAGAGCCAGCTGGAATGAGACAGGTGGTTATGGGTGGTAGAAAAAGAGAAATTGGGATAAAAGATGTCCCACAACACTGAGTCATAAGAAGTGGGTAGTCCCAAGACTGTTGCTGTGTGAAACCTCAGGTTGCAAGTCATAGTTCTGTGGCCACAATGCCTAGGCTCTGGTGCCTCAGGCCAGAAGGTTTTCCCCACACCAATTGCAATAAGGATGATCTGACTTTGCAGGGCAGTGCGTGTGGTGCTTTGAGATCACAAGACACCTTCACAACTATTATCTGTAAATCTTCACAATAAATCCTATGAGGTTAGTACTATCACTCCCATTTTACAGGTAGAGAAATTGAAGCTAAGAATAGTGTACTACTGTGCCAAAGAATTTGAAGCTAGGTCTGTGTGACCTCAAAGCCAGTGTTTTTCTCACTATTCAATACTGCCCATAGGATATGTGCCAGGGTTAAAGACAGAAGAATAAGAGAATAAGAAAATATAGGTTAAAACCCTAATCAGGAAGGGCCATGATAGTGGACTTAAGGCTCAAACTCATGCTGTGGGAAGGAGACAAATTCCCACCTGATTGGAAGCCCCGGGTTCCTGTAGAATGTGCTTTTCTTCTTGCCCAGTTGGCTAAAGGGCTTGGGAGTGAGTCTGTTCCCGGCTATCTTCTTAAACTCCCAGAGCGTCTCCCTACCCATGTGGCTGACAGCTGGTGGGCTTGGGAATACTTCACGGCTCTTCCCCTTTGCCTCCAGCTTTTACTCTCAGCCTTGTCTCTCTGGCTTCTAGCTCTTCCCAGCCAGCCCCTTGAGAGTAACTATTTCTTTGGGCACTTTTTCAGGGTTCGACTCTCAGAGCATGCACAGCTAGCCTCAGTGTCTATCACAGAGGACCACATGCCCAGGCCTCATATTCACGGCCAGCCTCCAATGTCTATTTTTAACTTCATCTCCAATTGGGGTTATGCACACTGTCTCAGGGAGGCACTGCCAAGCCTGGGCGAAGACTCTCATCACACGACTGAAAATTGTGTCTCTTTATGGGACTAGAGCCCTGATGGTATAATTGATGAACTGATGCTTTAAAAAGTGGGGGTGGAGGGGCTTCTATGATTGTCTTTGAAGAGTAAACAGACATACAGTGCATTATGCATGTGATTTAAAAGCCATAATTTTAAAAAAGCAAATATTTAAGAGATACCACTGTTTATTTGGCCCTGTTTTTGATTTTTTTTCTCTTCTTATTTAAAATTCTAAAAGCATCAAACATGGAAATGTCCAGGATTTTCTTCAGCTCTAAGAAGCCCTGCTGCCCCAGCATCCCAGGTTGCTGGGAACAGGGATGGGACAGAGAATTCTGCCACTTGTCTTCTGTCCAGATCTTGGTTTAACAGAACAGCTCTCTGCTCAGTGTCCCAAGTTAGAACCCCCTCTCCAGTCGGTGCTCTGCCCACACTGCCTCCGCCTTCGTCTGGTCTTCATCTTTCTCTTGGACTGTTATTTAAACATTCTGGAACGTGATCCTTCTGTTACCAGTTTCTTCCCAGCCACTCCATTTTCCACACTGCTCTTAGAGTGATCTCTATAAAAAGCAAATCTAATCATGCCCTTCCTGGCTGAAAACCCTCAGTGCCTTGATTTTACTCCTAGCTTGGTTCCAGAGGGGTCTTCTTGCTGTCATTGCCCAAGGTGACTTCTCTTGCATAGGAACACCCACAGGAGGCAGCACCTATCCACTCCCAGAGAATAGATGCTCCTAAGGCCGGTTCTCTCCCTGTGGGTGTTCCCCTCCTCCATGCTGTCCCATCAGCTATCACCAGACCCATCAGACACAACAGACCTACCAGACACAACAGACAATGGTGCTGTTCTGGGAGGTTCTTTTCCAGATCTAGGAAGGGTCGTACAGCACCAAGATACAAAAGCTGGAGCATGTGCTCATTGTTATTTTATGCCACACAATAAAAAGTCTTAGACCTAAGGAAAGTATTAGGCACCTGAAGAAGGTGTTTGCCTTTCTGCTGATGGTTCTTTTCTCTGCTGAGTCCAGTTGCCCCAAAGTATTTCCTCTTCAGTGTGGGCTCCTCACTTCACACCTTTGCCCAAGAGGCAGTTCTGCCCTTGCTGTCTCTCAGCTCTTGCAAACTCTAGTGACCAGCTTTAGTGCTTCAGGCATCGCAGGGCCCAGAGAGTGAGAGTTGAGGGTTGGTTCTTGTCCTCTGGGTGACTGTGAGTCTGCAGTACTAGTCAGATTCCCTCCAGAGAGAGCTGGGATGATTTCTTTATATGATTACCTAAGAGGTGAGTACCCCTCACCAAGGCAAGCAGTGAGTTTTTTTGTCTTTTATTTATTTTTGTTAAGTGTCAAAGTCTGGCTCTGTTGCCCAGGCTGGCATGCCATGGTGTGATCACAGCTGTCTGTAGCTTCAAACTCCTGGGCCCAAGTGATCCTCCCACTTCAGCCTCCTGAGTAACTGGGGCTACAGGTAGGTGCCACCATGCCTGGGTAATTTTTTTAAAGAGATGGGGCCTTGCTATGTTGTCCAGGCTGGTCTTGAAACCTTGACCTCAAGGAATCCTCCCATCTCAGCCTTGTGAGTTGCTGGGATTGTAGGCATGAGCCATTGTGCTGGCTCTGGTCTGTTTTTAAAATGAGTCAGTCACATCTCAAGTCCTATTGAGGATAGGGCTTTTCCTCCCATTAGCATATTTTGACTATGCCCCTTTGAGGAACCTCATGATTATGGCTGGTTTTTGCTAATAAGCCTGGCTTTGCTTGTAAAGGAAAGACAACATGGCTCAGATCTACACATAATAGAAAGGGGGAATAGAGGGGTTGCTGGTGTACCCAGCAATGCGTCCTGAACTCCTACTACAATGTACCTCTGGCCATGTGCGTGAGTTTCCTGAGGCTGCTGTAACAAATTACCACAAAGTTTCAGTGGCTTAAACAGAGGTTTATTCCCTTTCAGTTTTGGATGCCAGAATTTGAAATCAGGGTCAAGGGGCTATGTTCTCTGTGGAGGCTCTGGGAAAGAATCCTTCCTTGGCTCTTCCAGTGTCTAGTGGCTCCAGGCATTCCTTGGCGTGGCAGCATTGCAACATCGCTCTAATCTCTGCTTCCTTCTTCATGGGGCCTTTCCTTTTGTGTGTCATTACCTTCTCTTTTATCTAAAGTCTTCCTCTTTCTTTCTCTTATAGGGATACCTGTCATTGGATGTAAGGCCACTGGCATAGTCCTGGATGAGCTCATTTCAAGTTCCTTAACTTAATTACATCAACAAAGACCCTTTTCCAAAGTAAAGTCACATTCACATATTTCAGGTGTTGGGACATGGATATATCATTGGGGAGGGGGCTGGCATCAGTCAACCCACTATATCATTCCAAGACAAACCAAGTCCTTTGACAACTATGCCTTTGCATAGGTTCTCTTTGATGTCCTTCACTCTCTCCCCACCTGTCTACCATCCTCCCATTTCCCTCACTTGGCAAAGTTATTTATCCTTAAAGCATGAGCTAAATGAGCTAAAAAAAAAAAATCACCTTGTGCATAAAGCCTTCCCTGACTCCTGGGGGTGCCATCTCGTGTTCCCTGCTCTAGCACCCTGCAGCAGTAATCATTTGCCTGGAAGGCAATGGCTAGCCAGAGTTTGGAAAGCAAAGCCTGTCAGATGAGTGCATAGTGCTGGGCAGGAGAGAGCCAGAGTCTGAGGGGCCAAGGGCAGCTGAGGAATTCACTTGAAAGAGAGCTTTGACCCACTGTTCCTAAATCCAGTCAGTGGCTGCTCTGAAACGGATTAAATGTTCCAGAGGAGGAGTTTGAAGGTTTAGAGGCCATGAGAAAATCTTCCTACCTTTTCTGAATCCCTCCTCTTTTTCATACAAACTCAGAAATTCCTTTGGGAGGAGTAAGGTCTTTCCCTTTCTGACAAAGGTAAGATGAGAGAGACAATTGTCCTCTATGTATATATTAATAGTTCCCATCAGTAGCTTCTCCAGTTGACTGTGAGGGAGGCAGAGGGCAGGAGGACTCTTAAAAGATGGGAGTGGCAAAGGAGTGGGCCACACACACGAAAGATGCCCAGGGTGATGCTCAATGTTGGTCAGTCCTGCTTACCCTCAACTCTCAGGGCCAATAAGAAAGAGGCAACTTACTGCTGTAGAATGGACACTGAAGTAGGAAATGTGGGTCTCAAGACTGAGCTTCACTCTAACTTTTCGTGACTTCACCTTCTCTGGTCTTTGCTTTCTTTTCTTTGTAAAATGAAATGGTAGATTAGATGAGCTGTAAGGACTTGGTGATTTTAAGAGTAGCTGTCATCAAAGATGACTTTGCTCTTTGGGGATTGACTAGAAAATCTGTACAAGCCTGTCTCACCATGTGAATTTACAATACTGCACCAGAGGAAATCACTACTGTCCACACATATTTGGGAATCGCTGAAGAATTAACAAACTCTTGATGAATGCAAAGACACTGCCACATACTCTGTGAAAGGCACCTAGGATAGAGGGACAGTCCTGACTCTCAAAGGGCTTATGATCTAATGTAGGGGGCACACACCTTCAAGATTTACTGTAATGCAGGTTAGACATCGATGTATGCTGTAATAGAGCAAGGGCAGGGGAATATGGGAGTCCTTCAGGGAGGAGGTGACACTGTAGCTGGGTCTTAAGGGTGAGTAGGAAGTAGGCAGGCAGCAAGGGAGGAAAGCAAGGAGAGGCATTCTGGCGGCAGGAAGAGTCTTAACAGAATGCTTGGAGATTTAGAGTGAATGACATCGTATGAGTGATGCTAAGAAATGAGCCCAGATAGGCAGACTGGGGCTTGACTCAGTTACAATGTTTCATTGCTGTTAACCAAAATGAGTTCAAAGTTGCTTAAATATGAAGAGCATTTAGTAGGTTAGGAAACTGGAAAGGCTAGAGGTAGGGAAAGATTTCAGAACTGGTTTATTTCAGTGGCCTAGTAATCTCCTTGAAGTTTTCTTTCAGTCTTTCTCCTCTGCCTTCAGCAGGGTCAGCATCATTTTAGGCTGGTGGCCCTCCAGCCCAAAGCTGGTTGTAACTAATCCCTCCCAGGGCTATGTTCTTTCTTGGGGACAAGGCTTCAATCCAGCAACAGAGAGTGAAGACGGCTTCCGGGAGCTCTCTTGGAAGATTAAGGTAGTTTCTTTCACAGAAATTTCTCACGTAAATGTTTCTTTTATTTTACTAACCAGAACTAGGTCGTATGCTTGTCCCTAAACCTATCACTGTGGCCAGAAGTGGGGAGTATGCTCATTGCCTTGGGCCATGTTGCAAGTACTATCCATGGGTTGAGACTAGAGTCAGCTTCCTCCAAAGCCAGTGGACTGCTAGGCTAACAAAAATCAAGATAGTTACCAAAAGAAGGGGAAAGAGCTCTTGGGAGGTGAGATAGATAATGTAGATTCCAGACTCTTTCACAGTAACAGTTCCTCATGTGGCCAAGGATCTACCAACAGGAGGATAAAATGAGCAAAGGGAGATGCCGACTGTGTGGACAGATTGGTCTTCTGACAGAGATGGTGGTGGAGGCATCTGCTTCTTCTGGGGCAACCGTGTGGGATTTCTAGGTCCAATTAAGCTGGAACTGTTCCATGGAATGGATGAGGTTTCTCCTGGCAGTGTGGCTCCTGTTTGTGTTGTTTCTGGTCATGGTAACATCCGAGCATGGCTCTTGGGCCCTCCCTTAGGGAGATCTTGTGAGATTCCTAATATCTTTTCATAAGCCCAGTTCTGCTTTCATAAATTAAAGTGAATTCTGTTTTTTGTTTTGTTTTGCAATTAAGAACCCTGAAAACTACTGATTTCCTTAATGGTATTAGATGTGGAAAGTCACTTTTATGGTAAGGAATGTGGTTTTTATCTTTTTATATGATGGAGAACCATTGATGGGTTTTAAATGGGAAAGTGGTTATGATGGGAATCTTATTCCCTTTTTCAATCCACCATTCTACTGACACTGCTCCTGTCAATATCACCAGTAGTTTCATTTGCCAAACTCACTGGTCACTTCTTTTCTACCCCCAACTCCTTTTTGCTTGAGACAGTCTCACTCTGTTGGCCTAGGCTGGAGTGCAGCGGTGTGATCACACCTCACTGCAACCTCTGCCTCCTGGGTTCAAGCGATTCTTCCGCCTCAGTCTCCCAAGTGGCTGGGATGACAGGTGCCTACAATCACGCCTGGTTTATTTTTAGTAGAGACGGGGTTTCATCATATTGGCCAGGCTCGTCTCGAACTCCTGATCTCAGGTGATCTGCCTGCCTTGGCCTCCCAAAGTGCTGGGATTACAGGCATGAGCCACCGTGCCCAGCCTTCTTCCCCTTTTTAAACTCAACTCTTTAGCAATGTTTGGCACAGTTAATATCCCCCTCCTTGATCACTTTCTTCACCTGGTTCATTAGGTGGCACTGCCCTTATTTTCCTCCCACCTCACCGGCAACTCTTTCCTGTTATCCTTTGCTGGTTCTTCCTCCACTCTAATCACCTGGATCCTGGGATGCCCCATGACTCTTTTCTTCCCCTTTTGCCCTTTCCCCTAAGTGGTCCAGGGCTTTAAGTAGTGGGTATATAAACCAATGACTCATAAATAAGTATCTTTAGCTCAAAATTTCTGTTTACCTCTGGAGTTGTGTATCCAGCCACCTGCTTGACATTTTCCCTTGAGTGTCTAATGGATACTTTATGTGGGACATATTCGAAGCAAAACACTTGCTTTTCTCCCAACTTAGTTCCCCTCACTGCTCTCACTCAAAATGGTACTACCCGCCACTCAGTTGCTGAAGCTAAAACTCAGAGTCATCCTTGATTGTTTTTTCTTAACTCCCTGTCTTAATCCATGTTGTGTTGCTATAAAGAAATACCTGAGGCTGGGTAATTTATAAAGAAAAATGGTTTATTTGGCTCATGATGTCTGGAAAAGTTCAAGATTGGGCATCCGCATCTGGCGAGAGCCACAGGCTGCTTCCACTCCTGGCAGAAGGGGAAGGGGATCTGGTGTGAGAGATCACATGGTGAGAGAGGAAGCAAGGGAAATGGGGAGGTGCCAAGCTCTTTGTAACAAGCAGCTGTCCTGAGAACTAATACAGTGAGAGCTCACTGCCTCCCGCAAAGGGAGGGCATTCATCTGTTCATGAGGGATCTGCCTCCATGACCCGAACACCTCCCACTAGGCACCCCTACCAACACCGCCACACTGGGGATTACATTTCAACATGAGATTCAGAGGGGACAGACATCCAAACTGTAGCACTCCCCATGCCAACTCGTTCAGAACATGCTGCCAGCTCTACCTCCCAAATATGTCTGGAGTCTACCTATTTATTTCCTTTTCTACCACAGCCACTCCAGCTTTTGCTTCAATCTCCAGCCCCAACTCCTACCACTCTCCCTCTGCTCACCATCTTTCAGCCTCCTGGGACTTCTTCGTATTCTTCCAACTGCCAAGTTTATTTCTATCTTCTGAATCTTCTCTTTTCTTCATCTAGAATGCTTAGTTCTTGGCACAGCCAATTTCCTTCTTGTCTCTGAGGCCTTGGTTCAAATGACACTTACCATGTAAGGTATCACCCCACTCAAGTCACTTTCTATCCCGCAACCACTACTACCCTCTTTTGATTTCTTTCTGTTACAATTACTTATCAGAAATAAAATATGTTGGTTTGTTTAACATCTTCTCCTCCCTCTAGATAAAAGCAGGTATTTCCTGCCTTGATTACTGTGGCACTTGCCACAGCAATCAAGAAAAGTACCTGGAAAAGTACCCAGCACCTAATAGTAACTGAATATATATGTGTAGAATGAATAAGTGTATGCTTGGGGAAAATTGCTTTGATGGCAATTTAGGAAACAGACTAGAAGAGAAGAATTCTATGCTTTCAAACATTCTCTCTGGCTAGAGTTGCAGTATAGATTGGCCTCTTGGAACACCAGACCTTGTAGGATGTTTGATGAGGTGTAGAATCCAGGATGAGCATAGCTGAGAAGCGACTTAGGAAATTTTTTTCGTTGATACCAACAGGTGAGCTTCTTTTCCTGTGCTGATGCCAGAGTAGTTAAAATGTGGCCAAAACAGAGTTCTGTATTTGGATTGCTGACACTACAAGTGTGTGAAAGTGGAATTAGATACTTTTCCTGTGGTGGCTTCTGACCCTCAAATCATGGACAATCACAGAGGGGACAGTCATGTTCTGACAGCACCATCTGGCAGGGAAGGGGTGAGGGGAATTAGCCTGTGTTGGGGTGGCTTTGCTTCCCTAGTCAGAGGTCCTTTTGGCTGGCCTAGTGGTGAATAATGTGGGGACAATTCTTTTCTTTCCGCCTCTTCATTATTGCACAAAAGAGCACACAGTTCTTCACAGAAAAGAGGTTAGCCAGGCTCCGTAACTCGAGGATTCTTCTTTCTCTCTTTATCCTAGAGCCTGGGTTCTCTTCCATTCTTTTCAAAGCGTGGAAATAGAAAGGATGCTTAGAAAAGCAGATAAAAAGAAAACAGAAGTCTCCTACACCTGCCAACTTCTGCCCTTGAATTCTATGTTATGCAGAATTTTTATTCAGTGAAAATATTTTTTTTTTTCAGGACAAATAAACATCCATTCCAGTGGCAATTATCCCCTCTCCTTTTTTAGACTTTACGGAGTGATTTGAATTCTTAGGGTTTTCTTTCATTGTGCAGACTGAGAAATTGTAAACCTCACAATCGAGAGAGCTGCATGATCTGAACGAGTAGGCAAACCAAGCTCGGGGAGCTGGCACAGTCCCCACGGATCCACGTGGAAGCTGAGCCTTGCCAGTCTGCATGGACATTCCCCTCTCTAAAAGCCATAAGACGTTCTACTTGGAAGCACTACATAGTAGAAAAATGTGGATATAGAAGTCAAGAAACCTGGAATGTGGTTCTCACTAGCGAGGTGACCGTGGGCAATCTATTTAGGTTTTCGGAGCCAAGCTTTTTCTATCATAAAATGGGAATAATAATACATCCCTCCTCTAAGTACAACGTTGTTTTGAGAATTAAGTGTATTTGTGAAAGTGCTTAGGAAACTGTGAAGACCTCTGGATATCTTAGTCACTATTTTTTAGTTTGTCAAATCAAACTCTTAATCTAGAATGGATAAATCTATTCACAGTGAATGTTCACTCATTAAACAGACTGATTGATAATGACTTGGGATTCTGGATTCAGACCATGAGACAGAAATAAACCCACTCTTGATGATGTTTTAGAGCCTCTCCAATTTAATATGACTTAATCTGCACATTTATAGTATAGAACTTGAGTATTAGATAGGGCTAAAAATGTACCTGTTGGGATTTAGTGAGAAAAGCTGGTTTTATCCACTCAACATTTACTCAGTACGTTTTCTGGGTGCAGGTAGTGTTTATATCAGCACTTGGCACATGTTAAGTACTCAGTAAATTCCTACTACTACTACTATTATTATTATTGCTATTTGCCATGCCTTGGGCTGGGCTTTGGGGTTGTAAATATGTAAAGCCACGGTCTCTCTCCTCTAGGAGCTCTGAGTCTAGTCAAGGAGGTAGATTTGTAAGCTGACAACACAGACAAATGAAACAAGTGGGGACAGTCAGAAACTGTCTTGAGTTAGCCTGTTTGAGTTTTGCTCTGCTATTTATTATTTATTGAAACTTAACCTTTCAAGCTTCATTTCCTTCATCTGTAAAATGGAAGAATAATTACATTGATTCTAATGAATTACTTAATGAGTGAAGTTAGAGAATAATTCAGTCATTTATTTATCAAATACTCATTGAATGTTGTTGTTGGCAGACACAGACAATACATTTCCCAGAGATGTCCATGTTGTAAGCCTCAGAATCTGTGGTGATGTTAGGTTACACGACAAAGGGGAATTAAGGTTGTTGATGGAATTAAGGTTGCTAATCAGCTGGCCTTAAAGTAGGGAGATTACCCTGGATTATCTGAGTGGGCCCAGTGACATCACAAAAGTCTTTAAAACTGAAAGAAGGAAGCAGGAGAAGTCAGAGGTAAGAGAGATTTGAAGATGCTGTGCTGCTAGCGTTGAAGATGGAGAAACAATGCCATGAACCAAAGAATGCAGGCTGCCTCTAGAAGCTGCAAAAGGCAAGGAAACTTTCCCCCACTGCAGCTTCCAGGAAGAAAAATGAAGCCCCACCTGCACCTTGATTCTAGCCCACTGAGACCCATTTTGAATTTTTGACCTCCAGGGCTGTATGATCATCAATGCATGTTGTTTAACCCAGTAAGTTTGTAGTGATTATTACAGTAGCAATAGGAAACTGACACAAGTGTCCACCATGTGCCAGCAGCCTCTGTTCTAGGTGCTGGGGCTAAGCAGTTGGACACACACATTCTCTCTCTCTCTTTGTCTATCAAAAGAGCAGAGAAAGCGCTTACATTTCAGAAAAATAAGTAAATGGATGAATATGAATCAGAGGCTGATAAATGCTGTGAAAAAATATTAAAGCAAGGTAAGGGAGCTACGGAATAAAAGAGATTATGATTTTTCATAGCGGTGGTCAAGGATAGCCTTCATAATGCAATGACGTTTGAACAGAGAAAGGCGAATTAAATGAGGTCTTGCCCCATGTGGATATCTAGGGGAAGCGCAGCCCTAGATGACGCAGCTCCTTTCCAAGGGCCATTCCCAAACACGGATGCAACTATGAGCCTTCAGCAGCCAAAACTCCCAGCAGCTAGGGGAATGAATAGTGTGGTCCTGAAGGGGAATCTGATTAGTGTATCACAGCATCCACTACGGGAGGCTATTACCATAGTCTGGCCAAGAAGTGATGTTAATTTGTACTAGGCTGGTTTCAGGGAAGACGGTGAGAAATGATCAGACTCAGGCTATATTTTTAAAGTAGAGCTCATAGGATGATTTTCAGATGGATTTGATAGAATGGTTGTGATGGAAAGAGAGGTGTCAAGCCTGACTCCAAGTAACAGAAATACGGTTGTCATTTACTGAAACAGAGAATACTGGATGATGGGCAAGTTTGGGGGAGATAAATCAAGAGTTTAGTTTGAGATATATTAAATTTGAGATGCTTTAGCATTTCTAATTGAGGAGATGTTGAGTTCAGAGGAGAGATCAGAAGTGGAGATGTAACTTAGGGAGAAAGCCATGGAACTGACCTAAATCGCTTTAAGGAGTGGATTTGGCAAACAAGAGATCCAAGATTGAGTCCTGGAGCACTCCATCAGCTAAAGATGGGATCAATGAGAGAAGGTTCCCACAAAAGCCCATGGCCTGGTACATGGTAAGTGTTTAGTATAGGGTAGCTAGCCATGGAGGTTTTGTAGAGGGAAGAGGGATTAAGGCTAGAAAGCACTAACAGTGCCTGGGAATACACTTGCTGGGCCTTACTCTTCCTAATTTTCTAACTGACCCACATTCATCCCTCACCCTCTCTGGCCCTCATTTTCCTCTTCTGTAAACTATGACCTTTTTTGTTTTTTTTTTTAACACTCTATAAACTATGATTTAGAAATGGCATTGTTAGAAAATATGTATCACCGCATTCATGTAAATTTACTTTTTAAAATATTTTATTTTTTACTGTGGTAAGATACACATAACATAAAATTCACCATTTTATCCATTTATTAGTGTATATACAGTTCGGTAGCATTAAGTACCTTCACATTTTTGTACAACCATCACCACCATCTGTTTCCAGAACTTTTCATCATCTCATACTGAAACTCTCTATCTATTAAGCAATAACTCCCCTTTTCCTTCTTCCCCCAGTCCCTGGTCACCACTGTCCCACTTTTTGTCTGTATGAATTTGACTAATTTAGGTATCCCATATAAGTGAAATCATACCGTATTTGTCCTTTAGTGTCTGGCTTCTTTCACTTAGCATAATATCTTCAAGGTCCATTGAAGTTGTAGCATGTGTCAGAATTTCATTCCTGTTTAAGGCTGAATAACTTTAGTCAAGTGGATCTGAATTCACCAGACCTATGCCCCAATTCCAACTCTTCTACTTATGAGCTCTTGTGACCTTGGATGTGCCCTCTGTATCTCATTTCCTCATCTTTAAATAGTGAAAATAATACTTACCTCACAGACATGTTGGATGGAGAATTTGATATAATGGATGTGAAACCTCTTTAGAAAGATGATGATGCTATGCTATTTTTAACTATAAAAGGCCACTAGGTTGGCTGCCAGGCATTGATTTTCTTCTCTTGGCCACCCTAATGATATCTTTCCAAATGATTCCTTGGCCAGGCTGCATAGCTGTTCCAATTCACTTATCATGGCAGTCAAGTAAATGGACTTGGTTGTCTTCCTGTCAGCTTCTCTATGTGTCAAATCAACATAGCCCAAGATAAGGCGCCTCTGTCTCTGACTCAGTCACTTTGGACCTGGGTGCCTCCACTGAATGCCAGGGAAAGTACAATTTCTGAGGGGTGAAAAAAAAAACCCTCTTCCTCTTTTCTTTTTGCTACATTCTAAAGAAACATCCAGCTCCCTGTTTCTGGGCCTGACTCCATGAAATCATCCACCCTGGGGAGGGTGGGAGGATGGATTAGTTGGAAGTAATATGAGACAGCATGGCTTGGGAGTCTGGGGGCCTAAGGGCCAGCTGGATTTCCTGCAGGCTTGATGAACAAGTGTGACTAGGCGTTTCATCTCTCTGAATTGGTTACCTTTCTCGATGTCATAAGGTGTGGGACTTGACGACCTCCAGTCATTTCTGGCTCTGGCCTTCTATGAATTATGAATTATTTATAAATTACCATCCACTTCCTGTCAATGACTCTACAGCTTTCCTTTACTCCCACTCTTCATGTACTTTCCTTGCCCCCAAGAGCTACTCAATTCAGGTTCGGACTTAAACTTGATCCCTACTCCTAGCTCTGAGCCTAACTCTTCCCTCCTACCTCTTTACTTTGACTCCTTTCTGGTCCAATTTTCTGTCTACAGTGGCTGACTCTAGAAACATCTGCTTTCTTGATGCATGCTGAAAGATTAATGGTAGATTATGGCTGCAATTCACATTTCACTTGCATTTTAGGAGAAGATCAACCCTCCAACTTCAAAAGAATGGCCCTCTCACAACAGGGCCTAGACTCGGAGTAAAAACATTGGCTCAAAGAGTAGATGAGGAACCAGATTATGTAGGCTTCCAAAGAGAGGCTAAGGAATTCAGACTTCATCCAATAGCAACAGGGAACCGTTGATGGTTTTTGAGCTGTATCTGAGTTGTATCTTCAAGAGATCATTCAGGCAGCTCTTTGAAGACCAGATTAAAGTGGGAAGAAAGCAGAGGCAGTTAGGAGATTAAATCCAGGATCTAGGTGAGAGAGACCAAGAAGAGTGGCCTTAGGGGTGAAAAGGAAGAGACTGATCTGAGAGGTTTTAGAAGAATCAACAAGACTTGGGTCCCAGTGAGTCTTAGGATGCAATCACATGATTGCAAGATGAGACAACAGCTTCTTTTATGAGCAACTTATAGATTACTAAGTGAAGTTTGTAGAAGATGAGAGACAGGAAGGAGTTGGGAATGACACATTTCTAGCTTGTAAGGCATATATGTATTTTTTTATTTTACAGGCATATAACATTATGCCTGTAGCTAATGTATGAAATGCATGCTCTTCCATTCTTCCCAGCTCATTATGCTGCAGCTATATCCAATCCAAATTGCTCCTTTCTCAGGAGTTTTGCACTTGTGGGAAGTGTATGAGCGGAGAGAGAGAGAGAGAGAGATGTGATCTAGGAAAGAAGAAAGATGGGGTGAAGAAGTGTCTATGGGACTTTCTGTCCGTGTCACCATAATTCCTTTAGCAAAAGATTTAAAAGGTGTGGGGGGATAGTTAAACTGACAATACTAAGCAAAGGATAGTTTATTAGATGAGAGAAAATATCAGTGAGTTATCAGTAACAGTGTCTCTAACTCTTGGAGCACCAGATGAAGCAAACTTGCACAAAGACTTGGGCGTTAGGCTCTGTGAGGGGCCTGATTCCTCATTGGTCCTTGGCATAATCGCAGTTTCGGCCCACAAGTGTTTCAAAAAGTAAATACATTGATGAAAAAGAAGTATGAAAAGACCTGCAGAAACAAGTTGTATTGTGAGCTATCATGGAACAGTGGAAATCACATGATTGCAAGATGAGACAAGAGCTTCTTTTATGAGCAACTTATAGATTACTAAGTGAAGGTTGTAGAAGATCAGTTGAATTATGCCAAAAGGCAGACATGGAATAAAGTTTCATCTCATTTTCTGGGGGAACCAAAATTGCTTTGTGTGAGTGATGGTGGAATGATGTAGAATGTGACAAAATAGAGTCTTCAAATAGTATTGTTTTTCCTGGGTGAATGAAGATGCTAATTGCAAGTCTAGAATTACCCTGTGCCCCCCAAAAATCTGTAGCAGTTAAATTTATTTTAGTTATTTGGGATTGAGGGAAGAATTCACGCAAAACAAATTTTTGACCATGTCCACACCAAATCCAAGGAAGAACCCCAATTAAAAACTGACTGCTATCTTGTCAAAACTGTCCCATACCTATAAAACATCTTGCATCCCATCTACAAAATTAACTACAAATACATCTTGCTACATCGCTTCTCTATGGCTATCATGCAATTAACACAGAACAATAAATCAGGCATGGCATGATTTAGCCTAGGTAATAATTTGGATATCTAAAAAATGTGTAGAGTTATAAATTGCTATTATTTATGTTAATTTTTTGTACGTACAAAGTATTCTAATTTAGGACCAAAATTTGGAAATTATTTGTAGAAGTGTAGAAAATAATAGTGACAAACCTAATGTATTGTGAAAACTGGAGCATATGGAACCAAATGTTCAAATGTTGTATGAACTACTGAAATAGGAACTATTAAATTGTTTTAACTGAGTCTTTGGGGTAAAAGTTTAGAATTTGGTTGAAGTTTCTGGCATTGGTAATTAGTTGTTTATAGGAGGGCAGATGCAATTCTAGGATAATTGACTATCTTTTCATCTTAAGAACTCTTAAATAATGGGCACTTAACACCAAATCTACCTTGGATAAAAGATAAATTAGGACACCAGGACTCATGAACACACAGAATTTAAGAAAATTTTGGATGAAACATTAACATTACACATTGATTTACTTATATTGTCCCTTTCATTGCTTTTTTTCATGTGTCAAGAATATAATATATTATTGGCTAGGTGCAGTAGCTTGCACCTGTAATCCCAGCAATTTGGGAAGCTGAGGTGGGTGGATCACGTGAGGTCAAGAGTTCGCAAGACCAGCCTGGCCAACATGGTGAAAACCTGTCTCTACTAAAAATACAAAAATTAGCCAGAGTGGTGGTGGGTGCCTGTAATCCCAGCTACTTGGAAGGCTGAGGCAAGAGAATCTCTTGAACCTGGGAGGCAGAGGTTGCAGTGAACTACGATTGCACCATTGCACTCCAACCTGGGTGACAGAGCGAGACCCTATATCAAAGAAAAAAAAAAGAGTATAATATATTATTAACTAGAGTCACCATGTTTTACAATCGATCTCTTGAGCTTATTCTCCAATCTAACTGAAACCTAAAACTTTTATATTCTTTGACCAACATCTCTCTGATACTAGTCCCCACTCCTCTCCCACCCACTCCACCCACTCCTCTGGGACCACCATGCTACTCTCTATTTCCATGAGATCAACTTCTTTAGATTCCACATAGGAGTGAAATCATGTAGCATTTGTCTTTTGGTGCCTGGCTTATTTCACTTTGCAAGATTTCCCATGTCTGGGGAAGGAAATAGGAATCCAGATCTAGAAAGGACAAAGAACATCAAATAAGATGAACCCAAAGAGCCCCATAAGGAGATACATTATAATCAAATTGCTGACAGTTAAAGACAAAATGAGATTTAACTGTTTAAGCTCCTGCCCAATGTTACATTGGGGATCTGGAATTTAAAAGAAGTCTAATTTCAAAAGTATGTTTTCTTTTTGTCTTTAACTTTGTGCTTTCTGGATCTGGATTTCTATTTCCTTCCCCAGACTTGAAAAATCTTCAGCCATTATGTCTTTGAATAGGGTCTTTGTTCCTGTCTCTCTCTCTTCCTTTTGAGACTCTAATAATGAGTATATTGTTTCACTGATTGTGTCCCATAAATCTCTTAAGTTATCTTCACTCTTTTCATCATCATTATTATTATTTAGCTCCTCAGATTGGATAACTTCCAACTACTTGTCTTTGAGTTTACTGTTTCTTTTTCCTGCTGGCTCTAGTCTGCTGTTGAACTCGTCCGTTGAATTTTTCAGTTTAATTACTGCATTCTTTAGCTGTATGATTTGTTTGACGCTTTTTAGTAGTTTCTATAACTTTGTTAAAATTCTCAATTTGTTCATGCATTGCTCTACTGACTTTGCTGAGCATCTTTATTATCGTTCTTTTAAATTTTCTGTTGGGTAAATCATATGTCTCCATTCATTAGGGTCTGGTTTCTTGTCCATTTATTTGGAACATATTTTCCTGTTTATTCATTTTCCTTGACTCTCTGTTAGTTTTTGTACATGAAAGACAGTTTCATCTCCCAGTTTTGTCAGACTAACCTCACATAGAAGATGGACCTCACCAATCAGTTCAGTCAGAGGTTCTAGGTGCCTCTCAAACCTTCGTGCTTGTCCAAACCCCTTTCTTTGTTCTTAGTGGCCCCCAGAAGATTTGGGTGTGCCAAATCCTATCAGTTTCCCAAGGCAGATGAGATAGAAGCCAGTACTTTGAGATGCAGTTGGAGAAGTTAAATGTTAGATATATGTTCCAGTTCTTTCTATACTCAGGAAGAAACTGAGAGCTGGAGTTCATCTCCCACTCACTCTGCATTAAGCTGGGGAGAGAATCTGTGACTAATGCCTGCACTGTCATTCAAACCACACCCTCTGATACTGGGGGTATAGCCACTGCCCGTGTGCCCATTGAAAAACCACCTCTTTGTTCTTTTGCGGTCTAGGGAGGCTCAGGAATGGAGATTCCCACCAACTCCCAGAGCTAAGTGATTAAAAAGGCATTCTCTGAGATGCAGACCTGGATTTATCTCTGAAACGCAGACCTGGATTTATCTCTGAAACGAGCCAGAAAAGAAGATGCAGGAAGTGCCCACACTCCCATTCAAGGTCCCAGAGGTCCATCAGCTCCCAGATGCAGACTAGTTAGAGGTCCAATCCTCAGGCAGCAACTGGAAAAGTGTGCAAACTCCTTTCAAGGAGAAACTAGGAACTGGGCATTTTAGCCTATTCTCTGCACTGAGCCCAGGGGATACAGCTGCTGGAAGTGCTCACATGCCCATTAAAACCATCTCTTTGTTCTCTGTGATCCATGGAGACTCACAAATGCAGAGCCCTGTCAATTCTTGAGCTAAGTATTAAAAAAACCAGTCCCTTGGCTGAGGGCTGTAAAAGTTGGGGTAGTATTTATTTGTTCCAAATACTTCACTCCTTAGTAAGAAGCTGGGAATTGGGGATTCCTTCCCAATTGTAAGATGTGGTATCTGGGGTGGGGTTTGTGCCTAAGTGTGCCTCAGTGTTTCCTATCCATTTTGATGTAGATATTTTCTCAGTTACCTTGTGAGTAGGAGTCTCTCAACCAGTTTCTGGCTTTCTCTCAGAGAAAATTTATCTGCGTGCAGTTGTTTATTTGTTGCATACAAGGGAGAAAGGAAAGCCAGGAGCCTCCTATTCTGCCATCTCGCTGACATCACTCCCATGCAGTGTGATTTGAGAAACATTCAGGACCCTGCCTGTCCCACTACATCCTACCTACCCGACTTCACTTTTCTGCCCTTATCCTTATTCCTGTTGCCTGGAATTAGGCAGCCGATGTAGAAGCTTCTGTTCCAGGATACAGATGTAAAATGCTTTTCGTTTTACAAAGCAATTTTTCCATCATTGTCTCATTTAATCCTCATAGCAACGCCATGGCCTAGGTTCTTTTTTTTTTTTTTTTTTTTTTTTTTAACAGAGAAACAGAAGATCAAACTTAAAGTCACAGCAAGTAGGTGGCAGAGTGAAGAGCAGATCCAGCAGATTCTCTGAACTCTCGGGTGAGCATGCTTTCAGCACCACCACACACCACAATGGAACAGCTTATGAACTTCTTGGAAACTATTTAAATAACAAAGAGAATAATGACCTTTGTCTTGAGTCATTCATTATCTGTCACAGGAGACATGAGATATCATCTTTGGGCAAGGTCTTCGCCCCGTTTTGTATTTTAAGTAAAACTTTAATGCTGATTTTCTCTCCCTCCGAGTGTTAGTCCTGGCTGCTGGGAAAGGAAAGGAAATGCTTTCACACTTTATAGACAACCTTGGCTTCAACCACATCATTTGCTCCATTTTTTTCTGCTAAAAAATAGGAAAAAGCAGATGTAAAGACTTCTCTGTTTCTCTTTAAAGGAAGAAGATAATAGTTGTTTTGCACATTTTAATTTAGCATATTTTAAAGGATTGAGAACTGATTTTTTTAATTGGAAGATTTATCTTGGATAAAAAATTAATGTGGGTTGAGCTAAGAATACTTTTTTTGAATATCAGAAGGCAAGGGGGAGGCTCTGGAGAGCTGTTTGTAGACCTCCAGCAACCCTCATAATGTCTTTGAGACCAGCTGGACACTAAGACCTGGGCCCATTCTGGCATCACAGGCACATGGGCCACAGTCAGACTATGTAATGGAGTGGGATGTGGGTGCAGGGTATCTTCTAACCAGGCCCCCATCTCTGCAGTTCTCCATCACAAATGAAAGGCCACATCTGATTTCTCTTGGTCTCCCATTCTCATTTCTCTTGTTTTGAGACAGGGTCTCGCTTTGTCATCCAGGGTGTAGTGTAGTGGTGTGATCATGGCTCACTGAAGCCTCAACTTCATGGCCTCAAGTGATCCTCCCACCTCAGCCTCCCAAGTAGCTAGGTCCACGTATGTATGCCACTACACTCAATTAATTTTTTAATTTTTTGGAGAGATGAAGTCTCATTATGTTCTTCTCAGTATTGACTTCTTTTTTTAAATTTAATTAATTGATTAATTTTTTTTTCTTGAGACAGGCTCTCATTCTGTTGCCCAGACTGGAGTGCAGTGGCGTGTTCTCTGCTCACAGCAACCTCTGCCTCCCAGGCTCAAGCGAGTCTCCTGCCTCAGCCTCCTGAGTAGCTGGGATTACAGGCTCATGTCACCATGCCTGCCGAATTTTTTTATTTTTGGTAGAGATAGGGTTTCACCATGTTGGCCAGGCTGGTCTTGAACTCCTGACCTCAAATGATCCACCTGCCTTGGCCTCCCAAAGTGTTGGGATTACAGGCATGAGCCACTGCGCCTGACCAGTACTGACTTCTCTGCCTCTTTCCATTGTGCCCCTGAGTCCTTGCTCCCTGGTGAAGAACTCTCTATTCACCTCCTTCTTTCACTGAGATCCGGATGCCCCATGTGGACTTCCTGAGGGGAGGCTACTCATTCTCTCTTTCCATGCACCATGGAGCTGGAAAGAGCTTGACATTAA